>NC_089505.1:135886570-136579070 GCF_036850995.1 Saccopteryx leptura | reverse complement strand
ATTCCTGTGTGTTACCCAAATCTCACTGCCAAGCAGTATAATAGTAGCTAAAATATCTAAATCATATATTTCAGACAGTGTACTGTTTTTTACACCATTACTGTGCAGCCTTCTAAGGTAGTGCTATTACTGTTCCTATTGTATAGATAAGAGGGCATAGGTTTATAAGAGGTACCTTTCTGGAGAAATTCTAAGTGCCAGAAGCCACATTAGAACTCAGGCCTAATGACTCTTAATATATCCAGACTTGGACCAAATCTTTGTCGCCCCCCCCCCCCATTTTTGTACAACTTTAAAATGTAAGGATTAAAAATATTTTAAATAATATTTCGTGTGATCTCTTTCACTGTCCCTCTTTGTCCTTTGTTCAATTTTAAACAATACCCAAAGCTCTATACTTTCTGATGTTACAGAAAGCACTGGCATAAAACATTTTTGTTTCAGGTGCCTCCCTTTGCCACGTGACCAGCCTCACAACATTCCAGGGGGGCAGCAGTGCTCCCCTTTACAGGTGGGGAATGGAGGCACAGGCCAGTGCAGGGACTTGCCCAAGGACCCACTGCATGTCAGTGATGGAACCGGGAAAAGAGACCATATCTCTCAGCTCTCAAACCAGGTGTTCCAGCGGTGGGATTCAAATAATTTAACAACCGGATCTCTACCCTAACGACCATTTTAAGTATAAGAAAGCAATATACTGAAGGTAGTTTATTATTTCATGCATTTAATACTTAAATAAGAACAATAAAAGAGATACACAAAATTTGATTATGTTATAAGAAAGAGTTTTAAAGTATTAATAAAAAATATTAAATAATACCAGACAAAAACAATAAAACTGTTATTTAAGATATTCCCATATTGTTTCTTTTCTTTTTTTTTAGTCAGTTATTTTTTTAAATTTTATTATAAGATTTTATTTATTCATTTTAGAGAGGAGAGAGAAAGAGAGAAAGAGAAAGAGAGAGAGAGAAGAAGGGAGGAGCAGGAAGCATCAACTCCCATATGTGCCCTGACTGGGCAAGCCCAGGGTTTTTAACTGGCAACCTCTGCGCTCCAGGTCAATGCTTTATCCACTGCGCCACCACAGGTCAGGCCATATTGTTTTTTGATTGGCATCCTCACCTGCAATTTTTTTTTAACCTATGGATGGGATGAACATTACTACAGGCATTTAGAATATACTGTTGCACAGGTGAATGTTAAAAAAGAATAAGGAATGTAAATCTGTGATTTCCACACTGGGCAGCTGCCCAGGCGCCCACCTTAGAGAGAACCATGATTACAGATGCCATTTTAACAACTGGTTTGCTGAACTCAACAAAAAATCAGGTATCAGTTCTGCCGAACCAGTATGAACTGGCTGAATCCCACCACTGAGGTGTTCTCTTGTTTCCTCTCACAGGAGGGGTGAGGGATGCTGAGAGCCCAAACATGTTTAGCTAAATCCTGCATATAAAAAAATAAATAAAGGAAGGAAGGATGATAATTCAGATATATTGAGCATGAAACATTTCTGGATATTTTAGGGGGGGTTGTATGTTTTTACTTACTCAGTAAAGGTATTATGAACAAATAGAGCCCATTAATGCTTACCCATACATGCCTGGCATACGCCTAGCACATAGTAGCTACTCAATATATTTTTTCAGTGAAGTCAAAGTTTCAGGCTCTCAGAAGAACTTTTTATAGGAAAAAAATTAAAAAGGACCCAAGATGGTCTCCAAATCTATATGAAAATCTTAAAATATAATGCATATAAAAGAAAACACCTGCTTTGTGTTAACGTAGACTGGTACTGTTTTCCTAACCTCAAAGTAACTTCAGCAGGGAAAATGCGCAACAGAGAAGAACATGCCACATACAAGCTTGGAATGGTAAATCTGACAGAGATGCTGCCCAGGTTCTATCTTCCTTCCCTTCCTTCCCCATGGCAAGCATGGCTAATAGATCATGGCTCGATTTCCTGCTGATCTAAGACAGAGCCTTAAGTCCTTAAACACTTTTCCCAGGGTACTATCACTAATCCATCAGAATTGACACTCATGCTGAAATCTACTTGTCATCCCTGATACACCTAAAGGCTTTTTCTCTGTGGCCTCAGGGGACCAGAAAACGAGCTCATGATGTCTATACACCTCTCTGACTTTGCCCAGAGGACAGCAGGGGGGCAATTTATAAAGTTGTTCTTTGGGACCAGATTTAAATTTTATTGAAGAATTGCTGGGCCTGGATTATAGAATCTCTGAATGAGTTACTATGTGATACTGTGAAATCTTTTAGATACCTTTATGAATAAGCTAGATTCCTATTGGTCCAGAATTACAGGGCACAGCCCTGCCTATGGGAAGGATTGATAGAAAATAACCTCTAGAAATCATCTCTGGTCCTATTATTGGATTTTTTCCCCACCCAGAGTTAATAACAGCATCCCTGAAGCAAATTTATGTGTGTTCAAAGGTTCAAAGAAACCTCTAGGTTAAAAATATTCTGACAGATACTGTAAGAAAATAATTCCCTACAATTAAGGGATATTATATGTGCATTTAAAAATATTTTCTAGGCCCTGGCCAGTGGCTCAGTGGATAGAACGTTGGCCCAGCATATGGAAGTCTAGTTTTGATTCTTGGTTCGGGCACACAGGAGAAGCAACCATCTGCTTCTCTCCCCTCCCTCTCCCCTTTCTCTCCCTCTTCCCCTCCTGCAGCCAGTGGCTCTATTGGTTCAAGTGTGGCCCCAGGCACTGAGGATAACTCTATAGGAGCATACAGACTCAGGTGCTAAAAATAGCTCCATACTCTAGCACCAGCCCCAGATGGGATTGCTGGGTGGACACATGCAGTTGGGACACTTGTAGGAGTCTGCCTCACTATCTCCCCACCTCTAACTAAAAAAATAAAAATAAAAATTCTAAAATATACATTAGAAATGTATTAGAAACTTGAACACAGAACCTTTTAGTGACCATAAACTGTATAAACCCTAGCATGATCCCACATGTTAAGCTCTTAGAAAACACATTTCATAATACATTTCATGCCTAGAACTGATCATCTGATTAAAATTAAATCAAAATCTTATCTTTTCATTAATGCACATTCTAAAAGAAGACAGTTAAAAGGATAGTAAAATCATATGATGCTTAAACCATGGCTCGATTTCATATTGTGTCAAGTTTAAATACAATCATTCATGATTCTGAAATTCATCAAATTTGCCTGAGTAGGTGCACACCTAGAAAAAAGATGTGAAGATGTTTTAATTAAAACTATTAATCAATATAAGCAGAGCTCTATACTATAAAGCTTGGCTTGGAATGGCAGCAAATTTACATAAGATGTCAATCTAGTAAAAGGAAAAGCATCCTAGAGGATTTTGTCCCAAACAGAGGGCCTGAAGAATTCAACTGATCCATATGAATTAGGACAAGATGTCACTGTTGTTCCCTTCATGGGGAGTGCCACCATGGTGAGCAGCACCAATATTGAAATCAAATGAGAAGTATGTGCTCCTGTGGTAGAACCTAACCATATGTCAGAAAACCTTCATTGGGGTAAAAAAGAAAAAAGAAATTTACAGTGAACTGTTTTGTTTTTTAAAATACCACACATATTTAATAAATACCCCAGAATGTTAATAATCTCCATGAACTCCAAGAATTGGAAAAACTGTTCTTAGATGTAACTTAGATCAGGCATCAATCAAAAGTGGATGAGGCCAAGTATGTATCAATCACATT
The DNA here is from genome assembly GCF_036850995.1 of Saccopteryx leptura. Taxonomy (NCBI): domain Eukaryota; kingdom Metazoa; phylum Chordata; class Mammalia; order Chiroptera; family Emballonuridae; genus Saccopteryx; species Saccopteryx leptura. The sequence goes on along the minus strand of NC_089505.1, from coordinate 136,575,331 downwards.
TACCCTTTCTGAATGCATATACAGTGCTGGGCACTTTTTAACAAATTAATTCCCACAATAATTCTGTGAGGTAAATGCCCCGTTTTATAGAGGAAGAAACTGAGACCCAGGGAGGTTGTATAACTTGCTCAAAGTCAGTCAGTGGAAGAGTAGGGGTTCATAGTCTTTATCATCATCCTCTATCCCTCTTATGTTTACAGATTTTTGTTTTGTTTGTGAAGAAGGAGGAAGGGAATCACTATCTTTTCCTCTGCCTTTAAGCTGAGATGGAAAGAAGTTTTCTATCACAGTTTTCTAAAATCAGACTAAGCAATTAGAGAATTCCACTTTCACAGATTTAAAGCAAAGATGGAACTAAGCCATCCAGTTGTAATTTTGGAGACTGTATAACTAGAACCAAATTGTTTAAGAAACCCATTGTATATATTCTAATGTCTGAAGTGAGGCATGCTAGTAATCCAAAAGATGAGGAGCCTTACATAATTATTTTGAAGTTGCCTCAAAAAAATGTACAGTCCTATTATAGAAAGTGGCACACATAAAAACCAAATGATGTTGAAAGCCTGGAAGGTCAGGTGCAAGGATCTGAATGTCCCTTCTTCTTATATGATTGCAGACACATTCTCCCTGGATGGCCTTACATGGCATTTTTGCTCTCTTGTCTAATTTGTACCCACTGGAAATTTTTCTATTGTCAAAAAAAAAAAAAAAAAAAAAAAGGCATTAACAGCTGAGTAAATATGGCACTGTAAAGGCTCTACAGTGAAAATTCACACACACACACACAAAGCACCAGCTGGATGTGGACCTCTACCATGAGAATTACCTGTTTATGTGGTTGGCTTACATAATATTAAACCACCCATCTGATCTCTAACGGCAGCCCTACTGACACTGTCTGACCCAGTTTGACAATCTGGGCAGAAATTGTAGGGTTGGCTGTTCAATGGCTGTGACTTTTAACAGCACTGCTTTTGGGCCTCAAATCAATTCTCTCTGTTTACAGACCATTTCACAGCCCTTTACCTGTAACATCACTTGTGTCAGTCCCATAAATACTTTGGTGTATATAATGCTTGAATTAGCATAATGGTTTAGGCTCTAAGCTCTTAGCCCAAAGAAGGACATGTCAACTGGTTCTCTTCACTTAAGCAATTAAGAGCCATTATGCTGCTTCAGTGGAAATATCATCAAGGTTAAAGACAATCCCAAACAACCCTCTCACCTTTTTATTCTAAGTCTAATAAATGAGGCATAGAAATTGAAATGTTAGTAAACAGTCTTACTTGCAAGCTCTTTTTGGATCACGCTTAATCAGACCCCTATTCACTAGACGTTTGCAATAAATTCAGAAATGTGTATATGAAAGTGTTCATTTAGTACAAGAAAATAGATTTTGCTGGTTTAATTTCAAAGTTACTGAACACTAATTTATTTTTTACCAGATTTAAAAGGTTTTAGCATCAAGTTACCTAAAAATATTTCTATACTTTTATTATTCAATATGACAAGTTACTTTTGTTCGTTTTTTTACAGAGACAGAGAGAGAGATAGACAGGAATGAAGAGATAAGAAGCATCAATCATCAGTTTTTTGTTGCGACACCTTAGTTGTTTATTGATTGCTTTCTCATATGTGCCTTGACCGCGGGCCTTCAGCAGACCGAGTAACCCCTTGCTCAAGCCAGCGACCTTGGGTCCAAGCTGGTGAGCTTTGCTCAAACCAGATGAGCCCACGCTCAAGCTGGCGACCTCGGGGTCTCGAACCTGGTCCTCCGCATCCCAGTCCGACACCCTGTCCACTGTGCCACCGCCTGGTCAGGCACAAGTTACATTTTTAAAAGTGACAATGTTGCTATCACTTTGAAACAAAGAGGTATTTTCAAGGTCTTTCTATATTTTTTTCTTTTTAGATTTTTTAAAATTACTTTTATTGAAGTATAATCTGCATATAATAAAAATCAATTTTAAGTTATGTGTTTTGATGAGCTTGGGCAAATGTATATAGTGGCATAATTGCCATTACATTCAAGATGTGGAATATTTTCATAACCTGAAAAATTTCCTTGTGCCCTGTTACAATTAATTCTCTCCTCTCCTCCCTGGTAACTAATCATCTGCTTTTGATCGCTAGTTTTGCCTTTTCTAGAATTTGGTATAAATAGAAGAAGACTCTCTGGTCCTCTGTGTTTAGTTTCCCATGTTTGTTTATATCTTCTCCTCTGTATATATTAGCAGTAAGAAGGCAATGTAGGAAACATCACTTAAATGGAAGTCTGGCTCCACCACTTCTAGCTCAATGACCTTGAGCAAGTTATTCTAATTCTCTGGGCCTTAGTTTTCTCTGCAGAGTGGAGATAATACCCCCACACGGGACCTATAGGGGTGGAAATAAAGCTATGCATATACTGAGGTAGAGCATCTGCAAAGTGCTCAATACATGTTGGTTCCTAGATTGGTCATGCTCTCCAGCCATTTAACCGTTGCTCACTATAGTTCTCACTACTGTGACTGAACCCAGCGACTGCAGAAAAGCCCAAGGGAAATTTTTCAGGTTTTGAAAATATTCCATATCTTGTAAGTAATGGTAATTACACAATTTACATTTGTCAAAACTCATCACACTGTACACTTAAAATTAAATTTAATTGCATGTAAATTTATATTATAATAAAGCTGACTTTTTAGAATCTAAAAGTTATAAAGAAATACGGAAAGACCTTAGAACTATCTCTTGGTTAAAAGTCACATGTGATGAGAGATACCCTTGAGTCAGTGCTCATCATCCGAGTTTGCTGCTTTGGTCAAATAAAGGACACGTTCAAAGCTTTTCCTAAGAACAGCAAACTTGATATTACCAGCAAAGGCCCTGCAAGCAGCAAATGTCTTCACAAACTGTCTTTGTGTTGACTTTCTAAGTTTAAGAAATCAGTTGTGCAATGAGAGAGTAAAAATAGTGTGAAAGACTATGTATGTGTGTTTAAGAGAGAAAATTCAGTTAAGTGTTATTGCGTTGACCGTCTTGAACTAACAACTTTAAAATGTCATAAACAGCTTATATGGTACAGATAACATATAAAAAAATCTGAATTCAGAATCAGTTAGTTGAAGTGTCTCTTCCTTTGGGACATCTTCACCAACTTCTGCCAACGCCCTCCTCCTATACTGAGTTAGGTGCCCCTTTCAGTGTTCTGATATTACTCTGTCCCTACCGCTGTCACATCAGGTATCACACCACATTTTAATTGTTGATTTATGTACTTATCATCTTCACAAGACTATACAATCCTCGAAGATAAGTATTTGTCTATTTGGGGGGGGGGGTATCTTTATATTCTCAGCACCCTTACCAGTCCTAGAAGAAGCTCAATAAATATTTGACAAATAAATGAGGTCTTCATCATGTTATCTCCATTCATAACATTACAAAAAAATAATTTGCCCCAGGCTTTCTTTTAATAGTGATTTCAGGCAAAAGTATATGCGGATCTAAAAAATAGGGGAACCGCTAAAAGGCATGAAAAAAATGGATAATGTAAGAAATATCATGAGAAAGAGGGAATAGTTAAAAGAAGTGTCATTTAGTTCTTCATTCTCAGAATCCTGGTTTGGCCAGTCACCATGGGAGTTCTGAGTCCAGGTTCCAGAACAAGAGAACCTGTGTTAGATTCCAGCCCTGCCAGATTGTGCGACCTTGGACTAGTTACTAAACCTTCCTGCCCTTGCTTACCAGTGCTTTTGCCTCTCACCTGTAAAAGAGAAGAAATAAAGATTTTATCTCTTTCATAATGTTTCAGTGAAATTAGATGGTGTGTGAATAGCACTCACATGGTACCTGGCATGCTGTGAACACTCTAGCATGTTGCAAGAGTGCATACTCTGGAGTCAAACAAATTAGATTTGAATTTAGCTCATCGAGTTCAGCCATCCATTGTCAGTGTGAGCCTAGACGGATTACAGTACTTATAACCTCAGGTTCCCCCAGTGCAAAATGAGAATAACAGTGCCCCTTTCATAAGGTTGAGGATTAAATGAGACAAAGCACTCAGCATCATGACTGGTATGTACTCAGCAAAGGATAGTTATCATCTTAGCCTGATAGGATCTAGCTCTACTGTTACCATATAAGCCAGGGGTCCCCAAACTTTTTACACAGGGGGCCAGTTCACTGTCCCTCAGACCGTTGGAGGGCCGGACTATAAAAAAAAAACTATGAACAAATCCCTATGCACACTGCACATATCTTATTTTAAAGTAAAAAAACAAAACGGGAACAAATACAATATTTAAAATAAAGAACAAGTAAATTTAAATCAAGAAACTGACCAGTATTTCAATGGGAACTATGAGCCTGCTTTTGGCTAATGAGATGGTCAATATGCTCCTTTCATTGACCACCAATGAAAGAGGTGCCCCTTCCGGAAGTGCAGCGGGGGCCGGATAAATGGCCTCAGGGGCCGCATGTGGCCCGCGGGCCATAGTTTGGGGACCCCTGATATAAGCCATGCTCTTCAGCAAGAAGCCTTCACTTCAATCAAGTACAGAAACTCTCTCTTTCATCCGTGTGTACCAGGTTCATTGCTTTGTTTATGCAATAGCTACTGCAAGGCAGTGGGGGCAGGGCGATAAGACGAAGGTTTTGAGGTCAAATGAGCTGGGTTTTAAATCTTGCTTTGCCAATCTCCTGGTGGTGTACAAGCCACCTCGCCCTCCTGAATCTGTTTTCACCTGTAACATGGACATGATAATCCTCACCTCATTGGTTTGTTGTGACAATAAAATGAGGTCAGATGTAGGCCCTGGCAGGTTGGCTCAGCGGTAGAGCGATGACCTGGTGTGTGGAAGTCCCGGGTTCGATTCTCAGTCAGGGAACACAGGAGAAGCTCCTATTTGCTTCTCTACCCTTCGCCCTCTCCTTCCTCTCTGTCTCTCTCTTCCCCTTCCGCAGCCAAGGCTCCACTGGAGCAAAATTGGCGTGGGCACTGAGGATGGCTCCATGGCCTCCACATCAAATGGCTTTGGACGCAATGGAGCAATGGGCGGAGTATCGCCCCCTGGTGGTCATGCCAGGTGGATCCCAGTCCAGCGCATGCGGGAGTCTATCTGACTGCCTCCTCACTTCTAACTTTGGACAAATACAAAAGACAAACAAACAAATGAGGTCAGACGTAGTAAGGTGCCTAATGTATAATAGGTATTCTGTTGAAAAAATTCTCATTTCCAATGCACTCTATTCTCCCAGGCAGGCACACTTGCCCTGTCCATGCTACCTATCCAGACTTCTTTTACCCTTTGAGACACACTTAAAAATCCCACCTCATTCTGGAAGATATCTTACATTGACCCACCAATGTTCTCATAGATAGATTTCACGCTGTCTTTATTTTGTTGATTCTGTAAGTTAGTCCTGTCTCTTCAACTGGATCGATTAATCTAAACCTTTTCAGAGTCATGGAAACCTCTGCTAATTATATATTTCTTTGACTCTTCTCAAAGATATCCCCATGGACATGAAAATCTGCATATAATTTTAAGATGCTAATCTCCCCTGAAACCTCTGAAACTGTTATGATCTCCCGGAGGGCAGTGAGTGTGTGATACACTTTGTATCTTCCAGGACTGAAGATGCAGACTAGGTGGGGGACTCAAGGGAACCTTCTGACTCAGAACAACAGTGGCCACCGCACCTCCCCAGGAAGGGGCAGGATGCTGACCAGGACAGAGGGGGAGAAACTCCTCAGCAACAACTCAGCCTTTAATTTTTCCACAGCAAAGCAACGTGAAGCTTCATTCTGATACTTAAGAGTGAGACACAAATAGTGTGGCAATAAATAGAAATAGAAACAGGTTATAAAAAAAATATCCGTTCCTGCACCATAAATGTGTTCAGACCACAGAAGCCAAAAGCATCTCCTTCTCTTATCTTCACATCCAAATAATAACTTTCCGTGCGCTTTGCAGCCTCTCTTTCCACCATGGGTGCTTGGTTTGACTGTTTTTTGTTTGTTTGTGTACCTAAATGACCTTTGGGTTTGTGATAAACAGTTGACTTTTATTCTCTGATTTTGGTTCTGCTGTCATCCCCGATTTCACAAGAGAAGTTCCACATATGGGTGTAAGCAAAAGAGCACTGACCTGAATTCTAGCCATGGCTCTGAGTAACAGGTAACCTCGGGTAAGTCACCTGTCTTTGTGGTCTCAGTTTCCTTCTTCAGATAACTCGACGGTCTCTCCCAGTTCTAGCCCTCCATGATTCAGAGACATTGCAAAGATTCATGGTTGGAAATGGAGGATTTTCTAAGAGCTTCACTGTCACACATAATAAACGTATAGAGAACGGCTAGGAGGGACAGGTTTTAATGGTTCAGTTACTAGATTAAATAGGAGTTGCCACATTTAACATATAAAGTTTGCTAAACCGTTCTATGAAACATACTGAACACTGGACGACAATAAAGGAAAGCCTTATTTCTTTGATGGTTCAGAAACCCTATGGATCTTGTATTCATTGTTCAAAGCTAAAAAAGAAAAATGCAATTTTTAATGCTTTCAGATTGTGGTGATTGGAAAAGTGGGAGTGGTTGGTCTAACCAAAGTGAAATATGTATCTTTAGATCATCTACTGTACCTCTTCTGCAGCACCTGAATAACTGCTGATAAAGAAAGCAAATGACATAACAAAGGCCTTCCTCGCTATAATGGGTGTTGTTTTGGCAGAAATTACCATTGAAATATCTTAACATTCTGATATTCTAGTAATGAGAGCAGCCCACAACAAAAACTGGAAGTGTATGAATAGCCATTTTCTAATTTTATTCTGCCTACTAGGACTATGCAAGAGGAAAAAAGGTGATAAACAGCTAGAGAGATTTTCTTGACATCATGCTTAACTGAAATTTCAAAATAAATCAGTTGGGCTCATTTTTAAAGACCTACAACTAAATTATCATTGGGTCGTTTTGTTCCGCTCCCAACTGGGCTTCTGAGGGACTAGTGGTGAGATACAACGAGATCTGAAAATGGGCCACAGTACGCAAACATTGCAGTTTGGTTTGATTTAGTCTAACTCTTGTGTAATAACTTTCTTTGAAGTGTGGGTTGAGGAGCAGGTTAGAAGCCCGAGGCCACAAGCTCATCTTGTTCTTGTTACAACTCAGATGCCCTGCAGTCCCCACACTATATATCAGAGGCTTGGCACTAGAGTCCCTGGCTGATGAAGAGCGGAGCCCTCATTCCCTGAATAGCAGAGCAACAAACAACATGGTTGTGTTTACTTGGGAAATCCATTCAATAAAAGGACACACATGGGTCTTCAAGGAGCCTGTGAGCCAGAGGAAGCCTGCCATTGCTCTCAGGGCAAGGAAAGAAGTTAGCAAACCATCCAGCTGCTAGAAAAAAACAATGATTCCTCTGACTGAGGGAGAGGCAGGACACGGTTTTGGACTGCTGGCCAGCAATCCTGTCTTCTCCAGCTTTGGGATTGCTACTTTTCCACATGTCCTCTGACCCTAGAAATCTCAAGGCAAGCCCCCTATCCTCTCTGGTCTGATTTTTCATTGGCAAAATTCTGATCCTGTGATAGTCTTGTGGCCCGCAAGGGACTATCTTTCTTCCTTCCATTGGTCATATCTTTTCCAGCTGCCTGAGTTAGACCCTTAGTGCTGAGTCGGACCATGGGTGACTCTAGTAGATAAGAATACCTGCACAGTGTCTTAGAACATGTAACATGATTTTACATAGAGTATTTCATCAAATCCTTGGGAAAAAAAATCTGAGAAAGGAAAGGATATCAGTCTCTTCATTTTATAGAGGAGAGAAGCTACACTAAGGGAAGTTAAGTCATAGATGCCGAGGTGAAAAGGGTCCTGTGGATTGGGGCCAGATCTGAACAAAAAAACCTTCAAGTGCAAGTTTCTTAGGTTGGGTGAAGCATATATTTATATAGTCAATAAAAGAGATGTGATGAGTATCACAGACAGGAGCAGCGAGCATTCTAGAAATCTGCCTCTCAATTCAGGAATATTAGAGCCCAATACAGATTCTGCTTGTGTGAAGGGGCAGTACTCCAAGAAGAACATAGAGGTCGGAACTGTTTTTTGCTAAGACTCCTGACCTGACTCTAGGGGACCAAGGTTGTCCTTCAACAACTCATGTGTGTTCTGAACAGAGGGGACAGAGGTAGAATTCATCTTAGGTAGCTGGTGGAAGGCCATCAGCTCAAGCCAGGGACATTTGGTAGAGAGCTAGTGGGAAGTGATGATTTGGGGTGTGACACTACAAACACTGAGTACCAAATATATGCCACGCCTTCAACAGAGCTCTTATGGCTTACAACTTCTATTGTCTCTTGTCCCTGCCTTGAAGGAATCCTGTGAAGAGTTAGCCTATAAAAATTCTAAAAGTAAGACAAAATAAATAGGGTCTGTAACACTGGATGGGGTATTGAAACATACACACACACACACACACATAGACGGTAAGGCCTTCCATTGTGGCATATAACTTCAAATATTTTGGTGGTACAGGGCTTTCCCATCTGAGTGCAAGTCCTGCTAGAAAAGAGGAACAGATGGATAACTAGAAACAAAATGAATGATAAAAATGTCTGCAACAATGTGGAGGTGAGCACTGGGACAGAGGAGTGACAAAGCCCAGAGATCTGTCCACGTCAGCCGCCATCACCAGGAGCGATAGCAGGGCAGCGGCAGCAGCAACAGGCTAAGGGGCAAAGAAGTGTGGGGTCACATAAGCTGCTGCAGTAGAACAAACCATCAGTTCAAGTTCCTGAGCTACTCTGGCATCAGGAAGAGATCACGACAAGAATATAAAGACGGCAGTGAAGAGCGGATGCAATTAGAGGTAAACCTCAAGGAAAGCTGATCAGATTTGCAGATGACACAAAACTACAGATATGGTTAATATGATCATTTTCAGTCTTAGGTCAGTAAACTTTCATCACAAAGAAACTTTGGGTCTACAAAGCCAAGGCGGCGAGATTTTACAGGAACATACATAGTAAAGTCTTGCATGCAGATTTCAAAAATCAATTGAACTCAGTAGGATTGACAGGGTAAGGATAAGATATGATGATAAGATAAGAAAAATTTAGCTTGGAGATTTTGGTGACCAGAAACGCAGCAGGTATCAATGATTTGGCTGCTAAAAAATAAATAAATGTGGACAACATTGATGAAAATACATGTCTGAATCACTGGGCTTTTGTGGCCAGACCATGTTTGCAGTTTTAAGACGAACTGAAAAGAAACATTGATAATTCATGCTTGTCCATAGGAGCATGACCCTTCTCAGGAGATGATAAGGGTCCAGAAACCAAGTCCCACGTGGGCAGCCAGATAACTGAGAAAATTTTGGGTGATCAAAAAGTCATCTTAATTCCTGAGTAAGACTTCTTTTTGAAAGAAAATCACACTTGTGTGTCCTTATGGGACATCACTGGAAACAAAAAATAGAAAGTCCACTTTGGCTCGTTATAGAACTTTCTAACAGAGCTGGTCAAAGGTAGGAGCTGCTTTAAGGAGCAGCAAAATCCTCGCCCCTGCAAGTGGGTGTCAAGCTGAAGCTGGAGGATCTTCTGTCTGGGATACTATAGACATGGTTCCTACTAGGTAGAAACTTGAAGAAAATGACCTCTGAGACTTACTGCAACTCCTAGAGACCAGACCAGGGAAACCAGCCATTCAGTTCTGGAGGGGAAATCCCAAAGGGACCCTGCTCTACCACAGGCCTGTGGAGGGTAGAGGCCTGCCATAGCTTCTGTTCTCAGAATGCCCCTTCTCAGCAAATAAATAAATAAAGGCTCCCACTTATTTAGAATCCGGGAATAGGAAATGGACTTTTATGAAGCAGATGGCTGTTAGTCGTTCTCATGTCCCCTAACTGCAATGAAGCAAATCAGTTCTGCCTTAGTCTTAAGAATGTCTCAAAAGCCCTTTCTTCATCCCCATCTCTAGCTTAGTTCAGGTCATCATCATCTGGCCCCGAGACTTTTTCAAAATAGGCTCCTAGTGCTCTTTACCTTCGCTCTTCCTCAGCGCACCCTGTACAGAGCAGGCAGAGCAGTCTGTGGAGCCAGGCTTCCCTTTGGAATAGCTCCCCATGGGCCACGTGGGGCAGTACCAGTTCTTAATGTTGCATGGAAAGCCTTGCAGTCTTATGTGCTGTGACTTCCCACTCGTGCAGCCACTGCCTACACACTACACACACACACACACACACACACACACACACACACACACACTTCAGTAATACCAAACTAATTTTCTACACACGCTATGTTGTTACACACCTTTGTGTCTTTGAATATGCTACTTCCTCTCATCTAAAATCCCTTCACCTCTCCAGCCCCCACCTTTCTCACCAGAATAACTCCTATTTATACTTCTTCATACATCAAATATTTGCTTGGGCATAACCTTTTATGAAGCCTTTCTTTAACCTCCTCCTCAAGTGACACCATCTCAAAAGTTAATCATTCCTTCCTATTTGCTCCCTCTGTGCCTTTGTATATGGTTCTATTACAGCATTTCTCACACTGTGTTGAAATGCAATTATCTACATGTCTATTTTCTCCACTGTTCTTAGGCTCCTCAAAGACTGAACCAAATAATATCCACCTACAAATCCCTAGCACATAGGAGATCTCTGTATTTATTAAACTGATCTGACAAAGGCATCCTCACAAACATGTCTATCATTTGCTATGATACCGAACTTCGTATTACAGTACATACAAACACCAAGTTCTACAATGGAAAACGTTAAACTTCTGAAATTATCCAATAAGTTTAAGTTAAAAAGGAACCAGGGCTAAGAGCAAAGACTTAGAATGGAAGAAAGGGAAATGCTAACCTATACCTACCACCTTTGTTACTTTTGTCTTGAAAAGTTTTATCAGGGAGTTAATCCTGAAGAATAGTGAATTTCTACTCTTGGCATTCCGAAAGGGGTAGTCTCAGTTCAGAAACTAAACTACTTATTTTATTCAACAAACATTTACTGAGAGTGTACAATGGACAGTGCTAAGCACTGTGATAATCCAAAAGGGCTATTTTGAGGCTAAAGTGAAATAATAGAAGAGCTTTACTATATAGAGTTACAGGGTTATTCATATGCATAAGGAGATTCTTTGCTTATAGTTATCCTCTACTATGCACATCGACAAGTTTATAATTGGAATAAAATACAGTTTACATTTATTGAGTTTTCATTATGTGTTACTCTAAGCAAGCACTTCATTCACTCATCCTACAAATATTATTGAGGTTTAATATGTTACAGTCACTGATGTAAGGTGCTAGAAATCTGTAAGGAAACACACAGAACCCCTGCTATCTATGAATTAACATTTTCTAGAGCAAGATCACAACAAACAAACACACAAACATACAGAATGCCAGATGGTGATAAATGCAATGAAGAAATGTAAAACAGAGGATGGAAATAGGAAGAAACTGGCTGTGGGGAGTCAGGGAGATTATCACCGAGAAAGTGACACGTAAGCAACCTCTGAAAGATGCAAGGGACAAGCCAGGAGACTATCTCAGGGGAAGAAAATTCCAGACAGAGGTAAAAGAAAGGACAGAGACCTAAGGCCGGAGTCTGCCTGGCATGTAAAGAGACAAGGAAGATGGGGTGGCTGAGGAAGACTGAGCAATGTGTAGAGTTGGAGGAGATGGGGTCAGCGGAGTTACCAGGGACCAGAATACAAAGGGCCTTGTGAGTCAGCTGTAAAAACAGTACGGTGTCACCTCAACAAATTAAAAATAGGACTGCTTTATGACCAAGCAATTTCCCTTTTTTTTTTTTTTTCTGAAGCTGGAAACGGGGAGAGACAGTCAGACTCCCTCATGTGCCTGACCGGGATCCACCTGGCATGCCCACCAGGGGGCAACGCTCTGCCCACCAGGGGGCGATGCCCTGCCCCTCCGGGGCGTCGCTCTGCAGCGACCAGAGCCACTCTAGCGCCTGGGGCAGAGGCCAAGGAGCCATCCCCAGCGCCTGGGCCATCCTTGCTCCAATGGAGCCTCGCTGTGGGAGGGGAAGAGAGAGACAGAGAGGAAGGAGAGGAGGAGGGGTGGAGAAGCAGATGGGCGCCTCTCCTGTGTGCCCTGGCCGGGAATCGAACCCGGGACCTCTGCACACCAGGCCGATGCTCCACCACTGAGCCAACCAGCCAGGGCCAAGCAATTTCACTTTTGGGAATTTATTCAAAAAACCAGAAACAGTAATTCCAAAGATTATATGCACCCCTATGTTCATTGCAGCAGGATCAACCACTAAACTTCCAAGACCTTACCCAGAACATTCATTCTTCAGATACTCATACCCTGGCTTCTGCTCTGTTTATTAGATCTAGTGAACAAACTTAGTTCTGCTCACATGCATTTACTGTATATATACATTTCTGGAGATAATGAGAAATTTTAATAAACTTTTTTATTTGAAATAATTGTGGGTAGTCTCTTTTAACTTTCATTCTACATGTTGAGTCACTAACTTGGATACTGTGTTTTGTCCACTAGGCAATCTTTGTCAGCCCTGGCTACAGCTGAGATTATGCTGGTCACAACTCTGAAATCCCCACACCAATACATAGTTAGAAAGCATAGTCTGACCTATGCTGGCACAGTGGATAAATTGTCAACCTGGAACCCTGAAGTTGCTGGTTCAAAACCCTGGGTTTGCCTGGTCAAGGCACATGTGGAAGTTGATGCTCCTGCTCCTCCCCTTCTCTCTCTCTCTTCTCTCTAAAATTAATAAAATTTTTAAAAATAAAGGAAGTATAGGTAGCTATCTTTTTTCGTCTCCCTTTAATCCCAAATTTTCCACAATTCCTAGAGTTAAACTAACTGTTTGTGTCCTACTGTAATCAGAGTACAAGACTTCTTCTAATTCATGGGCTACCCCACTTGTGGTACTATTCAATTCTCCCTTCATTCCAAGTCAAAGCCAAGGCTCGTCCCAATCTTGCCTTCTAAGATGAATGACTAGAAACAGGTAAAAATGTGAAATTCAGGCATTAGAGACGCTGGGTAGATACACACAAAGAAGCTTTAGTGAGAGATTCTTTCAAGATTTGGTTTTTATACTGCCATAGCCAAGTCAGTTTCAATCCAAGTCATACCCACATTCTCCTCCTGCTCTATATAGATGCACCATGGTGCCACTTTGCACTGCCAAAAAAATTCTTCCCAGGTAATTCTCCTCACTGTCTCACCTGGCCAAGTATCTGATTGTCAGGATCAAAAACAAACACGAACAAACAAATACTGTGATTGCAAAATGTATGTATACTCAGGATTTTTTTTAATTTTTATTTTATTTATTCATTTTTAGAGAGGAGAGAGAGAGACAGAGAGAGAGAGGAGAGACAGAGAGAGGGAAGGGAGAGGAGCTGGAAGCATCAACTCCCATATGTGCCTTGACCAGGCAAGCCCAGGGTTTCGAACTGGCAACCTCAGCATTTCCAGGTCGACGCTTTATCCACTTTGCCACCACAGGTCAGGCTACTCAGGTTTTCTTTATGTTTTTAACGAGCATGTGTGGGGCTAGGAGAAGCCAAAAAGCAAAAGATGATACTAATAATGTAGCAACAGCATAATTTTCCCAGATGGGTCCAAGGTTGGTTCTTACAAATGAGAAAGAAAAATTTGCCCAACAAAAGGATTCTAATCAGAAGATTATGAACATAAATAATATAATATAAGACTAAGTTTCCCCCCCCAGGCTCTTTTGTAGGTAGAAATATTTAGAACAATTATGGAACCTTTCAAAATGATGTCTTATTAGCATTTTTGCCCCTCCTTTTAAAAAATGTTTATTTTATTGATTTAAGGGAAAGAGACATCAATCTATTCCTCTGTGTGCCCTGATAAGGGATCAAACCAGCAACCTCTGCGCTTCAGGACTATGCTCTAACCAACCAAGCTGCCTGGCCAGGGCACACTTTGCCCCTCTTAAAATTACACATAGCCCTTGAATATATAAGCAAACCACCAGGCTTGGTGGTTTTAAGTCTATCTAAAGCTGGCAGGATATATGATACATATAACCATATCTACCACCACAAAGATTGGTCTCCCCACAGACCTCCCCAGCAAGTACATGGATGAAAATGTGGATTTTTTGTGTGTGTGTGTGCTTCAGAGAAGCTCATACATAATCCTATTACTATCCAAGGCACCTATTAAATATGATTGAAACAACACCTATTGAAAGCCTTAAAACCTTAACCACCAGTTTTACTTCTAAAATAAAGTAAACTGCCGAAAGTTCTGATAAAAGTGACAATTTATATTTTTAAGTAGTACAACTGAAATTTTCCTATAGCTGTAGACAAAGGAATTCTTACTGAGATAAGTAGAAGAGCACCAATAAATTTACGGTAGCTTATGCAAGTTAGGCACTAATGAATGTCATCTTCTGTTTTGTCATGAAAAAAGATCTTTCTGCCGCTAAAGGAGACTGATTTAGATTATGAATAGCTGTAGTGATTTGCAAAAATGGCTCCAGAGAGATAGAATGAGACTCCATATACTCGTGGCACTTGAGGTTTCTGCCCTTTTTGTTGAAAATTAATTTGTCCTGTGGGTTATTGGATTCCAGCTCAGCCAATGTATATTGCTCAGTCATCACAAATTTACTTAAAATTTAGTGTAGCCGAAGTTCATTCAACAAGACAAAAATCTATAGCTGAAACCTTCTAAAAATCTTTTTAAAAAACTGGCTAACAGTGTAATTGAAAGTGTTGGCGTCTAAGTAGATTCCCATAATGTTTTGCAGGTATCAATATATACTCTATTGCTATGTTAGAAATAGATTTTTCACTTGTTTCCCAAGGAAAAAAAAAGCAGATTGGAGGATTTATCCTCCTTTGGTAAGAGAACATTTGGGATAAAGGTTCCATATTCCAAAAATATACACATAAAGCCCTACATTCAGATTACATTCTGTATAATACATACCTTATATTCCATTCATTCACCTATTTTATTCATTTCAAAACAAATATCTTTTAAAGCAAATAGATTATACCACTCCTCATACTTCCAAATCCCAAATACATTAGACCAGATAGAAATTAAAAGTACACCAATTCCATCTCCCTGTTCAGCAACTCCTACTACAGGCAACTCAGTTCCCACTTAGGAGGCTCCGGCTTGGAGGCCGGGAGGCCGGGAGTCAGGAAAGAGTCATACCCCTGACACAGCATCAGGACACAAAGCATTTGCTTTTGACAAAAGGAACACTAGTTTAGTGGCCATGCTCCCTTACCCAATAATAATGAGAGAAAAAGAAAAGGGAGTATTCTTCAAAAGGGGCTATTGTGAGAAGATACAAAGGAGATATTAAAAAAAAAAAATGAACAGCTACTTGTGAGACACAGAGCAGTTTTTAATTCATCCTTAAAGTGGTTTTCCGTACAATAATCTACATTTTCATTTTTATACATTTAAATATGTATGTTTGACTACATTAAACACATTTAAATATGTGTGATAGTCTTTCCCTTTGAAAATCTAGACGGATCTGAAAACTTATTTAGTAACTAAAATCACACCAGAGAACCTCATTTGTGATGAGGGCCACCGGGATCGCTCCTAATTAGATTGATACACAGGAGGCAACAAACATTATTTATTCATTTCATTTATAGTTGAAAGATTACTAGATAATAAGACTGTTGTCTATTGAAATGTTACATTACAATATAATCAAGAGATAAATGTAAATAGTTAAAACATTAGAATAGGTCATCTCGTCAAGAAAAGAAAGCAGATACATTTGGGGGACCTGCACCATCATTTTGGACTTTTTCAACAGAGACTTTTGTTTTATTCCTTGCACCTAAGATTACAACAGAGAAAGTTCAGACTGAAACGATCAGCTCTCTGCTTGAGGGACAATTGCACAAAATGAGATACAGAGTGCTAACCAAATCATGACACAATGGACTGGAAATTTTAGATTAATAAACCTCTTTCAGTGGAGAACTAAATAACTTTTACAGTTTTATCTATGGTTATTTGTTTCTCTGAAGATTTATGGTCCTCGCAACAGATATGCATTTTATCTTTCACTTTCCAGATTAAAGAGAGATGATTTTAAACAGGCTTCTGACTGGCATAATCTGGAATTGCAGACAATCTCAATTTTTTAAAAAATGCTAAAAGTGAACTTGCAAGTCAAATGAAAATGACTTTGCGCATGTCAGGTGCACAGGGGAAGAAATCTGCATATGACTAAACAAGGCTGATCTTCCATTACCAGTACTGATCCCCTCGCCCTGAATCAGCCAGGTGCAATCTGTACATGCTTAACCAGGAATTAAAACTCTTCATGCTGCTGCTGCTTTAATTGATTGATGCTAAAAGTTTAGAAAATAAAACCCAACCAGCTATTACAAAGCGCCTTAAACCAAGCCTTCTACTTTGAAAGCAGGATCCTCAATTGAAACTGGCAGACCACATTTTTAGGTTTCAAGCAGCTCTGTCATTCTACAAGGAATGTGTCTGCCACTTCACACGATAGCTTGAGCTAAAAGACATGTACTTTGAATCAGAGAATCAATAGAACACTTAATGGACAATTAGGAGAACAGCTGTAGGACTGTCAGAGACCCATCTGTACACAGCTCAAACAGCAAGCCTGGACAGGGCCCGGAAAACAAAGTACACTGCTCCAGGGCACTGGCCCCGGTACAAAACCTCCCTTTCATTTCTCATTTAACGTTAATATAGTGTTCTTTTTCATTACAAATTTTAACACGTGTAGAAAATTATGGAAATTGCTTAAGCCATTTGTCAACTTATATCATGTGAATTGATCAATAAATTTCACTACTTTGTTGTTAATGTAGATAAATTTTGGCATTTAATTAAGCTCCAGCGAAAACGTGGCCACTTTTAATTTCAGCAGATGCTGTCGTTTCATTTGTAATACATAACTACAGGGGTAAATACAATCTAACCATGAATTATCACTAAATATTTATAGACAACATAGCAATTCAGAAAACAGACACAAAAGAT
Source organism: Saccopteryx leptura (assembly GCF_036850995.1). Taxonomy (NCBI): domain Eukaryota; kingdom Metazoa; phylum Chordata; class Mammalia; order Chiroptera; family Emballonuridae; genus Saccopteryx; species Saccopteryx leptura. The sequence goes on along the minus strand of NC_089505.1, from coordinate 136,558,281 downwards.
TTTTACAGTGAAACAATTACTGTGGGCAAAATTCGAAATAGGTGATGATGAACTCTAATAGGAGCTGTGAACAGAATGTTAATATTGTAAGTCCACAAAAGAATTACATATGTATATTTTTCTCTCTCAGTCCTGCCTTCCGAGACTGCATCTCCATTAGGCAAAAATCATTTCAAATTATTTTCACAGAATTGTTCCCAATGTTTCACAAATAGTTTCCTAAGTTTGTAGAAGCACATTCAAATTTATAAATTAAAACAATCCATTCATTTATATTTCTTTTCACTAAATTGATTTGGATACAACTGGGAGGCTTCTCTTAATGGGTAAGAGCTAAATCTTATGATTCTTATTTTACACACGAGTTGAATTTAAGGTTGGTCAAGAGGACACTGGGACTGGGAAAGGAGACAGAATGGCAGACAATGGAAAAGGCAGAATGAACTTTTTAGGCTTCCTCCATATGGCCTGAGGGGCCCCAAGATGAAATCCTGCTCCTGACAGCCAGAAGCCCCATAGCCTTAACCCTCCCTGGTGCAGTCTGACATGATAAACTGCTGTGTCTCATTTGAGAAGGAATAGGCTGCCTCTTGGTGATTCTGCTGGTACCTTCAGGGAAAAGGGATTTGAAATCACATTGCTGTCTTTACAGTGTAATCCACTGCACAGCGCCCATTCCCACCATTGTCCGGCTGTGTCGGTCAGAGGGCTCTGCTGGCTGGGCAATCATTATGTTTTCAGCAGAACAGATCCGAGTATTTGTATGCAGTGCCTTTGTATTAAAAAAATAAATAAAATTTAGGGAAATCAAAGCAGATCCCTCATTCCTATTTTGACAATGTCTCCATGTCAAATTAGCCATCACAGCCGAGGCAGTTGGGCACTTTTTGTGGGTCTGGCAGAAGAGGACGTGGTCAGGGAAGAGGACTCTCTAAATGCAGACTCTCATTAGAGAAATCAGAATTAAGCAGCCAATAGAAAAACGGATTGGGTCTTTTCACTGAACTAAATCACACATCTAAATTTCTAGCCAAAATTCCCTCTGGCTCACCCTCATTTGTTCATATTTCTTTTTCTTCCAAAATACAAATGGCCTGGGACTTGAGCCCTAATTTTTTTTTTTACCTCTAATAAAGGAGAAGGCTGAAAAACCCACCTCAGCTCTAATACAGACAATTAGAAATCTTTATAATCTCTTAAATCTAGAATTTCACAGTCATAATCTTAATATAATATTTTCCTGAGCCATGTGTGCCTCTGAATTTGTCTTTGAGGAAAACTGAGGGAAAATATGGATTATTGCATGGGCTGAGGAAATACTGGCATTTGTTGAATATTTGATGTGAACATTAAAGTGGTAAGAAAGTTAAGATACAAGATCAAAAGGGAAACAAAAATTGAGATTCTAAAACTCTGAGATTGTAGTGGATTAAAGACAGCCACAATTTTCTTTGCCATGTCTCCCATCAGTAAATAGAGTTACCTATGAATCTAAGCTAGCCTTATGAGTTATTTTGTCCAATAAAATTTAGCGGAAGTGACTGTGCAAGATCCCAGCCCCAGCCTTGAGAAAGCCTGGAAGTTACTGCTTCTGTGCTCTCTTGGGAGTCAGCTACCATGCTGTAAAAAAAAAAAAAAATTGGGTTAGACTACATAATGGTAAGAGTTCTCTTGGAGAGTGGTCCTGGAAGAGACCATCTTGTATGTTCCAGCCCCAGGCAAATGCCCAGCAGAGAGTGCTGCATGAGTGACTGCAGCTTCACCATGTGGAGCAGAAGAACCTCACCACTGAGCTCAATCAATCCACTGACTCATCAGGAATACCACATTCCTATTAGGTTGAGTTATGATGCTTTCAGGTAATTGTTACATGAGAATAGACAACAGAAAGAAATTTTTATTATTAACATTTCTATTCCTTTTCCTCTCATATCCTACCCCACTTTTGAAGTTATGCCAACTGGCAAGCAAAAGCAATTTTCCCATGCCTCTCGGAGAAGTGTCCCAATAACAACACAAATATTGATATGTAGTCAAGATATGAATTGGGGCGGGGGTGGGGGAGAGGTAGAGTTGTTTTTAAAAGGGAGCTCAGACTTATTACCTCTGCAATTAGTTTTATATTTTTTCTCTTTAGTTTCACTAATTATTCCATGTCTACAACAATGTTCAAATTAGATACCAAAGGAAAGGCAGTTTCTATAACAGGAACTCCATCCCTTTCCAGGATTCTGCTCTTAAAAGTCAACTGAATGACCCAATATACTTAAATCTGAATAGATTTTAAAAGATATCAATAGATGTCCTAACATTTACATTAAAGTTGTCAAACATAACCCTTTTAATTTTTATCTCAAAAGAATAAACTAGAATGTAAACATAACTCTGTCACATGTAGCTATGTAGCTTGGGCAAGAAATTCTATCTTTTGGAGCTTCAGTTTCCTCGTCTGTATGAAGAAAATAAGGGACTATATAATTTTTAAGGTCTCTTAAAACTTTGGCAGCTTTCAAAGATATATGTCAATATGTCATTTTTCAAGTGATGCCAGTTCACTCTAAATCTCTTATTGTGATCACATTAGTGTCAACTAAAAGTCCTTCTCTATTGCCGAAGGCAGGAATGAATATATCCTTAATCTAATATTCTACCCCTGAATAATTGAGGTGATTATGTAATTAACTTTCTCTCAGAAAGTATAATCCTAATTTTTTTTACTCCATCATTTTGTAAGAACAAAGAAGTATGACAATTTGTCTTTACCATGCAGGTCTCTAAATGGATACCCATTCTTCATAAAGTTCATAAAGAAGTTAGTACATATTTAGCTTGTGGCGAAGATCTGAGAGGAACTTAGAGAGGATAACAGCTTAGTATGGGAAGGTAATAGCTTCAGAACTCACAGGTTCCTACGTTATGCCTGACATTATAAATGCTGACACAGAAAATTCTGTCATATTTCAAGAGATCTTCATGAAATCTTGCTAACTTCTGGGTTTAATAAGACACAGGATATTAGTGTGTCATATAAGTCTAATTAAAAAAAAACAAGCAAAAATAAAAAGTTAGGGCTCTCTAGCTCATTGCATTCTTATAGTAAAATATGATAAATATTTGGCGTGGTAAATAAAGCAAAGTTAGTGTTCACTTATAATTTCTAGGAAAGGAACAATATGGTTCATTAAATCCACAGACAATTCCAAAATTAAGTGGCTTCAACCATTTAGTGAATCAAGTAGATCTGCAGTAGAATATCAGCTGGGTAGCCTTGGGCAATTTGATTAATCTCCCTAAATCTCAATTTTCTTCCCTATAAAGCACAGATTTCTGTTTATGGCATAAAAGTAAGATAATGCATACAGAGTGCCTAGAATAGTAATACTCAGCAAAGAGAAGTTACAGTTAATCGTGAGTCCATCAGAGCAGGAACCTTGCCTGTTTTGTTCACCTATTTCCAGTGCAGAGACAAGGTGTGTAGATTATTACTCTGGCCAGCAGCTCCAACTTCTTTCCATGGCCTTGTTACATTGTTTATCAAGTAGAAATCACTTGGTTTGGACTTTTTGGCCTTTAATTTCCTCTGTTCATCACTAACAAAGAATACACCATTTGAAAAACAAAAATAAGAAAGAAAAATCCTACATAAGATACCAATCCCTGGGGAATTAAGGCATGAGTATGAACCAAAGAAACCATGGCCCACATGAAATAGAACCACTAATCACAAAATAGGTACTTCGGAAAGCTGTACTAACTACCTTTACAAAAGCCACTATTTTGGTGAGCTTCTGCTTGGTGAAACTTCTCTCACAAACATGTGAATTGGGTTGAATGTAGAATTCCTATGGATAGTTTGTAATTCAGTCTGGCAGATGAATGAAACAGAGGTTCTAGACAATTTATCCCAGATCCATCAGCAACCAAATCAAAATTAGAATGTACATTGCTTAATTTCCCTAATCATTGTTCAATTATTGACCATACTTAAAGTATTTGCTTCCTATATTGAGAGAGAATTTGGTTAGTGGAATAAAGCAACCTTAGAAAACAAGGTATATAATGTGTGTTCTCAATCTTCCTTCGGAGAATTCAGACTGAATTTGCAACACACCAGAATAAATCTTAAGAAGATCAATGAATGATCTGCCCAGGGGTCCTTCTTCCCCGATTGAGAATTGATTCTGGCTCACTTTCATATGAACATTCCTTTAGTGTGGCAAACATTGGTTGAGATTGTGCCATCCCCAAATTGTACCAAATCTATGCTTTATCAATCGTCTCCTGTGAAATGAGTCAGTTGGCAAACACAAAACCATGCAAAAAGATTCACACCAAAACAATACTATTGCAGTCCAACCTTTCTGTAATTACAGAGAGTTAAAATGGTTATTGGTAAAGCTGATGTCAATGAAGACACAATATAAAACTTAAGAGAAGAAAAGAGAGTTAGGGAAATATGCCAGAGAGGGGGCCAAACCATAAAAAAGAAACCTGGTATCAAATGACCTAGGTCCCTGGTAACGCATGGTATATGACATGAACTCACAGCAAAACCACACTGAGACTTCCATCCTTGGCCACTCCCACACCTGTGAGAAGAAATAGGAATTGGAGGAGATAGCAGGGGAAGAGATAAGTTTATGAGAAGCATTGCCACAGATAGAACTTGGGCTAAAACTTGGGTATCTTGTTCTTTGTACCCACGGTTGGATATACCAAGTTAACGGATAAACTCTGAGATGAATCTAAATCTTCACCTTCATATCAACTTGTTTACAGCTTTTGATGAGATTTTTAAGGTTCTAAGGCCTAGTCTATTTAAATATAAACAATTATAATAATCTTGGTATTTCTTTTCTTTACATGCTTCTATTAAGAAAGGAGCCTTCTTTACGCCGTGGAAATCAGGTAATCCATAGTCAAGGTCTATGTGTGTCATGAGGAGAATCTGAATTGAATCAGAAATGTGGGTTTGGTTCAATTTCCAGAGCATATCAAGCAACTTTAATGGATCACAGTGAGCCTACTCTAGTTCTTCTTGAGGAGTTGATGTGTACATGTGCATAAAATGTGTATTTGAAGTATATTAATACAATTCTATCTCAACAGATTTAATTCTTAAATGCTACATATACTTGTTTAATCTCCCATTTTAAAAGAAGAAAAGGTTAGATTATAACATCAGGTTAGCTCTCTTTGAAACAGGTAATAATTAAGTTGATTCACTGTTGCAATTACTGTCAAATCCCCCTTAATTACCAGAGATTTTATAGCAGCTTCATTATATGTCTGCCGTAATGCATTGTGGCCCTAAGGAGAAGTGTTGCAGGAAATTCTGCATAGCACGGGTAATTCTAACCTGCAGTTACAGCTCCCAGCAAAAACTCCTGCACTAAATTTATCTTTTCTTGACATTTCTCCCTGTTACTCAAGCAGTTAAACGAGGTAACATTACTAAAATACTATACCTACCTAACTTTGAAAGTTAGAATTGATTTCTCCATGGATATTAGAAACAACAGCAACAACAACAACAACAAAAATAGACAAAGGGATAAATTAACCTCCACTAATTCCTGAAGATTAAATTATATTTAGATTGTGCATTCAAATAGATGTGTCTAAATCACAAATATACCTCATATGTCTTCTTCTTAGGGATATTTCGTGTACAATAAGCAAAACAAAAATTATTCCTGAGTCCCTAACAGAAAATCTTGAAGAGGATAATCAATTTACCAATGAGTTTTCAACTAATTTCTGGGGAAAGTAATCTTTTTAAAAAAGGTCATTTTTAAGTTTCCATACCACTGCTTGTTTTCATTAGAAAAATCTTGACAAATCAGAGCCTGTAAGTTGAGTCAAGTTCAAAACAGATAGCTGAATAATGTCTCTCACAGATCCCTTCTAAGCAAGGAATGTCCTCCACGGAATATATTAGATTCAGAAAGGGCTGCAGTGTCAATGACACTATTGGCAGCTGTGTTAACAGTGAAGGGCCTGGCTTTGTACAGCAATCCAGTTATTAAATTTCTCCAGAGACCATGACTCATTAATCAAATATTCATACATCTCTGTACATACACACTGAACAGAGAAGACCCTCAGAGCTGAGCATCCCCAGACAAGCGCTCTTTCATGGAACACTGACAAAAACCCAAGAACATGCGGTCATGTTTTGCATTTCTAATGCACTATGTACTCTTTAATACTCCGTTTCCTAAAAACAGAACACAAATGATCTTACTGATCACAAGTGTTAAAAGGTTACAATTAAAATTATTCCATTATTGCTTCATACCATCTTTTTTTAAAATGAGGACAGTGAAGCAATTCTTCTGTTCTTTGTTTACCATCAAACAAGTAATTTTTTTCCCAGGCGGATGAAGAAACCCAGGGCCATGCTCCTATTAATACAAGAATTTGTATTAGCATGAAAACAACAAATCACTACTTGCACTGGGGAGGCCGAATAACTTCACATATTAGCAGACATGAACTTGCTATATTTTGCAAAGTCCACGGTCTGTTGTACAGCACTGGGAGTTTCCCCCCCTATCGGACAGCAACAAAAGGTCTTTCTCAATTGCGGTCTCTGGAAAATTGGGGTCTGAAGGCCAAGCAAAGAAAAAAAGCCTCAAAATGTCGCCTCATAAGGCTACTAAGATCAGACTCTTCCCCTCCGCATGGGCAGGATGTACTATGCAAAGGGAAGAGACAAAGGGAGCATCTCACTTTCCACATTTCAAGAAGTTTCTTAAACAGTAGGAACCTGAATCTGAATGCCAGTAAAACAGAAGTAAACCTGTACCAACTCATCTCTTCTTCAGCCTCTCCAGTCTACTAACCAAACGGCTGTGTCTTTAAGCTGGGTTTTCCAAAAATTTTGCCCACACTAAGTCAAAGACTCCCCTGCTTTCATCCCCATGTAACTCAGTCATCCTCCACTCCAGGTGCCATTCTTTGCTAGCGTCTTTCGAACCTCCAACTCAGTTATGATGCGGGGAGAACTAGAGCAGGCTTTGGAGTCAGGATAGGTTTGGATCCCAGATCTGCGCATTATCTATCAATGGTGCTAACTCCGTGAGTTACCTTACCGTAGCTGACCCTAAGCTTTATCTGTGAAATGAGACTGTAAAAATCCTGATTTTCCCAAGAGCTTTGTGAAGATTAATCTAAATAATAAGTATTTATTCAATACTTAGTAAGTGCCCAGTAAATAGCAGTTATTGTCATTGGTATCATCATTGCAATCACTAATCCTCTATCTCCTCACCTTGACTCAAACTTTTACTTTTCCTGACAATACTAATTCCCTCCTAAACCCAACCAGCAAAGAGACTCCTTCATTTAAACCCCTCTGCTTCAGAGGGGTAGCTTTGCATGCTCACTGCCATGTGCTGGCTCTATCGTTTGACACCCTCTCTTACTGACGCTCACACTGTCGACTGTCGGCACTCAGAGCGCTGCGACTCCTCATTTCAGCCTGAACTTCTGTCTTACCTATCATTCTCACAACCTTCCATCATTCTATGTCTCCAACTTCCTCACTTTAAATCCTTTGGTGGTTTGGTAAAGTCTGTGGACCCATTCTCAATAAAATATTTTTAAGTGTAAGTGAAATGCATATGGTTATAAGGGGAAGAGGTTTTTTTAAAATACTTTTAAATGTGTAATATATAATCAATATATTTCTTCTTTATAAGTACATTAATAAGTGCTGATAGCAAGTTCCATAATTCAAAGCAGTGTAAATATTTTAAAATAACTGCATTAATAATGATATGAAAGTATTTATGATTCCTATTAATGACAAAATCCTGGGTACTGCTAATAGTACTATAGTTTGTTGCCTACATTATTTGTGGAAGGAAATATTATGTTTCAGCTAGATGTTGGTGAAACAAAAATGTGATTTTTTTGCATTCAAGTTCATGGACCTCTGAATTCTATTCATGGGTTCATCAGGTTAAGAAACCTCTCCATGAAATGACCACTCCTCAGCTCCATCTAAATTCACTAAGTTCATCCACAGACTATAGAATTATATATAGGTAAATCAGACTCTAAGGCTAGGGCTTGAGAACTCATCTTCCAATTTTAAATCTTCACATTTTAAAATATTAAAACTAAACCCCAGTTCTTCTGATTTCGATAACTTTTGTTTCTTCCTTCATAGCATCATTCCTCCTGTGTCTCTTTCCTAGGCATCTATCTACCTATGTAAGTATAAATTCCAGCCTGACATCAAGCCCTCAGTAATAAATGGCATACATGTTATCCTTATCACTCATTCTTCTATCCACATTATTGCAGGACGTTTATCATCATCCCCTTTCTAAAGCCAGCAATGCTCCCTAGTCAGGAGAACTACCAAAACCAGCCGCATGCACTTCAAATGTACCCTGTGGAGTAACCTTCCACCACAGTCCTACTCTCACTTATAAAAGATGTGCATGGACCCTACCTCTCGGTCCCTGTGCCATTTTCTTCTTAGCCCAAATAGTGCCTCTTCCTTGCTCGTATATCAATCATACCAGACTTGTAGGATTCATCTCAAATGTCACCACCTCCATGAAGATTACCCTAATCCCTTAACCAGATGGGATCTGTCTTTTGAAACCAAATATAATTTTATTTTGTAGAATTTCTATTACGTCTTCTCTTCCCCTCCCAAACGTGACACTTTGTGTATTTTCCCAACCTTAAGTAAATTTTTATGTTCCCTAATAGAAGTGTCAGTTTTCATTTCAATGTATTTTATAGAGCCTTACAAACAGTCAATATTGGAATGGAATTAAGAGATTCTAGGGGATTTTTTCTTCTTTTCTAATTCTTGTTTTCCTTTCAAATCTTAAGACAGAAATAAAATCTTTTTTGTTTTCTTTTACAGAACAATCTCATTTATGTTTAAAAATGAAGTCCAGTAATGATAAAAATAATACAATAAAACCAAGCACAGTTGGCCCTGGCCGGTTGGCTCAGCGGTAGAGCGTCGGCCTGGCGTGCGAGGGATTCCCGGCCAGGGCACATAGGAGAAGCGCCCTTTTGCTTCTCCACCCTCCCCCTCCTTCCTTTCTGTCTCTCTCTTCCCCTCCCGCAGCCAAGGCTCCATTGGAGCAAAGATGGCCCGGGCACTGGGGATGGCTCCTTGGCCTCTGCCCCAGGCGCTAGAGTGGCTCTGGTCGCGGCAGAGCGACTCCCCAGAGGGGCAGAGCATCGCCCCCTGGTGGGCAGAGCTTCGCCCCTGGTGGGCGTGCCGGGTGGATCCCGGTCGAGCGGATGCGGGAGTCTGTCTGACTGTCTCTCCCCGTTTCCAGCTTCAGAAAAAAAAAATACAAAAAACAAAACAAACAAACAAAAAAAAAACAAGCACAGTCAATGTCAGGAGTACAAGCAATAGTTGCTACTGGTTTAACAAAAAAGACCTGATTTGTTGCATATGTCAATTCCTGTGGTATAAATACTCCAACCATGACTAATTTTTAAATATTTTTAATTGAACTTACTGAGGTGACATTAGTTTATACAATTATATGGATTTCAGTATTCAATTCTATAACACATCATCTGTATATTGTACTGTGTGTTCACCACCCCAAGTCAAGTCTTCCATCACCATTTACCCCCCAAACCCTCTTCTACCTCCCCCACCACTTTCTCTCGTGTAACTCCATCTTTTTCATGCAGCTTCCCAACCCCTACCCCTCTGACAGCTGTCATTCTGTTGACAGAGATGATGCTTAATAAGTACCCACAATGTACCAGGCATTTTTCTAAGTGTTTTTGCACATTTTCTCAAATAATCTCCATAACAGTCCAATGTAATAGCTGCAATTATCTGTATTTTATAGACGAGGTTAAGGAACTTATTCAAGGCTATGTAGCTAGTAAGTAGCAAATCATTATTTGAGCAGAGCCAGTCTGACTCTATAGTTGAGCCAATTCATGAATGGAGATGGTCTCCATTGTGTAAGACTGAAGCTTGACAGAGAAATAACTGTTTTTCACTAAATAAGTATTCATAATTTTTTCCAAACTAGCAGTATTTTTTTTGAGTGACAGAGAGAGAAAGGGAGGCAGAGAGAGAAGCATCAATTCATAGTTGCTATCACTTTAGTTTTGCATTGATTGCTTTTCCTACATGTCTTGACCTGGGATTGACCTCAGGGTCAAGCCTAGCCAGCGTTCCTTGCTCAAGCCAGCGACCTAGGGCTCTGCAAGCCAGCCACCTGCTCAAGCTGATGAGTCCATGCTCTAGCTCAGGGGTCCCCAAACCACGGCCCGCGGGCCGCATGCGGCCCCCTGAGGCCATTTATCTGGCCCCCGCCACACTTCCAGAAGGGGCACCTCTTTCATTGGTGGTCAGTGAGAGGAGCACATTGACAATCTCATTAGCCAAAAGCAGGCCCATAGTTCCCATTGAAATACTGGTCAGTTTGTTGATTTAAATTTACTTGTTCTTTATTTTAAATATTGTATTTGTTCCCATTTTGTTTTTTTACTTTAAAATAAGATATGTGCAGTGTGCATAGGGATTTGTTCATAGTTTTTTTATAGTCCGGCCCTCCAATGGTCTGAGGGACAGTGAACTGGCCCCCTGTGTAAAAAGTTTGGGGACCCCTGCTCTAGCTGGTGGCCTCAGGGTCTTGAACCAGTGTTCTGGGTCCACACTTTATCCACTGCACCACCACTAGTCAGGTGCAAATCAGTAGTATTAAGTGAATATATAAAGTCTTCTTTTTGAAGCACTTGTTCTAGTTGATGCTATAGTATAATGCAATATACTATAATTTGATATGTTCTTATAGACTATGACTCTTGTTATAAGACCTGTATTTTACATGTCTTACTCCTTTCCAAACACGTATCTTTGGTGTTTGATGCCAATTTTATACTATATAAAAATTCAATAACACTTTACATTTTAAAAATAAAGTCTGGCTCTGAATCAAGGCCAGCAGTATGCTGAAGCTGTTGGTTTCAAGCAGAAGCCTAAAGACATGTCTTCTGTGGTCTATTGGCTATTTCAGAACTTAGCAACTGTAATTGTCAATTCATTAGAAAGAAATACCCCAAAACGTTTAAAATAAAGAAAAATTTTGCAGAAACTGACAAGCGATTCTAAAATTCACATGAAAATACAAGGGACTCAGAATTCTCAAAAAGATCTTGAAAAAGAACAAAGTTGAATGACTCACACTTCCCCATTTCAAAATTTACTACAAATCTATAGTAATCAAGATAGTGCGGTACTGGCATAGGATGGACATATCAGTGGGACAGAATTGAGAGTCCAGCAATAAAACCTTATGTTTATGGTGTTTATGGTCAACCAATTTTTGACAAGAAAGCAAAGCCCATGCAATGGGGAAAGAATAGTTCTTTCAACAAATGGTACTGGGACAACTGGATATCCACACGTAAAAGAAGAAAACTGGATACCTACCTCAGACCATATACAAAAGTCAAATCAAAATGAATTTTTAATAAAACCTAAATGTAAGAGCTAAAACTCTTAGAAGGAAGTATAGGTATAGATATTTGAAACCTTGGATTAAATAATGGCTTTTTAAATATAACACCAACAGCACAAGCAACCAGAGAAAAAATAGAAAGCAGATAAATTGGACTTTATGAAAATTAAACCCGTTTGTGTTTCAAAAGATTCCATCAAGAAAGCAAAAAGACAGGCCTGACCTGCAGTGGCGCAGTAGGTAAAAGTGTCGACCTGGATGCTGAGGTTGCTGGTCTGAAACCCTGGGCTTGCCTGGTCAAGGCACATATGGAAGTTGATGCTTTCTGCTCCTCCCCCCCTTCTCTCTCTCTCTCTCTCTCTCTGTCTCCTCTCTCTAAAATGAATAAATTAAAAAAAAGAAAGCAAAAAGACAAACCACAGAATTGGAGAAAATGTCTATAAATCATATATTTGATAAAGGACTTGTATCCTGAATATGCAAAGAACTCTTTTTTTAATTGATTTTAATTTATTGTGTTTACATAGATCCTAGTGTTGCCCTGAATGGATCCTCCCTTACAACTCACTAATATAAAGACAAATAATCTAATTTAAAATGAGGAAAGAATTTGAACACATATTTCTCCAAAGAAGATATATAAATGGCCAACAAGAACATGAAAATATATTCAACATCATTAGTCACAAGGAAAATGCAACCACAATAAGGTACCATTTTACACACGAAGGATGGCTAGACAATAACAAGGGTTGGTGAAGAAGTAGAAAGTTATAACCCTCATACATTGCTGGTGGATTTATAAAATGGTGCAGCCACTTTGAAAAACAGTTTGACAGTTCCTTTAGTTAAATGTAAAGCAACCATAAAAACAGCAATTCCACTCCTAGGAATATACACAGGAGAAATGAAAACAATGTTCATTACAGAATTATTCATAATAGCCGAAAAGTGGTAACAAACCAAATGTCTATCAACTGATGAATAAACAATAAGTGGTACGCCAATCTAATGGAATATTATTCAGTCACAGAAAAGAATAAAGCACCAATGATACATACTACAAATCTTGAAAACATTATGCTAAATGAAAAGCATCAAACACAAACGGCCACATATTTTATGATTCCTTTATATGAAATACCTGAAATAGGCAAATCCATGCAAACACAAAGTAGATTAGTTACTGGGTCAGGTTCTTTTTTTTTTTTTTTGTAATGAAAATGTTCTGGAATTTGATAGTGGTGATCATTGCTCAACTTGGTGAAAATAAAAAACCACTCACTGAATTGTATATTTTAAAAGAATAAATTACAATTTAATAATGCTGTTACTTAAACACACACAAGCTACCACTTCACACCCACTATCAAAATCAAAAAGATATTAGACTTTCACATGTAATCTGATTTCCCTAAATCACTTTATAAAGTTGGAATTTTTGAACATCCGCTAACAAACACTTTGAGCTGAGGCTGCTTGCCAGCCAATACCACCATCTTTGTACTGCAGCTTATACAATATTGGATATTACATTTCATTTTCCCTTATTTTGAAAACATGACAGGGAAATGGAAAAATGAAAGTGCTAAAACTCATGATAAAATATGTAGGTCTCATAAATTTAATATAATTAGTGTAAAGATAGAAACAATCAGCCTCAAAGACATGCTCACTGGACTTTGACTCAATCAACTGTGTGTTTAACTACAAAAGAACAAAAATAAAAACACCTAAAAAATGCTGGAACTACATTAACCAAGATCATGTCACGCCTATATAATTAAAAATAACTTTATAATTTTAAAAGTATTTTTGTAATATTTTATACTCTCTCAGACATTGTTTTAAAACTTCCTTCATATTCAACTGTTTTGTTTACAGGAACACATTATGTACAAAAATAAGAATCTCTCTACGTATAGACTGGCTGCTAGCCACAAAACTGGCCAAGCACAGTGGGGTCAAGATTAGGAACCAGCCATAAGACACAGGAAAACCTACTATGAAAGAGGCTTAAGACAATGTCTGCATACAAATCAAAATATGAAAGACTGAGTGGTGGCCTTCTCCATCAAAGAAAATAGTTAAATTTTAAAAATCAGAATAAATATTCAGCTTATATAACATACTTACAGTAATGTGAATAAGAATACAAAATAGAAGGGAATATAGACAAGTCAAAATAATATGTTGAGATAGCAGAAATGTGGGGTGGATTTTTTTCTGTACTATCTATTTTAAATATTTTGGTGGAATTAATTTAAATATATATGTATCTAAATTGGAACAATTACTAAGTTGAATGCGGATGACAGACTCTCCTAACTTGTTCCATTATGCGATCATCCAAATCCCAGGACTTATAGTGTCGCCTTAATCCCAGATCCAATTCCCCATCTTCAATTCATTACCTATAATTTAATACAAGTGAATTGATCAGAACAGTGCTAGGCAAATACCAAGTAGTATGTAAATATTAGCCACAGGCATGCCACTTTGCACAACTCCAGGGAGTGACATTCACATAATATTCACTAAAAATAGTGCTCCCTGGTGCTGTGCAACATGGCAGCCCCATACCCACTTTCTAGTATCGCTGAGAATTTACTTTCTTCCAACACCTGCATCTTTAAATCACCAGAGCCTGGAAGCCTCTTTAATTCATATATTTTTATCTGTGCCAGTTTACTAGGGTGTATTTGCCTAGACACACTCAAAACTTGTTATCAATAATTCTCTCATCCTTTTGTTATGACTCATATTGAATTTCTACCTTTCCTTTGTTTACCCTTCCTGCTTATAAAATAACTCATGAATTCCTAATTCTTATTAATTTATATCATCTTAGTATAAAATAGAAATATAACATTTAAAATTATCAATTTAATTTTCAATAATTTTAATGGAAAATAATTCTCTGCAGAATTTTTTTAAATTATTTTTATTTATTTATAAATTTTTAGAGAAGAGAGACACAGAGAGAGAGAGAGAGAGAGAAGGGAGAAGGGTAGGAGGAGAAACAGGAAGCATCAACTCCCATATGTGCCTTGACCAGGCAAGTCCAGGGTTTTGAACCGGTGACATCAGCGTTCCAGGTCAATGCTTTATCCACTGCGCCACTACAGACCAGGCTCTGCAAAATTTTTTTATGATTCACTCTTAGATGACATCCAGTATTTGGACTGTTGACTTAAAATAGAAAAAGATTGAGTTTCTAAATTTCTGGAAGAATTGGTTGCAGGGTAGCAAAGAATTTTCTACCTAATAACAAACATGTATTCTACACTTTTAACATATTTTTCTTGTTCTGAAAGAAAAGTAAAATTTTATAACTGTAGTTGTGAATGTTTTGGGCCATTGATTGCCACCAATTGTCAAGGAGGACTGTAAAAAAAATAAAGGAAAATGCTAATTCAAAAATGTATCTGCAATACTGACTCTAAATATAATATTTTTCAAAGTTTATAGGCAAGAAGAAAGTCTTTATATACCCATGAAAAACACACAAGACTGCTTAAGATTTCTAAACTGATTTAAGATTCAAACTATAAAATGATATAAAATTTACATATTAGAATCAATAGGCTGTTTCCAGTTTTCCTGGTCTGATGTTTCATGTTCTCAGTATCTCAAGATATTTGGTCTAAAAGCTCAATGGACTAGACTACTTTGAATTGTGGTTGATGGACAATACCAAGGCTGTCATAAATATTACATGCTAAATATTCTCCTAAAACTTTTAAAAGACATTTGCTCTTCTTTTTATATAAAATAATAATCTCATCCTTTCTAGGAAATTACCTCTACTGATACATTCTGGGTATCTTGATTCTATTTTACTATTATTTTAAATTCTCAGTTTCCTCCTTATGTCTGTTTCATTAAGAATTCACATATTATTTAATATTTTTAAATGTTTCTTCATTATCTGTTCTTTCTCTTGTTTCTTCCTGTTTGGGGAAAATCCTTTATAATGTTTTTATGGTTGTATAGTCAAAAAGATATAGATAAACAATGTAAGCTACAAAAGTGATCTCTGTTAACCATGAAAATAAAACTTGTTCTAGTAGCAAATAAATTAGCAGATAAAAGAAAAAACTGTATTATTATGGTTTGACCAGAAGTACAGTGCTTTATGGCATTGAATAATAGAAAGCAACTAGAGTGCTCTAAAAAAAGTAGGGATTTCTGATATAAAATAGAGAGATTATACAGAAAAGTCATTTTTATTGTTTTGTTCCTTTAATTCTTCTAAAAACAAGATAGAATTAACATATATACTTTAAATATGTTTGCCCTCAGACAATGTTAAATACTAAGAACAGAAGAATATAAAAGTGACCTACAATTTTAATCCACTATAAGGCCCTGGCCAGTTGGCTCAGCGGTAGTGCATCAGCCCGTGTGTGGAAGTCCCAGGTTCAATTCCCAGTCAGGGCACACAGGAGAAGTGCCCATCTGCTTCTCCACCCTTCCCCTTCTCCTTCCTCTCTATCTTTCTCTTCCCCTCTCGCAGCCAAGGCTCCACTGGAGCAAAATTGGCTCAAGCACTAAGGACGGCTCCATGTCCTCTGCCTCAGGCGCTAGAATGGCTTTGGCTGCAATGGAGCAACGCCCCAGATGGGCAGAGCATCGCCCCCTGGTGGGCATGCTGGGTGGATCCCAGTTAGGCGCATGCGGGAGTCTGTCTGACTGCCTCCCGGCTTCTAAATTCAGAAAAATACAAAAAAAAAAATTTTTTTTAATCCACTAAAGTTTTCTTCTCACTAATAAAAATTTAATGGGGTTAGCTTAATGTAAAACAGAAAATAAAAACTGATACCTCAGGGAAATTCTTTTTGATATACTTACATTATACAGGACCTTTCCATTCACTCATCCAACAATAGATGAGTCTCAGGATTGCCTGCTGGTGGTTAATACATTGACAAAAGGGGGTTCAAAGTGTCAAGTCTTAGAAAAAAGAAAGAAAAGAAACCTTCACCATCAAAAGTCACATCAAGCATTTTAAAATTTCATTTCTGAGACCTTGGCCAGTTGGCCAGGGGTAGAGTGTCGGCCTTGCATGTGTATGTCCCAGTTTCGATTCGCAGGCAAGCCACATAGGAGAAGCAACCATCTGCTTCTCCACCCCTCCTGCCCTCTTTTTCTTCCCCTCCTGAAGCCATGGCTTGATTGGTTCAAATGGTTCCAGCGAGTTTGCCACCACACTGAGGCTCGTCGCCTCCACCTTGTGCTAAAAAAAATCTCAGGTGTTGAGCCCAGAGTAATGGCCCAGATAGGCACAGCATCCCTCTTAGGAGGCATGCCAGGTGGATCCCAGCCAGGCGCAAGCAGGAGTCTATCTTTCTGCCTCCCCTCCTCTCACTTAAAAGAAAAGAATTCAGACCCTGGCTGGTTAGCTCAGAGGTAGAGCGTCAGCCCAGTGTGTGGAAGTCCCAGGTTTGATTCCCAGTCAGGGCACACAGGAGGAGCAACCATCTGCTTCTCCACCCCTCTCCCTCTCCTGTGTCTCTCTTCCTCTCCCACAGCCAAGGCTCCATTGGAGCAAAGTTGGCCCGGGCGGTGAGGATGGCTCTATGGCCTCTGTCTCAGGCACTAGAATGGCTCTGGCCAAAATGGAGCAACGCCCCAGATGGGCAGAGCATCACTCCCTGGTGAGCATGCCGAGTGGATCCTGGTCAGGCACATGTGGGAGTTTGTCGGACTGCCTCCCTGCTTTTAACTTCAGAAAAATACAAGAAAAAATAAGAATTCTGACCCTGGCCGGTTGGCTTAGTGGTAGAGCATCAGCCTAGCATGTGTATATCCCAGGTTCAATTCCCGGCCAAGGCTCACAGGAGAAGTGCCATCTGCTTCTCCACCCTTCCCCTTTTCCTTCCTCTCTGTGTTTCTCTTCCCCTCCCACAGCCAAGTCTCCACTGGAGCAAAAGTTGGCCCGGGCGCTGAAGATGGCTCCATGGCCTCCACCTCAGGCGCTAGAATAGCTCTAATTGCAATGGAGCAATGGCCCAGATGGGCAGAGCACCACTCCCTAGTGAGCATGCCAGGAGTCTGTCTCTCTGCCTCCCCACCTCTCACTTCAGAAAAATACTACAAAAGAAAAAAAATTAATATCTGAAATGTTAATAGCAAAACCTAGTCTCTTACTATTGAAGTCCAATAGGAGGATCCTCCTATCATAATTCTAACAGAACAGCCATATTACTTTCCCTCAATCCAGGCTGAAAGAGATTATCCCCAAGCTTTATTGACTGAGTTCACTGGCTGTCAGAATTTGAAATAGAATATATGTTCAAAACAAAGTTTGAGAGTCACATCAGAGAAATGGCACCATGAGGAGTACTCCCGATACCTCTCCCTAAAACTTCAACAACTTCAACAACTAGAGACAGAAAGACAATCTCAGGAGCATCTGAAATACACATACATCAAACAAAGGTACAATTGGGTGAAAAGGTGGCTGAATATATAACCTACTCTGAAGGAAATAAGACAGAGAATGGAGTATTCTGCTTTCCTCACTGACCTGAGCAAGGGCTGCTTTCACTTGGAACTGAGAGGGCTGGGGGTGCAGAAAAAGCTGGGCTAGGGCAGAGACGTTCAAGCCAAGGAGAGAGTGGGCTCGCGGCTCAGTCCACACCAAGCTAACACCAGCAGCAGACCCCAGCAGAGGTGGGCGAGCAGTTGCCTTGTTTACTCCCGGTATCCTGGTCAGCAAGCGCGGGCAGTGTGCGAGTGGATCCACCTGGCGCTTCGGGCGTGGGTGCCTGCATTCCTGGATGAGGGGTCTGGGTCAGAGACTGTCAGCAGTGACCCTCTGTGTGGGCTGAGACCAGAGTTCCTGTATAATCCAGCTTCCCAAACAACAGCTCGCGGTAAGTGCACAAAAGCCGGCTTCCCTACACCTGGACCTGTCTGGGCACAGCACCTCCGCCAGCCATACAAGCTAACAAAGCACACTCCTGGAGAAGAGAACTGTGGAAGTGGTGGGGGGAATGGCATGCAGACAGCCTTTGGAGAGCAGACCTGCGGAGTGCTGAGGCATACTAGACATGCCCAGAGGCTCATAGAAAGACACCTGAAAGGCAATCGGCTCCCAGCCCTGCCTGATTATGCTGGCGGCTCTGGCTGGCAAAGCCTTACCCAGAACCTTGCGTTGAATGGAAACAGAGGGGGAATTTGGCGGCTCTTAGAGCAGGGGTCCCCAAACGTTTTACACAGAGGGCCAGTTCACTGTCCCTCAGACCATTGGAGGGCCGGACTATAAAAAAAAAAACTATGAACAAATCCCTATGCACACTGCACATATCTTATTTTAAAGTAAAAAAACAAAACAGGAACAAATACAATATTTAAAATAAAGAACAAATAAATTTAAATCAACAAACTGACCAGTATTTCAATGGGAACTATGCTCCTCTCACTGACCACCAATGAAAGAGGTGCCCCTTCTGGAAGTGCGGCGGGGGCCGGATAATTGGCCTCAGGGGGCCGCATGTGGCCGTGGGCCATAGTTTGGGGACCCCTGTCTTAGAGCCTCTTGCTCTCCAGGCAGTGGCTGGGGCAACTTCACAGCTGGGTCCCAGGCTGCTGGTTCAGGAAGGAGAGATTTGGGTAGAGGCTCCAGGAAAACGGACCCTCCCATTGTCGGAGCCTGCAAATGCTAACAAGCCCCACCTACCAACAGGACTGAGGCCTAGTTTATGTCATCACCATAGCGACACAACAGCAAATCTCTGCCTAAGAGTGCCACAGGGGCAGAACCTGGGGTACAGTGCCACCAGCCAAAAAGAGAAAGAAGAAATAAAAAGGAAGATAACTTCTCAAAACCAGAAAAAATCCACAGTGTTTATAACTTTTTCCATTTTTTCTTGTATTTTTTATCTTTTTTTTTCCTTCCACCTTGGTCATTTTATCCTCTTTCCATTTTATTCTTTTCTTTTCATTTTGAATGTTATTACCCACAGGTGTTACATTTTCCATTCTTTTTTTTCCTATGAGTGTTACATTCCAAAAATCTTAACTCAATTTTTTTTTTCTCTCTCTCTCTTTGTTTCTTCTTTTCTATTTCATTTTTCTCTCATTTGGCCATCATTTACAAACAAATTATTTTATTCTTGATACAAATTTTTTCCTTGTGGCATTTTATGGGTTCTTGCCTCGTTTTTTGCCTCTTTGTCACTCCTCCCCAACCCAGGCCCTCTGTTCTACGTATTTTTGTTCCATTTAGCACAATAGAATTTTCAGTTTTTCACTGCATTTTCTCAAAAAAAAATTTTATTAACTCTTATTAGTATTATTAACAATACCACTCAAATGCCATTAAAGAAAAAGAAATCAAATATCATAGATACAAAAGACAGTGATGTAGCTCAGATAGATGAGGAAAAATCTATAGAAAAAAATTTTAGTAACTTAGAAACCTTGGAGTTAAATGATAGATAATTTAAAATTGAAGTCCTAAAAATACTCAGAGATATACAAGAAAGCACAGAAAGGCAATTTAGGGAGCTCAAAAAACAATTCAATAAACAGAAAAAATACTTCACCAAGAAAATTGAAACTATAAAAACAAATCAAACAGAGATGAAAAACTCAATTCATGAACTGAAAAACGAGGTAACAAGCTTAGCTAATAGAACAGGCCAGATACAGGAGAGAATTAGTGACGTAGAAGACAAGGAACAAGAGGTACTACAGAGAGAAGAGGAGAGAGACTCAGAATTTAAAAAAAGTGAGATAGCCCTACAGGAATTGTCTGACTCCATCAGAAAGAGCAACATAAGAATAATGGGTATATCAGAAGGAGAACAGAGAGAAAATGGAATGGAGAACATATTCAAACAAATAATAGACGAGAATTTCCCAAGCCTATGGAAAAAACTAAAGCCTCAAATTCAAGAAGCAAACAGAACACTGAGTTATCTTAACCCTAACAAACCTACTCCAAGGCATATCATAATAAAATTGGCACAAACCAACGACAAAGAAAAAATTCTCAAGGCAGCCAGGGAAAAGAAGAATACAACATATAAAGGAAGGCTCATTAGATTATCAACAGATTTCTCAGCAGAAACTCTATAAGCTAGAAGAGAGTGGACCCAAATATTTAAAGTTCTGAAAGAGAGGAACTTCCAGCCAAGAATACTATACCCATCAAAGGTATCCTTCAAATACGAATGAGAAATAAAAACATTCACAAATACAAAAAAGATGAGGGAATTTATCACCAGAAAACCCCCCCTTCAGGAAATACTAAAGGGGGTTTTCCAACCAGACACAAAGAACAAAACAAAACAAAACTACAAGTAAAAGCTCTATCAAGATAGCAATAAAAACAAGATTAATCTGTGACAAAGAAACAAAAAAGATGGAGTGCAGAAGCACTCATGAGATAATGTACTACAATGAACATAATATGTATGCTTTCCATTACTTAATGGTAACCATCCCTGAAAAAACCAACACAGAAGTACATGGCTTGAAAAAAGAAGTAACAGAGAAAAGAAGTATGGATTACAACCAAACAAAAACAAATGATAGAAAAATAAAAGAGAAGAACCAAACAAGATACTAAACTATCAGAAAGCAATATATAAAATGGCAATAGGAAACCCTCAAATGTCAATAATTACACTAAACGTAAATGGATTGAACTCACCAATAAAAAGACAGAGTAGCAGAATGGATTTTTTAAAAATCCAACTGTATGCTGCCTACAAGAAACACATCTAAGCTACAGGGATAAAAACAAATTCAAAGTGAAAGGTTGGAAAACAATACTCCAAGCAAATAATATCCAAAAAAAGCAGGTGTAGCAATACTCATATCTAACAATGCTGACTACAAGACAGCAAAGGTAATCAGAGACAAAAATGATCATTTCATAATGATAAAGGGGACATTAAATCAAGAAGACATAACACTTCCTAATAAATATGCACCAAACCAAGGAGTACCAAAATATATAAGACAGCTACTGACACTCCTAAAAACAAAAACCGACAAAAATACAATCATACTTGGAGACCTCAATACCCTGTTGATGGCTCTAGATCGTTTATCCAAACAGAAAATCAATAAAGAAATATTGGCCTTAAATGAAACACTAGAACAATTGGATATAATAGACATCTACAGGACATTTCATCCCAAAGCAACAGAGTATATATTTTTCTCTAGTGCACATGGAACATTCTCAAAAATTGACCATATATTGGGCCACAAAAATAACATCAACAAATTCAGAAAGACTGAAATTATACCAAGCATATTTTCTGATCATAAAGCCTTAAAACTAGAATTCAACTGCAAAAAAGAGGTAAACAAACCCACAAAAATGTAGAAACTAAACAACATACTTTTAAAAAATGAGTGGGTCAAAGAAGAAATGAGCGCAAAGATCAAAAGACACATACAAGCCCTGGCCAGTTGGCTCAGCGGTAGAGCGTTGGCCTGGCGTGCGGGGGACCCAGGTTCGATTCCTGGCCAGGACACATAGGAGAAGCGCCCATTTGCTTCTCCACCCCCCCTCCTTCCTCTCTGTCTCTCTCTTCCCCTCCCGCAGCCAAGGCTCCGTTGGAGCAAAGATGGCCCGGGCGCTGGGGATGGCTCCTTGGCCTCTGCCCCAGGTGCTAGAGTTGCTCTGGTTGCAGCAGAGCGACGCCCCAGAGGGGCAGAGCATCGCCCCCTGGTGGGCAGAGCGTGGTCCCTGGTGGGCATGCCAGGTGGATCCCGGTCGGGCACATGCGGGAGTCTGTCTGACTGTCTCTACCCGTTTCCAGCTTCAGAAAAATACAAAAAAAAAAAAAAAGATACATACAGGCAAACTAAAATAACAATACAACATATCATAATCTCTGAGATGAAGAAAAAGCAGTAATAAGAGGGAAGTTCATATCACTTCAGGCCTATATGAACAAACAAGAGAAAGCCCAAGTAAACCACTTAACTTCACATTATAAGGAACTAGAAAAAGAAGAACAAAGACAACACAAAACCAGCAGACAAAGAAAATAATAAAATTCAGAGCAGAAATAAACAAAATAGAGAACAGAAAAACTACAGAAAAAATTAATAAAACAAGAATCTGGTTCTTTGAAAAGATCAACAAAATTGACAAACCCTTGGCAAGACTCATCAAGGAAAAAAGAGAAAGGACTCATATAAACAAAATCCAAAATGAAAGAGGAGAAATCACCACGATATCATAGATATACAAAGAATTATTGTAGAATGCTATGAAAAACTATATGCCACCAAATTTAACAATATAGAAGAAATAGATAAATTCCTAGAACAATACAATCTTCCTAGAGTGAGTCATGAAGAAGCAGAAAGCCTAAACAGACCCATAAGCAGGGAGGAAATAGAAACAACTATTAAAAACCTCCCAAAAGCCCTGGCCGGTTGGCTCAGTGGTAGAGCGTCGGCCTGGCATGCAGAAGTCCCGGGTTCGATTCCCAGCCAGGGCACACAGGAGAAGCGCCCATCTGCTTCTCCACCCCTCCCCCTCTCCTTCCTCTCTGTCTCTCTCTTCCCCTCCCGCAGCGAGGCTCCATTGGAGCAAAGATGGCCCGGGCACTGGGGATGGCTCCTTGGCCTCTGCCCCAGGCACTAGAGTGGCTCTGGTCGCAACAGAACGACACCCCGGAGGGGCAGAGCATTGCCCCCTGGTAGGCAGAGCGTCGCCCCCTAGTGGGCGTGCCGGGTGGATCCCGGTCGGGCGCATGCTGGAGTCTGTCTGACTGTCTCTCCCCGTTTCCAGTTTCAGAAAAATACAAAAAAAAAAAAAAAAACCTCCCAAAAAATAAAAGTCCAGGGCAGATGGCTATACTAGTTAATTTTATCAAACATTCAAAGAAGATTTGGTTCCTATTCTACTCAAAGTCTTCCAAAAAATTGAAGAAGAAGCAATACTGCCAAACACATTTTATGAGGCCAACATAACTCTCATACCAAAACCTGGCAAGAACAATACAAAAAAAGAAAACTACAGGCCAATATCTCTAATGAATACAGATGCAAAAATCCTAAACAAAATACTAGCAAATAGAATACAACAACACATTTAAAAAGTAATTCATCATGATCAAGTGGGATTCATCCCAGAATCACAAGGATGATTCAACATACATAAAACAGTTAACATAATACATAATATCAACAAAACAAAGAACAAAAACCATATGATCTTATCAATAGATGCAGAAAAGATATTCGATAAAATACAACATAATTTTATGCTTAAAATACTTAACAAAATGGGTATAGAAGGAAAATATCTCAACATAATAAAGGCCATCTATGATAAACCATCAGCTAACATCATATTAAATGGCATAAAACTCAGGACTTTTCCCATAAAATCAGGAACAAGACAATGTTCACCACTCTCTCCACTCTTATTCAACGTAGTGCTAGAAGTTCTAGCCAGGGCAATCAGACAAGAGAAAGAAATAAAAGGCATTCATATTGAGAAAAAAGAAGTAAAGGTTTCACTTTTTGCAGGTGATATGATCCTGTACATTGAAAACCCCAAAGACTCCGCAGAAAGACTACTAGAAACAATAAACAATACAGTAAGGTCGCAGGATACAAAATTAATATAAAAAAGTCCATTGCCTTCCTATATGCCAACAATGAAACATAAGAAAACAAGCTCAAAAAAATAATCCCCTTTATGGTTGCAACAAAAAAAATCAAATATCTAGAAACAAACATAACAAAGAACGTAAAGGACCTATATAATAAAAACTACAAAGCATTGTTAAGGGAAATCAAAAAAGATACAATGAAATGTAAAAATATTCCTTGCTCTTGGATAGGAAGAATAAATATAGTCAAAATAAGTTTATTACCCAAAGTGATATACAAATTTAATGCAATTCCCATCAAAATTCCAATGTCATTTTTTAAAGAAATGGAACAAAAAATCATCAGGTTTATATGGAACTATAAAAAACCCGAATAGCCAGAGCAATCCTAAGGAAAAAGAACGAAGCTGGGGGCATTACAATACCTGACTTCAAATTATATTATAGAGCCACAATAATCAAAACAGCATGGTGTTGGCAGAAAAATAGACACACAGACCAATGGAACAGAATAGAAAGCCCAGAAATAAAACCACATGTATATGGTCAAATAATTTTTGATAAAGGGGCCAACAACACACAATGGAGAAAAGAAAGCCTCTTCAACAAATGGTGCTGGGAAAACTGGAAAACCACATGCAAAAGAATGAAACTCGACTACAGTTTGTCCCCTTGTACTAAAATTAATTCAAAATGGATCAAAGACCTAAGTATAAGACCTGAAACAATAAATTACATAGAAGAAAACATAGGTACTAAACTCATGGACCTTGGTTACAAATAGCACTTTATGAATTTGACTCCAAAGGCAAGGGAAGTGAAGGCAAAGATAAATGAATGGGACTACGTCAGACTTCTGTACAGCAGAAGAAACTGACAATAAAACAGACAGCCAACTAAATGAGAGATGATATTTTCAAACAACAGCTCAGATGGGGCCTAATATCCAAAATATACAAAGAACTCATAAAACTCAACAACAAACAATCCAATAAAAAAAATGGGAAGAGGACATGAACAGACACTTCTCCCAGGAAGAAATACAAATGGCCAACAGATATATGAAAAGATGCTCATCTTCATTAGTTATTAGAGAAATGCAAATCAAAACTACAATGAGATACCACCTCATACCTGTTAGATTAGCTATTATCAACAAGACAGGTAATAACAAATGTTGGAGAAGCTGTAGAGAAAAAGGAACCCTCATCCACTGTTGGTGGGAATGTAAGGTAGTACAACCACTATGGAAAAAAGTATGATGGTTCCTCAAAAAATTAAAAATAAAACTACCATATGACCCAGCAATCTTTCTACTGGGAATATATCCCCATAAGTCAAAAACACTGGTACATAAAGACACATGCAGCCCCATGTTCAATGCAGCATTGTTCACAGTGGCCAAGACATGGAAACAACCAAAAAGCCCTTCATGATTGGATAAAGAAGATGTGGTACATATATACTATGGAATACTACACTCAGCCATAAGAAATGATGACATTGGATCATTTACAACAACATGGATAGATCTTAATAACAATATGTTGAGTGAAATAAGTAAATCAGAAAAAACTAAGAACTATATGATTCCATACATAGGTGGGACATAAAAATGAGACTCAGGAACATGGACAAGAGTGTGGTGGTTACCGGGGTGGGGAGGGGAACGGATGGGGTGGGGGGAGAGGAGGGGTGCAAAGAAAACCAGATAGAAGGTGACAGAAGACTATATGACTTTGGGTGATGGGTATGCAACATAATCAAATGTCAAAATAACCTGGAGATGTTTTCTCTGAACCTATGTACCCTGATTGATTAATGTCACCCCATTAAAATAAATAAATAAATAAATACAAAACAAAATTTTAAACCAGAATATACAGGTCCTCCATTCTAATTATAATGATGTCGTTTTGTTGCTGCCTTTCCAGTAAAGGATTATCATAACTTTTTGTCTGGTCCTCATCTGAAGTTGAATTAATAGACAAGATAAATCCATCAGCCTATCTCTCAGATTTCATGAATGCATGCATTCATCGATACATATTATTAAAAACTTTAATAATTTCTAATTCTAAACATTTACTCTTAGTTATGGGGGTGACTATGGTAAGTTTACTTATTTTGTCTACACAATATTCAGGGTATTTCTAATGTAATTCAATGAAAAGAAAGTTTCTGCCTCCTCTCACTTCCACCCTGTCCAGGTATAATTTTATCTCATTTCCATATCCTACTTAAAAATCATCCCAAATATGCTGAGAACAGAATGTTATCCTAAGTTTCTACAGAGTTCTTGTCAGAGAACACTTACAATTAGTCCTGATTTACTAGAAGGTATGGGTGTGCTTACTCAATGTACTTGTTGAATCCAATCCTGTGAATTCTGTAGGTATGCAGAATAACAAATTGCAGTAATTTAGATGAGAGGACTGCAGTGTATAAAATCAGGCATACTACTCACTAGCTTCTTGTTTCTGTACTCCTTTGGCCTTCTAGGAAAATTAGTACTGGACTTAATTTGTCCAAATCTTATCCAGGGAAAAGAAAAATTTTAGATTTCAGACGCTTTGTTTCAGTTCAATAAACTATCTTCACTGGGAAATGCCAACCCTAATTTCTCTCATCAGGCACAGTAAAGCAGTCTGCCCACACTCGGCTTCCACTTTGTGTGTATCTCTAAACCTAACAAATAAGCATTCTGATGGTAGAGACCAATGACTTTAAATGATATACAATTTCATGTCTTTATAAGTCACCTTATAAAAGTGAAACATGGAGGCTCCACAAAATAAGTTAATCTTTTACTTTCAGTGCAACAATATTATTTGCCTTCATTATAAATAGAGTTCACTGAAGACAATGATTTTTCAAATGAAAGGATTAAAATAATTCTATTAAGACCAAAACAAAGGCATTTATGTTCTCACATCTTTATTAAAGTATTTATTTTATAATCCTGGCTCAATAATAACTCTTGTACTTTTATATAACAAATCTGCCTGTAACTAACACATAATACACTTAAGGCTGATTCACCGTAGATGGCTTCAGCTTCTAAACACCACTACACTATTTACACAAATAACAAATTCACACAGAGGAGCATTCTTTGATATCTTCCTTGGCACTTATCTTTAGATTTTAAAACTGCACAGTAAATAGAGTTCCCATAAAATTTAATTTTTGAGATAGGAGACAAATACTCTTCTACTTTAGAGTTGCTTTTATCTAATTTGATTGGATGCCATTATTGTTAGTAACATAACCTTTAAATTGGAGCGAAAACCCAACACTTTATACGTATTTATGTCTCAGAGAAAGCTCAAAAGCAAGAGAAATGAGAAGCCATCATAAAATCATATTGCTAAAT
This sequence comes from Saccopteryx leptura, assembly GCF_036850995.1. NCBI lineage: Eukaryota > Metazoa > Chordata > Mammalia > Chiroptera > Emballonuridae > Saccopteryx > Saccopteryx leptura. The sequence continues at coordinate 136,530,826 of NC_089505.1, read as the reverse complement.
ATTACCTAAACTCACAATTCTTATATAATTGTATGCACATAACAGCTAACAATTACTACTTAATATATCAAGATACACCCAAAAGTATCCGTTGGTTGCATTAATATTGGGAGGCCAGAAAATATGGAAGATTCATTCTCTGGTCTTCTCGTCATTAGTATTAACTGAAGCTTTCCAAACTTTTTGTTAATCCCAATGTTGGGGCCTATATTACAAAACCTGCAGGAGACTAGTGGCTTCAGGTGGAAGAATTCAAAGACTGGAGGCTTGCAGTTAAGGTAGCGTTAAAAGATCTTAGCAAAAGAGGAATGCAGCCAGAATCACTTGTTACTTAATCAGAAATCAAGACTCATTAAATCATTTCTCTTTCATAAAAATATCTTTAAAACATGTATATTTCCAAATGTTCTTTTTTTTTTTAAGATACTTGTGAAAATAAACAGGTTTAATGTACACTTGTTTCTCATCCTTTCCCCTCTATGGAGTCCTCATCAAACACAGAAGTGCTTATCTTTCAAAGCAAGACAAATTCTTCTGTGCTAAATCTTTTTAACCTGTTCTTTTCATCCTCTGAGAAAAGGTCTTCTTTATTGGTTGTAGTAGATGTAAAATCATAGTCTCTGGAATGACCATTTACAAAAGTAAATAAGGGATATTTCTCTTTTGAAGAAATTTTCAGCATCTGTAACAGAAAGTAGAGAAGAATCCTTTATCCAACAATACACAGTAGGACCACATGACAAAAATCTAATGTTTTAGCCCTGAATCTCTCATTAGCCTTTCTCATTTACATTTATTCAGTACTATCACTTTGATGTTCCGGCTGAAAGACAAAATTGATCAGCACTGTATAGTTTATTGATACCTAAACACCTGCTTCTCCATTAAGATTAACCATCAAAAATTAAGTACTCCCCCTTACCTAAAATCAGTCTACTGGTCACATTAGTTTGAAAGCATACTCTAAAAAGTTAATATTTAACTTCTTTTAGCAGTACTGGACAATGAAACAAAATGGTATCACTGACTATACAGTGAAATATTGTGAAGGATTGCTTGGTACCAAAAAAAGAAGCATTAACTGAGTCAGAAGGTCCATTCTAACTTCAGTTCTACAACTTACCTTGATAGAATCTTCAACAAATCCCTCTACCTAAGTGTCATCTATAAAATGGGTCAACAGCTATCCAATCTCCTTACCTCAGAGAATGGTTAAGATGACCAAAAGCAATAATAAAAAGTGATTTTTAAAATTAAATTTGGTCTTTCTAAAGATCACTATATTTGAAAAGATATTTCTTGCCCTGGCCGATGGCTCAGTGGATAGAGCACCAGCCTGGCATATGGACATCCCAGGTTCAATTCCCAGTCGGGGCAGACAGAAGTGACCATCTGCTTCTCCCCCCCTCCATCTTCTCTTTCTCTCCTTCTTCCTCTCCTGCAGCCAGTGGCTCAACTGGTTCCAGTGTGGCCCCAGGCACTGAAGATAGCTCCACTGGAGCACATCAACCTCAAGCACTAAAAATAGCTCAGTACTTGAGCATCAGCCTGAGATAGGATTGCCGGGTGGATCCTAGTCAGGGTGCATGCAGGAGTCTGCCTCACTATCTCCCCTCCTCTCAACTAAAAAAAAAATTTTTTTTCTGCAAAAATCTAGTCAACATAAAAAATTGTATTCTTATATATAGTAGTAAATCACACTTTGCCTATTACCTTCTAGAGTTACATTAGATAATTCAGAAGTAAAAAAAGCAATACCTGGAATTTTGTGGGGACATCATTAACTTTTACAACCTCCAGCAACTTGGTATTCATTTAGAAGACAATAACACATTCTAAACTATTTTAAATATTTCTATTAAACAGGTATTATTTTAAAATGTAAACATTTTCATTCAGAAATACATTAAAATTTTTGAATGAAGGATGTTTTGATAAAAACCAACTTTTCTTTTAAAAATTTTTTAAATTTATTTTTAGAGAGAGAGGAAGAGAGAGGGAGGGAGAGAGAGAGAGAGACAGAGAAGGGAGAGGAGCAGGAAGTATCAACTCCCAGGCAAGCCCAGGGTTTCAAAGCAGCGACTTCAGCGTCCCAGGTCAACGCTTTATCCACTGCGTCACCACAGGTCAGCCCCTTTTTTTTTTTTTTTGAAACAAACTTTTCTATAGGTAATCAGGAACTATTTTTGAAGGATGATTTTTGAAGTTTATGTGAGTTACAAAGAATTCTGAAAATAATAGCAAGAGTACAGGGTGGAACAAAGGTAGGTTTATAGTTGTTCATGTGGAAAATAATACAATCATTAATAAATGATAATACAAGAATAAATTCTGTGTTTCACAGACTCACAAGTATAAACCTACCTTTGTCCCACCCTGTCCATCATTCATCATGATAATTAAATACAATTTGTTCTTAGAGGATAATTTCTGGCATAAAAATAAAATTCTATCAAATGCTACTATTCAACTGAAGGATAATCAAATTCTTGTATAATATATTTATAGATTCTCCTAAAACATGGCTAAAGTAAATATGTACCCCTGGCATACATATACTATGTTAAATTTAAAAAATTTCAATGACAGAGTTAATATAATATACATTTTAACTGAATACAAATGAACCATTTAAAATTAACCAAGTAGTTAAAAAACTAGATGTGATGAAAATCAGATCCTATAATTTACACTGTGCTCCTAATTTATATATTACTCAAATTTAATTTATGTTCTACAAAAAAAAGAGAGAAGAGAAAAAATGTAGAAAATGAAAAATAAGAGAGGGGGCTGACATCTGATCAGTTAGTTTCACTTACAGCCAATGGCTGGAATATAGTCCAAAACTGTTGTCATTTTGTATTCATTTAATGTCACTTGTAAAAATCCAGTATCTACATAACATTTTCAAATCAACACAGCGGACTTAACATTATCATCTCTTCATCCTTCCCTTCAAGATTAGGATAGTCATTTAGGTTTATTAGTTGCCCATCAACTAAGATTCAAATCTGTGCCCTATGGCAAAATGTTCAAAAGGAACCCTCTAGCCTTTAATTATAAAATTCACTTACTTTGTGCACACTCACTTGCAAGGTAAGGCCTCCTGATGCATATTATATTGATTTAGGCTTTAATTATCATTTTTCTAGCTTTTCTGAGCTCAAATTTTTTTTTAACTTTTCCATTGATTTGAGAGAAGTGAGAGAGTATGTAGGGAAGGAGGGGAAAGAGGAAGAGAGAGAAGCACCAACTCATTCCACTTAGTTGTTTAATTTAGTTGTTCACTCATTGCCTATTTCTCATATGTGCCCTGACAAGGAATTAAACCCACGACCTTGGCACACCAGGATGACGTTCTATCCACTGAGACACCCGGCTAGGGCACATGGATGTTTATATAGATAGCAGCTTTATTCATTATTGCCCAAACTTAAAAACAACAAAGATGTCTTCAGTAGGCAAACAGATAAACTGTGGTATATCTAGACAATGGATTATTATTTAGCACTAAAAAGAAATGAGCTATCAAGCCATAAAAAGACAAAAAGGAACCTTAGATGCATACTGCTAAGTGAAAGAAGCTAATCTGAAAAGGCTACAGACTGTGTGATTCCAACATGACATTCTGGAAAAGGCAAAACTCTGGAGACAATAAAAAGAGTGATGGCTAGGGAGCAGTGGAGGGAATAGTAGATACAGGAAAAAGCTTTGTTATCTAAAAGGCAAGTCATAGATTTCTTTTCAGGTCAGACATTTCATCACATTTTTCCTATGTAGTAAGTTGACAGGTTTCAGAAGTTATAAAGGAAAAACTAGAGGATGGAAATTAAGCAGTTTCCTCCATCATACGGCTAGTAGTTGTAAGTAAGAACAGAAATAGACCAGGAGATGACCACCTCTCCCCAGGCCAAATCCTTTTCCACTAGTCTCTGCCAGCACACATGTAAAATTATAGCCAGTACAGGGCAGTCTACACCTATGTGGCCTATAGTCACCACAGTGGAGCTACACTTAATGTGGGGGTTAGGTTCTAAAATCAGCCCATAATATGAAAATCAAATATATGCAAAATCCATATAGTCAGAATTACATTAAAAAAGGCTTTATATTGTGTAGAGGACATAATTTTGTATATATAACCCTGTCCCCCCTGTTGAATACCCTGTATAAATGTACAATACAGCACAATACATAGTAATGTCCAGTATATAATAAAGAGTACACACTGAAATACACATACCTGTTTTATTATGAGTTCATGTAGCTAAGTTGAAGTTAAATGTGCTCATGATGTTAACTCCACTGTATCTCCTTAATGCTCAATCTTAAATTGCTGTAACCCAACTTTACCCCTCCCTGTTCTGAAAACCTTCTTCTAGTCCTCAAATAAAAAGGCCTTTTATTAATTACAATTCTCCTGATAATCCCACAGCAAATAATGCTTCTGAGCATTTCTTTCTTAAAATATTTTTTCCCTTGATTTCTGTAATATTTCCCTTTCCTGTTTCTCCTATTTTCTGAACTATCTCTTCTTTCATTAATTCCACTTGTTCTTGCATTCCAAAAAGTAGATATTAATCAAATATTGATCTTTTATGTTCTCTCTATATAATATTTTATTTACCTTCTCTCTAAAAAATATTATCCACTCTCAATTTCAATCATTTCACTATTAGGCTTTATTATCATCCATGTTTTCCACAAAAGGGAACTGAAATATTGAGAGGTTAAGTGAGTTGTGTAAGTTCACACAGCTAGTAAATGATAGAGACAGGAATTTAAGCTCAGTCAGTCTGATTTTACTGTTACGACTATAGTAAGTGAAGGCATGTTGCAATATCAGCTCAAATTCATCATACCAAAATAAAATGATTATTTCTTCCTTCCAACATTAGCTCCTTTCCAGTTTTCCCTATTTTTGTCATTGGTAACATAATTTATATTAATTAGAAGTGGTTTTTTGTTTGTTTGTTTTTTGGCAAGTGGCAAACAAAACAAAATAAAACACAATTAATAATGGCTTTGAAGAACGGGATTGTTTTTATCGCGTAACAAAATTTCTGACATTGCTACTTTAGGATATCGATGTCAGTTTCTACAGTTCTCTGGGCCTTTCCCTCATGATCACAGAGGACTGCTGCAATGCCAGGTGTTGGGTGTGCACCCAGCGCAGGGGTGGGTGAGTGGTGTAAGGGGAATGACAGCATTGCACCTATATCTACTATTTTACCAGAAGAGCAAAAGCTTTCCTGGAAACTTCCAGCACACATTCACTTATATTTCACTAGCCAAACTGTGTCTAAATACAAGGCAGACCAAGAAAAACAAGTATTTGGGTAGACACGCTGTTACCCCAAATAAAATCAGGGTTCTTTTAGCAAAAAAGAGAGAGGTGGATATTAAACAGGTAATGGTTCTTGCACGCCATTCAGAAAGAACCACGATAAAAATAAAAGAAGGTAACGTGGTAAGGAGGGACTGAAAGGTTTCGGTAGGATGTGTGGTCAGAAAAGGCCAAGGTGAGACCTGAATGACAATGAGTCAGACATAAATTTTAAGAATAGCACTCCAGGCAAAAAAACCAGCCAGTACTAAAGGCCTATGATGCCAGCACATGTAGCATGTTCAAAGAACAGAAGAATGCCAGTGGGCTCAGGGGCAGAGAAAAATAGAAAGAGTGGTACACAAAAGCCAGATGACACAGGCCATTGTTAGCCATGTTAACAAGTAATTTAAGTTTCACTGTTCCCTTAAACATTCTATCATTAACTTCTACAACCTCCCATAACATTCTCCCCGAGTGCTTCTGCTCATGATGTTTCTATCATCTAGCCATCCTCCATGCTTGCTTTCTGATTGTGGAAACTATCAGTCCTTCAAGTTTCAGCCCAAGTTACACTGAGAAGTAGCTTGATCTATATTCACTATTGCTTTCTGCAAAGTCCTACAGATTTATCTAATATGGGGTAAGGATTTGACTTAGTTTGAGTCAAAACTTGGTTGATACTTAAAAATTGTGTGATCCTGGACAAGTTACTTAAACAGACTGTCTTGTTTTTCTTAGTTGTAAAATATCATTATTGTAAAAGCTGTTTTATCGAGTTGTTGTGAGGATTAAGTCAGTAATACATGTAAAATAATTAGAAGATTACCTGGCATCTTATCTGTTGGCTATTATTGTTATTATTACCACTGTTATCATTATATTAGTCTTCTAACATTTATTAAATATACTCTTATATTTTATTATCCATTTCATGTCTTCCCAAATAAAGTACAAACCCCTGAAGATTTTAAAAGAAATCAGAGTTCCTATCATTAAACCCCAGAGGTAAAAAAAAAATCTATAAGGAAAAAAAAATCCCTCAGATTTCACTTGGAAAATACAGAAACAGAAGGAAGAGAAATATAATCATGAACATAATAAACCTGAACACTAATGTTTTGAAAAGGACATTTTACCAAAATAGTGATGGGCATGGGAAGTTGTGCACCATTGGAGAAAATGGGAATGCTGCCCTAGGAGAGGAAACACACTTATTCTCTTACTCCAGGAGACAAAGGAGTAAAAGTTATATGTAGACTGATTCCAACTCAATATAGGAAAATCTTCTTTAATAATAAGGGTCTGTCCAAAAATGGAAAAGACTCCCAAGGAAAAGAATTAATTCACCATTATCTGAAATAAAGATCAACTGTCTAGACCACAGATTGCTGTATAAATAGGAGACTGTACAGTATAGTACTTATAAGCACATAATCTCAAGTTAAACTATCTGAGGTTTGAATCTCAGCAATACCATTAAGTAGATGTGATCTCTGTGAAAGTTACTGAACCTTTGTAAATATAAGATTCCTCATCTGTACAATGCAGATACCTACTTACCTCAGAAGGTTTGTATAGACTAAGTGAGAAAATGTATATAATCTGTTTAGTATAGTATGTGACATATGGCAAAGACTCAACAAATGCTAGCTTTGGATCGAATCAGATCTCATGAATCTCTAATATTGAATGTCTGCATTATAAATTTTATTCTGTAACTACAGGACAACTGGTCACATCTAAATATTTTTTCCTGTTTTGATATGCATCCTATAATCAAATGATCAATTTCCTAATACATTTTTATTTGAGAATTTTCTGGCCTTAAATACCAGAATTATTAGGTACTCAGTTTACCACTGAACAGGAGTATTTTATTTGATAACAATCATTAGGCTAGGAATGATGAGGAAGAAAAGGGGGTGTAAGATAAGACAAATAATCAACATCAAGCCTTTTACAAGATAGAACAGCAAAGGTGGTACAATCTGAAGTTCAGGGGCTACGGGAGATATGTGTTGAAAGGATACCTAGGAAAGGTCAGCCAGTTCATCTTGTGGAACTCGGAGAGGAATACTACATAAAGGCACAAAAACAGTGTGAGACACAGACTGAAAGGGAAAATGACTGAAAGCCTGCACATAGACTCGGTTCCCAGTTCCTTTCTTGCAACCACTACCCCTTCTTTACCTCCCACCAGCCATCCCACACACAGAAAAATAAAGATTTATTTTTTGGAAAAAACAAATAAAGCTATAAACCCTAGTGCACCAGGCACAGTAAGGACTACAGAAGCTGAGGAATTAAGTGACAGTCTAAAATACGAAACTGGAGGGCCCTAACATCCTTCAGTTCCTGCTCCTGGAACACCACCAAGCAACATACATTCTACAGGCAGATAGCAGAACCTTTCTCCGAAAAAAATAAAACAACTCTAGAGAAAAGACAACCACTTACTAACATGGGGGGAGGTCACCCAATAAAAAGGCAGGTTCATCACCCAATTACTCAAGTAGGAAGGTCAGCGGCTAAAAAGCCATGCTCAAACATACAAAAATTCTACTCAGCTATTTAGTCCCTTACTCAAATATAAACAGACACGTAAGATTACCAGTCATTTGGAGGAAAGCATCTATGGGAAAAGTAGAAGATTAAAACAAAAAACAAAAACAAAACAAAACAAAAAGCATTCATAATTAACACAAACACCAATCAAGAAGGAGGAAAAAAAAAAACCTTCAAAATCACTCTAATTTCCTTGTGGAGAGAAAAAAAAAACTACATTCATATTTTTTTAAAAAGAGAGAGAGAATGTTATGAAAAAGGAATAATAGAAAAATAAAATAACTGCTAGAAATTTTAAAACCATAATTAAAATTTAAGAACAACAGAAGAGTTAGAGGGAGAGGACATCTCCCTGTATAAAATGATAAAGACATGGAAAATAGAAAAAAAAAGATGGAAAAATTACAGGAACAATTCAAAGGTCCAACAACTATATAATAAGAGTTCCAAAAAGAAAGAATGAAGAAAACAAAACAAAGAAGAGGAAATAATTTTTTTTTAATTTCAGGAAATTTCACAGAATGTAAAGAAACAGTACATTTGATGAAAAAGAATGTAAACCAAAATACATAATAAATTTTCAGAATACTAGCTACAAATAATAATAGTTAACAGTTTATATAGTACCTACCATAAATCAGACATTCACCTAGTAAATTGTTTAATCTTCACAATGATGCAACAGAGAGAAGTAGCCATCATAATTTTCATAAAATGAAATTACTACATGATTAGTAAACAATATTGTGGAGGCATAATGATGTGAAGAGCACTGCGTGGTCATTTAACCAAAATCTGAGAGAAGTAGAAATGGGGAGAAGGGATATGAAAAGAGAGCTAGTACTAGTAAGAAGAAACCAACAGATAATGTCTAAAATGGATTATCAAAAATGGCAAAATAAACATATGTAATGTAGAGCTGAAAACCTAAAAAAATACCTAGAAAAGTTCAAAATGACTATCTCTGAGGAGGTACTCTGTGGAGTGAGGAGTAACATGGCAAGAAACTCCTGTTTTTCAGCATAAGACTTTTATTGCAATTTCACTTTTTAAAAGATATGCATGTATTACATTGATGAAGATGAAAATTATTTTGGGGGGCCCAAACAGATAATGAGTTATATATTAAGTAAATGGACTATTATAAAGCCACAGCATTTTAAAGAAATTACAATAACAGAAATAGGTGAAAATATACCAGATCGTCTAAAATTACTGAGTTTCTTGGTAATTTGTAAGACAAATTTATAACTTCTCTTTAATCCATTCCTTCATTCAACAAATATTACATATTGAACTCCCACAATGTGGCAGGCAGCCTTAGGCACTGGGGACACAATAATTAGCAAAACCAACAAATATACCTTTCCTTGTCCAGATTACATTTCAGTGGAGTGGACAGATGATAAATAATATAAGCACGTGTTTATATTCAGATATAGCAGAATGTATATATGTGTGTGTGTTTGCATGCGTGCACTTAAATAAACGTGTTAGAGAAAAATAAAACGAGGGGAATAATAAATGCACAGTGAGTGGCCAGGGGAGATCTAAGAATACTCGAGGAAAGACCTGAAGAAGCAAAGGAGAGAGAACCAGGAGAATACCTGCAGGAAGAGAGCCGAGGCCCAGAAGGAGAAAGAATTCTTGAAACAGAAGGCACCTTGCATTTTCGCATTTTCAAGGAGGCTAGTGTGATCAGCCTTGACGGAGCTGGAGGAAGTGTGGTAAGGGATGAGGTCAGAGAGGTCATGGTGCTAGGGAGGTAATTCCATTTAGTTAAGAACTTGGAGCATCTTAAGCATTCATGTTTTTACTCTGAGTGAGTTGGAAAGCTACTGCAGGGTTTTGAATTTTTAAAAATGATACTATCTTATTTACATTTTAACAAAACTCACTCTGGCTGCTGTACTGAGAACAGACTACAGGTAAAGTAAGGGTGATCAGTAAGGAAGCTACGGCAATAATCCCAAGGAAGCTATGACGGTGGATCGCCGAGATAAGAAGATGTGAGAACGAAGGACTAAACCCTGGGTTCCTCCAACATTACGAGGCTGGAGAAAAGAACAGGCAAAGGAGACTTGAGAAGGAACAACTGGGAAAGAATGAGGTAAACAAGAGTTTGGTTGAAGAAGGTGCTTGAAAGACACAGTGGGTGGTCTATGTAAAATGCTAATGTGAAGATGAGTAAGATGAAGACTAAGATATGATCAATTTACTTAGCAATGGGGGTCAAGTAATCCTGAAAAGGAGTTTTGGTGAGTGGTAAGGATAAGAACACTCAAATATTTGTTGACTGACTGAACGGCCACAATGATGAACTACTAATTTTCCCCCATAGGCACCTAGATGTGAAACAGACTTGTCTTGGAGATTTTCCTGTCACTTGCCCAGGCCAAGTGGCTGCTTGGTTTTATTGATTCTACTTTCACACACACTCTTGAAAGAGTCCCTTCCTTTCTAACCACACAGCTCTGTCTTCATCAAGGTCTTTGAAGAAGACATTACAAATCAATGAAGAAAAGTTAGACTTTTTAATACATAATGCTGGAACAAAGATGAAAATAAACAAATACCTACCTTAAGACACATACAAGCTCTAAATGTAAAACTTTAAAGATTTTGGAAGAAATGCAGGAACACTGGTTAGTAAAGATTTCTTTGATATAAAATTTAAAACCCATAAAGAAAGATTTCCTAATTTGACTAAAATTAAAGATACCATTAACAAGTGAAAATAATAGCCTAGGAGAATATATTTGCAATACATAGAGCCAACAAAGGGTAGTATCCAGAATTATAAATTTGACTTGATTTTCTTCAAATCAAACAGCCTTAAAAAAAAGAGAAAGAAAATGAACAAGAAATTCACAAGAGGAGCTAAATGGGCCAAAAAATCTTGGTAAGATGTTCAGTCTCACTAGCAAATGGGGAAACACAAATTAAAATTACAAAGAGATTCTATTCATATCCATAAGATTGGTTCAAACTTTAAAAGTCTGACAATATCAAGTATTGATAAGAATGTCAAACATTAGAAATTCGCACATACTGCTTGGTATGATCACTTCAGAGAGCTTTTAAAAATTCTAGCAAACCTAAAAATATGTATAACCTAAGACTCAGCAATTCCACTCTAACGCATCTACAGTATATAATTCTAAATAAAGTGTTTCACATACACAAAGAGATATGAACAAGAATATTTCATACACATTATTTATAATTAGAAAATAAAATCATCTAGATGACCATCAATGAAAGAAAGTTTAAGTAAATATACTTATTGTAGAGGCCCTGGCCAGTTGGCTCAGTGGTAGATCGTCGGCCTGGCGTGCAGGAGTCCCAGGTTTGATTCCTGGCCAGGGCACACAGGAGAAGCGCCCATCTGCTTCTCCACCCCTCCCCCTCTCCTTCCTCTCTGTCTCTCTCTTCCCCTCCTGCAGCCAAGGATCCATTGGAGCAAAGTTAGCCCGGGCGCTGAGGATGGCTCTATGGCCTCTGCCTCAGGCACTAGAATGGCTCTGGATGCAACAGAGCAGCGCCCCAGATGGGCAGAGCATCGCCTCCTGGTGGGCATGCCGGGTGGATCCCGGTCGGGAGCATGCGGGAGTCTGTCTGACTGCCTCCCCGTTTCCAACTTCAGAAAAATACAAAAAAAAAAAAAAAAAAAAAAAAAATATATATATATATATATATATATATTGTAGAATGTACTACTCACTATGCAGCAGTTTAAATGAATAAGCTAGACCAACACGAATAAAAATAGACAATTTTTAGGTTACTCTTAAATGACAATGCTAGTTGCAGTAGGGTATATACATTTTTATATAAACATATCATTAATAAAAAGTTTCATAACATTCCAAACAGTATATATTATTAATGGCTATATAAAATATGGGTATTATACACAAATTTAGGATAGCTGTTAACTACTGGTAAGAAAGGAAGAGATTAAAACTGGGAATAGGTAACATTTCAATTATTCATGTAATTTTTTTTTCTTAATCTCAATGGTAGCACATGGGTGTTATTATGTAATTGCCTGTGTTTCTGTATGCTTGAAATTAATAAAATCAACATATTGCAAAATACAAACTTCCTCAGCATGGCATTTGAGACTCTCAAATATTCTGACTCCTTTTGTAGCCTCAGCTTTCACTGTTTCCTCTCAGGGTTTCCCAAGCCTTGGACATTTCTATACTTTTTATATTATTTTTGCTATGTATTCATCTCTATTATAATTAATATTTCTCTTTCCATCATTTTAACTTAAATAGCCTTATAACCCAATAACATGTTTGATATTCCAGTTATACTTTTCTCATATGAATATAAATAAATATGTAAGTATAAAGTATTTATACCAGCATTCAAATATTTATTCCAGTGCTACCTAATATCAAATATCACACGGTGGGTTGCACTGTCTTACACCAGTGGTTCTTGGATTTGGTGTGCAAGACTACTTGGGAGACTTGGTAGAAACTGAGCCTCCCGGCCACACCCTAGAGGTTCAGGCAGCCAGAGGACAGTCCTGCCTATAAGTATCCTTGGCACCTGCCAAACTGGACTATTTGCCATTCTCTTGACAAGCTCTACATTTTCCTCTTCCAATACCTTTTCTCTTCTTATTTCCTCTGCTTGAAGTACCCTGCCTTCTCCCTAAATCAACAGAAATTAAGCCTAAACTTTCAGGTCCAAATTAAGTATCACCATCACAATAAAGAATTTTGACTTGAATGAGACATCCCTCTCGATTCAATATCCTTCCTTCCCCTGTCAATGTATTTCTATTTCTGTAGAGATGCTTACAGTATTCAATGTAATGTATGTCTATTCCCCCTCCTGAACTATAAATGCTACTTGAGGGCAGTAGCCTTATACCTTGCTCAAAAGTAAGAATTATGTCTTGGTCATTTCATGTTTTTAATATAATAGTTACTCAGATACTTGCTGAACTGAGCTCTGCTAAACATAGAAGTAATTTAACAATTTTTTATAACATTTTAAAAATCATGCAGCTAAGGCTATAGAATATTCATTCATATAGCATTACAACTTAAACATTATAATCCAGACTGTCTACTTTCATTTTCAACACAAGAAAATTCAAAATATAAAATATACCCTATGAAGTAAAAATAATTTTAAGCTATTTTTATTTGTAGAGAGAAAAAAATATCATTTTACTCAAAATGCCAAATTCAGTTTTTAGGAAGGAAAGGAAAATTGTTTACATTATAAGCTTCTAAGCAAAACTAAATAATCAAGTTATTAATTGACAAAGTGAGTTTTTGACACTGCTACAAAAAGCTATTAACTTAATAACAACACTATTATTAAAGCAAAGCTAATTGACTCTAGCAAAATTCTCAGTACTTCCAAATTATATTTCAATATAGTTTCTCTTTACCTCATTATTGCACATTACTCTGATGCATCAAGAGCAATGATTTCTAAGCACTTTTCCAATATAAAATCCTGAAAACTATCAGTATAAAAATCACAAAAAAATCTGTTTTTAATGCGAAAGTATCAACACACAACTCATTTTTGAATCTTGTTTTTCAACTTGTTAATAATAATTTAGTTTGTTGTTGTTCTAGGAGAAGATTGCTTTACTTCTCTAAACTGACTTTTTTAACCTAGATAGAAAATAAATTAGTAGAAAAGAGAAGTGGAATATTTTAATGGAATGTGTTTACCAGTATCAATCTGTATTATAATAGTATCTGGAATTTGTCTTATTTTAGCACATAGACAATACTTTATAAAGACAGAGAACTGTCAAACTAAAATATACAAATATTACTAATTTTAAGTAATAAAAGTAATAAAAGAGGGAAAAATGTAAAACACATATTTTGTTATGTTTACTTGGCCTTCCAGGTTGAAAACAGAGAATGAAAAGACGACAACTGTGAGAAATAAAGAATAAGGAGAGGTTCTCACATATCTCACTTTCCTCTCTCCTCATTCATTTTTCTGTCATGATATTGTTAAATTTCCTCTTTTACATGGCAGGTCAAGTAAAATAAACCTAACTTATATGAAACCTTTTATTTAATGTTTTCATTTTATTTTCACATTAAAAATAAAATTTACTCACTATGTCCATTTTCCTAAAAAAAATAAACTGTAAGTCAAGCAGTAATAAGGCACTATTACATCTGAGCTCAAGTTCAGAATTCCCAAAAGAGATTCTAGTATAGGTTTTATTTATATGCTTACAGGTTACAGAAAATGATAACCTATAGCTATTTTACTAATAAAGAGACTGGTTACGCTTATTTCCCCAGTAAGTAATCTTTTTTTATTTTCGAAAGTACTACATATAGACAATCCTTGAGGCTCTATAATGTTTAACAGTACTGTACTCCAGGACCAGAAAAATGCTGACGTTTAAAGGTAATGAGAATGAGTTAAAAAAACAAACAAACCCTATTTCGAAGATCCTATAGTTCAAATAGATCAGATTAGATAAGCTAATTGGAAGGTAACAACACAACTCATTTGATAAAGCAGTTCTGAGAAATCCAAAAATACCATTTTTCTCTTTAAAAAAATCAAAGAAGCACCTGGACTAATAAGAAATGATGCACAATTTGGCTTGATCAAATACTTCATTAATTTTTTTCTACCCTCTAAGGTATTGGCCTTTAAAAATCCTCTTCAAATAAAATATAACCTAATTGCTTGTGCATAGAACCTAACCCATTTGCAAAGGGATTTTTACTTCAACAGTGCCACCTTGTGGAGCAATCCATACTGTTGACAGTTCACTAGCTGGTTTCATCAGTATCAAAGGCTAGGAATCCCCAATCAGTTTTATTTTCTTGTTCAAAATTCCTAATAACACTAACATTCAAGAGACAACTTTACAAACGCATCATAATTTACAGACTTTTGTCTTTTCACAGGCTATCTCAAATAAAAATTAGGTCATTTACAAATATGAGAATAATATTTTAAATAAAAGTACCTTACTGATTTCTTCAGAAGCTCGTTTGAAGTCCTGAACATTTCGACAGTAAAATCCAATTGTACAGCTAGGATCCATCTTTCGAAATGACATCTTTTTGGGAGAAGGGCAGTGGAATGTCTGTAATTATAAAAGTTGATTAGGATTAGTCGACTCTGATGGACTTCTGTACATACAAGAATATTATTAACTTAAAATTTGCTATCTAGTTTTTCTCGAAGCTTAAACATGCTTTTCAAATGGTGTTTTAGTCTATCCAATGCAGACAGTCCTTCCTCCTTTCCAAAGCTGTAAAATATGACAGCCAACACTGTGTGTATTCAATGCACCAAATCTCCACTTTATATGTGACATCAGTGCCATTCTGTGAAAGAAAGAATGTCAAAGTGGTATGCATTTCTAATACTTGCAGAAAAGAGGGAAAAAAAGCGCCACTGACAAAAAAAAATGTGGAAAAGCTAATTCAAGGATTAAAATCAAGTTAGTACTTTCTATGAAAGTGCAATTAAGACTGTTTTGTTAAGAGGGGTTTTTTTTTAATGTTTATAAACCTTTTAATAAGAATACCAAGACTTTTTCAACAAATACATAGATTCATGTAAATATTCCCTAGCGGTGGGCACACAATGCAAAATATAGATGATATAGCATAGAATTGTACACTTGAAACCTATATAATCTAATTAACCAGTGTCACCCCCATACATTTAATTTAAAAAGTTTCCCACAGTGATATGAAAAGAGGTCAACTTAAAGAGTTTTATCAATTGACACAATTAGCACATGCATATTCTTCCAACCCAGTCTTCTAGTTGGCTTTAAGTTCTTGTTTATTCCTATACAGACACAGGTGAAAACTGTTCTATTATTAGAGGAGGTCCTTGCCTCCTCTTACCAGTCCTCTTGTCTCTTTAGTTCACTTTTCTCCTGTGGTCACAGTGCCGCAGATATAAATGGGCTGGGGAAGCTGCTCTAGCCTCTCTTCCCTTGCTAATGGGATGTGGCTATTAGTAGAGTCTGGATCTTTAGAAAATACAGAAGTAGGAAAGGGGCAGAATATAAAGCTAATCATTCAAGTCTTCTTTTTCTTCACCACCACACTCAGGTACTTGGTTTTAAAGATAGAAAAAGAAAAAAGAAAAAGAACTGCTTAAATGTTCTTGTCCTTAAAACTCAATGATGCTACCAAGCTTTTCTTTGTAAGTATTGAAAATGATGTTTATGGACAAAAGTAGGGCTATAAAAATATATGTTCATATTTATTTATATGTGCATAAATAAATTTTACAAAGACATACAAAAATTAACAAGTTCAGCCTGACCAGGTGGTGGTGCAGTGGATAGAGAGCATCGACCTGGGATGCTGAGGAGGCAGGTTCACAACCCGGAAGTGGCCAGCTTGAGCACGGTCACATCCAGCTCGAGTGTAGCTCACCAGCTTGAGCACAGGGATCATAGACATGGCTTGGGTCCAAAGGAAGATGGCTAGAACTGAAAGTGGCTGGCTTGAGCAAGGGGTCACTGGCTTGGCTGAAGCCCCCCCCCCCACACCGGTCAAGACACATATGAAAAGCAATCAGTGAACAACTAAGGTGCCGCAACTACAAGTTGATACTTTTCATCTCTTTCCCTTCCTGTCTGTCTGTCTCTCTCTCACTATATAAAAAAAAAGGAGTGTAAGGGTGGGGAAGAAAACTGGATGGATGGGAGACAGGTGTGTAAATTCTTTGTTGTGTATTTTATATTTTTGAATTAAAGAACAGGCTGAATATGAACTCATAAAATTAAAATTTCCCTACATTCAATGTGTAAAAGTAAGGGATTTTACCTTGAAACCACCTACTGAAATGTGGGAAAATATGTACTCATATTTGCTATGTTCCTGGTGAATTGGTCAAAATCACTCTCCTCTTCCCCTTCATCCTAGTGATCCAGTTAGTATCAAAAATGCATATTTTCCCCTGGCCGGTTGGCTCAGCGGTAAAGCGTCGGCCTAGCGTGCGGAGGACCCGGGTTCGATTCCCGGCCAGGGCACATAGGAGAAGCGCCCATTTGCTTCTCCACCCCTCCGCCGCGCTTTCCTCTCTGTCTCTCTCTTCCCCTCCCGCAGCCGAGGCTCCATTGGAGCAAAGATGGCCCAGGCGCTGGGGATGGCTCTGTGACCTCCGCCTCAGGCGCTAGAGTGGCTCTGGTCGCAATATGGTGACGCCCAGGATGGGCAGAGCATCGCCCCCTGGTGGGCAGAGCGTTGCCCCTGGTGGGCGTGCCGGGTGGATCCCGGTCGGGCGCATGCGGGAGTCTGTCTGACTGTCTCTCCCTGTTTCCAGCTTCAGAAAAATGGAAAAGAAAAAAGAAAAAAAAATGCATATTTTCAAGCTGACTTTTTCCCCCTTATGGACAGTTCAATCATATGTAAGATTCAAATATAATATCATGATAGTGAATAGAAACTAAACAAATGTGTTTACAAAACTATGACTTTTACAAAATGTTAAGCTAACACTTCTTTATAAAGCTTCAATCTAGCTAACTGGAACCTCCAGGTTCTTAGTCGGACTTCTTGTAACATTGTTTCATGTGTTTTATTTATAAGGAAATATTAAAAACAGATCTCAAAAGGCACAGAAGAGCTAAGTAAGCTAGTTAGTTAACAATATACAGGAATATATTGATATATGAAGCACAAAAAGTTCTAGGTCATATATACAAAAAGTTATTCTACATACAAGGTATCTAAAAATAGTCATTTAGCTAACTCTTTGCAAAGCCAATAATAAGCAAGGTTTATTTGTTTCTTGTTTTTCTGGGTATTGGGTTGTTTTTGGTTTTTTTGTGCTACTTGAGGATAAGGAAGAAGGACCAAAGTTTATACAAGATCCAAAACAATATTTTTTTTAACTCATATACATTACAAGGGTGTCCTACATTATACAAGCACTGATTAAAGTTTTATAAAGGAACCAATAAGACTAAACCAGAATAGGCTTAGTGCTATTTCACAGTATTGCTTCAATCATTATAGATAGTAATACTAAACTGTTATTCATGGTTGTTTCAATATCTGCAAAAAAGTATAATTAATCACAAAAACAGCCTGATCAGGTGGTGGTGCAGTGGATAGAGCGTCGGACTGGGATGCGGAGGACCCAGGTTCGAGCCCCAAGGTTGCCAGCCTGAGTGCGAGCTCATCTGGTTTGAGCAAAAGCTCACCAGCTTGGACCCAAGGTCGCTGGCTTGAGCAAGGGGTTACTTGGTCTGCTGTAGCCCCACGGTCAAGACACATATGAGAAAGCAATCAATGAACAACTAAGGTGTCACAACAAAAAACTAATTATTGATGCTTCTTATCTCTCTCCATTCCTGTTTGTCTATCTATCCCTCTCTCTGACTCTGTCTCTAAAAAAAAAAAAAAAAAAAAAAAAAAAAAAAATTACAAAAACACTGGTATAGATCTCTGAACAGTGAAAACTAAAATTGCTATAGGGTGTTACTATCTGAGGACAAGGATTCATATTAGAGAGTCATTTTATATCATTTAAATTTAAAATTATATTCTTTTTTCACCCAAGAAGATGCTAAAGTCAAACCACACTAGTTTATAATTCAGAATCATTTCTGTTTATTGCAGAACAAGTAGATTTTTCCATGTGAGAGGAGGGGAGATAGAGAGACAGAGTCTTGCATGCACCCCCAACCAGGATCTACCCGACAACTCCTGTCTGGGGTTGATGCTCTGCTATCTGGGGCCATGCTTGCAACTGAGCTATTTTTAGCACCTGAGGAGGAGGTTTGATGGAGCCATCCTCAGCGCCTAGGGCTGATGCACTCAAACAAATCAAGCCATGGCTGCAGGAAGGGAAGAGAGAAAGAGAGAATGAGGAGGGGTGGAAAAGCAGATGGTCACTTCTCCTATGTGCCCTGAGCAGGAATCAAACCCAGGACATCCACACACCAGGCTGACACTCTACCACTGAGTGAACCGACCAGGATTAGATTTTTAAATATTTTCCCAAGCAGTATTATAAAGCTAAGTTTACACTGTTCTAATTCTTTGAACTATGCATTAATTCCTTTTTTAATTTTAAAAATTCTAACTATTGGTAAGAGTAATACATACATTTTAAGGAGTGTTCACTAGACACAATTCTGTGACAATGAAATACATTTCTGAAATAAACTTGCCAGGGAGAGTCAACTCTCTTTTACTTAATTTTTTGAATACATTTATTCATTGCTTCAACAAGTAGTTATTAAGCACCTACTAAATGCAGGCACTATACTAGACTTATTATTTGGAATAATGAATTCTATTACCTAAACATACAAACAATAATTAAACAAATACTTTTAGGTGTAGTTATGCTGTTTTGGTGATTTGGGTGAAGCTTCCTTAGTTAATTAGAGAATACACTTACTAAACAGCACCTCTTACTAACTACAGGTCACATGGGTAATTCATAAAGTGTTCACTGATGAATTCACTCATCCATCTATCTAATCATATCACATCATTCTAGTAGCTTTAATGTCGGTATTCTCTGATTTACTAGGATAGATTAAAGTAGTCACGACAGTATAAACTTAAAATGTGAAACTTGGAATTAGAACAGATTTCTATGTGTACTAATAAGGCTTGTCTTACTTTATTAATAAAATATTAATATTAAGGTCATTTACTATTACCTTAATAAGAGAATATAATTTGGTATCTGAAGAGTTAGAACTGGTCATTCCAAAAGTATAACATGAAGCAATAGTCTCTGGTTTAGAAAATCTTAACTTATTAAATGCACACAGATACACACATAGTCATAAATGCGCGCGCGCACACACACACACACACACACACACACATAAACTAATCCTCTCATCCCAACAGTTGAAACCCTTCCCTGTCTTAACCACTGACAATGGACACCTAACAGTTAAGCATATCCTCACTGATAAGGCCCATTAGAGTTCTTCTTGTTCCCTCTAATTTCAAGTTATCTTTTCATAACTTTTCCTTTAATGTTGTTCATGCTACATCTTTGAACCCTATTCTCTATATGAAAATTAGAGAGTATGAGTTTACACATTATATCATAATATTCCCCTGCACTACACCATGAGATCTACTCTTTAGTCAAAACCAAGTACTGTCCTGGCATATCTCCACTACCAAACTTAGAATCTAAATATGATTGCTTACATTCACTTTACAGTGTCAAAAACTCAGTGAAGATAGCTGAAGTTGAGGAAGATTCTCTTAAAAATGAGTACAGAAATCCAATAATGTATAATAACATATTTTAGAAGAAAACGTCAGAAGAATTAAAAATTAATATAAATATCAAAGCATTTGGAGCCACAGTTAAGAAAAGAGTTCAACAAAGGACTCAAAGTGCTTGCGAAGTGCCTTGTATCTGGAAGGAGCTCAATAAATGATAGTTTAAAAAGAAAGAAATAACTTAGTCTGATTTGGTGTCAAAATTTTAGAAGTTCTGCCTGACCAGGCGGTGGTGCAGTGGATAAAGCATAAGACTGGGATGTGGAGGACCTAGGTTCGAGACCCTGAGGTCGCCAGCTTGAGCACGGGCTCATCTGGTTTGAGCAAGGCTCACCAGCTTGGACCCAAGGTCGCTGGCTCGAGCAAGGGGTTACTCGGTCTGCTGTAGCCCCACAGTCAGGGCACATGAGAAAAGCAATCAATGAACAACTAAGGTGTCACAACGAAAAACTAATGATTGATGCTTCTCATCTCTCTCTGTTCCTATCTTTCTGTCCCTCTCTCTGACTCTCTCTGTCTCCGAAAAAAAAAAAAAAATTTACAAGTTCAGTCTAGAACTAAAGGAACTTCATACCATAAGAACAACAGAATACATAATCTGCTAATCTCTCCTTCAATCTCATATATTCTGATATCATACTACTTTCTTAAATTTTCATAATCCTATTGAAATCAGGGCACTCCCTTAAATTATTCATAGCAATTATTTACTTAGAATTGAACAAAAGATTTAAGATTTTAATTTCTCCATCTATTGACCAAACGAAGTACTGATCCAAAAAAGTTGCTTTCAAAAATAATTTTGATAACTGCGGTATAAGGATGGTGTAGAATGTGCATACAATTTATCACATCAACCAATGACAAAATTTCATAGCATATAAACACACAACCAACATAGCAGGCAAGGATGGTTAGCAATATAGGGTAGTTAAAATATATCATTTTGAAGCATGTTATGTTTAAAATATGATAAAAAGCAAAAAGTAAAATTTTATTTCTTACAAAGACAACTTGCTAAATTTTTTATATTATACTCTCCTAGGAAAATAATAATTTAAAATTTTAAGATAAATCCCTGAACTAAGAAAAAATTTTAAATTCCCAGAAGAATCATCCAGACAGGTTGAAACACTCTAGTAGCATTTCAAAAATTTAACATCTTAAACCTAATTTCTTGGTGTCCTAATGTATAGGAAATAAATGCTTCTGTGCATTTAATTTAAGGAGCTGCCTAATTTCACCAAATTTTATTTTACAAAGTCTCATAATATCAATTCTTCTTTTCCAGTCTCACTATCACTCTACTTCAAGCTTTTACTGACTCACTTGCAACAATCTCCCAATAATGAGCTGCAACCTTTCTAATATTGTGTACCGATAACCAGGATATTTGTTCACCTGGCATCCTGGCAAAGTCTCTCAAAATATCAGATGACTAGTCTCTCTCTACTGGTCAATTTGCTTATTTTAGATAATACTAGAACACTATGAACAAAATTTCCATCTGAATCTCAAGTATCTACTTTTTTTTTTTTTTGTATTTTTCTGAAGTTGGAAACAGGGAGGCAGTCAGACTCCCGCATGTGCCCGACTGGGATCCATCCGGCATGCCCACCAGGGGGTGATGCTCTGCCCATCTGGGGCATTGCTCTGCCACAATAAGAGCCATTCTAGTGCCTGGGCCAACTTTGCTCCCATGGAGTCAGGGCTGCGGGAGGGGAAGAGAGAGACAGAGAGGAAGGAGAGGGGGAGGGGTGGAGAAGCAGATGGGCGCTTCTCCTGTGTATCCTGGCCAGGAATCGAACCCGGGACTCCTGCACGCCAGGCCGACACTCTACCACTGAGCCAACCGGCCAGGGCTCAAGTATCCACTTTTTTAAGGAGTCATATTGACAAACATATACTAGAAATGTAACTAAGACATAGAAATCAGTGTCACTAAATCACAATGCAGCAGAAAGAATTACAATGTGGTTTATATAGCATAATTCTCTAGTGCCTCCCCCATATCAATTAGTCAACTAGAAATATTTATTAAAGTTTTCATGCAAGACACAGCAAACCTGAACTTTGGCCCCAAGAGGCTGTACTTTAGTTGAGGTAACAGTGTATAAAGGGTGCTAGTATGTTTTATAATGTATCTTTCTGAACTATATTTTAATCACTATTAGCTAGCAAGCTGTTACTAAAACAAAGTACTAAACCACATTTCTAACTTGTCGAGCCCTTGAGAATTAGTGATCCATACCACTCAAATGATTAAAATAATTTTTAAAAGTCTGCAAAGGCATCAACTGGGAAAATATGATCCAAAACAATATATCAATTGCACATCTCATTTATGCATTTTCAAAGTTTCTGTATTATAATACTTGATCAAAAAAATGTCTGACATAAAGGAAAAGAAGTTGTTACAAAATCAAAGCTAAAACAAAAATTAGAAACCCAACTAAGCTCTTGGAAACCTCTTACCTAACAGCTAATATTTAAGTAATTAGACTTGCAGCAAAATAATTTAGCAGATAGCCTCCTTAAGTCACCTTGTCATTCTAACCCTACTCCATCATCTTCTTTTTCTTGTCTCCCTCCCTCACTTCACCCTTTCCTTCCTTCTGTCCTTCTTTTCCTCCTTCACTCCCTCCATCCTTCCTTTCTTTGTTTTAAACATGCCTGACATTTTTATCCTTCAGTACTGTTCATCTGTATATCTACAAAATTACTTGGAGGCTTGCTTAATTATTTTGGTAGGGCTAGGGTAACTAATAAGTTAGAGACAAAGATAAATGGGAAAAAACGTATATCATAAATTAAAATTCAGCAAGAAATTATTTAACTTTTGACCATGTGTGCAGGTTATGGTTTTATTAATCAGTAAAATATTGATTATTAACCTGTAATTTTAACACCATAAAAGCTTAGCTGCTTAGCACATCTCTAAATAATTAGAGTTCACTTCATAGAATAAGAAAACAGCTCTTAATCCATGGTACCTCAAGAGGGAAATCCTTTATGCTGACATCTACAAAAGATTGGCAGTAATGAGGATCCATGTAAATCAAACTGTCATCTACAAGGACAAAACAGAAGACAAGTAATTCAAAAAACACCTTATTATTACACTGCTTACAATCCAATTTCTATGTAGAATAGCTGAAAAAAATCTGGGAGTAGCAGCTTGCCAGACTGATATTCATTGACTGAAACATAGGTTTGCACAGGACAGATTAACTTTTGCATAATCAAATATGCTTGTATAAGCAGAATTTTTATAAAGTGATGAGATTGTCATTTAATTTTTGGTGATAAAATTACTTTCACAAACACACAATTATATTCTACAGTTTGCACATGAAAAATGTATTACACAACTTTATCCTGACAGGAAGAACATATTGCTTGTCATTTCATCATCAACTAGCACCACTAAACCTAGTAAAAAGTAAATATGTAAATAGCAAATGCCAGAATGTAATAGCAATGTCTTCTGAAGTTTAGTGAAACCAATAAATTATGCCTTGTTTATGCAATAACAGAAATTAAACATACATTTTACAGAATCCAATTATGTTATGGACCAAATGACAAATGAGGGGCTATGGTAGGACTGATGAATTTATAAGGTACTCATTTTGCTCTGTTAATCATCCTGCTCCCAGATGATCCCATATTAACTTACTGACTTTTAAAAGAAAACAATGAAGAAATATACTTTACTAAACCACTAACCTTGAAATCCAGCAAAGTAATATGACTGTTTCGGTTTGCCACCAATAATTCCCACACAATATTCAAGGCTTAAAATACCCTGCCAAAAGAAATTCAGATTTTGAGTCAAGAGACAAATGATAATTATTCAAAACAACCAAATTTGTATTACCAGTATTAGTAGTTTCCAAATTTTTTACCACCAGTTTTATTTTTATTACATTTGTCCCCATGTTCAGAAATCCTTCTGTCAACCAAATTATCTTCCCTTTTCTTTAAATCACTCAACATTAACATGACTAAATCAAATATTTTGACCAGCATGTCACACAACAACATTAAACTATGGTGTGCCAAATACAGAGCTAAGCAATGTTGTCATGTAAAGACAATAAAACTTCCTGCCAAAGCCAAAATTCCAGGCCTCTCAGTTGCTGGTGCAGCCTTAATTGTGACCAAAGTAGTATTTTCGTCAGACTTTTTGAAATGCTGGAAATATTTCTTAGACCTTGTTACCGTTTTCATATAACCTCGAGTCTCAGAATCCCAAACTAAAAACCATTTTCTAATCAACGGCATTTATTTGACAGATTTTTTATGCTACTTCATTTGGAATAAATATACAGACTAATGAAAATGTTTTACTCCAAAGAAAATAATAATTACTATTATATTTAAAGCTGATTTATTTTACTAATCATAAAATATCAAAGATATCTCAATACAATATTTAGTATGCCCCTCAGCATCTATTCTAAACAAAATTTTATTTAAGCTAGGCCAAATACCTCAGTACCTTTTTTTAAAAAGTCCAGTGGGGTCAATTAAAAATATGTACAGTATGGAATTGATTGACTTGTCAATAATTCCTGCATTAATTTTAGCATATATTATGTTAAAAAACACTATTAGTCACTTCTTTTTTTAATTTTTCATTAATTTTAATTTATTGAGTAGTTACTTTATTATATGCTTATATTTCATAATAAAAACCCATTTAAAAAGGCAAGAAAAAAAGAACACTAATAGTGATAAAGCATGTCATTAAAAAAAACCCAAAGTATTAAACAATAAACTTTCCTTCTTGTAAATAAGAGGATGTTTTGAAATCTAGAAGATATAAAAATAAAAAATATATAAACAAATGTTTTTCTTCCTTTAACAAGTAATCTAACCATAGTGTTCTTTTTTAAAGCTTAATTATTTTCTTTAAAATAATATGTGGTCATTATAATAAAAACACTTTTAGTAAAATTTTTCCTGAACCCCAACTCTCAGAGTTCATTATTGGGGAAAAAATCTTCCTGACATCTATCTATATTACTTATATTCACATAAAGATTTACGAATACAATTTTATATATGTAGCACCATACAATGTATCCTGTTGTAACTATTGTTACTCATTTCAGAAATATTATTTCCGATCACTACAGACCTATACTATATATATATATATATATTTTTTTTTTTTTTTCATTTTTTCTGAAGCTGGAAACGGGGAGAGACAGTCAGACAGACTCCCGCATGCGCCCGACCGGGATCCACCCGGCACGCCCACCATGGGGCGACGCTCTGCCCACCAGGGGGCGATGCTCTGCCCATCCTGGGCGTCACCATATTGCGACCAGAGCCACTCTAGCGCCTGGGGCAGAGGCCACAGAGCCATCCCCAGCGCCCGGGCCATCTTTGCTCCAATGGAGCCTTGGCTGCGGGAGGGGAAGAGAGAGACAGAGAGGAAAGTGCGGCGGAGGGGTGGAGAAGCAAATGGGCGCTTCTCCTGTGTGCCCTGGCCGGGAATCGAACCCGGGTCCTCCGCACGCTAGGCCGACGCTCTACCGCTGAGCCAACCGGCCAGGGCCTTATATTTTTTCTTTTTCTTTTTTTTTTAAATTCAGTGAGAGGAGGGGAGGCAGAGAGACAGACTCCTGCATGTACCCTGACCAAGATTCATCCAGCAAGCCCAAAGGGCAATGCTCTGCCCATCTAGGGTGTTGCTCTGTTGCTCAGCAACCGAGCCCTTCTTAGCACCTGAGGAGGAGGCCATAGAGCCATCTGCAGCACCTGTGGCCAACTCGCTCCAATCAAGCCATGGCTGCAGGAGGGGAAGAGAGAGGAAGAGAAAAAAGAGCGAGAGGGGGAGGAGTGGAGAAGCAGACGGGCACTGCACCTCTGTGCAATTCCTGACTGGGAATTGAACCTGGGACATCCACATGCTAGGCCGACACTCTACCACGGAGCCAACTGGCCAGGGTCAATATTATATTTAATGACTATAAAATATTCTATTTTTTGAAAATAACAAAACTAGGCTTTAAAGTCCCCATTATAAAGATTTAAATTGTTTTTAGGTTTTCACTATTATAAATAATCCTTTCAGTCTTATGAAAAAATAAGAGTATTTTTGGAAAAAAACTGAAAAAATTAAATAGAGAAGTCACATTAGGTTAAAATTTTAGAGCTAACTAAAAAATAACTTAAGATGAAATTATACCGTAAAAACCCCACTTAACAATAATGGTAACATATCATTAATGAGTCTAGTGCTTTCCCTCTAAATAAAATCCTTAACACAATTAGATAGTCTTACTTTAACTTGAGGCCATCTGATCAGTTGAAGCACAATGCTATGGCCCACGAGGGAGTAAAAGTGCTAAGTCCCTCACAGCCGAGAAAAAGAAAAAGAAAAAAAAAAAAATATATATATATATATATATATATATGTAGTGGAATCATCACTGATTCTCCTTAAAAGAAGAATGAGTCTGAGTAATGGAAGAAAAACTTTGGTTCTGGACATCTGTACTTCCTTTATAACAGACTGGAGTAGATTTGGCAATAAACACTGAGGAAGCAGATTAGGTGTTTAAAATGACATCACTTATAAAAGGCTGTAGTTTTGGAAGCTTGAAACACTTTTCAATCCCTAAAAAAAACTTCTTCCCAGTTTTCTAGTGGTGAGAAGCTATTGTGCTGTATCTATGAAGTAATCGGTCAAAAAATAAAGTTCTAATTTGTCTTGTTGAAGAAAGAGAACATACTGGATTTTCCTCAATCCTGGTCCCTTAAAAATAAATAAATAAACAAATTTTCCATGGTGAGGGCTGATAAAGCACCACACCAACTCTCCTCCTCACAGGATGGCAGAGGAGAAGAGAAGGTGCCGTCTCTGAAATACTGCACAATTACCTTGATTAATAAATTTGAAAAATACAACTGAATGGTGAATTTTGTTTTATTTATTTATTTACTTACTTACTTTTAGAGAGAGAGAGAGAGAGAGATAGGCAGGAAGGGAGAGAGATGAGAAGTATCAACTTGTAGTTGCAGTACTTTAGTTGTTCACTGCTTTCTCATATGTGCCTTGACCAAGGTGGTTCCAGCTGAGTCAGTGATCCCTTCTCAAGCCAGCAACCTTGGGCCTAAGCCAGTGACCTTGAGCTTCAAGCCAGTGACCTTTGGGCTCAAGCCAGTAATCATGAAGTCATTTCTATAATCCCACGCTCAAGCCAGTGACCTCAGGGTTTCAAACCTGGGTCGTCAGCATCTCAAGTCAATGCTCTATCCACTGCACCATGGCCTGGTCAGGCTAAATTACATTCTATGAATAACTCCACTAAAGAACCCACACATTAAAAATCCAAACCCCATTTCTATCTAAAAGATTCCATGTTATCAATATATTACTGGAATTCTTAGTAACAAGTGTGCTTATAAAATTTTGGAAACTATGACGAAAAGCCAATATACTAGCTAAAAGATTTCCTTCTACCCCATGCTAAAAACTATTTCTCTAGATTTTTAGAATCAATACAATTTAGTCTGAGGATATATTTTCCACCCTGTACACAGGGACTACAATGTAGAATTAATGCTTTATGTGGAGAAATAATTGTTACTGAATCATAAAACACAAATCTAGACTTTATTTCAAAATTACTATATCCCATACACTGCATTCAGAAAGCAATTTCCATCTTTGCCTTTGAAAAAACTGAGAAATTTTATTTAAACTATGAAAATAATATAAATACTATAATATTAACCAGAAAGTATTTCAAAAGTTAGGATTTTGGCCCTGGCCAGTTGGCTCAGTGGTAGAGCGTCGGCCTGGCGTACGGAGGTCCCGGGTTCGATTCCCAGCCAGGGCACACAGGAGAGGCGCCCATCTGCTTCTCCACCCCTTCCCCTCTCCTTCCTCTCTGTCTCTCTCTTCCCCTCCCGCAGCCGGGGCTCCACTGGAGCAAAGATGGCCCGGGTGCTGGGGATGGCTCCGTGGCCTCTGTCCCAGGCACTAGAGTGGCTCTGGTTGCAGCAGAGCGACGCTCCGGATGGATGTTTTTGTTTTTTTTTCTGAAGATGGAAACAGGGAGGCAGTCAGACAGACTCCTGCGTGCCCCGACCGGGATCCACCCGGCACGCCCACCAGAGGGCGATGCTCTGCCCACCAGGGCGTCGGTCTGCTGCGACCAGAGCCACTCTAGTGCCTGGGGCAGAGGCCATGGAGCCAACCCCAGCGCCCGGGCCAACTTTGCTCCAATGGAGCCTCGGCTGCGGGAGGGCAAGAGAGAGACAGAGAGGAAGGAGAGGGGGAGGGGTGGAGAAGCAGATGGGCGCTTCTCCTGTGTGCCCTGGCCGGGAATTGAACCCGGGACTCCTGAACGCCAGGCCGACGCTCTACCACTGAGACAACTGGCCAGGGCTCAAAAGTTAAAGTTTTATAATAAATGAATTATCTTGGTGCCCAAAACAAGATTAACATAATTAGGTCCTTTAGGAAAAAAGAATTCTGTGTTTTGAAACAGAACAGATTATTAACTGATTATATGAAGAAAACAGAGTTGGAACCTCCCACCATCTTCATCATTTCTGTCTATACAAATAATCATCCTAACTTCTTATTGACCTTATGGTGACACAGGAAACAAATTAAAAGATAATGCAGCATAACAGAAAAGTTAGTTTGTTTCAATAATTACTCAATATAGTTTAATGTGAGTTTTATGAATAAACAAAGGTACATTTTTTTAAATCACAAATAACAATCATGGGAACTATGGACACATTACAGATGCCGATTTTTGCTGAATCTGTGTCTCCCTGATTAGCTACGAAGATTAAAAGACTTTTCATTTTGTCAGAGAACACAGCACTCCAAATCACATCTGATCTTGTAATACTGAAATTTAAAAACTCTAATATCAAACTTTGTAAGCTAACACTATCAAATCATTACTACCCATTTAATACAAAAAAGACTGCAAATCTTCTGTATTTTTTGCATGAGCTAGCACTGCCTTAAAAGGTGTGCTCTCATCTCCTACCTTGACAAACTCCAGGTAGTCGGTGTTGGTTCTTTCTCCACCAAGTCTAACAGGAACTAGAATAATAACAGCTTTCTCATCTGGATTATCAGAGGCCAGGGAAGCACACTGTTTATCAATTACATCTGAACTGTAAACTGAAAAAAAACATAATGAATATGCATTAAATGTTTTCAGAAACATTTTTCCTTAATTTCTCCCACAGTGGCCAGTCATCTGATCTCTGACATTACTGTCAAGGACTCACTGGATGAAAATATACCTACCTCATGTGTTCATTCAACAGGCACTTACTGAATAGCTGCTATATGGCACTGGGGCTTCAGCAGTGAGCAAAAATGGAGAAAAATCCCTGTCCTCAAGGAGCATGCACTCTAATACGATGAAATGGGCAATAAATAAATAAAATATAATATATATCAGATGGTGATAGGATAGGTGCTTCAAAGAGAAACAAAAGCTGAAAGATGAATGGGAAATGCTGGGGGCTGGGACAATTTAAAATAAGGTGATAGGCAAGTTCTTACGAGAAACTAACACTTAAGTCAAGTCTTAAAGTAAGAAATCAAGTAATGCCAGTACCTGAGAAAGGAGCATTCCAGGCAGAAAGACGACCCAGCTAGCACATACAAGGAACAAGTGCCTCTGAAGGGAGAGCGAGAGGTACAGGAGCAGAAATGAGGTAAGGAGATCAAGTGACACATTGGCAGAGAATGAAGACACTCTGTGAACTCCAAAGGCCATTGTAACGAATTCAGTTTTTCCTTTAAGTGAGATGGGAAGACATTGAAGAGCTTTTCAAGACAGGGAAGTCCTGATCTGACTTACATTTTACCAGTCTGGCTCATGTCTTGAAAACAGACTTTGGGGCAAGGGCTGAAACACCAAGAACAGCTAGAAAGCCACAGCGGTAATTCCGCAGGAGATGATGATGGCTTGAACAAAGGCAGTAATACGAAGACAGGGAGTGGTCATGGGATGTTCATTTGGAGGCAGTGATCAGCTTAAAGGTAAAGAGCTCCCTAATACATTCAATGTAAGGTCTGAGAGGAAAAAAAAAAAAAGGAAAAGGAAAAAAAACCAGTCATGTGATTTAACAGGTTTTGGTATAAGCAAACAGACTAAGAGAGCTGCCCCTTACAAGTACACAGAAGGGAGAGAAGGGGGAAATATAAGAGGGGGGTTGGGAACTCAGTTGTAGACCTGCTGAGTTTGAGATACCTGTTGGCATGCAAGCAGAGAGGATGAGTAGGCAACTACGGACCTGGAGCTGGGGAGAGGGCCAGGATGAACCTATAAATCTGGGTACTGACAGCAGACAGATGGCACTGTGAACCATAAGACTGGATAAATACTAATCCGAGGGCACAGAGAAAGAGATGAAGTCTGAAGGCTGAGTACAACACACTCACACTTGTAGAGATCAGGGAGATATGAACAGACCAGGGAGGAGACTGAAGGGGTGGACAGGAGCTCAAGGGAACCCGAGACTCGAGTTCTGGAAACTAAGTAAAATGTTACAAAGAAAAGAAGGACGTGGTCAGCTGTGTCAACTGACTGACAGACTGTGAGATGGGAGGACTGCGAAGTGACCACTGGATTTAGCAAGATTAAGTTATTGATAAAGGCAGTTTAGGTGGAATGATGGGTGGGAGGGCCAACGTGGAAGAATTCAAGAGAAAATGAGAGAATTGGGTAGAAGCTAATAAAGTTAAAACTTTATTTTGCCTTGTTCAACATAAAATAACTTTATTGAAAACTTACTTTATGCCCACATACTGTCAGTTTAACCAGATTCTTTTGCTCTTTCAGTTAACTGATTAACAAATTCTGTTTCTTGTGCCTCAGTTCTTCCTTTTGAATTCTAAATTAGACTATGAGTATCAGATTCTCCGTATACAAGTTTCCCCATTTCCCAGAGTCAACCTAAACCAGCAATTTTCGACCTTTTTCATCCCAAGGCACACATAAACTAATTACTAAAATTCTGCGGCACACCAACAGAGAGATCTTTGCTGATCTGACAAAAAAAATGGGTGTAATTTTGATTCATTCACACTGGACAGCTATTGTTGTGTTGGCTGTTGTCATTTTTTTTTTATTTGACAATCTAAGGGAAAAGATGTCAGTGCATGTTTTAAAATTCTTGTGGCACACCAGTTGAAAATGACTGGTCTAAACCAAAGCTACAAAAATACCACAATAGTTTTTTTTCATTTGCTTCAATACTATCATCTCACTTTCTCCAAACTACTCAGTAATGGCTTCTGATTATAGACCTTTAAATTCTGTTACGTTTTCTAAGGCAGTGTACACATGACCATTTTGTCTTTGACTTTTCCAAACTAATACACACTCCAATCAAATGAGGTTTTCCTTCGGAACAGTCTACTTCCTGAACCAGAAACAAATATTGCCACAAATAAGACAAAGTAATAATATTTCCATTGGCATATACAACCAATTCCTCCCTTATCAAATGCCTCTTATCTTCCTCTTCATTCAACACATACTGATTAAGGGCCTTCCAGCTACTAAGGTGTCGAGAGTATAATAGCAAATAAATGTCTGGCTCAATCGTTTAGGTGTTTTTCCTCCGCTTCTAACACATGTAAGGGTTATGAAATAGTTTGATTCCATAACAGGCTCACAACAACAGTGACTCCCAACCAAATGATTCTGATGCCTTTCCCTGACCCCTGCTACTTTAACAATCAATGATCTACTGGGAGAAAAAAAAAAAGATAATCATAAGGTGATGTTACAAATGATTTCGAGTGCAACATTTAATAGAGGTATTTCCAAAACGTTACAAAGCACAGAAATATAAACTAATTCTGCCTAATAAGACTAGGGAAAGGCTGTCTGACCAAGTGGTGGTACAATGGATAGAGCGTTGGCCTGGGATACTGAGGACCCAGGTTCAAAACCTCTAGGCCACCAACTTGAGCACAGGCTCATTTAGCTTGAGCATGAACTCACCAGCTTGAGCACAGGGTCTCTGGCTTGAGCCCAAAGGTCACTGGCTTGAAGCCCAACGTCACTGGTTTCAACCCAAGGTCACTGGACCCCTAGAGCAAGGGGTGGCTGGCTCAGCTGGAGCCCCCCAGTCAAGGCACATATGAGAAAGCAATCCATGAACAACTAAGGAGCAGCAACTATAAGGTGATGTTTCTCATCTCTCTCCCTTCCTGTCTGTCCCTGTCTCTGTCTGTCATTCTCTCTCTTTCTCTCTCTCCCTCTCTCTCTCTCTCTCTCTCTCTCTCTCACTAAAAAAATGAAAGAAGGAAACAAAGAAACAAAGATCATGAAAAGTCTTTACCAAAGGTATGAACTCTGAGAGTGCTCTTAAAGAATAACTTAAGAGTTAACAAGAGGCATTTTAGTAAACAAGAGGCATTCTCAGCAGAGGCAGTAGGTGCAAAAGCATGAAAAAACAAAATAGTACGTCCAAGGGATGGCCTGAAGGTTGATAGTACTTTGGTGTATCAACATGGAAGACAGTGTTGGGAGGCGATGCTGGAAACGCAGGTGGGGACAAATTATAAAGGACATCATGTGCTTTATATGCTAAAATAACTTGAGACAAGTGTTAAGGGACACTCATAGGTTTTTTAATTAAGGGACATGATCAATTTCTGTCGATCAGATAGATCAAAAAGAAAAGAGATAACAGGGAAATTAAGTTAAAGTCCAAGTTACAGAACAGGTCTGATCTAAATCAATGAGAGTAGAAAAGAGACAAGAGTTTTCAGAAGTATTTTTTAAAGTGTATTGGTAAGCTTTGGTTGACTGGTTAGATAAAATCAAGGAGGAGAGTCAAGAATAAGTAAGAGTATGCATGATACTATCAGTGAAGAGAAAATAGAAAGAGAGGAGTAGGGTAGAAGGAAGTAAGTTTAGTTTTAAACATGCTGAATTTGAAGTGTTTGTAAAACATATAGGTGAAGATATCTGAAGAGCAGAAGAAAATACAGGTTACCTCATATTAGCACAAGCAGTGTGAAAATGTAGTTCAAAAGACCTAGTGTATGGGGGAGCAAGGAGAAGGGAAGGGGAGTAAAGAGGGACAAATATACAATGATAGAAAATGATTTGACTTTGGGTGATGGGTATACAACCTAATCAACAGTTCAAATACAATAAAAATGTTTACTTGAAACCTATTTACTCTTATTGGTGAACATCACCCCACTAAATTTAATTTTCTAAAAATAAAAGAAAAGATCTACTGTAGAGTGCAGAGTCCTAACTACTTACAGCTATTGAAAAAGATGCAATTACAAAGGAAGAGAATGCAGAATAAGAGGAAGAAATGAATGGAAAATGGAACATTTAAAAACACTAATGAAAGCCAAAGGGGCAAATTATTGATAGAATCTGGCTCCGGCTAATTCCTTAGCCTACAATTTATCAAAATACACTACACTAATATAAACTCTTCCTTTAGGATTCTTAAACATTGGTGGTAAAGATTTTAAGAACTATTTCAAAGTAAGCAAACAACTCATGTAATGAGAAACCCTATGTTGGTTAGTTAACAATATGTAATATTTAAAGAACAAGGCTGATGGTCAGCAATAAAAGCAAAAAGGCAAATTCATAAATTTATTTAACGATTAATTATTTAAGCATATCCTTTGGCTTAAGTAGCACTCTTTTTATTTTTTTGTGACAGAGACAGAGGGAGGGACAGATAGGGACAGACAGGAAGGAAGAGAAATGAGAAGCATCAGTTCTTTGTTGTGGCTCCTTAGTTGTTCATTGATTGCTTTCTCATATGTGCCTTGACTGGGGAGGGGGGTACTACAGCAGAGCGAGTGAACCCTTGCTCAAACCATCGAATTTGGGCTTCAAGCCAGAGACCTTTGGGCTCAAACCAGTGACCATGGGTTCATGTCTATGATCCCACACTCAAGCCAGTAATCCTGCGCTCAAGCTGGTGAGCCCGCACTCAAGCAGAATGAGCCTGTGTTCAAACTGGAGGCCTCATGATTTTAAACCTGGGTCCTCTGCATCCCAATCTGATGCTCTATCTACTGCGCCACCACCTGGTCAGGCTTAATTAGCACTCTTAACCCATCAAATTTTACTTACAAGACTTTATACCTGAAAAACAAATATAGTACCTGCAAAATCATACTAATCTGAAAATATACAATTTTCCTTTTCATAGGGCTATTAGCCCTCTTACAAAACCAATTAACCTTAACAAAACACCAAACAAAATGCATGTGTATTTGGTTACAATTCTTTCCACACTGTAAACTCTAGGTTGTTATTAGGGTAACCTTTACAAAATAAAGCATTTTGTAAATACCTTTATATTAACTATGATTAAAGTCTATTTAACTTTCCCAAAACATTAACATTTTATCCTGTTAATGACACTCTATTAAAAGGTGAGTAAAATTCACAGCATGAGCTAGCTTATTTAAAGGCACTTTTATTTTATTAGGAAATTAAAGTCTCTATCTTATCCCTAACAAAGCTTCACATTACTACAGATATTGGTCATTAAACAGAAGACCCAAAACAATAAAACAAAGCAAAATTCTGGACAATAGCTGCATCATTATCAGATAATGTACTGAAGCATTATGGCAAAACATATTCAAATGAAGAATTTTCTGTCCTTGAAATATATCCACAATGAGATGGTCCCCAGCATCCAGGCAGCCCAAGGATAAACCTAAGTTAAATTTTGCCATCTAGCTTTTTAAAAGTAGTCATTTTAAACACTGGAATTTTCTTTAAGAGCTTATTTTAATATTGCAACTAAGAATTCATAGTATTTTAAGGAATATTTAATAAGTGCCTACAACTGTAGGGTGTTACGTAGGAACACATATGTGTAAGACATGGTCTCTACCTTCATAATTATTTAGAACAGGGGTAGACAACCTTACCTATTGCCCACTTTTGTATCTGTTAGTAGTAAAATTTTCTAACCGCCCACCGCTTCCACAGTACTGGTGATTTATAAAGTAGGGAAGTAACTTTACTTTATAAAATTTATAAAGCAGAGTTACAGCAAGTTAAAGCATATAATAATAATTACTTACCAAGTACTTTATGTCGGATTTTTGCTAAGTTTGGCAGAATAAATCTTTATAAAACAACCTACTATAGTTAAATCTATCTTTTTATTTATACTTTGGGTTGCTCTGCTACCGCCCACCATGAAAGCTGGAACGCCCACTAGTGGGCGGTAGGGACCAGGTTGACTACCACTGATTTAAAACATAATTGGGATAAGGTAAACACATATAAAAAAGTCTGACCAAATAGATAAAAATTTAAATTATATACATTCCTTACCTGTACAATCTTGTGCAACATAAATAGTTATTCCTTGTAAATCAGGGTGTCTTGCTTCTTCAACTGCTTTTCTAAGAAATAACAAGCATCATCCTTTAAAATCCTAATTATTATTTCCAGTGGTAACTAAAGATTTAATTTAAGAGGAAAGAAAGGCATCATTTTCCTGACATTCCCATTTAACCTATGGTGTCTGCTTTCAAAACTATCATCCAAATGGTATCAAATATCAGGTCAAATTTTTCAAAGTTGAATATTATACTAAATTACTCAAAGAACATTAAAACATAAGTTACAAAGTATGTAAAAAAAAACCTGTTGAGGCCCTGGCCGGTTGGCTCAGTGGTAGGGTGTCGGCCTGGCGTGCAGAGGTCCCGGGTTCGATTCCCGGCCAGGGCAAACAGGAGAAGCGCCCATCTGCTTCTCCACCCCTCCCCCTCTCCTTCCTCTCTATCTCTCTCTTCCCCTCCTGCAGCCAAGGCTCCATTGGAGCAAAGATGGCCCGGGCGCTGGGGATGGCTCCTTGGCCACTGCCCCAGGCGCTAGAGTGGCTCTGGTCGCAACAGAGCGACGCCCGGAGGGGCAGAGCATCGCCCCCTGGTGGGCGTGCCGGGTGGATCCCGGTTGGGCGCATGCGGGAGTCTGTCTGTCTCTCCCCGTTTCCAGCTTCAGAAAAATACAAAACAAAAAAAAAAAAAGTAAAAAAACTGTTGAGTATAAAACTGTAAAAAATTTCTCTCAACCTACTCACCTGGCTATATTAAATATTTTCTAACCAATGGTATTACAATATGCTTCAAGGCTTGCTTCATATTAACTTACATTACTGATAGCAGTAAATTACCGTTTGATTGTTCTCTGGTACTTTTATGGAAGTCATTTTCTTCTCTTTGAACAACAACATGACTTTATTCCCTTCTGTCAAAAACCTGTATGACCTGAACAAATGAATTTCCTAATTTCAAGTCTTAGAAATTCTATAAGGAAAAATGCAAATTGGAAAATATTTCTAAGTGAATACAATGTTCTCAAAGGTGAACATGATATGAAAAAGGTCACAATATCTTGTACAAGGAAATTACAGAAGTTGTGGCAATACAAATATTTCTATTTAACTGTATCATTATAATTTTTTCACTTAACAGGCCTTGTTGTGCATGTTTGTATGTGTTAGAACAGCAGAAGGAGCAGCAAACTATGGCCCACAGGCTATGTGTGACCTGTGGCTTGTTTATTGGTTTTGATATTTTGGTTAGAATCCTTTTTATATTTTAAAGGCTTGCTTTTAAAAAGAAAGCAAGAAAGAAAAAATGAAAATGGACACTAGAATCCTTATAAGGCCTGCAAAGGTAAAATATTTACTCTCAGGCCTTTTACAGAAAAAGTTTTCTGATCCTGGGGGTACAGAACACAACATCTGAAGAGTAGGAACTTTGCTTTTATGATTATGCTTTTATAAATGTCATACTAAGCTGAACTTAATATTATTATTAACAACCCATTTAATAACATTATGCAAATACTTTTTTAATTGTAAGTATAGGGCATATAAAATATAAAAGCAATTTAATATAGTAGGTAAAAAATTTGGTAATAATTTCAAACTTATGATTCTAAATAGAAAAAATTTACTACAATATACAATATTTGCATGACACATTAATAATTCTGTTTATATTCAATAATAATAATGGGATGTATAACAAGACTTTTTTTGAAAAACTTAAAATAGTATCCAAATAAATGGCACATAAAAAGATGAGGAATATTAAAATTTGACTTTTTTTTCTGACTATTCTGAATGTCACAGACTCTTTACTTTTACTATGATATAATTATAATATTGATAGTCCCATACATTTACAATTCACAAGAATTTGATATGGGCAAAGAAATGCTAAAAACATCAATTTTAGTTCTTGGCATTTCATTACACTATGATTACATTACATCCTCCAGGTTATATAATTTGAAAAAAACTATAATGTTATGCACGTTCCAAAGTTGAAAGAGTAGTTAGTTTTTGGAACAATTCAATAAGGTTGCCTAATGAAAACCTGGTTAGAAAGAGACCTTAGACATCTGTACCTGTGAGCAAAAGAAGAAAACTTTGTCAGTAGATAAATTAAAGGTAACTAGAGTTGCAAATCTTGCAAATAAAAGCCCCTTTATGAATATTTTCATACAGTTAGACTTTAAAAGTTCCAACTACATATATACACTGCAAAAATAAGTATCCTTAAGCTTGAGGCCCTCTGCCATAAGATGAGAAATTGTAAAACATTTTACCTTAAAATATGAGCAACCACAGCTGGTCCATACCAATCTCCAGCTTTTTTCCCGGACTTCTTTCCATATTCTATTAGTTGGTGTAAGCCAAAGAGAGCCGAGGGGGAGTCACCAAACCAAGAGATGATTTTCCTGTGATAAATTTCATTTCGTATTTCATGATCATCAGAGTAC
Organism: Saccopteryx leptura; assembly: GCF_036850995.1. Taxonomy (NCBI): domain Eukaryota; kingdom Metazoa; phylum Chordata; class Mammalia; order Chiroptera; family Emballonuridae; genus Saccopteryx; species Saccopteryx leptura. The sequence goes on along the minus strand of NC_089505.1, from coordinate 136,492,856 downwards.
CTCCCAACTGTTTCCTTCAGAGAAATTGTAGGGGTTTTGAGTTCTCTTTCCCCTGACAACGATGCTTCAAATGATGCAGTAAATTTTTTTACAGTGTGGGAAGTCCATGATTCAGAGTCTGAATTTTCAATGTTCAAAGCATCAGGCCAGGTCCAAGCTATAGTAGTTCCAAAGCAAGGTGTTCAGATTTTTTAAATAGTTAAACTTTAACAATTCTACTAAAATAAGCAGGTAGCATTTAAATTCAGATGCGTTACTAACCTAAAATAGTAAACTCAGAAAGAGACTAATTATTAGAGGCAGAAAGTAGATTAACAATTGCATATGGAAGAGGAGTATATTGGGAGTAAATACTAATTGGTATATTGAAAATGTCCTAAAATTAGACTATGGTGATGGTTGAAGAACTCCGTAAATATACTAAAAACCATTGAATTGTTCCTTTAAATGAATGTATTTATGATATGTAGATTATATCTCAATAAAGCTACCAGTACTTTAAAAGCAAATAAAGATATAAGTGGATAAAACATCAATATATTGACAATGTTTACTTTTGAGTGGTAATATTATTCTCTGGACTCTTCTATAGTTTTTATAATTTTTAGAATAGGAATGTATTATATAAAATGGGAGGGGGGAGAATCATCAAAATGAGGATCAAAGAGAAAAAGCAAACCCTGGTACATATAGACAAGTTTGAAATATGCTTCCTTTATATGTTTGTTTTTAAAGATTTTATTTATTGATTCTAGAGAGAGGAGAGAGAGAAAGGAATGGGGGGAATTAGTGGGAAGCATCAACTCATAGTATTTCTTTCATGTAAGTGCCTGGACCAGGCAAGCCCAGGGTTTTGAACCTGCGACCTCAGCATTCCAGGTCAACACTTTATCCACTGCACCACCATAGGTCTGGCTGGAATAAGCTTTTCTTTTCTTTGACAGCACTGAGATGGAATAAAGACTTTTGTATTCCATTACCAACACTGCTTATCAGACATTCAGTCTTGACCATCCAAAGGCACAATAAACATATTCACTAACATTCAGAGTATCATGAAAGAATAACTCCAGAAAGCAGATTTTGTTTTGATTATATGTTAAAATAGAAGTCTGATCATGGAAATTTTTTTTTAAAGTGTCAAAATGTTTTTTCTTATACAATCCTTTCAGAGTAGCGTAATTATTGTTTAAGGAGTAACAGCAGGCCCTGGCTGGTTGGCTCAGCATTAGAGCGTCCGCCTGGCATGTGGATGTCCCAGGTTTGATTCCGGTCAGGGCACACAGGAGAAGCACCCATCTGTTTCTTCACCCCTTCCCCTCTCCCTTCTCCCTATCTCTCTCTTCCTTTCCTGCAGCCAGGGCTCAATTGGAGCAAGTTGGCCCCTGGAGCTAAGGATGGCTCCATGGCCTTGCACCAGGCACTAAAATAGTTTAGTTGCTGAGCAACAGAGCAACAGCCCAAGTGGCCAGAGCATTGCCCTATAGGGGGCTTGCTGGATGGATCCTGGTAGGGGCACATGCAGGAGTCTGTCTTTCTGCCTCCCCACTTCTCACTGAAGGGATAAAAAATAAAGGAGTAATAGCAATTCTCTAGTAAATGAAAAGTTATAATAAATGAAGTCATTGAAGATCAGAGATCTCAAAAAATTCAACTATTTCCACACTTCACTGTTTTTAATAACAAGATAGTCCCCAAACATACATGTATTTTTAAGTTAACAAAATGAGTCATAGATTCAGAGACCTAGTCAGGACTATAAAAAATATTCCAATTGTTGCCCCTGATTTCACAAGACTACAAATAAATCATCCCAGAAAGAGTTTAAAAATTCTTCTTCCTTGCATTATCCACACCACTCTTGATTAAACATTCTCTATGATCTCATTCACAATCCCTATAGAGAGGTTATTGAATATTTGCCATTCATTCAGAAAAACTAACACACAAAAAAAGATAGCACTTAGTAACCAAATATGATAGCTTAAAATGGTAAACAAAAATCCTCCTACAAATATACACATTATAAAAAATTGGACTAATAGGCCTAACCAGGTGGTGGTGCAATGGATAGAGTGTCAAACTGGGACACTGTGAACCCAGGTTAAAAACTCCAAGGTTGTCAGCTTGAGCATGGGGTCACCAGTTTGAGCATGGGATCATAGACATGACTCTATGGTTGCTGGCTTAAGCCCAAGGTCTCTGGCTTACGCAAGGGGTCACTGGCTCAGCTGGAGCCCCTGGTCAAGGCACATATGAGAAAGCAATCAATAAACAACTAAGGTGCCACAACTACAAAGTTGATGCTTCTCATCTCTCTCCCTTCCTATGTGTCTGGCCCTGTCTGTCTGTCTCTCTCTTTCTCTCTCTCACTTAAAAGAAATGGACTAACAGAAATGGTAAGGAAGGTGGCACACTGACAAAAAAGATACATACAAGTTAGGTGTTCCTGACATTTTTAAGAGTCTAAAAGACTAAGTATGATGACCTTATTAAGAATATACCTAATCGTCCTGAACAGGCAGTGGCGCAGTGGATAGAGAATCAGCCTGGGATGCAGAGGATCCAAGTTCAAAAACCCTGAGGTCGCTGGCTTGAGCATGGGCTCATCAGGCTCACCAGTTTGAACATTGGGTTGCTGGGTTGAGCATGGGATCACAGACATGACCCCATGGTCACCGGCTTGAGCCCAAAGTCATTGGTTTGAGGAAAGGGTCACTGTCTCAGCTGGAGCCCCCCGGTCAAGGCACATATGAGAAAGCAATCAATGAACAACTAAGGTGCTGCAATGAAAAATTGATGCTTCTCATCTCTCTCCATTCCTGTCCCTCTCTCTGTCTCTCTCGCTAAAAAAAAAAAAAAAAAAAAAAAAAGATATACCTAATCTCTTTAACTGATTATAATCACATTAATAAAGAGAAAAATAATTTCAAAGCATTATTGATATATAAAGAAAAAATAAAGAAAGCAGTGTAAAATTTGTTATGATTTAAATAATGTAAAAATATCAAATGTTTGTTCAAAGTGACTTTGTCCTGTCCAGAACTTACTGAACTGGAGATAATCCTGAGAGCTCAATAGAAAATAAATAAACAATGATCACACACAAACACACACACACAAAAGGCTACTCAAAACTGAACTTAATTCATGGTGGTAGCCAAGAATAACAGGTATGTTTTACCTCTATTTTTGAAAAGAGAATCGTGAAAATTTATGTATAAGTCATACCTGGCCCAATTCAATAAAGATGTAATGTTAGATTAAGTTTCAACTTTAGAAGACATTAGGGAGTCAAGAAATTAACCTCAGGGAATTTTGTGCAATTTGAAGTTGGGAGTTCAAATTAAAAAAACAAAGACAAAAGCAAAACAAAGATCTGATTACCTCTACCAAGAAAGTGTAGGATGAGTCCTTGAGCCAACAGCATCTGGCCAGTTCTTAATGTACAGCCCCAACCACAGTCTGTTGTCAAAGATGAGGCTTCTATTGGAGGAAATTCTTCCCTGTAGGTCAGCCATATTCTTGAAATAAAATCTTTACGAAATTCTTCTACATTTCCTGCAATTACATGATCTTCTATTGTACATCTTGATCTTACAGGTAACGGTTTATTTTCATCTACAAAATAAAAATATAAACTATAGTCTGAATGTATGCTAAGAGATGTTAATTATGGTATTATATTCCATTACTGTCCATATAATATAGAGTATTACAGTTTTTCTAATCCCTTTCTTCTATTTAGAGATAAATCTTAGCCTAATCAGGCTGTTATGAAAATTAAGTGAGAATGAATGTTGAATGTTTTATACACTCTAGCACTAATATTTTTGGTAGTACTGTTGCTAATAATAATATCCTATAAACCAAACATAATCAACTCTTTTATGAGGGGATAATATAAAAATATCTTTTCTTTTTGCCTCATTTGGCTCAGGATATAGCTATTAGTGTTCTCTAAAATGAGATATGCAATAAAAGTATCATGATTGTCAATATGTAAAAATGTTTTTGAGCTAGTTCTTAAAATCAAATAAAATGTGCACACTGTATTCATTGTCATAAATATTTAACTCAAATTATAAAATCAAAACCAACAAGATAAAAAGTAAAAATACAAAATTCTTAAATATATAGTATTCTTTGCTGTGGAAATACAATTTTTAAAAAATTGTTGCAACCCACATATATCATTTTTAAAGGTTTTTTTTCAAATTGATTACCTCTAATATAATTTTATGTGAAAACTATGCCCACTGTTTTCCCAATAATTTATAAAACCCTAGAGCTAAAAATAAACATTCCTTGATTACTCCCAGAGAGAGGGTGTTAAATAATCTTTACAACCTCAGCATGCAGAACAATGCCTAGCACAAGCAGATGCTCATAAATGTTGGTTTGGGTGGTAGATAGTGAGTAAACAAATTAGCTTACAGCTCTCAAATCCAAGGAGTTCAATTTCTAATATACCCTTTGAGAGGATGTTCAAGAAGTTTTATCATGCTTTTACTCCTCATCCTTCCTGTACCTATACTTCCTTCAAGCTCATCTTGAAAAAAATCACAATCACCCAAATGTCTTATATATAAATTTATATATATTTATATATATATTTCATTTTATATCTATATATCTAGGTATAGATATATATATATATAGATAGATAGATTCAGCTTAATGGAGCTAAATTGCAGCATATAGTTTCAAAATAATAAAAAGAATGAATGCCAAGTCCCACTATCAATGACTACCTCTCAACGTTTTGGGTATTTTTTATTTTTTATTTATTTATTTATTTATTTTTTTGTATTTTTCTGAAGCTAGAAACAGGGAGAGACAGTCAGACAGACTCCCGCATGTGCCCGACCGGGATCCACCCGGCACGCCCACCAGGGGGCGACGCTTTGCCCACCAGGGAGCAATGCTCTGCCCCTCCGGGGCGTCGCTCTGCCGCGACCAGAGCCACTTTAGCGCCTGGGGCAGAGGCCAAGGAGCCATCCCCAGTGCCCAGGCCATCTTTGCTCCAATGGAGCCTTGGCTGCGGGAGGGGAAAAGAGAGACAGAGAGGAAGGAGAGGGGGAGGGGTGGAGAAGCAGATGGGCGCTTCTCCTGTGTGTCCTGGCCGGGAATCGAACCCGGGACTTCTGCACGCCAGGCCGACGCTCTACCACTGAGCCAACCGGCCAGGGCTATTTTTTATTTTTTATAGATTTTAATTTGTTGTGTTTACATAGTTACAAGTGTATCCCTGAATATATCTTCCTCCCTCCTCCCATGTTCTCCTTGATACCCCCTTTGCACCCTCCCCCCACCGCCTTCCCCTTCCCTTCATGATTTACTATCCTGCCCTCTATCTCTCTGCTATGTGTATATACTTTCACTACTGTCTTCCCTTTCTTTGATCCCCTCCTCTCATCCCCTTTCCCTCTGCCTGCCTTCCTTCTGGACTCTTTGACCCCCTCTGTGCCTCTCTTCTGTTCCTCAGTTCACATTGTTCATTGGATTCCTCATAAGTGAAGTCATATGATATTTTTCTTTCTCTGCCTGGCTTATTTCGCTTAGCATAACAGACTCCAGGTCCATCCATGTTGTCGCAAAAGGCAAGATTTCCTTCTTTTTCATGGCTTCGTAGTATTCCATTGTGTATATGTACCACTACTTTTTAATCTACTTGGCTACTGATGGACACGTGGGCTGTTTCCGATTCAACGCTGCAATAAACATGGGGGTGCATTTCTTCTTTTGAATCAGTGATTTGTTATTCTTAGGATATATTCCTAGAAGTGGGATAGCTGGGTCAAAAGGCAGTTCAATTTTTCATTTTTTGAGGAATCTCCATATTGTTTTCCACAGTGGCTGCACCAGTCTGCATTCCCACCAGAAGTGCAGGAGGGTTTCCTTTTCTCCACACCCTTGCCAGCATTTCTATGTGTTGTTTTGTTAATAAGCGCCATTCTGACAGGTGTGAGATAGTATCTCATTGTGGTTTTAATTTGCATTTCTCTAATGATTAGTGATGTTGAACATTTGCCCATTGGCCATCTGTATGTCCTCTTTGGAGAAGTGTCTATTCAGTTCTTTTGCCCAATTTTTGATTGGACTGTTTACTTTCCTGGTGTTGAGTTTTACAAGTTCTTTGCAGATTTTGGTTATTAACCCCTTATCAGATGTGTTGACAAATATGTTCTCCCATTGCATGGGTTGTCTTTTTATTTTGGTCATGTTGTCTTTTGCTGTGCAAAAGCTTTTTAGTTTGATATAGTCCCATTTGTTTATCCTTTTATTTCACTTGCCCGTGGAGTTAAATCAGCAAATATATTGCTGCAAGAGATGTCGAAGAGCTTACTGCCTATGTCTTCTTCCGAGATGACCATGGTTTCACGAGTTACATTCAAGTCTTTTATCCATTTTGAGTTTATTTTTGTGAATGGTGTAAGTTGATGGGCTAGTTTCATTTTTTTGCATGTATTTGTCCAATTTTCCCAGCACCATTTGTTAAAGAGACTGTCTTTACTCCATTGTATGCTCTTTCCTACTTTGTCAAATATCAATTGATCATAAAGGTATGAGTTTATTTCTGGGTTCTCTGTTCTGTTCCATTGATCTGTATGCCTGTTTCTTATGCCAGTACCAAGCTGTTTTGAGTACAATGGTCTTGTAGTATAACTTGATACCAGGAAGTGTGATACCACCGCTTTATTTTTCTTTTTCAAGATTGCTGAGGCTATTCGTGTTCTTTTATGGTTCCGTATAAATTTTTGGAATATGTGTTCTATATCTTTGAAGTATGACATTGGTCATTTAATAGGATGCATTGAATTTATATACTGCTTTGGGTAGTGTAGACATTTTAATGATATTTATTCTTTCTATTCATGAACACGGTATGTGCTTCCACTTGTTTGTATCTTACTTGATTTCTTTTATCAATATTTCATAGTTTTCCAAGAACAGGTCTTAAACCTCCTGGGTTTAATTTACTCCTAGGTACTTTATATTTTTGGTTGTAATAGTGAAGGAGATTGTTTCCTTAATTTCTCTTTCAGACAGTTCATTGTTGATGTATATAAATGCCACTGATTTCTGAATATTGATTTTGTATCCTGCCACCCTGCTGAATTCACTTATCAGGTACTGTAGTTTTTTGACTGAGACTTTAGGGTTTTCTATGTACAGTATCAAGTCATCAGCAAATAATGAAAGTTTTACTTCTTCTTTTCCAACTTGGATGCCTTTTATTTCTTCTTCTTGTCTGATTGCTGTAGCTTGGACATCCAGAACTATGTTGAATAAGAGTGGTGAAAAGGGGCACCCCTGCCTTGTTCCTGATCTTAAGGGGATTGCTTTTAATTTTTGCCCATTGAGTATATTGGCTGTGGGTTTATTATAGATGGCCTTTATCATATTGAGGTATGTTCCCTGTATTCCCACTTTGCTGAGAGTTTTGATCATAAATGGGTCTGGATTTTTTTTAATCTTTTTTTAAATTATTTTTATTTATTTATTCATTTTAGAGGAAAGAGAGGAAGAGAGAGAGAAAAGGGGGGAGGAGCAGGAAGCATCAACTCCTGAGAGAGAGAAAAGGGGGGAGGAGCAGGAAGCATCAACTCTTAACCAGGCAAGCCCAGGGTTTTGAACCGGCAACCTCAGCAGTCCAGGTCAACGCTTTATACAATGCGCCACCACAGATCAGGCAGGTCTGGATTTTATCAAATGCTTTTTCTGCAACTATTGACATTATCATGTGGTTTTTATCCTTCCTTTTGTTTATTGATGAATCATATTGATTGATTTGCAAATATTGTACCAGCCTTGCCTCCCCAGAATAAATCCCACTTGATCATGATGTATGATTTTTTTTCATGTATTGCTGGATCCGACTTGCTAATATTTTGTTGAGAATTTTAGCATCTAAAGTCCATCAGAGATATTGGCCTACAGTTTTCTTTCTTTGTAGTGTCTTTACCTCCTTTTGGAATAAGGGTTATGTTCGCTTCACAGGAGTTTGGAAGTTTTCTCTCCTCTTGAATTTTTTGGAATAATTTGAGAAATATAGGAGTTAGTTCTTTGAATATTTGGTAAAATTCACCTGTGAAGCCATCAGGCCCAGGACTTTTGTTTTTTGGGAGTTTTTTGATAACTGTTTCAATCTCTTTTGGTGTAATTAGTCTGTTTAGGTTTTCTGATTCTTCCAGATTGATTTTTGAATGATTATATTTTTCAAGGAATTTATCCATTTCATTGAAGTTGTCCCATTTTGGGGCATACATTCTTCATATTTTCTTACAATCCTTTGAATTTCTGCTGTGTCAGTTGTTACTTCTCCCCTCTCATTTCTAATTTTATTTATTTGAGCCCTCTCTCCTTTTTTCTTGGTGAGTCTGGTTAAAGGTTCATCAATTTTGTTTACCTTTTCAAAGAATCAGCTCTTGGTTTCATTGATCTTCTGTATTTTTTTTCTTTCTTTCTTTCTTTCTTTTTGCCTCTGTGTCATTTATTTCCGCTCTGGACTTTATTATTTCCTTCCTTCTACTTACTGTGGGCTTTACTTGCTCTTCTTTTTCTAGTTCTTTCAGGTGCAGGGTTAAGTTGTTAATTTCAGTTTTTTTCTAGCTTCTTAAGGTATGCCTGTAATGCTATGAACTTCCCTCTCAGGACAGCTTTTGCTGTGTCCCATAAATTTTGAGTTGTTGTATGTTCATTTTCATTTATTTCTAGGAAGTTTTTTATTTCTTCCTGATCTCATTGTTAACCCATTAGTTATTTAATAACATGCTATTTAGTCTCCAAGTGTTGGAATGTTTTTCAGTTTTTCTATTGTACTTGATTTCTAGTTTCATGCTATTTGTGGTCAAAGGAGGTGCTTGATATGATTTCAATCTTCTAAAATTTATTAAGACTTGTTTTGTGTCCTAACATGTGGTTCATCCTAGAGAACGTACCATAAGCACTTGAAAAGAATGTATATTCTGCTGCTTTGGGGTGAAAGGATCTAAAGATATCTACTAAATCCAGTTGATCTAGTGTGTCATTTAAGGCTGCTGTTTCTTTGTTAATTTTCTATCTGGAGGTTCCATTGATGTTAGTGGGGTATTAAAATCCTCTACTATTATAGTATTGCTGTTGATCTCACCCTTTTGTCCATCAAAATCTGTTTCATATATTTAGGTGCTCCTAATTAGGCACATATATATTTATAATAGTTATATCTTCCTGTTGTAATGCTCCTTTTATCATTATGTAGTGACCTTCTTTATCTCTTACTACAGCCTTTGTTTTAAAGTTTATTTTGTCAGATATTAGTATTGCTATCCCAGCTTTTTCCTTTCTGTTTGCATGAAATATTTTTTTCCATCCCTTTACTTTCACTCTGTGTGTATCTTTTGTTGTGAGGTGGTCTCTTGTAGACAACATATGTACAGGTTCTGTTTTCTTATCCATGCAGCTAACCTATGTCTTTTGATTGGAGCATTTAATCCATTTACATTTAAGGTTATTATTGATATGTAGTTGTTTATTGCCATTTTATTCTTTAGAACTATAATCCTTTTTTTCTCTATTTCTTTTTTCCTTTGCTCTTTTTACAGCAAGCCCCTTAACATTTCCAGCAGTACTGGTTTGGTTGTAATGAATTCCTTGAGGGGTTTTTTGTTGTTGTTGTTTTTTGTTTTGTCTGAGAAGCTTTTTATTTTAAACGATAATCTTGCTGGATACAAAAGTCTTGGTTGTAGGTTCCTATTTTGCATTACTTTGAATATTTCTTGCCATTCCCTTCTGGCCTCAAGTGTTTCTGTTGAAAAGTTGGATGTCATCCTTATGGGGCTCCTCTATAGGTAATTGACTTCTTTTCTCTTGCTGCTTTTAGTATTTTTTCTTTATGTCTTAACTTTGGTATTTTAATTATGATGTGTCTTGATATAAGCCTCATTGGGTTTCTCTTTATCGGGACTCTATGCTTCTTAAACTCTGTGACTTTTTCCTTCACCAATTTAGGAAAGTTTTCAGCTATGATTTCTTCAAACAGGTTCTCTATCCCTAGTTCTTTCTCTTCTCCTTCAGGAATCCCTATGATGCAGATGTTATTTCTCTTCATATTGTCACAGATTTCTCTTGCAGTTTCCTCAGACATTTTGAGCCCCTTTTCTTTTTGAGGCTGTTTCTGTGTTTTTATTATCTTGTCCTCTAATTCGCTGATTTGATCCTCTGCTTCATCCAGCCTACTGTTGATTCCTTCTAGTGTAGTCTTCATTTCTGATATTGTAATTGCCATTTCTGACTGATTCTTTTTTATGATTTCAGTGTCTTTTTTGATGCTTGCAATTTCTTTATTTAGGTGCTCATTAAGTCCATCCATTGTAGCTCTGAGATCCTTAAGCATCCCAACAATCATTATTTTAAACTCTGCATCTGGTAATTTGGTTACTGCCATGTCATTCAGTTCTTTTTCTGGGGATTTTTCTTATTGATTCATAGTTTCCATTCCTCTGTCTTCTCATTCTTTCTGTGTGCAGTTTACAAGATTGTTAGAATTGTTGGTCTGAGGTTGGTTTATGGAATGCAGTTTCTGCTCCAGGACTATATCCCGCAGCCTCTGCTGGTTGCTCAGATTTTAATCTTTTTAACTAGTGGAGCCGCTTAAAAGTTTTAATTTCCCTGATGTTTGTTTGCTGAGTCCAGCAGGGAGCTTCTGTGTTTGCTGAGCCTAGCAGGCAGCTTCTATGTTTAGGATGGGTGGGGGACATATCTTGTTTTTTGGCCACAGTTGAAACTCTATCCAGGAATATAGTGGGTGTGACCTCTGAGAATCTTAAGGTGTGGTCTGCCCAGTGCCTCTCCAGGGGTGGGGAGCATTCTCTATATGAAGGGGGAGGTATAGCTCAGGTCTCCCTGGAAACCTGAGTCACTGCCTCTCCCCTTTACTTCCTCCTTTCCAAACAACATTTCACGCTAATTGGAGCTGGAAAGGTTTTTGGAGGTGGGTCAATTGGTTCCACACTAGGCTTGTGCAGGACAGAGGGAGCGACCTCACTCCAGCTATGGCCGCCTCGGCACTGGAGAACGACTCTGCTCAGGTTTTCTTCTCCCTATCACCGTTTGTGTCCCCGTGTCTCCATCTCCCCAATCTCCTCATGCAAGACCAGTCCTCTCAGCCCTCCTAGCCCCCGAAGCCCCAGGCAAGTGGTTGTGAGCGATATTTTCTGTGCTGGTCCTTTAAGGCTGCAACTCTTTTTGCCAGCTGCTTCCCACAATCAGAATTCTTGCTCTTCTCCCCACTCAATGCTGTCAGGCTGTCTCTTCCAGTCCCTGGGTTTTTAGGCTGGGGCTCCGGTCCTGGGATGAGAACCCCCACCTCTCAGGGTCTCTCTCCTCACAGTGAGAGACCTTCTGGACCTTCAGCCTCAGCCTCCCCTTGAGTGGGAGAGCCCTCACTACGCCCCTGCACTCCCTATCAGGCTCAGTGTGGATTCTCCTGTGCTTCTTGATTTTTGAGTCCTGTTCTTTTAGTCCAAAGTTGGTTTTTCATGATTGCTCTTAAATTAATTTGTTTTTTTATTTTTTATTATTTTATTTATTTATTTTTTTTTATTTTTTTTATTCATTTTAGAGAGGAGAGAGAGAGAGAGAGAGGAGAGAGGAGCTGGAAGCATCAACTCCCATATGTGCCTTGACCAGGCAAGCCCAGGGTTTCGAACTGGCGACCTCAGCATTTCCAGTTCGACGCTTTATCCACTGCGCCACCACAGGTCAGGCTTAAATTAATTTGCAATCCAGTTTGGTTGCAGGAGGTGTCAGTCTGTTTGTCTGCCTACTCCACTGCCATCTTGGAATCTCCCCTCTCAATGATAAAGTTAATTAAAAATAAAAAAGCCTGCCTGACCAGGCAGTGGCGCAGTGGATAGAGCATCAGACTGGGATGTGGAGGACTCAGGTTTGAGACCCCGAGGTCGCCAGCTTGAGAGTGGGCTCATCTGGTTTGAGCAAAAAGTTCACCAGCTTGGACCCAAGGTCGCTGACTTGAGCAAGGGGTTACTTGGTCTGCTGAAGGCCCATGGTCAAGGCACACATGACAAAGCAATCAATGAACAACTAAGGTGTCACAACAAAAAACTGATGATTGATGCTTCTCATTTCTCTCTTTTCCTGTCTGTCTGTCCCTATCTATCCCTCTCTCTGACTCTCTCTGTTAAAAAAAAAAAAGCCTGGAAATTGAACATAGCACTAAAAATATATCCAAAATTTCTACTTTAGAGACATTTAAATTTGTTTAAAACTTAATACAGTAGTGCCTCTCACACTTCTTCTTGTGAATTGCCAAACATACCATTCCTAATCTCCTACTTAGAAGTAATTAACTTCCTTAACTTCTTAAGATCTAGACTTCTTTTAATATTTAAAAAAATTTAATTTATTGATTTCAGTGAGATAAGAAGGGGAAGAGAGACAGACCGATGGACAGACAGACAAGAATATCGATCTGTTCCTATATATATGCCCTGACCAGGAATCGAACCAGCAACCTCTTTGCTTTAGGATGATGCTCTAACCAACTAAGCCATCCAATCAGGGCAATATTTACTCTAAATATTATTGAAAAACTGCTAGTAGTAAATGAACTTCGTTGTCCTGTTGACTTTCCACTATAATACTGCCCCTACTATTCCACTATCTGACTGACTTTCCTTTGTCACAACTTGAATAAACTATACCTACAAGTCATCCACTGCCTGACAGGAATATGTTCTTAGAAATGCGCTGTTGGGTGATTCTGTAGTTGTGCAAACATCACAGACTGCAGTTACACAAACCTCCATGGTATAATCTACTGCTTCTTGGCTACAAGCCTGTACAGCATGTTACTGTATAAAACTACACACAAGGATAAATCAAGCACAAGAGAAAATGATGCAATCAAGTGGTGCAGTAAACACAAGGTGGATGATGCTTCTAGCAGCCTAACATGACGTCGTTTTACAGCAAATTTTTTTTAGAAGTAAAAAGAGTACATCCTAAAATAACAATAAAATGTATAGTATAGTAAATGCATAAATCAGCAGTATGGTCATTTATTATCATTATCAAGTACTGTGTACTATACACAAGTGTATGTGCTGCACTTTTATACAACTGGCAACATTGCAGGTTTGTTTACACCAGCATCACCACAGACATGAGCACTGCCCAACCCCATTACTATGGCTTTGATGCAATTATGTGAGAGGAATTTTTCAGCTCCATTATAATCTAATGGGACCATCGTGTATATATAACCTGTCATTGATTGAAACATCATTATGCAGTGTATCACTGTATAATGTTTTTTAAATCTACATCTGCATCCCCTACAGGTTTCAAGTACACTAGAGGAGAAGGAATATGTTTATCTTGTGCTCCTCTGAATCTTCAGCACCTACCACAGAATTCAGTCCATAGTAGATGTGCAATAAATATTTGTCACTTGAATGTAAGATAAATAGAGCCAAAGAAGAAAAGTGGGTTTTTATTTTGTTTTGTTTGCATTTGTTTTTTTTTATGACACAATAGAGTTGAGAGCTTTATGTAGAATAAGAATGTCTGAAAAATCACCATAAAATATGGGAAAGAAAGTTGATAAAGGAAATAGAAGAGAAATGCTAATACTATTGAGGGCTTAGTCAAGGTGGACTATCAGAATCAGAAATCACAATTAGACAAGCTAACATGAAAAGTAATTAGAAGTTAGGCAAATTACAGAACAGAACCTCAAGAACTACAGCTATTTAACAGCTATGGAGTAAATTAAGTATGCATATGTTTAAAAAAACAGAAAGGTATTGAGACTTGAACAAAAAACAGAAAAGAAACTACTAAAACTGACCAAATACACAGGAAAGAAAACCAAATGGAACTACTAGAAATGAAAAATCTAATAACTAAAAACAAGAACTTAGTGTAGGATTAAACAGAAAATTACACACAGCTCAGGAGATAATTAAGGAAGCAGACGTAAGAACCAAAGAAACTGCTCAGAACACAGCACCGACAGACAAAGTAATAGAAAATATTACCAAAGAGTTTCAGAGACATGGAGAAAAATCTAACAGAAAGATTTATCAAAGCTACAGAAGGAGAGAATAGGAAGAATGGGAAATGGCTATAATTAAAAGCAGATGAAAATTTTTCAGATTTTAAGAAAAATGTCAAAGCAATCACTTCTATACTCATGGCTTCAAAAACTTTTAATATACTCAAATGACAATTCATTTTTATTTTAAAATTTTTTTATTTAGAAATTAAATTTAATGGGGTGAAATTGGTCCACAGAAACACATAGGTTTCAGGCGAACATCTCTAGAGCACTTGAACTATTGATTGCATTGTGTGCCCATCACCCATAGTCAAATCATTTTTTGGTCACCATATATTTGTCCCTCTTTACTCCCTTCTCCCAACCCCCTTTCTTCTGGTAACCATTTCACTTTTGTCTACATCCATGAGTTTCAGTTTTATATCCCACATACATGTGAAATCATATTGCCCTTAGCTTTTTCTGATTTGCTTATTTCACTGAGCATAATGTTCTCAAGGTCCATCCATGTTGTCATAAATAACAATATATCATCATTTCTTATGGCTGAGTAGTATTCCATTGTATATATGTACCACATCTTCTTTATCCAATCCTCTATCAAGGGACACTATGGTCGTTTCCATGTCTTGGCAACCATGAATAATGCTGTGATGAACATGGGTGTAAATGTGCCTGCATACCAATGTTTTCAAGTTTTTCAGGTAGATAATACAATTTTAATGAAAGTACAATTTTAAATATTTTCATTTAACAGTTGTATTTTACATAGAATGCCTCATTTACAAAAACCATAGATTCCAAATTGCTCCATGAAAGCAATTATAAAAATATATAGTTGTTAGATCTGTTAACTTTAAGAAATTTCCCCAATTTTTTTTTTGTTTTGATTAAGTGTGTGCTGTTTTTGAAAATATAAGTTGGGATATCACAAAACAAACAGCTAGAGAGCTCCATTATTATGTTCCACATAACAGAGCCAAAATTTATCTTCCTCCACAAACCTACTCTTCTTCCTGCATTCTCTACGCAGGAGAAAGTCACTGCTATCTCTAGTCAGTTCCCAAAGCCAGAACCCTAGCAGCCATTTTTGCCTCTTCTCTTCACTTCTCTCTCCACATGTAGTCACCAAGTACTTCCATTCACTTTCCAAATAACCTCAAATCCTTTTCATTCCAATCACTTCCACTGCCTTTAGTACCAACCCTCATTTCTCTTCTAGATGAATATACACTGTGTCTTAATTGGTCTTGTTGCTTTTTTAAATCTGCCTTATTGTCCACAGTGACTGCACTACACACCATCTAATGGTAACTCCTCAATTTCACATTGTTCATTTGGTCTATGTCTCCAGGATAAAATTCAAATTCATCATCTATTTGAAAGTCATATAGATCTAGTTCTGAGTCCCAGGTTTGAGCACTTTCCAACACTGTAACCTCAGACTACTGGATTAAGTCTTTGTTTAAAGTCAGATCTACTTTACAGTCAGATAGATCTAGGTTTGAGTCCCAGGATTAAGCACTTTCCAACAGTGTGACCTCAAAAAAGAAACTAAGCCTTTGTTTTCTCATCTGCCTGCACTTACTGAGGGCAGGAGTGTTTCACACATACAGTGCCTGGCACATGGAGAGACTTTATGTTGAATGACAAAAAATATATTAAATATCCACATCAAAAAATTGTTTTTCTTTTAAAATCCTGATATACATCTTTACCTCTCACATTTTACTTCTACCTTTATTTTCTGATATGATAAAATACCTGCAGAGACCCACATTACTGGATCAAATCTTGGCCCAACCTTGAACAATCATACAAACTTGGAAATGTTACTTTACTTCTGCGTCTCAATTTCTTTGGTAAAATCTATAAAAAGAGGATTGTTTTGGATGGTTAAATAAATAGCTCACCTGAAACAAGATTGGGGGCATAGTAAGTACCTGACAAATATTAGCCATCATTATCATTATCTTAAGAAAATCAGGATAGTGGTATCCAAATTTCCAGCTCTCAGTTTTATATGAGAAAATTGTGCTTTAAGCTTTGTTGGTGGTGAAAAAAATAAAAATCTGAGACTCCTGCCGTGAAAGAGAAATAGAGGCAAGAAATGCAAACTGATGAATCCCTTCCTGCATTTCCAAGGTAAGTGGGGCAAGTTTGGTCCCAATTTTACCAAGGAGGAAGTGGAGGGTTAACATGTCCTTGATAACTCTTCATTGAGAGTAGGACCAGGCCCCAAGGTTGCTATGATCAAGAAGCAGGTGAAAACTAATACTTTTTGGAAGACAGAAAGGAGGAGCATTTAGTTACAAAAATGGTCACAAATAGGGTGTAACTAAGTTCAGTGAGCAATACCTCAAACCAGTTAGCTGATGAACCTGAAAATAAAATGTACTTATTATACATCACTGCAGCCAGTGAGGACGAGTCAAGGTGATGCTGTAAGCCAGGGGTCGGGAACCTATGGCTCACAAGACAGATGTGGCTCTTTTAGATGGCTGCATCTGGCTCGCAGACAAATCTTTAATAAAAAAAAAAATAACGTTAAAAATATAAAGCATTCTCATGTATTACAATCCATTCATTTCCTACTGCTCATGTTCATGATAGCGGGTGGCTGAAGCCAATCACAGCTGTCCTCCGGGACAACAACAAATTTTTATTGGATAATGCGTAACATACACGGGTCGTCGTATGGCTCTCATGAAATTAATTTTAAAATATGTGGTGTTCATGGCTCTCTCAACTAAAAAGGTTCCCGACCCCTGCTGTAAGCTGACCCAGATAGGCAGGATTACTTTCTCAGGCCAGTGGAAACCCTGACCTCTGTTTTACCGTCAGGGTGCAACAAGCATCACTGCAGTGCTCATTGGGAAGGAGAAGAATAGAACAGTATATCTTAAATCCCATCTATGCAATTAAAGTTTAAATGTGGATCTATTTTCTCCCTGTAGCCAAACTGCAGAGTCCATGGAAGAGAAAGCCAAGACTACCCCTTTCTCTGCTGGCAGCTCCCGGCCAGGAGTTTGAGAATCTCAGTGGACCCTGGGCAGGAAGTTCAGCCTTGGAGCCCGGCTTGTCCTTCAATCTTGAAGATAGGATCACAGTGTTACAGGAACTGTGCTTTCAATCTCCCTCTTCTAAAGGGGTTGTTTTATATTTTATTTTATTTATTTTATTTTATTTTATTTTATTTTATTGTGACAGAGACAGAGACAGAGAGAGGGACAGACAGGAAGGGAGAGAAATGAGAAGCATCAATTCTTCGTTATGGCACTTTTGTTGTTCATTGATTGCTTTCTCATATGTGCCTCATATTGATGGGGGGGGGGGCTACAGCAGAGAGAGTGACCCCTTGCTTAAGCCAGCGTCCTTGGGCTCAAGCTGGTGAGCCTTGCTCAAACCAGATGAGCGCCCACGCTCACGCTGGAGACCTCGGGGTCTCGAACCTGGGTCCTCTGCATCCCAGTCCAATGCTCTATCCACTGCGCTACCGCCTGGTCAGGACTAAAGAGATTGTTTTAAAGTGAATTAACTTTTTCATAAAATGTGTTACATCTTTAAGAAACAAAATCACAGCACTGCGCATTAGAGAGTTCTCAGAAATACCTATTTTGCATCAGATGTGGCTTTTGTGATTTGCCGTCTATTGACTGGCCAAGTGAACTTTTAATTGCATGGAAATCTTCAGATGCCTATGAACTGGGCAACTTTGGAACTAGATGGTTTTCTGGTTGTCCATGGTTCTTCTTCCATGGCCTTGCCAAGCAGTCTCTATACCTGCCTACCTGCCCATCTGCCACTGGAGGGTGGTCACTTGAGCTGGCCCTTTCCTGGCTGCAAGCTCAGTAGGTGTGTCTGGAGCCCAGCATTGACCTGTCCACACAACCTTCCAAGTAGAATTGCAATTGCCTGTACTTGGCATTTGTTCATTAGTGCTAGAACTAGAAAAGTCTTTTTTTTTTGTAAGTCCTATTCTACAGTAGTATTTTTTTGGTTATGTACAGACATTGCAGTGAAAAACAAATTTAAGTGTACTGAAGTTTGCTCCTAAGCAAATTTTAATTCAGGAACAACACTCATCCCCTGATCTTTCCACCACTTTGTTGTTGCCAGCATCCCAGATGGGTCTCTTACAGAACCTGCCTTAAAGGTGACAGGAGCATCAAGCAAGAAAACGTGTGTTCTTACTGTCCCTTCCCCTGATGGGGTGATAATTGAGATGCTTGTGGAATGCATTATTTTTCTTCCTGTGGATCCTAAGCTTTTTTAGGAAGCAAAGAAAATGCATTTGAGAGCAATTCTTTCTACAAACTGGCCCAAATCTGTAAACAGACCGCATATGCTTCTCCACGTGACCTTCTGAGGGGTTGGGAGTTTGGGACTGTAAAAAGGGACGCTGTTTACTCTAAGTGTATTTTCTCTGCTCTCACCTTTCATGGACGAGGAGACAAAGTCAGTCCTATCCTGAGATGTGAAGCGCCTTCGGTTCCACACAAGGCTGAGATGTGTCATCGGAAGCTTTGTCCGCTGTGCTTTGTGGTGTGTGCCTGTCCACGTGCGCCAGGGCGTCTGGCACACTGGAAACCTCCTGCTTTCTGTATACTTTCTGCTGTCCCTCACTTCATTTCTCCAGGACATATAAGAGTCCCCATTTACAGCAGTGGGGACACTTCCCACAAATGCGATAGACCATCCTGGTGCTGACTTCTCATCCTATGTGGTTGTAATTATCAAATTGATAATTTGTCCTATGTTACAAACTTTAAAAAAGATAACCTTGGCCCTGGCCAGTTTGATCAATAGTAGAGCATCAGCCCGGCATGTGGCAGTCCCAGGTTTGATTTCTGGCCACGGCACACAGGAGAAGCGCCCATCTGCTTCTCCACCCCTCCCCATCTCTTTCCTCTCTGTCTCTCTCTTCCCCTCCTGCAGCCAAAGCTCCATTGGAGCAAAGTTGGCCTGGGCACTGAGGAAGGTTCCATGGTTCTGCCTCAGGTGCTAGAATGACTCCAGTTGCAACGGAGCAACACCCCAGATGGGCAGAGCATTGCCCCTTAGTGGGCATGCTCGGTGGATCCCGGTCAGGTGTATGCGGGAGTCTGTCTCTCTGCCTCCCTGCTTCTCACTTCAGAAATATACAAAAAAAAAAAAAAAAAAAAAAGTATTTGAATGATTTTTTCACTTTTATGTTGTATTTGTTTTTTGAGATACCAAAATTATATTGCATGTTTACTGAATCACTCAAGGAACATATCAAAGTTTTAGCTATTGTTAAAACATTTCTAGCTTGAAGGAGAATTTATTCCTCTAAATAGTGACACCTTTCAAAAATACACCACCTGGAACTTTTGTTTAATAGAGAATAAGTGCTTTTGCAATAAAACATTTGAAAAATGCAAAATGGTGTTTTATAAAGGGATGAGCAAAGTAGATTTACAGTTATTTGTATGGAAAATTGTGTAATACAATAATAAAGAATAATACAAGAATAAACAGTTTTGCACATTCACAACTGTAAACCTACTTGTGCCCACCCCATATAGTATATGAATATTTCTGATTATTGGCTACTGGCTTTTTTTCTTTTTTTCATTTTTCCAAAGCTGGAAACGGGGAGGCAGTCAGATAGACTCCCGCATGTGCCTGACCGGGATCCACCCGGCATGCCCACCAGGGGGCGATGCTCTGCCCCTCTGGGGCGTCACTCTGTTGCATCCAGAGCCATTCTAGCGTCTGAGGCAGAGGCCACAGAGCCACCCTCAGCGCCCAGGCAATCTTTGCTCCAATGGAGCCTCGGCTGCGGGAGGGGAAGAGAGAGACAGAGAGGAAGGAGAGGGGGAGGGGTGGAGAAGCAGATGGGCACTTCTCCTGTGTGCCCTGGCTGGGAATCAAACCCGGGACTCCTGCACGCCAGGCCAACGCTCTACCGCTGAGCCAACCGGCCAGGGCCACTGGCAATTTTTAAATGTTATATATTTTAAATGGCACCAAATCAATTTTGTCTCTCTCCTTCATTTGTGTATTTGTGGGAGATACTGTTGGGAAAGTATGACAGCATGAAAAAGACTATTTTATATTAATATGAGGAAGGCTCATCAAAATTAGTTTTAAAAATATAACAAAACCATCTGAGCAGGTGATGGTGCCTTGGATAGAGTGTTAGGGATGCTGAGGACCCAGGTTCGAAACCCTGAGGTCACTTGCTTGAGTGTGGGCTCATCAGGCTGAGTGTGGGCTCACCCACTTGAGCACAGGGTCACCAGCTTGAGCGTGGGATCATACGCCATGGTTGCTGGCTTGGAGCTCAAGGTCGCTGGCTTGAGTCCAAGGTCTCTGGCTTAAGCAAGGGGTCACTAGCTGGTCTGGAGCCCCTGGGTCAAGGCACACATGAGAAAGCAATCAATGAACAACTAAGATGCCACAATGAAGAGTTGATGCTCTCATCTCTCTCCCTTCCAGCCTGTCTGTCCCTCTCCCTCTCACTAAAATATATATATATTTTAATATTTATATATATATATATATATATATATATAAGCCAAGCACATTAAAATTATTGGTATTCTGTGATATTCAAAAATGCTACTATTAATTTTAACTATTTACAGTGACTAGGATTAGTTGTTGGCCTTATTTAAGGAAGAGAATTATCCTAACATAGTTAAGGCTGTTTCAGTATTTGATTAATGCTGTATTGCTGGGCTCTTTACAAACTAATGGATACTTCTAAAGTGTATTTAAGATAGTTTACACTCTAGAGCAGTGATTTTCAACCTTTTTCACCTCATGGTACATATAAACCAATTACTAAAATCTGTGACACACCAAAAAATATACATTTTGCCTAGCTAATAAAAATTAGTATGATTTTTATTGATTTACCCCCACCCAAAGAATAGTTATTATTTACCCTTTTTGTTCCAGAGTGACTTTTTAAAACATTAGATGCTTACACTCATATATAAGGATTTCTGGTACCTAAAATTAACTAATTAGATGCAACCTTATTATGCAACATGACCAAAAAGATTCAACTCTATTATATAACCTATATATTTATCTTTTAAGACAGGGCATTCACACTAGACAGCTACTGTTGTGTTGGCTGTTGTCATTATTTTATTTGACATCTATGGGAAAAGAAGTCAGTGCCCCTGAACAGTCAGGCATTACATGTTTCAAAAATTCTGTGACACACCAGTTGAAAATTGCTACTCTAGAGGGTCTCAGAAACGTCGTTGTCATGACTCCAATACCACCACAGATAAATTTGAATTGGTTTCTGTAGTAAGATTTACCTCCCAATTGTGACTGATAATTTGTCAAATACACATTGAACTCCCAGTTTGTGCCAAATTCTGTGCTCAGCAGCTGGAGACAGCAGAAAAATAAGAGTCCTCTATTCCCTAGAGAGGTTTACTTTTTTATGAGGGGGATACCTGTAAGCAATTGATACCTGATAACAAGTGGTAACTCAGCTATGTGACCAAACTGAAAAGAAGTTTTATAGTGTGGCCACTGGCAAAGGTATCTCCTGGGGGCAAACTGGGGGGAAGAGGATGAGGGGACGGTTAGGCTTTCTGGAACAAAGAGGAAGGAAAAGGTACTGAAGGTAGTGAGAGCAGTATGAGTGAGACAGGGTGGCAATGAGTGAAGTATCATATAACTTAGAGGCCTGACCTGTCATAGCGCAGTGGATGAAGGGTCGACCTGGCACGTTGAGGTCACCATTTGGAAACCCCAGGCTTTCCCTGTCAAGGCACATGCAATGAGCAACTACTACTAAGGTGAAGCTTCCCGCTCCTCTCCTTTCCTTTCTGTGTCTCTGTCCTCTCTCTAAAATCAATACATAAAAACGTTAAAAAAATAACTTACAGAATAAATTTTTTTTTAATTTTTTTTTATTTTTTTTATTTTTTATTCATTTTAGAAAGGAGAGAGAGAGAGGAGAGAGAGAAAGAGAAAAGGGGGGAGGAGCAGGAAGCATCAACTCCCATATGTGCCTTGACCAGGCAAGCCCAGGGTTTCGAACCAGCGACCTCAGCATTTCCAGGTCAACGCTTTATCCACTGCGCCACCACAGGTCAGGCCAGAATAAAATTAATAACAATTAGAAATGAATGAAAAGTATTCTCTGAGGTTTTCCCTTAAGCAATAAAATGATAATCTTATTTAAACATTAGTGAGAGTTAAAGTGTTAAAGTTGTTTTATCTGTTTTTTCAATATGAGAGAATCTTAGAAAGAAAACTTTTATTCCCCACTTGAGGATATTGAGGCCCAGCGAGACCTGGGGCCCTAACTCCCAGCTTGTCAGTGAACGGGCGGCTGTGGCGAACACACACCACTGACTCAGATAAATTTGTTTTGTCACACTGTCTCCTGAACAAATACTTATTATTGGCTTTCATTTACTGCAATAAAATACTCTTCCTTCAATATTATATAAGGCATTACATTTTATTGTAGTAAATGAATAGTAGAAATAGAAAATCTCAGCTGCTTTTTTATTGCTTAAGAAAATAAAACACTGAAATCTTATTCTAAATTTTTTATATTATTATAAAGGAGATTTATAATAGGTGTCTGCCAGGTTTGATTTTAGGTACTATATCAAGGGCAGCACTTTATAACCCATTCCTCAAATCTCATCTGTGGAAGTTAGAGTATCTAATGGGTTTACCATAGAGCTGCTCATGATATCACATTCAAGCAGTTCATGGAGCATAAGAAAAATTATAATGCTTAATCGATTGACATTTTAACTAAGGAAAAACCATACTTTTATAGGTTTAACTTACTGTGACATTTTCTTCTATTTCCCTTCTCCTTCATGTATCTCCTGGGAGCCTTACTAAAAAGTATAGCTCATGCTCAACAATATTTCTAGATGACAGCACAGTCAGCCAGCCTAATCTTAGAACCACAGTCCAGTGGTGACTACAACTAGGTTTCCAAGGGCTGAGTGCCAGACCCCCCTAATGCTAAAAACATTCTAGCCATACGTAATTTCAGTCATTTGATTATCCTTTTCAGTGATCAGGTTAAGAAACTAATGTTCAGCCTGACCAGGCGGTGGCGCAGTGGATAGAGCATGGGACTGGGATGCAGAGGACCCAGGTTCGAGACCCCGAGGTCACCAGCTTGAGCGCGACTCATCTGGTTTGAGCAAAATCCCACCAGCTTGAGCCCAAGGTCGCTGGCTCCAGCAAGGGGTCACTCGGTCTGCTGAGGGCCCGCGGTCAAGGCACATACGAGGAAGCAATCAATGAACAACTAAGGTGTTGCAACGTGCAATGAAAAACTGATGATTGATGCTTCTCATCTCTTTCCGTTCCTGTCTGTCCCTGTTTATCCCTCTCTCTGACTCACTCTCTGTCTCTGTAAAAAATAAATTAAAAAAAATAAAAATAAAAAAAAAACAACTAGTGTTCAAATGCTATAGAAATGTTTACCTGAAACCTATGTACTGTTATTGACCAATGTCACCCTGTTAATTTAATTTTCTAAATAAAAATTTTAAACAAAGAAACTGGTGTCAATTATATATTAATTTCAAGAACCTAAATATAAAATTTTAATTCCAATTTAATCTTAGAATGGATGGATAGGCCCTGGCCGGTTGGCTCAGCGGTAGAGCGTCGGCCTAGCGTGCGGAGGACCCGGGTTCGATTCCCGGCCAGGGCACATAGGAGAAGCGCCCATTTGCTTCTCCACCCCTCCGCCGCGCTTTCCTCTCTGTTTCTCTCTTCCCCTCCCGCAGCCAAGGCTCCATTGGAGCAAAGATGGCCCGGGCGCTGGACATGGCTCTGTGGCCTCTGCCTCAGGCGCTAGAGTGGCTCTGGTCGCAATATGGCGACGCCCAGGATGGGCAGAGCATCGCCCCCTGGGGGGCAGAGCACCGCCCCTGGTGGGCGTGCCGGGTGGATCCCGGTCGGGCGCATGCGGGAGTCTGTCTGACTGTCTCTCCCTGTTTCCAGCTTCAGAAAAATGAAAAAAAAAAAAAACAAAAACAAAAAAAAAAAAAAAAAAAAAGAATGGATGGATAAAGGAAAAGCCAGTTATCAAATAAGAAATCCCAGAAAAAAAGTATTTATCTTTATTTGCTGTATTTGTTGTTAAGACACTGGTGAACACAATAAAAAAGAGAGATGCTTTTTATTGGATATTTTTATTTTAAAAAGTATGTCCTTATGAAATATAGGCCTTAAACATTATATACCACTTTGGAAATTACTCTTGGAAGAAATAACAGCTTGTTTCCAACTAGCACTGGAGTGTACCTACATTTAAATTTCATTAGATTTTCCTCATCGCACATTTTTTCCTGCAGTATTTTGTATAAAAAGTTGCTTCTTCTTCCTCTCCCCCAAAGAGGAAGGAAAATGCATCACACCAGTCTTAAGGAACAAAATTTCAAGCTAATTTCTTTGTTAATAATTTATGGATAAAGTTTTTCAACTCAGGTTTTAGTTTCATAGCTAGATTAAATTTAATTTTATATATATTTTATATATATGTAATATATATATATAGGTGTGGGCAAAAGTAGGTTTAAGTTGTAAGTACACAAAACAGAGTTTATGCCTGTATTATTATTTATTATTTACTATATTACTTTCCATGAGAACAACTGTAAACCTACCTTGGCCCTATAGGTGTAATTGAAGACCCAAAAGGAGAGAGAAGAGAAAAGAAAACAGAAAAAGTGTTTTAAGACAACTTGGCTAAAAAATTTTCAAATTTGTTGAAAACTATAAACCAACAGATCCAGGAAGTTCAACAAAACCCAAGCACAAGAAATATGAATAAAACTATACCAATGAGAACCATAATCAAATTATTCCAAACTAGTGATAAAAAAAATCTTAAAAGCAGTCAAGAAGAAAAAAGCCATCATGTACAAAGAAAGCTAAGGATGACATTAGATTTCTCATTGCAAACAAAACAAGCAAGAAGATAGGGAGTCAACATCTTCAAAGCTACTGAAAGAAAAAATATCAACCAAGAATTCTATACCCAGCAAAAATATCTTTCAAAAATGAAAGCAAATAAAGATTTTTTTCTGAGACAAAAAGCATGAAAAATACATCAGCAGCACACCTGCACTATAAGAAATAGTAAAGAAATTCCTTCTACCAGAATAAACATGATACCACATGGAAATGCAGATTCACACAAAGGAATGAAGAACACCAGAAATGATAACTACATAAGCAAATATATAATTATTTTCTTATTACTTAAATCTCTTTAAAGGACATTTGACTGTTTAAACAAAAATAATAGTAATGTATTATGAAGTATATAACACACAAATAACTAAAATGTATGACAACAATAGTATAAAGACTGGGAGGAAGGGGAACTGAAATACACTACTTATACTATACAAGGTTCTTATATGTGAACTGGTATAATATCACTTAAAGGTAAACTGTGATAAGTTAAAGATGTAAATTAAAACCTTAACCATCAAAATAACCCAATAAAAAGTTATAGCTAATAAGCCAACAGAGATAAAATAAAATAAAAAAATATTCATTCTGAAAGAAGGCATAAAAAGAGGAAAGGGAATAACAGATGTAACAAACAGAAAGCAAATAGATGATAGATTTAAACCTAACAACATTAACAATCATATTAAACATTAATAGTCTAAACAACTTAAATCCAAAGGCAGAGATTGTTAGATTGAATAAAAAAGCAAGACCCAAGTATCTACTTTCTAAAAAAAAAAACAGGCCTTGGCTGGTTGGCTCAGTAGTAGAGCGCTGGCCCAGCATGTGGAAGTCCTGGGTTCGATTCCCAGCCAGGGCACAAAGGAGAAGTGCCCATCTGCTTCTCCACTTTTCTCTCTCTCCTTCCTCTCTCTCTCTTCCCCTCTTGCAGCCAAGGCTCCGTTGGAGCAAAGTTGGCCCGGGTGCTGAGGATGGCTCCATGGCCTCTGCCTCAAGTGCTAGAATGAACCTGGTTGCAACAGAGCAACACCCCATATGGGCAGATCATCGCCCCCTGGTGGGCATGCCAGGTGGATCCCAGTTGGGCACATGCAGGAATCTGTCTCTCTCCCTCCCTGCTTCTCACTTCAGAAAAATACAAATAATAATAATAATAATTTAAAAATTAAAATAAAAGAAACACGCTTTAAATATAAAAATGCAAATAGATTTAATATAAAACAATGGAAAAACATACCATGTAACTCTAATCAAAAGAAAGGTGGCCTGACCAGGCAGTGGCGCAGTAGATGGGAGCATTGGACTGGGATACAGAGGACCCAGGTTCGAGACCCCGAGGTCGCCAGCTTGAGCACGGGCTCATCTGGTTTGAGCAAATAGCTCACCAGCTTGGACCCAGGGTCACTGGCTCGAGCAGGGGGTTACTCAGTCTGCTGAAGGCCCACGGTCAAGGCACATATGAGAAAGCAATCAATGAACAACTAAGGTATCACAACAAAAAACTGATGATTGATGCTTCTCATCTCTCTCCCTTCCTGTCTGTCTGTCCCTGTCTGTCTTTCTGACTCTCTCTCTATCTCTGTAAAAAAAAAAAGCTGAATATCAATAATATCAGACAAAGTAGGTTCCCTATCAAAAATAACTATAATTTTTTAAAATTTTATTCATTAACAGACCATATCAATTGTAAATGTTTATGTACACAACAAAATAGTTTCAAAATCACTGAAGCAAAAACTGATAAAATTGCACAGAGAAATAGACAAATCCGTAATTATAATCAGAGATTTCAGTATCTCCCTCACAATAATTCATAGAGCAAGTACGGTAAGAGCAAAGATAGAGAACACTTGAACAGAATTATCAACCAATTTGAACTAATAATCTTTATTATATGCGGCTTAAGTGTCTGTTTGTCGCCGATAGCTTATTGGTTGCTTGCGTAACTGTACTAGCCAATGGGGTGAAGTTGCCACAGCTGAACGCAAATTGAGCGGGTAGGGGGAAGGTGAACATTTGTTTGCATTGGCAATCATCTGTTTTACATAAAAACTACGTCTTAATGTAATTTCTTTTAAGAATGCCTCCTAGAAAAATAATGTCATAATAGCTAAAGTCTTTGACTGGCTCCTCTAAAGGTGAAATACATGTCATTCCAAGAATTGATTTGGCTCCATCTCAAACAGGGTTGCCGTTTCAATTGAGATGTAGACAATTTCCTGTAAAACTTGCCTTTGCTATGACCATCAATAAGTCTCAGGGTCAAATGCTTAAGCATGTTGGCAATTTTTTACCTGAGCCTGCATTTGGACACAGTCAACTTTATGTTGCCTGTTCAAGAGTTCGTGAAAGAACGGACGTAAAATTAAAAATAATTGATGGTCCTCTGCAAGGCAAGCTTAAAAATGATGGAAAGATCTACACAAGAAATGTTGTGTACAAAGAGATCTTTGACATGTGAATTAACATTTTATTATTTAAATCACCTTTATTTATTGAACTAGCGGTGGCTCTTAAGAAATGTACAGCCAGTGGTTTCCTTCATTGCACTCTACTTTAAGCAACTAAGCAAGTAGAAGGGGGAAACCCCGTGGGGCACTAAGCAAAGGGGCGTCCTCGCTGCCTGCCCTGGGTAATTCAGTTTGAATTAGCAGACACCTTTGCACAAATCATTTTAATTACAATTTATAATATCTAGAACAGCGGTCATTTCGTATGACCGCCGGGCTTTCTAGTCCTTATATACTCAACAATAGAATACATATTTTTTCAAGCACACAAAGAGCATTTACCAAGTTATACCATATTTAAACCATAAAGCAAGTATCAATAACTTTGAAGAGATCAAAGTCATAAAAGTATTTTCTCTGACTACAATAGAAGTAAATTAAAAATCATGATAGCCTGGGCCCTGGCCAGGTTGGCTCAGTGGTAGCACGTGGAAGTCCAGGGTTCAATTCCCGGCCAGGGCACACAGGAGAAGCACCCATCTGCTTCTCCACCCTTCCCCCTTTCCTTTCTTTCTCTCTTCCCCTCCCACAGCCAAGGCTCCACTGGAGCAAAGTTAGCCCGAGTGCTGAAGATGGCTGCATGGCCTCTGCCTCAGGCACTGGAATGGCTCTAATTGCAGCGAAGCAATTCCCCAGAGGGTCCAAGCATCGCCCCCTGGTGGGCATGCCAGGTGGATCCCGGTTAGGCGCATGTGGGAGTCTGTTTGCCTTCCCCCATCCCCCACCCCACTTCTCACTTCAAAAAAGTACAAAAAAAAAATCATGATAGCCTGACCAGGTGGTGGTGCAGTGGATAGAGCATCAGCCTGGGATGCTAAGGACTCAGGTCCAAAACCCCAACATTGCCAGCTTGAGTGCTGGCTCACAAGCTTGAGCACAGGGTCGCTGGCTTACTGCCCAAGGTCACTGGCTTGAACCCAAAATCGCTGGCTTGAGCAAGGGGTCAAAGCACATATCAAAAAGCAATCAATGAACAACTAAGGTGCCGTAACAAAGAACTGATGCTTCTCATCTCTCTCCCTTCCTTTCTGT
The DNA here is from genome assembly GCF_036850995.1 of Saccopteryx leptura. NCBI lineage: Eukaryota > Metazoa > Chordata > Mammalia > Chiroptera > Emballonuridae > Saccopteryx > Saccopteryx leptura. Next base: position 136,464,281 of record NC_089505.1, on the reverse strand, counting down.
CTGTCCCTGTCTGTCCTTCTCTCTTCCTCTCTCACTAAAACAAACAAAAATCATTAATAGAACAAGATCTAGAAAAATTCCATATTTTGTGAAATTAAGTTATACACCTCTAAATACTTCATTTCCTCCCACATGTCATTTTTCAGTAAATATCAAAAGCCATATTTCATGTGTTGGCATGGTGGATAGAGCATCAGCCTAGAACGCCGAGGTCACAGTTTGAAACCCTGGGCTTGTCTGCTCAGGCACATATGACAAGCAACAAGCAAGCAATGAACAACTAAAGTGAAGCAAATATGAGTTGATACTTCTCACTCCCTCCTCTCTCTCCTCTCTCTGTAAAATCAAGAAATAAAAAAAATTTTAAGTCGTTTTTCAAAAAATTCCAAATTCTAGGATTTTAGTTTCATAATATTTGAGCATAATCTTGACAAGTTTTGGAGCAACACAGATCCTGAAAACAGCAGAGATGGGGCATAGCACAGGAACCAAAGCACGTACAGTAAGAACCCTTGATATATTACCGGCATGCCCTTCCTTACGTCCCACAGTGGGATCCGAGGCAAAGCTCCATCCCTGGGCAGGTTTCAGGTCAGAAAAAGCTTTTATGTTCTAGTCCCAGTGCTACCCTCTCTACTTATTGAAAAGTTTTATTTCCCATTATCCACGTAATATTTTTGCTCCTAGGCTAGGCTAATTGTCTATGGATGCTCTTCATCCCCAAAATTAGGAGAGAGAGAGTGTGTTTATGTTAAATTATTTTGTTCCCTAAATAGAACTGATATACTAAAGAAAACCCCAAATTACAGCTTTTCCTTAATGATTTCTGTGGCCATCATTTCCTGAATCATCAAAAAAAAAAAAAAAAAAAATCTAAAAATTCCTAGCCAGATGGGAGCATGGTGTCTGTAGAAAAATGTAATTTACTTAAAATAAGATCAAATCCTTAATTGCTTTCTCACTAACAGCTCACAAGTACCCTGTAAAAAAAAAGCTTTTTGAATTTGGTATGTGGTCAAGATAATACTAACTGAGAGGACCATTTAAATGTATATGCTACAAACCTTGACATAACGTACAGCATGATAGCTTCCATGGGGAAAGAACATTACATAATGTAAGGACAAGAGTTTGTAGCTCAGGAAAGGTAGCAAGATAAATTTACAAGCTTACAAATTGGATGACTGATAAATAATATCTCATTTTAATTTGCACTCCCTTTATTACTAGCATAAGCATTTTCTTGTTTGATCAGCTATTCAAGCTTCTACATAAAAAGTACCTATTAATTCTCTTGGTTCATTTTTTCTTAGGTTGTTCATGTTTTGCATAATAATTTGCTATTCTCTATTATTTTGGAGACTGATCTTTTGTCTAAGATATAGGTGGAGAGGTGATAGATGGATAGGGAGATCCTCATGAACAGAGAAAGAGAGAAATACCTATGGGGGGTGTGAAATAAGTCAGACAGAGAAAGACAAATACTACATGATTTCACTTATATGTGGAATCTTTTTTTTTTTTTTTTACAGAGACAGAGAGATAGTCAGAGAGAGGGAGAGAGAGGGATAGATAGGGACAGACAGACAGGAACGGAGAGAGATGAGAAGCATCAATCATCAGTTTTTCCTTGCAACACCTTAGTTGTTCATTGATTGCTTTCTCATATGTGCCTTGACCGTGGAGCTACAGCAGACCGAGTAACCCCTTGCTCGAGCCAGCGACCTTGGGTTCAAGCTGGTGAGCTCTGCTCAAACCAGATAAGCCCGCGCTCAAGCTGGCGACCTTGGGGTCTTGAACCTGGGTCCTCCGCATCCCAGTCCGATGCTCTATCCACTGTGCCACCACCTGGTCAGGCTGGAATCTTAAAAAAGAAAACAAAAATAGAAACCAACTCACAGATACAGAGAACAAACTGATGGTTGCCACAGGAGTGGAGGATAGAGGAGTGGGTGAAAAGGGTGAAGAGGAGTAAGAGGCACAAACTCCAGTTAGGGAATGTACAGCATAGAAACATGGTCAATATCATCATGTTTGTATGGCGACAGTAAGTAGACTTATTGTGGTGATCACATCTTATGGAATATCAAATCACTGTATTTTACACCTGAAACTAATATAATATTGTATGTCAACTTATTTAAATTAAAAATAAATGCATGAGACATAGTTGATTTAAACTTCAGCTCTGCCATTTAATACCTGTGTTATTTAACTCTCTAAGCTTCTACTTGCACAGTCATAAAACAGAGATACTTGGGTCTACCTTGTAGGCTTGCTGTGAGAATTACAGACATTTCCCAAAGAGCCTGACATGATGCTTGACATATATGTACTAGGCTATCGTAGTAGGCTATCAGTAAGTGGCATAAATCATTAAAAGAAAATATATTATCATTACTGAAAGGATGAGCATTTGTGAACCTTCAGAAACATCAAATAAAGTCAGTAATTTCAGAAACTGGAGCATCCTTAACAAGTGGAACATTTATCATTTTTAGGTTAACTAAGGTACTGCTTGAAAGTTTTCAGAGAACTTGATAAAGAATATTAAGCTATCAATTCAATAATAGTTACTTAGCACTCATATTATAACTCCAAACTATGAGGGATAACAAATGATGACATGATCCTATCCTCAAGGAGTTCACAAGAAACCCAAACCATACGACAGTATATTATGTCTTATATAAAATACAGGTTTTTAAAGAAGCCAAAACATAGGCATGTGAAGTAGAATGGTGGTCGTCAGGGTTGAGGGTGAGGGAAGAATGAGAGTTATGGTTTAATGAGTACAGAGTTTCAGTTTTACAAGAGGAAGAGTTTTGGAGATGAATGGTGGTGATAGTAGCACAACCTTAAGAACGTATTAATACCACTGAGCTTAACCTTAAAAATGATTAAGGTGGTAAGTTTTAGGTTATGTGTATTTTACCACAATTTTTAAAATTGGAAGGAAAAAACAAATGTGCCAAAGTAGATTAATCTAGAAATAAAATAGTAAAAACAGTTACACAATTAATTTCTACAAAGATTTTTAAATGGATTAAAAAATCTAGCACTTACCTTCACATTTAAAATGGTAACATTTTCCAAGCAGTAATACGGGGGTATTCCTACTAAAATACGTCTTTGTTTTCAACACCCAACCTAAACAGGAGGAGAAAAATTATTTTGCAATTAAAGGATTACACACTAAATATATAGCAATGTTTTATTTTTCTGTTCTTTTTTTTCTTTTTCTTTCTCTTTTTCTTTTTTTAGGAGAGAGAAGGGGAAATAGTGAGGCCAAGTTCTGTATGCACCCCAACTGGGATCTACCTGGCAACCCTGTCTGGGGTCAACGCTCAAGTACTGAGCTATTTTTAGCAACTGAGACCAACACTCAGACCAACCGAACTATCCTCAGCGCCCGGGGCCACACTGGAACCAATCGAGACATTGGCTGCAGGAGAGGATGAGGAGAGAGAGAGAAGCCGATGGGCACTTCTCCTGTGTGCCCAGACCGGGAATCAAACCTGGTACATCCATATGCCAGACCAACGCTCTATCCACGGAGCCACCAGTCAGGGCTAATATTTTCTTTTTTTTTTTTTTTTTTTTCTGAAGCTGGAAACGGGGAGAGACAGTCAGACAGACTCCCGCATGCGCCCGACTGGGATCCACCCGGCACGCCCACCAGAGGTGAAGCTCTGCCCACCAGGGGGCGATGCTCTGCCCCTCCAGGGCATCGCTCTGCTGCGACCAGAGCCACTCTAGCGCCTGGGGCAGAGGCCAAGGAGCCATCCCCAGCGCCCGGGCCATCTTTGCTCCAATGGAGCCTTGGCTGCGGGAGGGGAAGAGAGAGACAGAGAGGAAGGAGGGGGTGGGGGTGGAGAAGCAAATGGGCGCTTCTCCTATGTGCCCTGGCTGGGAATCAAACCCAGGTCCCCCGCACGCCAGGCCGACGCTCTACCGCTGAGCCAACCGGCCAGGGCTTTAATATTTTCTTTTATTTAATTTCAAACCATCAATTCTCAACTATAGATGTGCATTTTTTGCAAGAGTAGCAAAATATTTGGGCTATGCACTGAAAATAAAGGGCATTTATGCTACTTTCAAATATAGTTGAGTATTTTAACCGCATTTTATCCATTTAAAGAACATGAGAGGGGGGAAAAAAACTTGAATCTTAATTTACTTTCAAACAGGTAACAATGTTCTTATGGTATAAAATTTAAAAAGTACAAATTCTACTTCAGTTTCCCTGAAACCAACCACTTTTGCCAAAGGCAACAAATGTTACCACTGTCTTATATTTTCTTCCATCTTAGTTAATTAAATGGTGTAAAGTATTTGAATATTCCAAGAAAGTAACTTAGGAAAATATCAAACAGTAACTAGTGCTTATGATAAAAATGTACCTAAAGTTTCCCAGGAATATATTATAACCCCAGCCAAATGAGGGCTGGCCAAATGAGGATCTCTAATAGTGATATAAAGCTTCCAGACATCCTCATCTCAATTTATAGAATGTTCTTTTTTTCTTTTAATTATTTAGTTTTAGTTGGTCAATTTTCATTTTATCTTTATTAAAGCTTATAAGAAATGTACCACTATCTCTGCCCCAGCTTCTTGATGCTGGACCAGGAAACCATGGTGCAGAGAGAGTGAAAAAAAAAAGATATAAAATCTGTAGGGACATGGAATAACAAGTCTGGACACAGATAGGGAAGAGCCATGAATAAGTTCTTCTTGTATACATTGAAAAGAATATATTCATTGGTATTCTGTTCTTCAATCTCTCCTGCTTTTCACTTCTAAATCTCAGTCTAGAATAGCAGAGAGGTGGAACAAAGACAAATTAAATATTGTTATGATTTCTAAATAAAACTAAATAAGTTAAGGAAAAGCAAGTAAATTTGGAAAACAAGACATTCAATAAATTGACACAAGGTAGTGATTGTCTGTAAGGATTGAGTATTAACCAGAAGGAAGAATGAGGAAAACTTTCTAGTGTAAAAAATAATTTCTTTTTCCTTTTCCAAGTGAGAGGAGGGGAGATAGACAGACAGACTCCCTCATGTGCCCCAACCGGGATCCACCCAGCAACCCCAGACTGGGGCCGATGCTCTGCCCAACTGGGGCTATGCTCACAACTGACCTATTGTTAACTCCTGAAGTGGAGGCTCAACGGAGCCATCCTCAGCAACCAGGGCCGATGAGCTCAAACCAATCGAGCAATGGCTAGAGGAGAGGATGAGAAAGAGAGAGGGAGAACGGGGAGGGGGAAGAGTGGAGAAGCAGATGGTCACTTCTCCTATGTGCCCTGACCTGGAATCAATTCTAAGACATCCATACAACAGGCTGATGCTCTACCACTGAGCCAACAGGCCAGGGTGTGAAAAATAATTTAAATATATTAATTAGACTGCTAGTTTCATAGGAGTATATATGTGTCAAACTCTCTAAATTGTACACCTAAGACCTGGGCCCTGGCTGGGTGGTTCAGTGGATAAAATGTTGGCCCAGTGTGCCAGAGGTCACAGGTTAGACTCCCAGTCAGAGCACATACGGGAAAAGGTCAATGAGTGAGTACGCAACTAAGTGAAACAAGTTGTGTGTTTTTTTTCTTTACCTGGTGAGGAAAGTTTTCAGTAATCATTTCTTCAAATAGGTTCTCAATACCTTGCTCTCCCTTCTTCTTCTGATACCCATATGATGTATATGTTGTTACACTTGATGTTCAGATTATCCTCAGTTTTTTCAATTCTTTTTTCTTTTTGCTGCTCTGCTTGAGTGTTTTCTACTACTTTGCCCTTAAATTGCTGACTCTGTTCACTGCTTCATCTAACCTACTGTTTATTCCTTCTAGTGTATTCATTTGTGAGTGGTTCTTTTTTATGGTTTCTATGTCCTTTTTAATACTTATCTCTTTGTTTAAGTTCTCACTGAGTTCATCCATTCTTCCCCTAAGTGTGTTAGTTTTGGGGCCTCTTGGGACTCCAGTGCAGGTTAATATTAGACACTGCCTGGAAACGAGTTTGGAGATACCAAGTGATCTGCAGTTTGAGGCTACTTCTGCTGGACTTGGGTGTATGTGGAAGGGACCAAGCTGTATACCAAGGCTGGCTTCCACCAATTCCAAGCTGGGGGCAGGTCTGCATATTGCTCAAGGTACGCTGAGATATGGTTTATGATGGCTAGTCCTGGAGATGGTCCTCAGTGAATCACATTTGTGTTGTTGCTTTTTTAATTGAATCTGGGTTGGCCTGTGCCTCACATTAATCAATAGAATGAGACAGAAATAGGGTTATATCAATTCTAGGCTTGGCCATTAAAAGGCAACTTCTACTTGCTCTGTTTTGGAGCTCTGAATTGTCATTTAACCAGTTTAGTACCCTGCAGAAGAAATCACATGGAAAGACCACATGAAGAAGAGAGGCCTTGAGACTATGTAAGAAGAGACCAGACAACACAATTTCTTAGTTGAGCTTCTCCGTCTGATTCCCACATTACAGACCCCAAGCAAGATCAGCAGGCGAACTGCTCACTTGAGCCCAGTCAACCCTCACAACTCTGATAGAAGACAAAAAGTTATTTTAATTCAGTTTTGAAGTAATTTGTTAAATAGAAATAGATAATAAAACACTGCCTTAGTTTCTCTTTAGATTTTTTTTTTTTTTTTGTATTTGAGGAAAAATTAAAACGAACTGATTCAGCCATATAAAGGAATGATGTACTGATTTATACATACTGCAACATGGGTAAACTTTGAAAACATTATGTTAAATGAAAAGAGTCAGACATAAATGGCCATAACTGTTATTCTTTCATTTCCATGAAATGTCCAGAATAGGGAAATCCATAGAGACAGAAAACAACTGGTGGTTGTCAGAGGCTAGGGGGAGGTGAGGACAAATAGAGAGTACCTCCTAATGGGTATAAGGTTGCTTTTTGGGGTAATAAAAATGTTCTGGAATTAGATAGTGATGATGGGTGCTTCCTTGTGAATATAATACTAAAATCCACCAACACTTTAAAAGAGTGCATTTTATTGCATATAAATTATATCTCAAATTTAAAAATTAATGTTTATTCCCAAGAGGACATACAAATGGCCAACAGATATATGAAAAGATGCTCATCTTCACTAGCTATTCAAGAAATGCAAATCAAAACTACACCTGTTGGATTGGCTATTATCAAAAAGACGGGTAATAACAAGTGTTGGAGAGGCTGTGGAGAAAAAGGAACCCTCATTCACTGCTGGTGAGAATGAAAATTAGTATGACCATTATGGAAGAAAGTATGGTGGTTCCTCAAAAAATTAAGAATAGAACTACCATATGAATCAGCAATTCCTCTATTGGGTAGCTACCCCAGAAACTTGAAAACACTGGTATTTTTTTTTTTTGTATTTTTCCGAACCTGGAAACGGGGAGGCAGTCAGATAGACTCCCACAAGCACCTGACCGGGATCCACCCAGCATGCCCACCAGGGGGCAATGCTCTGCCCATCTTGGGGCATCGCTCTGCCGCAATCAGAGACATTCTAGCGCCTGAGGCAGAGGCCACAGAGCCATCCTCAGCACCCGGGCAAACTTTGCTCCAATGGAGCCTTGGCTGCGGGAGGGGAAAAGAGAGACAGAGAGGAAGGAGAGGGGGAGGGGTGGAGAAGCAAATGGGCTTCTCCTGTGTGCCCTGGCCGGGAATCGAACCTGGGACTCCTGCACGCCAGGTCAATGCTCTACCACTGAGCCAACTGGCCAGGGCCGAAAACACTGGTATTTAAAGACACATGCAACCCCATGTTCATCATAGCATTATTCACAGTGGCCAAGACATAGAAACAACCACAGTGTCCCTCGATAGAGGATTGGATAAAGAAGATGTGGTACATATATACAATGGAATACTACTCAGCCATAAGATATAATGTCATAGTGCCATTTATGACAACACAGATGGACCCTGAAAACATTACACTGAGTTAAATAAGTAAATCAGAGAAAGCTAAGAACTGTATGATTTCACATGTAGGTGGGATATAAAACTGAGACTCCTGGACATAGATAAAAGTGAAGTGGTTACCAGGGAGAGGGGGACAAAGGAGAGTGAGACGTGGAGGAAGGGGGAAGGGGAAGGGTGTAAAGAGTGACAAATATAAGGTGACGGAAAATTATTTGACTTTGGGTAATAGGTATATGACATAATCAACAGTTCAAATGCTATAGAAATGTTGACCTAAAAACAATATACTCTTATTGATCAATGTCACCCTGCTAAATTTAATTTTCTAAATAAAATTTAAAAAATAAAATAGCCTGACCTGCGGTGGCGCAGTGGGTAAAAGCATCGACCTGGAACACTGAGGTCACTGGTTCGAAACCCTGGGCTTCCCTGGTCAAGGCACATATGGGAGTTGATGCTTTCTGCTCCTCCCTCCCTTCTCTCTCTGTCTGTCTCTCTCTCTCTCTCTCTCTGTCTCCTCTCTCTAAAATGAATAAATAAAATCTTAAAAATAAAATAAAATAAAAATTAATGTTCATAATTTTCAAAATGTAACATCATGTTATTATCAAGCTATAACTGTCTAAATAGCTAGCTAGCCATGACTTTCAGTGAATCAGGAGTCAATTACCAACCTGAATTTGCAATACAAGGAATTTTACTAAATGTTATCATTTTTATTTTATGAATACAAACTTCTTCCTGTTGGAATTAGTTCTGCTGAGTAGTTTTCCTTTTTTGTTTTTATAATTGAGAGCAGGGGAGGCAGAGGGACACATTCCTGCATGCACTCTGATGGGGATCCACCTGGCAAGCCCCCTATGGGGCAATGCTCCACCTATCTGGGGCATTACTCAGTTGGTTAGCAATCGAGTCATTTTTTATCGGTTGCCTGGCAATCGAGTCATTTTTTAGCACCTGAGGCGGAGCCCACAGAGCCATCCTCGATGCTCAGAGCCAATTTGCCTCTATTGATAGAGCCATGACTGAGAGAAGTGGTGAGAGAGAAAGAGAGAAGGGAAGGGAGAGGGGTAGAGAAGCAAATGGTCGCTTCTCCTGTGTGCCTTGACCAGCGAATCAAACCTGGGATATCCATATGCTGGGCCAACGCTCTACCACTGAGCCAACCAGCCAGGACCAAGTTCTCCATTTTATAAGGCTTCTTCATCTCCTCTTTGTGTCTAGTCTGAAGTGGGCTTTAAAACTACCATATGATCATTTGCCAGATGGGAGGAGTTTGGGAGGACTGGGTGAAAAGGTAAAGGGATTAAGAAACACAAATTGGTAGTTACAAAATAATCACAGGGATATAAAGTACAGCATAGGGATATAGTCAATAATACTGTAATGACAATATATGTGCCACGTGGGTACTAGACTTATTGGGGGATCACTTCATAAGTTACATAAACACTATGCCACTATGCAGCACTCCTGAAACTAATAAAAACATTGAAGGTCAACTGTAACTGAAAGAAAATAAAATTAAAAATAAATAAAAAGGGATAAACTGTAAATATATATATATATATATATATATATATATGATCCTTATTGGATTTGTTTGCAAACCAAGAGTACTATGTTAAAAATAAGGGTCTAAGAGTACTTCTAGGAGAAACCCACAGGTATCAGTGCGTGAACTTTGTACTGTCTGCGTGTGTGGACAAAAGTCTATTTTGCTTGCTTCCTGATTCATCCATGAGGTTGCCTGAAACTGAGTCTAAAACCAAAGGTATTACCATTAACCTAAATAAATTCTATCTGTTTGGAATACTTTTTTTTATAAAAGATTAAAAAAAAAAAAACAACCACAGAGTATGCTTGAGTTTCTAAGTATTGTTTATGATGATATTTGGTTCTTTCTTTAGAAGAAAGAATTCTTATCTACATTCCTTATACAAATATTTCATTCAATGAGACTCTCAAGCAACTGTCAGTGACTTAATAAGAAAGATGATAAACATCTTCAAATGTCTGGATTTATACAGTTTTTAAATCACAATACTTACTATATTTCATGTTGTTCCAAGCAGATATAAATTTAGTTTTTAGTTTGTCGACTTCTTCTGTTCCTGTGGCCTCCATATTCAAATTCTAAAGAAAAAGCCATCACTTGATTCCATTCTTCTATGGAGTTTAATCATTTGTACTGATTAAAAGGAAACAATCAAAGAAAAATAAATAATAAGTATATAGTATATGATGCAATATCTGCCAGTTATTTAAGTGATTAAATAAAATTTGAACTTGAAATGAGTAAACCAATTTTTCATTTTACAGAACTATAATATATTCACTAAGTATTTTAAATCAAAATAAAACATTTAATACAAAATATACAACAATATAAATTATCACACAAAATTAGACAATAATCTCCCCCATGTATTCACAATTAAAAACAATAAGTTAGGCCCTGGCCAATGGCTCAGTGGAGAGAATGCCGTTCCGCATACCAAGGTTGTGGGTTCGATCCCCTATCAGGGAACATATGAGAAGCAACCAATGAGTGCCCAATAACATGGAACTAAGTGGAAAAACAAGTTGATGCTTCTCTCTCTCGCCCTCCCTTCCTAATTCCCTCTCTCAAATCAATGGAAAATTTTCAAAAAAAAATAAGTTAACTTAGTAACACAGCTCCAGTTTGGTGCTTGTGAGACTATTCAAGATTGGTTTTATTTGTAATTAGAGAAAGCGATTTGAAATTTTATAAAAAATAATGACTATCTTCAGAATGGATGCTTCAATACATATTGATTCAGTCACATCTTTCATATAAAGCCTAAATGTTTTATTTTTTTAATTAAGGCTTCCTAGCCTTCCTTCTTACCCTAATACTGCAGCATTAAAAAAAAAAAAAGGAATGTCTTATATTTACAACAGAAAATGTTTTCCTACTTTAAAATAAAAATAAATGTAGCTCATAAGTGTTTGTTCTATAACTAACTTGAGGGAAAATAGAGATCTGTGATATAAATGAAACAAACAAATTATAGCTGAAAACACTTGAGCTCATTTGCAATAATTTACAGATAGTTTACTTTTCAACAAAAGAATACTGCACAGAACATTACCATTTTAGGGTTATAAATATCTACTCAAAAGTACTGATGCATTCATTTCTCTAACAACAGACATTCCATTTTATAATATGTATTACAAGCTACTAATTATACATCGTAGTGAAGGCAGGAGAAAGCATGGCCCTTTGGAAGAAGTGAAAAATCGAATGTGACTAGAACATAGAAAGTCCAAAAAAGTGGCAAGAGATGTGGTTATATGAGCCAGAGCACACAGGGCCTTGTAGACCATGTTAAGAATTTTGTTCTTTATCCTTCCTAAGAGCAACTGGTTTCAAACAAATAGCAGAATCAGATTCTATGGGTTTGTCTGACTCCAAACTCAGCAAGAGAATAGACTGAAAAGAGACAGGAGTAGATGGTAAGAGTATACTACTACTATATAAGACTATAATACAGTGTGTCCGTAAAGTCATGGTGCACTTTTGACCGGTCACAGGAAAGCAACAAAAGATGATAGAAATGTGAAATCTGCACCAAATAAAAGGAAAACCCTCCCAGTTTCTGTAGGATAAGTGGCAGCATGTGCACATGCGCAGATGATGACATAACACCGTGTATACAGCAGAGCACCCCCAGCCATGCCAATTGAGATGTGGACGGTACAGTACAGAGTCAAGTTCAGTGTGTTCTGTGGCTCGCAAAATTCGAATCCGTGACCAAAGTGCAACGTGAATATCGGCGCGTTTATAATGAAGCGCCACCACATAGGAATAACGTTACTCGGAGGGATAAGCAGCTGAAGGAAACCGGCAGTTTGGTGGAGAAACCCCGTTCTGGTAGGCCATCAGTCAGTGATGAGTCTGTGGATGCTATATGGGATAGCTACCTAAGGAGCCCTAAAAAATTTGTATGTGAGCCCACATCGAACTGCACAGAATAAGTATGAAAGTGAGAGAGTTTTCCTTTTATTTGGTGCAGATTTCACATTTCTATTGTCTTTTGTTGCTTTCCTGTGACCGGTCAAAAGTGCACCATGACTTTACGGACACACTGTAGAAGTGATAGCAGCTTGGACTGGAGCAGTGGAGATGGAGATATATATGGCGAAACATGTCAAAACTTCAGGAAATCTTGGTGATAAAATGAATGTGGAAGGTAAGAAAGAGGGATATGTCAAAGATACACCCAGCAAGGTTCTTGGCTTGTGAAGCTAAACAGATGGTGCCAATCACTGAAATAGGGAACATTAGGACAGGGGCAGGTTAGAGGCAGATCATGAATTTGGTTTATACAGAGTTTAAGATACCTCTGAGAGATACAGTAGAGAATCATTATTTATTTAATCACTTCATAAATTATTGCCAGGCACTATTCTAGGCAATGCAGATAAAGCTTAGAACAAAGACAGTGGAGTATAGCAGGTCCTTGAGTAAAGTCATTGATTGCATTCAACATTATTTAGTTATTACGACAAAATGCTGTAGGAACTTAACTCTTGTTTATATCAATTAACCCATGGGAAAACTTATTTAATTATATGTTGCTTCACTTAAAGTTGCAGAACCTATCAACAACCATGAAGTGAAGACTACTGTACTCCTATCATGGAGTTATACTCTACATATATTCTAGAGAGGATAACTAGGCAGTTGGAGTATATAGATCTGGAGCTCACGGGAGAGGTCTAGGCTAGAGGTATTACTAATCTGAGAATTGCTAACGTACAAATGGCAGAGCTACAGACATGTTCCTCCAGGTCTTTGCCTTGTTCATGCTTGCACCCCCCCGCCTTGAGGATGCAAAGGCTCTTCATGAAATTGCATCTGCCCACTTACTCAGCTTCCTCTCTTGCCACTCCTTCACAAGCACCATATACTGAAGACATGTTTCTATTAGCGAAAGAGAGAGAGGAAAACAAAGACAGAGAATTAGAGACAGACACACAGGAAGAGAAAGAGATGAGAAGAATCAACTCATAGTTGCGGCACTTCAGTTGTTCATTGATTGCTTTCTCATATGTGCCTTGACGGGGGGCAGAGGGGGGAGCGCTCCAGTTGAGTGAGCCAATGACCCTTGCTCAAGCCAGCAACCTTGGGCTCAAGCCAACAACCATGGGGTCATGTCTATGATCCCATGCTCAAGCTAGTGACTCCAAGCTCAAGTTGGTTTGCCCACGCTCAAGCTCGTGAGGCCGTGCTCAAGTCAGAAACCTCAGGGTTTCGAACTTGGGTCCTCTGCGTCCCAGGTTGACACTCTATCCACTGTGCCACCACCTGGTCAGGTCTGAAAGCATTTTTAATACTAATATTAAAGCCTCCTAAACTTGACATACTGTCTGACACCTCTGTGCCTTTGCATGTGTTGTTCCCTCTACTGAGAATGCCTCCTGCTCACCCCCACTTTTCACTACCTTATTTATCATGATTCCCTAAGTCCCAGCTTAAGTGTTACCTCCTCTGGTAAAACTGGTATGATTTCTACACTCACCCAAACAGCAAGTTAAGATAGATGCCCCTCCTGTTACCTCTCATAGAATCCTTTCTCTATCACAGCATTCCTCACACTATGTTGTAATTACTTGTTTCTTACTTGTCTCTTACTCTAAACAGTAAATTGGTTGTTATTTTTTTGTGAGAGAGACAGAGAGAGGGATAGACAGGGACAGACAGACAGGAAAGGAGAGAGATGAGAAGCATCAATTCTTCATTATGGCATCTCAGTTGTTCATTGATTGCTTTCTCATATGTGCCTTGACCGGGGGACTACAGCAGATGGAGTGACCCTTTGCTCAAGCCAGCGACCTTGGGCTCAAGCTGGTGAGCCTTGCTCAAACCAAATGAGCCCGCACTCAAGCTGGTGACCTCGGGGTTTCAAACCTGGGTCCTCCGCGTCCCAGCCCAACGCTCTATCCACTGCAACACCACCTGATCAGGGCTAGACAGTAAACTTTTTAAAAGTCCTTAACTTCTGACAGGTGATTGGTTCTCAAAATATGTTTATTAAATGAATCAGTGAACTGGGAAATTAGTGAAATATAGGTGCATCACTCATAGCACTTTTGCCAGCTGTAATTAGAATTTTTTTTAACTGACAATGTGAATATAGAAAAGTAAAAATATTTTCCTCCAGAAAACTACAAAATTTAATAAAATTTGGAAAAGAAGGGAAAAGGTCTTATAAAATGTGTGAATTATATATAGTTCATCCACATGAAGGGTTATATAGCCGTTAAAAATGTTTTTAAAGAGTTTGTGAAAGTGGGAAAACACTAAGCGGAGTCTAACACTTTATGTATCACATGATGCTGGTGTACAAAGAGAGACGCTAGAAAGAAGTACACCAAAATGTTGACAATAGTTTCCCTAAATGTAATATCACATGTGGTTATTTTTATATCATTACTGTCTACCTTTTCTGAGTCTTATACAAAGAACATATGTACTTTTTAGAATTTAAAAAGTTTGTTTTTTAAAAATAACCACCATGAATCTTCTAAATCTACATTTTTTAAAATAAGAGACTATACATGTATGCATTTTCCTCCTAAGTCAGAAAGAAAATGGGTCACAGGGAAAACTTTGAAACAGTTTCCAACGCCACTACCAGGAACCTCTAAACAGTCCTTAGCAAAAGCATGAGAATCAATATATATTCAAGTGAGTGGGAGGAAAAAAGAAGACAAAGTAAGAAATTTTGTATGCAAAAAGTCTGTATCTAGTTAATGACCCCTAAATTAATAAATAAGCAATGTAAGATTCTGTGATACAGAAATTAATGAGAAATATTCTTGACCATTCTATCAGAACATTTTTATTGTCATTGTTATAGAGAATGAGAACAATACAATTATTACCATAAGGTAAAACTAGTTAAGCTTTTGCTAATTTTAAAATTCAGTATAGTTACTTTTCATATAATTAAAATTGAATCCCAATTTTCTCTTTAAAAAAAAAAAAGATTTTATTTATTTATTTATTTTTTGTATTTTTTTGTATTTTTCTGAAGCTGGAAATGGGGAGGCAGTCAGACAGACTCCCGCATGCGCCTGACCGGGATCCAGCCGGCATGCCCACCAGGGGGCGATGCTCTGCCCCTCCGGGGCGTCACTCTGTCGTGACCAGAGCCATTCTAGCGCCTGGGGCAAAGGCCAAGGAGCCATCCCCAGCGCCCGGGCCATCTTTTGCTCCAATGGAGCCTCGGCTGCGGGAGGGGAAGAGAGACAGAGAGGAAGGAGAGGGGGAGGGGTGGAGAAGCAGATGGCACCTCTCCTGTGTGCCCTGGCCAGGAATCGAACCCGGGACTTCCGCACGCCAGGCCGACGCTCTACCACTGAGCCAACCGGCCAGGGCCAGATTTTATTTATTGATTTTAGAGAGAGGAGAGAGAGAGAGAGAAGTGGGGGGAGAAGCAGGAAGAATCAACTCGCATCAACTTGAAGTAGTTGCTTCTCATGTGTGCCTTGACTGGGATAGCCTGGGGTTTTTGAATCAGCGACCACAGCCGTTCCAGGTCAATGCTTTATCCATTGCACCACCACAGGTCAGGCAAATTCCAATCTTCTATATAGATAGAAACTCACTTTATTTCTACAACAAAAATTTAGGCCCTGGCCACTTGGCTTAGTGGTACAGTGTCTACCAGGTTTGTGGAAGTCCTGGGTTCAATCCACAGTCAGGGCACACAGGAGAAGCGACCATCTGCTTCTTCACCCCTCACCCCCTCTCTCTATCTCTCTTTTCCCCTCCTAAAGCCATTAGTTCAGGCAAAGTTGGCCCTGGGCACTGAAGATGTCTCCAGGGCCTCGCCTCAGGCGCTAAAATAGCTCAGTTGCTGAGCAACAAAGCAGTGTACCCAGACCGGCAGAGCATCACCCCCTAGTGGGCTTGCCAGGTGGATCCCGGTCAGGCTGCATGTGGGAGTCTGTCTCTGCCTCCCCAATTCTCAATTAAAAAAAAAATTAATGTCTATTTCTAAAAATCCTAACTTTAAAGGAGAGACGATTTTGAAAAGTGATTCCTTGAACCATGTTGTAAAGTATAATATATGGAAACACTTTAAAAAGGAATACCAAAAATTCCAAATAAGAGAATTTACCTTACTGCATATTAACATACATAAAAATTAAAGTTTAATAATACTTAAACTTATTATTTTTATTAGCAAAGATGATACTGAATAAAACATAATAGAGCCCTGGCCGGTTGGCTCAGTGGTAGAGCGTCGGCCTGGCGTGCAGGGGACCTGGGTTCGATTCCCGGCCAGGGCACACAGGAGAAGGGCCCATTTGCTTCTCCACCCCCCCTTCCTCTCTGTCTCTCTCTTCCCCTCCCGCAGCCAAGGCTCCATTGGAGCAAAGATGGCCCGGGCGCTGGGGATGGCTCCTTGGCCTCTGCCCCAGGCGCTAGAGTGGCTCTGGTCGCAAAAGAGCGACGCCCCAGAGGGGCAGAGCGTCGCCCCCTGGTGGGCGTGCTGGGTGGATCCCGGTCAGGTGCATGTGGGAGTCTGTCTGACTGTCTCTCCCCGTTTCCAGCTTCAGAAAAATACAAAAATAAAAAATAAAAAATAATAATAATTTAATAAATACTAGAATAAGCTAGCCATTTAAAAAATAAAGCTACTTCACATACTATAAATTGTAGATGAATCAAAGAGTTAATTACAAATGCAAACACGTGGTTTATGTGCATATACTACAAGAAAGTATTAATTTAAATTGTCTTAACAATCTTGTAGAAAGGGCCTTTCTCAGTGTGATAAGCAAAACTAAAAATACAAAGGAAAATGCAATTACATAAAAATGAAAATTTCTATATAGGAAGAAGAAAAAGAGCATTAACAAGGATGTGTTACAATTCACTAATAAGGAAAAAATTCAATACCCAATATATAGCAAGAAAGTGTTAATGTCCCTAATATACAAAGAACTCTCATACATCAATCAGAAAAAAAAACCCAGATGGAAAATAAAATAGGCATTCTAAAAGAAAAAGTCCAGCCTGACCAGGCAGTGGCACAGTGGATATAGCACTGGACTGGGACACAGACGACCCAAGTTCAAAACCCTGAGGCCGCCAGCTTGAGCATGGGCTTATCAGACTTGAGCACAGGCTCATCAGCTTGAACGCAGGGTCACTGTGAGCATGGGATCATAGACATGACCCCATGGTCGCTGGCTTGAGCCCAAAGGTCACTGGCTTGAAGTCCAAGTTCGCTGGCTTCAGCCCAAGGTTGCTGGCTTGACAAAGGGGTCACTTGCTCTGCTGTAGCCCCCTGGTTAAGGCACATATGAGAAAGCAATCAATGAAAAACTAAGGAGCTCAATGAAGAATTGATGCTTCTCATCTCTCTCCCTTCCTGACTGTCTGTTCCTGTCTATCCCTCTCTCTGTCTTTCTCTCTCAAAAAAATAAAATTAAATTAAAAATTTAAAAATAAAAGGCCATTGACCCGGGTGCTGAGGATGGCTCCATGGCCTCCACCTCAGGCACTAGAATGGCTCCAGCTGCAATGGAGCAATGCCCCAAATGGGCAGAGCATCGCCCCCTGGTGGGCATGCCGGGTGGATCCCAGCGAGCACATGCGAGAGTCTGTCTGACTGCCTCCCCATTTCTAACTTCGGAAAAATACAAAAAATAAAATAAAATAAAAAGTAAAAGTCCAAAAAACATAAAGATATTTGTAACCTTACTAGATCAAAATAATTCACATTAAAGGAATTTTATATTTTTTATCATCACAAGAGAGGAAATTAGTGAGCTGAGGAAGCAAGCATTTTACATAATTATTTGTCAAATTATAAACTCCTTGAGGGCGGAGAATGTGTCTTGTTTGGTACTACAGCCTCAAATCTAGCACATTGGTATGCCAATAAACACAATTACCTGCTGACAAAAAACTTATGACATATACATATTATGATAAAAATCTATATCATCATAAAAATCTATCCAGAAATCATCAAAATATGTGAGGCAAACTGATAAAACTTCAAGAAGAAATACATGAATCCACTATGACAGTTGGAAATTTTTAACACCCCTCTATTAGAAATGGACAGATCCATGCTTGACCTGTGGTAGCGCAGTGGATAAAGTATTGTGCTGGAATATTGAGGTTGCCAGTTTGAAACCCTGACCTTGCCCGGTCAAGGCACATACACATACGGGAGTTGATGCTTCCTGTTCCTCTTCTCTTTATCTCTCTCTCTCTCTCTTTCTCTCCCCCCCTCTCTCTCCCCTCTCTAAAATGAATAAAATCTTAAAAAAATAAATAAATAGACATCCAGCAGGCAGAAAATCAGTAAAGACATAATTGAACTCAAGGGCACCATCACTCAACTGGATACAAATGGCATCTAGAGACTATTTCACCCAACAACAACAGATTACACATTCTCCTTAATTTCACAGTGTTCACCAAAAGAGACAACATTCTGGGCCATAAAACACCCCTTAACAAGAGTGGAAATAATATGTCTGCTCTCACCACAATGGAATTACATTAAAATCAGTAACAAAAAGATAGCTGGAAACCCCCAAATTACTTGGAGATTAAACAACATACCTCTAAATAATACAAATCTCAGGAGAAATTTTCAAGTATTTTGAACTAAATGAAAATAAAAATATAACATCAAAATTTGTGAGGAGTAACAGGGAAATTTACAGTATTGAATGCATGTATGAGAAAAAAAGACCTAAAATCAATAAACTAAGCTTCCACTTCAGGAAACTAGAAAAAGAGAAGCAAATTAAATCTATAGTAAGCAGAAAAACAGAAATAAAAATTAGTGCAGTGCCTGACCAGGTAGTGGTACAGGGGAGAGAGCATCGGATTAGGA
This sequence comes from Saccopteryx leptura, assembly GCF_036850995.1. Lineage (NCBI taxonomy): Eukaryota > Metazoa > Chordata > Mammalia > Chiroptera > Emballonuridae > Saccopteryx > Saccopteryx leptura. The sequence continues at coordinate 136,445,424 of NC_089505.1, read as the reverse complement.
TGTGGAGGACCCAGGTTCAAAACCCCGAGATCGCCAGCTTGAGCTCGGACTCATCTGGTTTGAGCACAGCTCACCAGCTTGAAGCCCAAGGTTGCTGGCTTGAGCAAGGGGTCACTCGCTCTGCTATAGCCCCCCGTCAAGGCACATATGAGAAATCAGTCAATGAACAACTAAGGTGCCACAATTACGAGTTGATGTTTCTCATCTCCCTCCCTTCATCAGCCTGAGCACAGGCTTGTCAGCTTGAGCATGAGGTTGCGAGCTTGAGCATGGGATCATCAACATGATCTCAAAGTGGCTGGCTTGAGCCCAAAGGTTGCTGGCTTGAAGCCCAAGGTCGCTGGCTTGAGCCCAAGGTCACTGGCTTGGCTTGAGGCCCCTGGTCAAGGCACATATGAGAAGCAATCAATAAACAACTAAAGTGATGCAACTATGAGTTGATGCTTCTCAACTCCTTTCCTTCTCTTTTCCCTCTCCCTCCCTCTCTCTCTCTCTCTGAAAATAAAATTAAAATTAGGGCAAAAAGAAAGAAATCAACAGAGAAAAATCAACAAAACCAGTATCTGGTTCTTTAAAAAACAAAGTCAGTAATGGCTAACTAAAAAAAAAGAGAATGAGAGAGAGAAAACAAATTACTATTGAATAATATCAGAAATTAAAGAGGAGATATCACTACAGATCCCATGGACACTAAAAGAACAATAGTGGAATATTATGAACAACTATATGTTCAAAATTTGATAACCTAGATGAAATGAACCAATTCCTTGAAAGACACAGTCGGCCAAAACTCACACAAAAAGAAACAGTCTGTCTGACCAGGCGGTGGCTCAGTGGATAAAGTGTTAACCTGGGATGCTGAGAACCCAGGTTCAAAACCCCAAGGTCACCAGCTTGAGCCCAGGGTCACCTGCTTGAGTGTGGGACATGACCCTATGGTCCCTGGTTTGAGCTCAAAGGTCACTGGCTTGAAGCCCAAAGTCGCTGACTTGAGTAAGGGGTCACTGACTCAGCTGGAACCCCTGGGTCAATGCACATATGAGAAAGCAATCAATGAACTACTGAAGTGCGAAAACTACTAATTGATGCTTCTCATCACTCTCCCTTTCTGTCTGTCCATCCCTGTCTGTCCCCGCCTTCGCTAAAAAAAATAAAATAGACAATCTAAATAGGACTATATCTATTAAAGATATTGAATCAGCCTGACCAGGCGGTGGCGCAGTAGATAGAGTGTCAGACTGGGATGCGGAGGACCCACGTTCAATACCCCAAGGTCACCAGCTTGAGCGCGGGCTCATCTGGTTTGGGCAAAGCTCACCAGCTTGGACCCAAGGTCACAGCTTGAGCAAGGGGTTACTCGGTCTGCTAAAGGCCCACAGTCAAGGCACATATAAGAAAGCAAACAATGAACAACTAAGGTGTCACAATAAAAACTAATGACTGATGCTTTTCATCTCTCTCCATTCCTGTCTGTCTGTCCCTATCTATCTATCCCTCTCTCTGACTCTCTCTCTGTCTCTGTAAAGAAAAAAAAAATTTGAATCAATAATAACCTTCCAAACCAGAAAGCATCAGGTCCAGAAGGCTTCACTGGTCAAGTCTACCAAATACTTTCTAACTCATTCTATGAGATCAGCATTACCCTAACATTAAAACCAGACAAAGACATTACAAGAATAGAAACTACTGACCAATATGAACACAGATGCAAAAATCCTCAATAAAATATTAGCAAGTTGAATTTCACAATGTGATAAAAAGGTGAACAACATGCTGATGCCTCTCTCTCTCTTTCTCTTCCTTGTTCTCCCTCTCTCTCTCACAAATCAACAAAAAAAAATTTTTTTAAAGAAAGAAGAGAACAAAGCAGTATCGTACACAACACTCTAATTAATGCAGTAAAACAAAAAAAGAAAAAAATGGTACATAGATTGGAAGAGACAAAACTGCCTTTCTTCATAAATGACATGATTTTCTATGGAGTAATTTTTTTAAATTAACACAGAAACTCCTGAAACTAGTAAGTGATCGCAGCAAAGTTGTAGGATACAGATTAATGTACAGAGTCATTTGCTTCTCTATACATCATCAATGAGCAAATGGTAACTGAACATAAAAACACATTACCATTCACATTAGCACCCCTACAAAATGAAACACTTAGGTAAAAATCAAACACAATATGTATAAGATCAATATTAGGAAAACTACAAAATTCTGAGAGATATCAACAAAGAACTAAAATAAAGAGATATTCCATGTTCTTGGAAAAGAAGACTCAATATTGTCAAGATGTTCTTCCCAACTTAATCTAATGATTCAATACAATCTCATATAAACCCCAGCTAGTTATTTTGTGGATATTGACAAACTGATTCTAAAGTTTATATACAGAGGAAAAAGACCCAAAATAGCCAACACAATATTGAAGAAGAGCAAAGTCAGAACAATGCCACTACTGAACCTCAAGGTTTACTGTGAAGCTGTAGTAATCACAACAATCTGGTATTAGCAAAACAATAGGCAAATTGATCAGTGAAACATATCATATCATATCATAGAAAGCACAGAAATAGGCCCGCATAAATATAGTCAACTGGTCTTTGACAAAGGAGCAAAGGCAATACAATAAAGCATAGTCTCTTCAATATATTATGTGGGAATAATAGGACATCCACAGGAAAAAAAAAAAGAATATAGACCACACACTCTTCACAAAAATTAACTCAAAATAGATTAAAGACCTAAATGTGAAACACAAAACAATAAAAGTCCTACAAGACCTAAATGACCTTGAGTATAGCAATGACTTTTTAGATAAAACACCAAAGGTACAATCCCTGAAAGAAATAACTGACAAGCTGGACTTCATTAAAATTAAAAACTGCTGAGAAAGACAATGTCAAGAAAATGAAGACAGGCCAAAGACTGAAAATCTTTGCAAAAGACACATTTTATAAAGGACTGTTAGCCAAAATATACAAAGAACTTTTAAAACTCAAAAATAGGGGCCTGACCTGTGGTGGCGCAGTGGATAAAACGTCAACCTGGAAATGCTGAGGTCGCCGGTTCGAAACCCTGGGCTTGCCTGGTCAAGGCACATATGGGAGTGGATGCTTCCAGCTCCTCCCCGTCTCTCTCTCCTCTCTCTCTGTCTCTCTCTCTCTCTCCCCCCCCCTCTCTCCTCTCTAAAATGAATAAATAAAATAAAAAATAAAAAAAGAATATAATATCTCAAAAAAAACCCTCAAAAATAGGGAAACAATCCAATTTAAAAATGAGCCAGCCTGACCAGTGGTAACACAGTGGATAGAGTGTTGACCTGGGAAGAGGAGGACCCAGGTTCAAAACCCCGAGGTTGCTGGCTTGAGTGCAGGCTCACCAGCTTGAGCACAGAATTGCTGGCTTGAGCATGGGATCAACACAATGCTGAGATTAATGGCTTGAGCCCAAAGGTTGCTGGCTTGAAGCCCAAGGTCACTGGCTTGATGAAGGAGTCACTGGCTCAGCTGGAGTCCCCAGGTCAAGGCATGTATAAGAAGCAATTATGAACAACTAAAGTGACACAACTCTGAGTTGATGCTTCTCATCCCTTTTCCTCCTTACCCCCAGCAAGAAAAAAAAATGAACCAAAGACCTCCACAAAGATATACAGATGGCAAGGAAAGTGTATGAATACGTGTTCCACATCATGTTATCAGGGAAATTAAATGAAACAATGAGATACCACTACTGTTAGAAAGGCCAAAGTCTAAAACACTGACAACACCAAATGCTGACAAGCTTGTGGAGCAATATGATACTCTCTTTCTTCGCTGGTAGCAACTATTTGGAATTTTGGGTACAGATATTTTGGAAGACAGTTTCATAGTTTGTTACAAAACGAAACATACTCTTACATGAAACATAGTCTTATAAGAGATGCAATCGCACTCTTAGTATTTACCTAAATGAAATGAAAACGAATATCTACACAAAAACCTACATATAGATGTTTATGGAAGTTTTATTGATAACTGTCAAAACCTGGAAACAAGCAGATGTCTGTCAGTAGGTAAATGGATAAATTGTAGTATATCCAGATAACAGAATATTATTCAGCACTAAAAAGAAATGTTATCAAGCCATGAAAAGATATCAAGAAAACCAAATGCATATTTCTAAGTAAAAGAAGCCAATTTTAAGAAGCTACATACTATATGATTCCGACTGAATGACAATCTGGAAAAGGCAAATTATGGAAACAAAATGCTCACTGGGTGCCAGGGTTTGAAGGACTGTGGAAAGAGGATAACAAGTGGGCAGAACACAGAGGATTTTGAGAACAGAGAAACTGTATATGATACTATAATTGTGGATATATATTATTGTACATTTAAACAAACTCATAAGATGTACAGCATCAAAAGTGAACCCTAATGTAAACTGTGAACTTTGGACGATAATAATATGTCAATATAGATTCACTGATTATAGATTATTTGGAAAAAAACAAATAATTTGTTGACAGTGATGTAGATAGTGGGGGAAGTTGTGTGTGTTGGAAGGCAAGAGGTACATGGAAATTCTGAATTCTGTATATTTTCAATTTTGCTGTGAACCTAAAATTGCTCTAAAAAATAAATTTTATTAATTACTCTTAAAAAGAGGTGTCCAGGGCATAGAGAAAAAAGAACAGAGTGAATACAATGTATGGGTCTGTATGCATATGTACTTTGATTGTATACACATAGATCCACACATACATACACATGCATAAAACAATGTCTAGATAGAATCTCTAAGAGATGAAATATTATTTTTACTTTTTTTAATTATTGATTTTTTGAGAAAATGGGAGGGAGAGTGACAGCGACAGAGATAGAAAAACATTGACTTACTATTCCATTCATTCATGCCATCATTGATTGGTTTTTCTATGTGCCCTGACCAGGGATCGAACCTAAAACCTTGGCATGTCCAAATGACAACTAATCTACCCGGCCAGGGCCTGCTCTCTTTTTTATTCTCTTTATTATTTAAATTGTTTACATTGAGCCTTTAACCAACTAATCTACCCGGTCAGGGCCTACTTTCTTTTTTATTCTGTCTTTATTATTTAAATTGTTTACACATTGAGCCTCTTCTAAAATAACAAAATTACTCAAAAATAAATTAATCAAATGAATAATTTTAATACACAAAATTACATGTGTCCAGGTTATTATTGAATTCTAATAAAATGACAAACTGCTTGACTAAGAAATCTGCAGGGAAGACCTGCCATCACAAAAGTCCTGAACAGCCTATAAGAAAGATAAAAAATGATGAGACAAAGTGTTTTTTCCTTTTTAAGACAAACAGCTTTATTCTTGTGGTTCTTGGATTCAGCTATTTAGGCATGTAAAAAACTTGGAACATCCTGATGTATTCCCCAGGGCAGCTTTGTCTAAATAAAATGACTTGGAAGATATCCCTTAATTCATACTTTTGTTTTTCCTTAAAATAACTGTGGTGAGATCTGGGAACAGGAAAAAGAATAAATTAATATTGAGTCCATTCAGTCCATTAAACTATTTTATTTATACTATTTGTGTGAGATAAGCCAAGGAAAGGCAAGACAAACAGTACTTTTAGTTTAACTACTAGTGAGCAAAAAACACAAATGAAGAAACCGTAATGCACAGTAAGGCCTGGCCAGGTAGCTCAGTTGGTTAGAGCACCATCCTGATACACCAAGGTTGCAGGTTTGATCCCCAGTGAGGGCACATATAGGAATCAACCAATGGAAAAAAAAAAACCAGTGGGACAACAAATAGAAGTCTTTCTCTCTCAACCTCTCTCTCTCCTTTCCTCCCTCCCTAAAATCAATGAATTTAAAAAACAGTAGTAGTCTCATTGCAAAATTCTAAGCTATCCTCACCCACAATTTCCTTTTCCAAAAGATTTCATAATTTTTAAAAATAATAAAAAACAAATTAAAATTCATTGTATATTAGGTATAAAGTGAAGTGATAATTTACTCGGTATCTAGTATACTTCAATCACCTATAGTACCTAAAATACCTGCTTTTATTGACCCAGTGATCAAACTCACATGCCAAAATTCTTATTTGTTTTATGTAGTACATACTGTCAGAGCCTGAATCTGGAAAGTCAACAAAATAACATTCTTCACAATTTCCAAACACTTTTAGAATGAGTTTATGGTTTATTTCTTAATACTTTAAGGAAATTAATAACTTTTTTCAAATAAGCTTTCTTTACTAATAAATCAAACTACAACAAATCTTTTCAACCACCATTCAAATATTTCTGTTCACTGTTTACATTGTGACAAATCCATTTTTAATTAAAAGATAGCATTAAGTGCACTCTCTGAGCACACCCACGCCCCCACTTCCCTCAGGCGTGTAGTTTGCTTCTTCTATCCTAAGTTCTAAGAGTCCCAAGGAGACTAGCACCCAGGGGAGCAATGGGCAGTGGCAGCTAGTGCTGGGCTTAACCCCTTGTCTTGTCTCCAGGGGCCCTTCCTAAACCTCACTGTTCTAGACTCTAATAAACTTAGTTTCATTTTCACCTGAAAGAAAGAAGAGACAACAGCATTAAAAAGAAGAAAAGTCAGCCCTGGCCAGGTGGCTCAGTGGAGAAAGCATGCACCCAACTTGACAGAGGTCGCGAGTTCAACCCCACGGTCAAGAGGCAAACAATGAATATATAACTAAATGGAACTAAGTGAAACAACAAGTTGATGCTTCTCTCTCTGTCTCTCTCTCTTTCCCTTCCCTTCTCTGTCTCAAATCAAGATAAAAACAATAAAAATAAAAAGGAGAAAACTTTTTTAAAGCTCAGTAAACATAAAGCAATCAGATGAGGTTTATTACTAAACCTACTGTTAATAATGTGAAAAGCAGAGTGAAAACTAAGCAGAGTCCTCTTGGAAGAGAGCTACAACATTTGATATGAAAATCATCTCTTAAGACCTGGATGTTGCCTGACCAGGCGGTGGCGCAGTGGATACAGCGTCTGACTGGGATGCGGAGGACTCAGGTTCAAGACCCCGAGGTTACCTGCTTAAGTGCAGGCCCATCTGGTTTGGGTAAAGCTCACCAGCTTGGACCCAAGGTCGCTGGTTCAAGCAAGGGGTTACTCAGTCTGCTGTAGCCCCACAGTCAAGGCACATTGTAAAGCCAGCAGCCGGGGTCAGGGCCACTATCACAGCAGCCTCCTGGCCCATTGTAAAGCCAGCAGGCAGGGCCGGGGCCACTATCACAGCAGCCTTCTGGCCCATGCAGGTTCGCATTGGATTCGGACAGTCGGTAAAGAAACAGCGGAGCCAAAAACTGATGGGCCATAGCCTTTAATCCTACCTTGCACCCGGCGGGCAAGTAAAAATACACACTGGGCTCCAAAACCCAGTCACACTCAGTGCTCACAAAGCCACTGACTTATCCGAGTTTCCTAGAATCAAAGGTTTCTAGCTCACCAGCCTTATTCTCCTCAGTTCCCCATCTGCATCCTTATCCCAGATACAAACTCTACACAAACTGGCATCTCACTCAGCACTCCGCCATCTTGGCTGCTTCTCCTGGCCTCCTCCACGTGGCCTCCTTTAGCTGCTGGCTCTACTCTCTCCGCTCTCTCATGCTAACCTCAGGAACCAACAGCCAAGTCCCGTTTTGCCCCCATTTTATAGTGTAGCTTCACAACCTTTAATCCAATATACAAAGTAGGGAAGTCTCCAACCCAAAGTCACCTTCTGAGGCATGATTGGATTGCACCACCCCACATCAAAAAGGGTAGGAAAGGCTTAATCCCAAAACCAAGCCCCAGGCTACAAGGATTCCGCCTGCCTTTAGCCCACCCCAACACACATTAATATCACCTGGGCGACGGCTTCCTCGTGTTATCTTTAACAAAGTGAGCATAATACATTTTATCTGCCCAACACCCATGCAGGTTCGCACTGGATTCGGACAGTCGGTAAAGAAACAACGGAGCCAAAAACTGATAGGCCATTTTCTTTAATTCTAGCTTGCACCCAGCGGGCAAGTAAAAACACACACTGGGCTCCAAAACCCACTCACATTCAGTGCTCACAAAGCCACTGACTTATCCGAGTTTCCTAGAATCAAAGGTTTCTAGTTCACCAGCCTTATTCTCCTCAGTTCCCCATCTTCTTCCTTCTCTCTACACAAACTGGCATCTCACTCAGCACTCCGCCATCTTGGCTGCTTCTCCTGGCCACATGGCCTCTTTCTGCTCTCTGCTCTGCTCCCTCTGCTCTCTCATGCTAATCATCCCAGGAACCAAGAGCGCAAGCTCCCGCTCCCTCCCCCTTTTATAGTGTAGCTTCACAACCTTTAATCCAATATACAAAATAGGGAAGTCTCTAATACAAAGTCACTTCTGAGTCATGATGGGATTGTACCACCCCACATCAAAAAGGGTGGGAAAGGCTTAATCCCAAAACCAAGCCCCAGGCTACAAAGATACATTAATTTCACCTGGGCAACGCCATCTTTAACAAAGTGAGCATAATATATTTTATCTGCCCAACACACATATGAGAAAGCAGTCAATGAACAACTAAGGTGTCGTAACGAAAAACTGATGATTGATGCTTCTCATCTCTCTCCGTTCCTGTCTGTCCCTATCTATCCCTCTCTCTGACTCTCTCTCTGTCTCTGAAAAAAAATAAAGAAGACCCGGATGTCATTTTAGAGTCACTTTTCTCACCATAACCATGGAGTGATAAATTATAAACTGGTAAATGTAAACAACGGATACTTGAATTAACGTCCTTGAAGGGCAGATGAAGGTTATCAGTCTCCTATATGACAATAGATAGATTATCTTATCAACTGAGGATTTAAAGCCAAGTAAAAGCTGATTCTATAGTCTCTGCTCTTATTTCTTCTCCCCAACTCAGTTGTTTATGGAAACATCAATTATTGTATCAATTTCTATTCCCTCTCTTTATCTATACTTGCTAATCATCTATCTTCATGCATTGAACTTTATGTTCAGTTTATAAATCTAACATACTTATTTTTTTAAGTGGCAAATATGAAGAAAAGGAGAACACAGTAAAGTTAATTTGGGTTGTCCCCTTTCATAGCTAATGATTAGGCAAAGTAGATGACAGTAAGTTATAAAGACAAAAAGACTGAGAAAAGGAACAGCAACGTAAGGGCAGGACACACACGTTCAGAAACTTGTGAAAGAAGAACAAAGAGCTGATAGCAAAGAGACTAATAAGGTAGTTTTGCCTCAAGCATATACTTTATAAACATTGTCAGGATTCCTCAGGATCACATCCTTCAGTTTACACTCAATGCACAGCTACTTTATAATGCTGCAGCAAATAAAATGTACTATTTGTATGTTCTCTTCTTAAATTAAGAAAGTAAAAACATCTATGGAAGAAACTAAGTACTGAGCAGACATTCATTGACCCTCACACATGATTTGGATCAAGTTTCAACACACAAAACTATGCACTTGTACAACACAGCATTATATCTTCATGGAATGTAAAGTCATCGTCATAACCAAACTAAACGGGATATAAAGAGTTTAAATGACTTCAACCATTTACTTGAAGACAACAGCAAGAATTTTTAATGATACTGAGGCTGTCTTAATCATTTCTTGTCTTAAGCATTACTTCTAAGAAGAACATAGTATTTACTATAGTTTGATAAACAAATTTTAATTATGTCAGGACCTTAGTAACCTCTGATGAGTCCAAGGTAACTATGAAGGTTTGCAGACTGCATATTTTAAAATGCAGCTGAAAACTATTAAGTATGACATCTACATATAAGAAGTAAAATACTGAGTCAAATAATCACTTAACAAAAAAAACTTAATCTCTACTAGAACTGAAGGATATCAGAATCTAAGAATTGAAAGGGAATTTACAAAATATCTAGTAACCTGTAGTAATAGTTTTTGACACACACCGATCTATCAGTAATCACTCCGACCTACAGTGTTTGGGGTGGCTGAGGAGCAGTGAAAAAAAAAAGTGTAAATTTGAAAGACTGATAAAAAGTACCACTCTCATCCCCAGGAATCTGATCTGCCTTCTGGTTCAGACACACTAAACACTAGTTATATAGTAGTAAGATTTCCTTCAACATCCTTGTGTATTCACTCAGCCTAGGCATGAACATTTCTAGAACAGACAGCTCTGTAATGAGCTTTATAATTAGCTGAAAATACAGCTATAGGTTTAACAGCCTGATAATGTTTTAAACTATTTTTTCTCTGCAAACGTAACTTTTCTAGAGTATCCATATATCTACATGATACTGGTTAATTTTAAATGACCGTACTTGCTTGAAAGACATATGGAACCAAAAATCTGTGTCCTTTAATTTCCATTAACTGGTTCTGGTTGTGTCCTCTGAAACTAATCCCTACTCTACTTGATAGTCTCATCAGATATTTAAAGACATACCTTCTACTCCTCCCTACCTTCACTGTCTCCTTTCTACATTAAATATTGGCAATTCCTTCACTTAAAAGACTGTTAATGTGAGTGAATGAGGGCCTCAATCAGGGTATTTTAACCAACAAGCTGAAAGGGTAGAATTAGCAACATGATACAAATATATGAGTGCTGACATGCCCACATTCAGAGGTTTCAGGTCTGATGTCTAGGATAATGATGCCATTAACAGAAACAGGGAACCCAAAAGGAGAAGATTAAGGAGAAGATGGGGAATTCATTTGAGACAAAGGGATTTTGAGATTCGTAACAATACGGGTAAGTTCATTTCCAAGTCTCATTCCATTAAATATGATAAGCTCTTTTCAAAGTCCCATTCCACTCATTACTTTTGCCAAGAAAAAGGTAAGTTCATATTACTGAGACTAGTAATTACATGTCCTTTAAATATAAATAGCACATTTATTGACTCATCAGTGGTTACCTCTATAAGATACTATGAGCTACAGAAAACCATAAAACCCAGTTCCTGTCCTCATTAACCTTACATTCTAATAAGTAAGATGTTTAAAAGTAAGCAGAACTCATGACTATATATGGTTGATAGATAAAATGGCTACTCAGCTGCCATCCCAAGAACAATGCAGGCTCAAAACAGAACATTCTCATCCCTAAGGTTAACTACAAGTAATGTTGTAGTTAATTTGCTTGCTAGTCTCTCTCTTCATGGCTTCCTGGCCTTTGAAATGTAGCAAAAAGTTTACCTTTGCAGGAATGTCAGGAAAAGTTTACATTGGGGAGAGACCTGACCATTAGGGGAGTTTAAATCACAATAGTTGTTTGTGAAAGCCTAGACACAGCACCTACTGCAGAAAGTTAAAGCCTGTAAATTAATTAGAAACTTAGATCACAAATGCTAAATCTTTACTTTGTAGCCCAGGGTAGTCAACTTTTTTATACCTACGACCCACTTTTGTATCTCTGTTAGTAGTAAAATTTTCTAACCTCCCACTGCGTCCACAGTAATGGTGATTTATAAAGTAGGGAAGTAACTTTACTTTATAAAATTTATAAAGCAGGGTTACAGCAAGTTAAAGCATATAATAATAATTACTTACCAAGTACTTTATGTCGGATTTTCGCTAAGTTTGGCAGAATAAATCTTTATAAAACAACTTACTATATAGTTAAATCTTTTTATTTATACTTTGGTTGCTCCACTACCACCCACCATGAAAGCTGGAACACCCACTAGTGGGGGACCAGGTTGACTACCACTGTTGTAGCCTAAAGAAAACAGAGTCCCTGTGAAAAAAATTCACCAGTAATTCCCAGGGTCACCAGGACCCAGCTGTTCTTGGGAGATACCTTATGCTGGATCTCTTGAAGATTTACCAAGGACACCAGACAGGTCCAAGCTGATAAAGCCTGTGCTACGTCAGAAAAAAACTTGCAGAGAAGGTGTCTCTGCCGCTGAATCTCCCTTTTCCTGCTCATCATAAAGTCAGTGACCAAGGCCACAAACCAGGATATGCTAGTCCACCCCTATCCCCTATATCTACCGCTCCTCTGCAGCTCGGGGCTGACACCCTTTGTGGTCTCAGCCCACCTGCACACAGGAATTTTTTAAATAAATTTTCCTTTTGGAGCACATTAGCCTCGTGTTTTCAGTTCAGCCCAAGGTTTCGGCCTTTCAATGGTTATGTCTTACAATAGAAATAGTGTTATAATTTGTAAGAGAAATATCTTCCCCTTTCCAATGAAAATATTTACACATGAAAAATGTGTAAATATACGTTACAGGGTAACACACGGTCACAACTGGCATTCTTCAAAGACAAAGAACAAGGACTTACAAATAACATAAATCTTTTATTCTGGGTGTAAATACAGAAAAACACTAACCATATTTCTTAGGAATGAGTTTAAAGTACTGTAAACAATTGTCTACTGTTGAAGATTAATGCTTGAATTGTATCATCAGTCAAAAGAAGAACATTGTTTAAAATGTTCGCAAATACAATTGTTTTGGCGTTCATATGGCATTGTTTGATGTCATTTTTAAAATCATTTCTAATTTTAAGTCATATTCTAGCAATTTGAAAATAGAGCTACAAATTTAAAGTTTTACAGAGATAAAACCTGCATCTGATATAACTGTTCTGGAGATCCCTATAACTATACAGTATGATGACGTTTTAAAATATTATGTCTACTTTAGAATTTTACAAATAAATTATTTTTTAAAAAGCAGTTTAGTTGGAATTTTATTTTTTTTACTGAGTTAATTGGGGTGACATTGGTTCATAGGCTCATATAGTTTCAAGTGTACAATTCTATACGATACATGATCTGTATAATGCATTGTGTGCCCACCACCCAGTCAAATCATCTTCTGTCACCATATATGTGGCCCCTTTACCCTGTCCTACCTCGCCACCCTCTTCCCTCTGGTAACCACCATACTGCTGTCTGTGTCTATGAGTTTCAGTTTTATATCCCCCCAAAAAGTGAAATAATATAGTTCTTAGCTTTTTCTGATTTATTTTGCTTAGCATAATATTCTAAAAGAATATTTAAATTGGTAACAATCACACAGAAAAAAATAATTCAAATAACTTTGACTATACATGTTTAGTGAGATATATTCTAAAGGATATAAAATGGCAAAGAAATCTTTACTTGGCAAATCTGTTATTGGAGGGAGTTTCAACATAGTAATTCAATAACTATCTTTAGTGTTGAAGGACAGATCAGATGAATAAATATAATGGTGCAGTTGAAAACCAAAATTCTCCCTGTATGAAAAGGAGATACAATATAAACTAAGAGAAGGTGAAGATGAAGTCTGTGGTTTTGAATTTGAATTGAAGGTTTCCTAATACTCATCTTTCTTCAAAAAACAGTGGAGCTTGGGGGGGATGCATGTGTGTGTCCCCATTTAGAGGGCCTAAAAACAATGATGTCCCAGTAGCCACAAGAACATCTGGCCCTTAACACTGGTTTGAACTGCATGGGTAAACTTATATGTGAATCTTTTTCAATAAATGCTATAAATATACTTTCTCGTTGTTATAATTTTCTTAATAACATTTTTTCTCTAGCTTACTTTATTGTAAAAACATGGTATATATACATATAACATACAAAATATTTGTTAGATGACTGTTGATGTTTTCAGTAAGGTGTCCAGTCAATAGTAAGCTATAAATGGCTCAGTTTTGGGGATGTTAAAAATTATATGTGCATTTTCAACTGCACAAGGGTTATCACCCCTAAACCCTACATTGTTCAAGGGTTAACTGTATAGTCAGTGCCCAAATTTTGGTTTCTAACTACCATTTCCCACTAAAATGAACCAGGGTCCACGGTAAAATGCCTTATTCCAGGTCTCAAACAGGTAATATACAAAGTGAGCCTGGAATATCTTACTGTACAAAAAGTAAGAATGTGCCCCAATACTAATGTGGACCTGTACAAAAGCCATAGGAACCAGCTTCCAGGGACTAAAGAATTTTGGGATAATTTAATCATCAATAAGAATAATAGTTATAACACACTGGATAATTTTTTTTGAAGAATCCTTTGGTACATAGTGATACTAAAAAAAAAGAGGAAAAAAAGCTCTTCTTTAGAGAAGATAATCAGCAAACATAAGAGGATTAAGAGAATTAGAAAACCATGCCTAGCATGTGGTGGTGCAGTGGGCAGAACACCAACCTAGGACACTGAGATGGCTGGTTCAAAACCCTATACTTACAAACCTGGGCTTATAATTACTTCTTCACCCTATCCATAAGAGCGAAAAGCAAGTACAAAGTTCAGCAAGACTGGTTAAAAATAAAAATACCCTGGCCAGTTAGCTCAGCGGTAGAGCGTTGGCCCAGTGTGTGGAAGTCCACGGTTCAATTCCTGGTCAGGGCACACAAGAGAAGCGCCCATCTGCTTCTCCACCTTTCTCCCTCTCCTTTCTCTCTATCTCTCTCTTCCCCTCCCGCAGCTAAGGCTCCAATGGAGCAAAGTTGGCCTCAGGCACTGAGGATGCCTCCATGGCCTCTGCCTCAGGTGCTAGAATGGCTCCAGTGGCTGCAGAGCAACAACCCAGATGGGCCAAGCATCGCCCCCTGGTGGGCATGCCGGGTGGATCCTGGTCAGGTGCCTGCAGGAGTCTGTCAGCCTCCCACCCCACCCCCACTTCTCACTTTGGAAAAATACAATAAATAAATAAATAAATATAACAAAAATAATAATCTCAATTAATAAGTAATTACAAACCAATCTAACATTAATTTGCTATTATAGCAGTAGACTAAACATAACTTCCTCTCATAAGAATCTGTGAAAGATGACATGTGATGACTCATCTAGTATGATTGTGAATAAGCAAAGAACCTTATATAATATATTCTCCAAGTACAGTTTTTGAGATCTACTGTATTAGATATAAGGAACTGTATAATTAAAATGTTGTCACAGCCTGACCAGGCAGTGGCACAGTGGATAGAGCATCAGACTGGGATGCAGAGGACTCAGGTTTGAAACCCCGAGGTCACCAGCTTGAGTGCAGGGGTCACTAGCTTAAGCGTGGGATCATAGACATGACCCAGGGTCACTGGCTTGAGCCCAAGGTCACTGGCTAGAGCAAGGGGTCACTTGCTCTGCTGTAGGATCCCCCCACTCCGGTCAAGGCACATATGAGAAAGCAGTCAATGAACAACTAGGGTGCCACAACAAAGAATTGATGCTTCTCATCTCTCTCCTTTCCTGTCTGTCTGTCCCTATCTGTCCCTCTTTCTGTTTCTGTAACAACAACAACAACAAAAATGTGTCACAGAAGTCCAGATGATCTCAGACCCCATATTACTATAATAAGTACAAACTCTGTACCAGACGTTTTGTTACCTTATGCATATATGTATATATATAAAATCTCATTTAATCCTCACAACAGCTCTACAAGGCATGTATTATTATTATCTTCATTTTATAGATTAAAAAAACAACAGGCCGTGGCCGGTTCGCTCAGTGGTAGAGCGTCGGCCTGGCATGCGGGAGTCCCAGGTTCGATTCCCAGCCAGGGCACACAGGAGAAGCGCCCATCTGCTTCTCCACCCCTCCCCCTCTCCTTCCTCTCTGTCTCTCTCTTCCCCTCCCACAGCAAGGCTCCATTGGAGCAAAGTCTGCCCGGGAGCTGAGGATGGTTCTGTGGCCTCTGCCTCAGGCGCTATAATGGCTCTGATTGCAACAGAGCAATGCCCCAGATGGGCAAAGCATCGCCCCCTGGTGGGTGTGCCGGGTGGATCCAGGGCAGGCACATGCGTGAGTCTGTCTGCCTGCCTCCCCGTTTCCAACTTCAGAAAAATACAAAAAAAAAACAAACAAAAAAAATACAAAAAAAACCACCAGACTTAAAAATAATGAGATAACTTATGTAAGGTCACACTGGTAGTAAATAGCAAAACACACCTTCAATCTAGGCAGTCTGACTCCAAAGCCTCTATGCTCTATACACTCTACAGTCTACTGCTATACTATGAAATGTACAATTTAAATAAACTCATTATATTCAATGAATGCCTACTAAATGAATAAAATCTCGGGAAAATATTTTAAAAGTCTGTGTAACATTGAGCCTCTTATTATTCAATAAAGAATTTCCTGAGTAAAATTAATTGTGAAATATT
The DNA here is from genome assembly GCF_036850995.1 of Saccopteryx leptura. Lineage (NCBI taxonomy): Eukaryota > Metazoa > Chordata > Mammalia > Chiroptera > Emballonuridae > Saccopteryx > Saccopteryx leptura. The sequence continues at coordinate 136,429,302 of NC_089505.1, read as the reverse complement.
TCCTTTAGCCCCAAAATATTAAGCATGGCTGAAACCATTTCTGATTAATTAGAAATAATCCAAATTTGACAGGGTACAAATATTAGAATTTATATTTTATTGACACATTAGATTATATTTGCTTAGAGAAAACCGATAACTGTATTAAAATTTCTACAGCACAATAATCAGAATAGAAAAGCTGCAGGCTTGTTTGGGGTTACATGGTCCCCCAAAAGCCAGGAACTACAATAATTTCTGTCTCTGAGACATAAATGAATAGCATTTATGGGCGTGCCGGGTGGATCCAGATCTGTCCAAATATACAGAAATACCTCAATAACAACTAAAACAAATAAATTTTTCTATATATTTGCATTTATTTTATTGAATGGAACATGTGTTAAGTGGGTTTTATTTTTAAGTTTTTACTAAACTATACAATTCTCTATATTGTCTACTTTTTACCTTTAAACTGTTTCCAAAATTTTACCATGAGTGAACTGACAATTCAACATAGCATCATATTATTGGACTAATTACAAGCTCTTCGTTTTTCCCGGAAGAAGCCTTATTAATGTGTAAACTAGACCATACACAGACTTTACCTTTCAAAGCCTTTCTAATCCCGCTGGGTACTTTCAATGACATAATCTAATTACAAGTCACAAGCAACCTAGGAGGAAAGAGTATTCCCTCGAGTCTATTATTATTAATTGACATACAATCATTGCAAAAATTCTACAGGGGACATATGTTCCCAGTAGGCAAAGAAAAAAAATTCCATCTATAATTCAGATACCAAGAGATGTACGGCCACGTATTCTCCTCAAACTTATAGGCAGTAGCGAACTTCTTGTGGGAAACTAATCAATACAAAACGAAAATGTAAGCCAAAGAAACCTTTAGATAAACTAAGTACGCAGAGACATGCTGAGTAGACCACTGACGTCTCTGGTCTTCACCAGTCATCTCACGCATATATTCGAGTTTCCATCCTAAAAGCCCTTACATGTGGATGGAAGTGGAAGAATTGAGGGTGAAGCGAGAACCAAATAAAAGTGATTGCAAGTTAGTCTGTATGGGAAAGCATGAAGATATTCATACGAGTGTGTTAAGGTCTGAAGCAGTAACAAAGGCCAAATAGGGGGAAAATAGGAATGAGAAAATTACGACCTCAGGAATCCGATTTGGGGGGTGAGGGTTCCCTTTTCTTTTATTTTCTTAAATGGGGAGAAATAGGAAAGGAGTTAAACGGATGCGATAGTGCAGGGGACAAGTGGTGGTGCCTGGACACCTAAGAAAAGCCACCAGAAAAGGGGGAACAGCTTCCCCAGCTGCCCACAGGGAAGGCTTACGGTGTGTTACCTCTGGAGCCCAGAAAGGCGACAAATGAGAAGGCAAATGACACTAGAAAGGAGGGAGGAACCAAAACCTTCAGAGACCACACTGTGGGCCACAAGATCCCCACTAAGGGTAGGGCCGCCCAAGAAATCTGGTCATTCGAGGATCAAGACACTAATCCCCCACCTCTTCCTGCCTCCCCTGGCCCCCTCACCGAAACAGAATGGGAGACATGTAAGAAGTGTGCAGGAGCCACCAACCCGGGAGAAGGTCCAGCTCCCGCGCAAACCGCCACCAACACAGCCCGCACTCTCTGAGGCTCCGACCACAGCGCGGCCGCCACAGGCACTTCCAGTTCCCGGGCCACCGTAGTCAGAGGACCGGCCTCCCTGCAGACCTAATAGATGAGCCACTTCCGGGCACTAACTTCCTTTGATTGGCGGCAGCAATAACAGCAGCCTACGAATTCCTGGTCCGCTGACTTCATCCATCCCTTTTTCGCCCCATGTCCGCCACCTAGCCACTGAAGTCACCAATCCGGCCAGCGGCGAACCGAGAGAAAGTAGCCATCTGTCACATTCTGCCTGCAAGGAGTTCTTGTTGAACAATTGGACTTCAAGCAACGCCACGCCCACTTTCTCGCAAGGAACTTCAAGATCCAGGATGCACTGCGTCCCTCAGTCTTCACTCTCTCCCCAACACCATCAGACCGCAAATGCGTTTTTAGAGAAGTCATTAAATCTCTCTAGCTAATGTTGACCTTTCTAACAAGCACAGCTTTGGTAAAAAATGAAATAATAATAATAGTCATAGAGTAATATTCTTTCCTTCACGTATTGTGAAGTACTCTATAGTTGGAACTATAGGTAAATTTTTTAAAAAGTCAAGGAATGTGTGTACTCATTTTCCACATTTAGGTTATTTTCAAGGATTGAAACACATGACAATCTGCAAAGGCTTATAAAATGAGAATTTTTTATCCTCACTGATAAGTGTGTTGGGAGATGCTATTTATTGCAAAGTGTAATCCCATGTTATTTTGTAGTACTGCAAAATTGTGCTGGTGCACAGACTACCAGATGTATGCTCCTGAATTGCGTGGAAAACTGTAATAATGAAACCGGAAAATATATCGGAGTTCTGCCTGACCTGTGGTGGCACAGTGGATAAAGTGTCAACCTGAAACACTGAGGTCCCGGCGGAAACCCTAGGCTTGCCTGATCAAGGCACATATGGGAGTTGATGCTTCCAGCTCCTCTCCCGTGTCTGTCTGTCTGTCTGTCTGTCTGTCTCTCTCTCTCTCTCTCTCTCTCTTTATCTCTAAAATGAATTTTTTAAAAATCTAAAAATAAAAAAATATATCAGAGTTTGTGTTGCCTGTCACCAATTCAGAGACAGAGATTGAATCTTTACAGGTGCTTTATTCGGATGACTGGCAATCTGGGGAGATGGGGGTTATATTTCCAAATCAACACTTTTTTTCAAGTCATAGTTACTTCACTTTAGTTGTTCATTGATTGTCTGTTTTATGTGCCTTGACCTGGCAAGACCAAGGTTTCAAACTGGCCACCTCTGCATTTCAGGTCAACACTCTATCCACTGTGCCACCACAGGCCCCGCCCAACTTCTTTATAAAGGAAAGAAAAAGGTAAGTAAGCATTTGGGGGTTTCAAAGGGTAATCAGATCAGTCACTCAAGCTAAAATTTTAGCTCTTGCGTTCCCCTTATTAATATAAGTTAGAAATTAAAAATTTAACAGGCTCTACTACCGGACTGTGAAATCATATAGGAAAGAAAACCTTTCAGAATGCAGAATTTAAAAGTTAAAAATTAACTTTGAAATGTTTTTCAATTTTTAATGTGTTAAATGGTTTGAATTACTTTATTTTTTTCATTATTCTCACCAAAACAGGTAACTAGAATATTTATTTTCTATTATGTAGTAGGGCAACCAAGTAACCAATCACTCAAAGGATGTAACAAAATAAAAAATATTAACATTTATTAGAGTTATTAGATTTAGCAAACTAAATTACTCTTTTCTTGACTGATTAGATAGCCTGTGGTTCCATGTTTTAAAACACAGAACTCTGTTTTGATTTCTTAAGACAGATAACATGCATCTAACAAGCTGTGTGGATATTTTGTTACTTTAAGATTTGTATCACAGCCTGACCAGGTGGTGGCACAGTGGATAGAGTGTCGAACTGGGACACAAAAGGACCCAGGTTCGAAACCTTAAGGTCTCCGGCTTGATCACAGGCTCACCAGTTTGAGCACATGGTTGCTAACTTAAGCCCAAGGTTGCTGGCTTGAGCAAGGGGTCACTCACTCTGCTGTAGCCCCCCCCCCCCATCAAGGCACATATGAGAAAGCAATCAATGAACAACTAAGGAGACTAAGGAGCTGCAACGAAGAATTGATGCTTCTCATCTCTCTCCCTTCCTGCCTGTCTGTCCCTCTCTCTGTCTCTGTTTCTTTCTCAAAAAAAAAAAAAAAAAAGACTTGGATTACAATAATGAATATATTTCATTTTTGATATTGTGTATCAAAGAAATAATGCTTGGACTCTTGAAATAAACTACTTGGTAATTATACAAAATAAAAGTATGTGTATACCACAAGCATTGGTTTTTTATGGATTTATCACAAAACAAATTTTAATTGGTTAGAAAACACAGATTAGAATAATTTCCATTTCTACAATTTCACATAGAAGTCACAGAGGGAAGTTATATTCTGTAATACTGACATGGCATCCGCTACCATGCAAACTGCTTTCCAACTCCAGTGTGCTAAATAATGCAGCACTAGCAAGTAAATATTTAAAATCTATGATCATGGAAAACAATCTGCTGCTTTCCATACTCATGCACCAAAACAATAACAGAGAGAGAGAAAATATTTCCTTTGGAATGATTCAGAAGTAATGATAAACTATAATTAGGTTATCTGCTATTCATAGGTGTTTATAGTAAATAAACACATAATTACATCCACTTATCAGGGATGTTAGTAAGGAAGCTTTAAAATATGCTAAATATTTGATACCCATATTTCTAAAGCAGTTTCAGTGATCAATTGGGTAAATGAATGTGGAAGAGAGTTTAAAGAATTCATAATTTATGTAACAGAATGTAGGTTTTAAAAAATGATTCTTGCAGCTGCAGTGCTTAGCAATAGTCTCTCCTCTAAATATCTTTGACTTTCCAATTCAGCCAATTGCCAACACAAGAGTTAAAATTGGACAAAATGTTCATTTCAGTGCAACGAATATACCATGAGTACTGCTAGAGTCAAAGCACTCTGTCTAGGCACTACAGTCTTTTCTGAAGCACAGTTTTGGTAATGAGGAAAGACTTAAAGGAAAAGGCTTAAAGATAAGACCTTTATCAGAATGGAATAGAAAGCAAGATGTATATAACATCGACTTTTAATAATGACTTGTGCATTTGGTTAATTGGAATTCTATTATAATAGCCCATATTCCTTTTAAAAGGCAGGAGCCTAAACATCTGTGTCTCTCTCAGCACTAAACACAGCACTTTGTGCAGACTGACTGACACTCCATAAGTGTTTTGGAAGTTCCCAGTGATGTCTGAGGCCCTGAAACTCCCTTCGTATTCATATTGTGTAGTTTTAACATAAGCTATTATGTTTTAAATTAATAATTTCAATTATATAATAAATAGCTATTACAACCAGAATATTTAATCAATCAGAATTTTACATTAAAAAATAATGAAAAATAGCAATTTACTGCTGTATATATATATATATATGTATATAAAACACATTTATCTTGAGTGTCTAGCCCTTTCTAAAATGTCATCATATCCTATGCATATACTTTGAAAATATACTAGCCATTCTAGTAGTACACTGATTGTAACAGAGCTCCAGATTTTTGTTAGTAAACTTTTGATCGTTAACTTCTACCTAGGGACCTATGGAAAAATGAAAGTTCTGTTTAATTATTAAATGTGTACAATGAATGCCTGATCAGCAATATTATTTTGAGATAAATTAAACTCAGCCTTGATGAGGTGAATACTTGGAAGACTAAGCAATTATTTTAAACAAAATTTAGTGAAACTTTTTCTTCTTTCCAAGTGACCTTATCTCTATCACCTTGCCTATATTTTCAAGCTTTCTCTCTCTCTGCTGCCCCCTTTATCTCAGCCTACAATCATTCACAGTATCCCCATAATTTTGAAAGCAACTTCAGTTGACTCAGCTTCCCTCCTAAATGCAATATCCTTCTAACCCCATATCCTTTCATAGTTACACTTTTCAAGTGCTACACACTAACCTTAGGGTTGAAATGCAGCACAGGATCTATTGACAGCTAGTATTTATTTAACCCTGAGCACTGTGCTAAATCCTAGAAATAGAAAGAAAATTCAGATAAGAAACTTATGGTTCCCCGCCTGACCAGGAGGTGGCGCAGTGAATAGAGCATCGAACTGAGATGAGGAGGACCCAGGTTTGAGACCGCGAGATCGTCAGCTTGAGCACGGACTCATCTGGCTTGAGCAAAAAGCTCACCAGCTTGGACCCAAGGTCGCTGGCTCGAGCAAGGGGTTGCTCAGTCTGCTGAAGGCCCGCGGTCAAGGCACATATAAGAAAGCAATCAATGAACAACTAAGGTGTCACAAGGAAAAACTGATGATTGATGCTTCTCATCTCTCTCCATTCCTGTCTGTCTGTCCCTGTCTATCCTTCTCTCTGACTCTCTCTCTGTCCCTGTAAAAAAAAAAAGAAAAAGAAACTTATGGTTCCCCAATACAGTGTGATAAATGTTATTATGATAGGGATGTGGACAAGGTATTATGAGAAAAAGGTGTGTCAGTTACTCTCAAGTTAAGGGATTCTAGAGGAAATCCTAAAATAACATAAATGACAATGGTAATTAAATAACTAGCTTCAGAAGAAGAAAGTCCAACCAGTTTATGGTAACCCATAAATTCATTATAACTGGAACATGAGAGTGGGAGAGTGATACAATATAAGGCTGGAAAAACAGACTGAGGCTATTTCATAAAGGAACCTTTTATACTATGATAAGAATCTTGGACTTTAACCTGATTTAGGGAATGAATAATTCAATTGAATTTTAGGCAGCTAGTTGCAGTATTATAGAGAATGATTTAGACCAGAAAGACCAGTTGGGAGATTATTTTTGTATTTCAGGTTTGAATAAAGGGATATCTGAAATAGTGATAAGAAAAAAAGCAAAATATAATTATAAAAAGTCAGAAATATTAGGATAATAGATCAAAGAGGAGATATGAGGAAAGAAGGAATTCAGGAAGGCTTCCAGGTCTCTGTTTCTCAACTTTCCAAGTGTTGAGTTAGGAAAGCTTTGGAAATGTCAGATAACTATGCCCAGGAGGCAATTAGATTTAGAGCTTAAAAGAAAGATTTGAGCTGAGCACGTAGCTTGGGGAGTCACCAGCTTTAGATGACAGTTGAAACTGTGGGCCTGGATAAAATTGTGAACCAGGTGTGGATGGGATTCTGAGCCAGTAACCAGCCAGCCAAAATGTGACAGAGATGAGGTTAGGTAGAGAATGATATATGCAAATGACATAAAATCTGTTAAGGGATGGGATTTTTACATTAAAACAAAGGACTGCTGAATTATATGTAGCGCTAAATAATGAGAGAGCTGAACTCTTCTGTGGATGTGGGGTTCATGAATAAATGAGTCCAAAAAGGTTAAAAGGCATAAATTCCAGAAAGTTGTAGGGGAACAGAATCTTCAGAGAAGAGTATTTCTTAAGACCAATATGCAAGAACTTTATGAGGAGAATCAGAATGTAGCAAAGAAGAGCACCAGAAAAGGAATGGGAATATTTTGAAAGGAAAAAAGTAGTGGGGGGATTAAGTCATGGGAAAGGAAGCACAAGAGAGAACACAGAAGGAAAGATGATGAGGATGACAGGAATATGAGATAGTATTCACTAGCCTCAAGGTTTCAGAACAAAAATCCGATGTAAATTTGTGATTCATCCTAACCTGTCTGTGTAGCTTTCACTAATCTTGACAGCAGAGAGTGTAACTGACTTGCTTGCAACACTCACATCCTTCCCTTATAATGGTAGCACCCTCCTCTTCAAAGCCAAGAGCTTCAGGATAGGGATACTTTCCTAAGTTCTAAACGGCATGTATGTATTATGATTTGCCTAAAGTTTAAACTTTAAATCAAATATGGTGGCCCACTTTCTTGGTTTAGAGATGAACATGTAACATAATTCCGGGTAATAAGATGTTAGAGGATATTAGCTGGGGAACTTCTGGGAAAAGTTTTTCTCCCAAACAAGAAAACAGTGCATGCTGTACACCCATGTCATAGCAGCATTATTCACAATAGCTAAAAGGTGGAAGCAGCCCAAGTGTCATCAACAGATGAAGGGATAAGCAAAATATAGATACAATGAAATATTATTCAGCCTTTAAATATAAGAAATTCTGACACATGCTACAAAAATGGGTGAATGTTGAGGACACCATCCTGGGTGAAATAAGCCAGTCACTAAAAAGACAAATACTATCTGATCCCACTTACATGAGGTACCTAGAGTAGTCACATTCACAGAGACAGACAGGAGAATAGTGGTTGCCAGGGGATGGGGGGTGGGGAGGAATGGAGAGCTATTATTTAACGGGCAGAGTTTCAGTTTTATTAGATGACGTAAGTTCTGAAGATGGATGGTGGTAATTGTTGCGCAATAATGTGAATGTATTTAGCTTTACCTGTGGTTATGCAGTGGATGAGGGCATCAGCCTGGAATGCTGAGGTTGCTGGTTCATGTCCCCAGGCTTTCCCATCAGGACACATACAAAAAGAAACTACTACTAGGAGTTGATGCTCCTGGCTCCCCTCACCCCTCTCCTCTCTCTTAAAATCAATAGGATAAAATCTTTAAAATCAATAGATAAAGTCTTAATATATATATATTCATATATATATATGAATGCATTTGCCTCACCAGGCAGTGGTACAGTGGAAAGAGTCAGCTTGAAATGCTGAGGACCAGGTTCAAAACCCCAAGGTCACCGGTTTGAGCGTGGGCTCATCAGCTTGAGTGCAAGGTCACCAACTTGCACATGGGATCACAGACAAGATCCCATGATCAATGGCTTGAGCCCAACGTCGCTAGCCTAAACAAAAGGTCACTGGAACTGCTGGAGCCCCCCCACCCCATCAAGGCACATAGGAGAAAGCAATCAATGAACAACTAAGATGCCACAACTATGAGTTGATGACTCTTCCTTCCTGTATGTCTGTTCCTTTCTCTCTCTCACTTAAAAAAAAAAAAAGAATATTTAATATGACTAAATGGTACAGTAAAAATGGTTAAAAGTGCAAATTTTATAGCTCAGTTGATTAGTGCATCAGCCCGAGAAGAGGTTCCTGGTTCCATCCCAGGTCAAGGCACATAAGGAACAGATTGATGTTTCTGTTTTTCTCTCTCTCTCTCTCTCCTCCTTCCTCTTTCTGTAAAATCAATAAATTTTTTAAAAGTTTGAAATCTTTTTTTTTTTTTTTTTCCGAAGCAGGAAACAAGGAGAGACAGTCAGACAGACTCCCACATGCGCCTGACCGGGATCCACCCAGCATGCCCACCAGGGGGCGATGCTCTGCCCCTCCGGGGCGTCGCTCTGCCACGTCCAGAGCCTGGGGCAGAGGCCAAGGAGCCATCCCCAGCGCCCAGGCCATCTTTGCTCCAATGAAGCCTCGTTGCGGGAGGGGAAGAGAGAGACAGAGAGGAAGGAGAGGGGGAGGGATGGAGAAGCAGATGGGCGCCTCTCCTGTGTGCCCTGGCCGGGAATCAAACCCAGGACTTCCGCACGCCAGGCCGGCGCTCTACCACTGAGCCAACCGGCCAGGGCCGAAATCTTTTTTTTTTAATGGAGAAAGAAAGCAGTACATGCTAAGACCATTCAATGGCAAAAGAATAGTCTTCAACATATAAAGAATAATGTTGGATTCCTACCTCATACCATATTCAAAAGTTAACTAAAAATTTATCAAAGATGTAAGTATAAAAGTTAAAATGATAAATTTTTAGAAGAAACCATACAAGTAAAATCTCCATGACCTGGACTTGGCAATGGTTTCTAAGATATGACACAAAAAAACATAAGCAAAAAAGAAAATAACAGAGAAATCGGACTTCATCAAAATTAAAAACTTTCATGCATCAACCTGACCTGTATTGGTGCAGTGGATAAAGTATAGACCTGGAATGCTGGGGTTGTCAGTTCAAGGACCTGTGCTTGCCTGGTCAAGGCACATACTCTCTTTAAAATCAATAAATAAACTCTAAAAAAAAAAACCCACAAAACTTTTATGTATCAAAGTTGAGCCCCCTGCCTCCTGGTCTCTGACAAGGCTGCAATCAAGGTCTTAGCCACATCTTCTGAAGGCATGACGGGGGAAGAATGTGCTTTCAAGTTCACTCAGTGGTTGTTGGCAGGATTCAGTTCTTTGCAGGTGTTGGACTGAGAGTCTTAGTTCTTTGCTGGCAGTTGGCCATAGCCACTCTCAGTTCTCTGCCTCATGGGCCTCTTCAACAATAGCGCCTTGTTTCATTGGAGTATGTGAGCCAAGAAAGCAATAGAGAAAGTCTGCTAGCAAGAAGGAAGTCATAGTCTTCAAGTCCAATCATGAAAGTAACATCTCATTATTTTTGCTGTATTCCATTTATTAGAAACAATTCACTGAGTCTAGCTCACACTCAAGGGGAGATGATTACACAAGAGAATGGAAATCATTCAAGGCCATTTTAGAAATACCTGCCACATACAATGGCTGCAAATACAATGCTAATTTGTAGGTACCTAAAAACCACAAGTAATAACAAAAGCATGAAAGTGAATGCCTACCGGTATTGCAGCTTGATTCTTTGCTATCTAAGAATCTGTTGCATTCAGTAATTTCTAAGCAAAAAGATTTCATAAGTTTTTTTTTCTTATCTAAACATTTTGCAACTCAAGTCCTCTCCATACTCTGAAGCAGTGTTTATCTTCGATGTTGCCTCCAGCATTATAGCATTTGAACACAGTTGCCTTTTGTGGGGCAAGAAATGTGGAAAAAGTATTTCCCTGGGGCCTGAACAGTGTTAGTCATGAGAATAGATGTTTAGGGAGAGAGGATACACTTGATTAGTGCTGGCAGCCAAGCAGAGAATGAGAAAGATATTCTTGTGTTTTTAGTATGATTTTTGTGGGTATGTTATAAGTGTGGCCTCTAAGACATAAGGCAATAAAACAGTGGTTCCTCCTGGCTTGAGCAAGGGGTCGCTGGCTCGGTTGGAGCCCCTGGTCAAGGCATAGATGAGAAAACAATCAGTAAAAAACTAAGGTGCCACAACTATGAGTTGATGCTTCTCATCTCTCTCCCTTCTTGTCTGTCTGTCCCTGTCTGTCTCTCCCTCTTAAAAAAAAAGAAAAGAAAGAAAAGAAAAATGGTGGTTACTCTTACTTGACACTGGTGTCAGAACTGAGGTATTTAAGAGAGAAAAGCAGTAAGAAAAAAACAATCATTCAAAATGTCATCATCTAAAGGCAACCATTGTTCACATTTTAATCTGTATTTTTGGATACCTTTTTCTAAGTGTAGGCTTTATTTATTTGACAAGTGTTGTGATTATTTTACTAGCATAATTTTTTTATTTAGCTCTTTTCATTTGTCATTAAAACATAAAGCACATTTTTGTGTTATTATGGACTATTTATAAACAGTATTTTTTAAAGAAACTATACTTTTTTTCTACTTTACACCCTTTCCAGGGAAAGTCAAAAAGTTAAATACTATTCATAAACATTACATCTGCTCATCTTAATTTCAGCCTGGCCCAGTTTCAGATTCTTCTGAATCTACAAATAGCCTCTCTCTTTATCGCTCTTTTTCTCTCTCTTTCTCTCCCTTCTCACTCTCTAGCTCTCTTTCTCTTGCACAATAAAAAAAATGAACTATTTTGGTCCTGGCTGGTTGGCTTGGTTGATTGGAGCATCGTCCCAATACACTGAAGTTGAGGGGGGTTTGATCTCTGGTCAGGGCACATATAGGAATGGATTGATGTTTCTGTCTCTCCTTCTCTCCCTTCCTCTCTCTCTCTAAAATAAATCAATACCTTTTTTTATAATTAACTATTTTGGGTGTTTGGAGACTCAAGAATTCAGTGATCTTGAAGGAACAGGAAAGAGTCTAATAGTAGTAATTTGTCAGTTGACCTAAAAGCAAGGTCTCAAACTTTCAATTGGAGGAAGGTTCAGAAAGAGGCTACTCAGTTAATATTAATAATAAGTTGATATTAATACTAAATTATAAAAAACATTAGATGCATATGTTTCAAAATAAAAAGGCATCCAGAATAGAGCTTCTCTTGTTATTTGTTCTTTTTTTTTTTATCTCTGCAGAAACAAAAAGCTGGAAACAATCACACTTATTAAATCCCAGTACTTCAGTGCAAAGTCAACAGAGCAAAAAAAGACAGATGTCTTAGAATTATAAAAAGTTTAGGCTGCAGACTTCTTGAAAGGCTCTTAGAAACCCTAGAAGACTGCAGACCAGAGTTTGAAAGCCACTGTTTTAAATTCTTAGTCATTTACATCTTAGCAAATACCTGATAAATTTTAGTCGCAGCTCTATGTGTTGTCCTTATTGTAGAGCTTAGAAAAGCAAAGCTGAGACAAGTTTACTGCTTTACTCAGGGGTCCCATAGGTATGAGGGAGAGAAGTAGAGTTTGCATCTAGAATTGTCTAAATCCAAAACCCAGGCTCTCCCTCTACTTTATATTCTTTGGATAACAATATTTCTTTTCGGTCATGCAAAATATGGTGCTGAAAGTATTTGTTGTACATCTCTCCTCCACTAAATGGTCAACGGTACATATGGACTCTTGATGATCTGTTTTCCTAGTTATAAAAGTAACTGAAACTAATACAAAATAATATTGAATGTCAAATGTAATTGGAAAAAAAGTAACAGTGGTAATATTTTAAACAAGAAAATTCCCAAATTCTCTCACTAAAAAAAAAAAAACGTAATGTGAAGTGAAAAGTAGAGAAGGAAGGAAGGAAGGGAGGGAGGAAGAAAGGGAGAGAGGGAGGGAGGGAGGGAGGGAGGAAGGAAAAGAAGGAGGGAAGGAGGGAGGAAGGAAAGAAAAGAGAAAGGAAGAAGGAAGGAAAGAAGGAAGGAAGGAAGGAAGGAAGGAAGGAAGGAAGGAAGGAAGGAAGGAAGGAAGGAAGGAAGGAAGGAAGGAAGGAAGGAAGGAAGGAAGGAAGGTAAATTTAGCTATCTTATTCTGAAATATGGGTAGGAAAAAATAAGGGTGGGAGTATTTTACAGATTTTCAGATTTTGTAATTTGGCCCTGTCCTCACGCAAGTCTGAAGTTATACTCCATGCATGGCATAGGTCCTCAAGTTGAGAAATTGATGTAAAATGAACCAAAGAGCAAAAATATCTCCCAACACAAACACTGCTTGGGCAATAACCCTGAAACTACCTACCCTCTCCTTCCCCATACATACCACTTATTCTGCATTAGCATGACTTCACTATTTCATTGTCTATAAAGCCTTGTTTCATGTATATTTCTGTTTAAAGACACCTTATATAATATATATTATTGATTTATTAACATTGAACCCATAGTCAATGTACTATATAACTCATGCCTTGAATGAAGCTTTTTTAACACAGTATTTTCCTTACAAGGCACACCGCAGCCTCTTGGGCTTAGGAATACTAAGCACAGCACTTTGCACTAGCCTAGGGGCCACTTCAAACAACAAAATCGCTAACAAAAAAACCAAGAATGTGAAAAATGCAAAATATAGCAATAAATATCTCGCAAAAGGGACAGTTGTTTATCATATAAGAGCTAAAACAAGAAGGCAAAGCGTCACCTTGTTTGGCCTCAGCTAGGAATGCAGGAAGGAAATTCATATTTTTCACAGCTTCATACATGAGTATGTCCACCAAAGACAGAGAAAGAGCCATGAGTGTGGATTTAGGAGTCATAAACAAATTATAACAAGTAGGTGAATTGGCAAATACAGAATCCACAAATAATGAGAATTGACTACAATTATAAAACTTTCCTGGAAGAACACACCCTAAAGTCAAGCCACCACAAAATTCCTATTCTGTTTAAGATGTGGTCACAATTCAGTTAAACACAAGAGAACAATTTATCATATGTGAGATAGCAAACACAAGCACTTAAAAACTCAAAAATATCTAGAAATGCATTTATTCAATAAGGCTTATAAAATATGAATATTTAATTTGATTTTAAAAATAAAAGGAGGAAATATCATATTGGTTTAAAAGACCACATAGGATTGAAGAAGACCAACAGAATTTCTAGAAATAGAAAAATGTAGTCAGTTAAATTTTAAAAACTCAGTGAAAAAGATAAACAGTGGACTCGATAATTGAAAAAATAATTAGTGCCCTTGAAAATAGATCAAAAAAGAAATTATTCTAATCAATGCAAAAATCAAAAACAGAAAATATAAACTAAAAATCATAATCTGATTATAAAGTGGTAACCTATTGTTAATGTTTTTGTGTATATCTTTCCATATATATACATCTAGCATATGTATATACATATATAATATACTTTATAGTAAACATAATGAAATATTATAGCTTAATAATTTTGATTTGGTAATTTGCTTTGACTATTTTCCAGTTAATAACTCTACTGTTTAATTTTTCTTAGCAAGAGAGACAGAATGAGTGAGAGAGAGAAAGAGGAAGGGAGAGAGATGAGAAATATCAACTCATAGTTGCATTACTTTAGTTGTTCATTGATTGCTTCTCATTCGTGCCTTGACGGGGGTGGGGGTGGGCTCCAGCCATGCTCAAGTCAACGACCTTGCGCTTAAACCAGTGACCAAGGGGTCATGTTGATGATCCTATACTCAAGCTGGCGACCTCATGCTCAATCTTGCATGCCTGACAGTCAAGCCAGATGAACCCACACTCCATCTGGTGATCTTTGGGTTGGTTTGGAACCTGGGTCTTCAACATCCCAGATTGAAACTCTATCCACTGTGCCACCACTGATCAGGCAATAACTCTGCTTTTAAAAAAAAAAAAATTTTATTCATTTTAAGGTGGGGAAGAGAGATAGAGAAAGAAAAGGAGCAGGAAGCATCAACTCCCGTATGTGCCTTGACCAGGCAAGTCCGGGGTTTCGAACTGGTGACCTCAGCATTCAGGTTGACACTTTATCCACTGTGCCACCCCAGGTCAGGCCTAACTCTGCTTATTTAATTGATTGCATTGCATTACATTGACGTGTTATAATTTACTTAGCTATTCCCAGTGGTGAGATTCAAATAACTTAACAACTGGTTCTTTGCCCTAATGACATTTTTTTTGTTTGTTTTTGTTTTTTAGCAAGAGAGTCAGAGACAGACAGAGAGAGACAGAGACAGAGAGAGGGACAGATAGGGACAGACAGGAAGAAAGAGAGATGAGAAGCCTCAATTCTTCATTGTGGCTTCTTAGTTGTCCATTGATTGCTTTCTTATATGTGCCTGACCAGGGTGCTCCAGCTGAGCCAGTGACCCCTTGCTCAAGCCAGCAACTTTGGGTTTCAAGCCAGTGACCATGGGATTATATCTATGGTCCCATGCTCAAGTCAGCGACCCCATGCTCAAGCTGGTGAGTCTGCGCTCAAGCCAGTAACTTTCAACCTGGGCCCTCTGGGCCTGACCTGTGGTGGCTCAGTGGATAAAGCATCGACCTGGAATGCTGAGGTCGCTGGTTCAAAACCCTGGGCTTGCCTGGTCAAGGCACATATGGAGTTGATGCTTCCTGCTCCTTCCTTCTTTCTCTCTCTCTCTCTCTCTCTCTCTCTCTGTGTCTCCTCTCTAAAATGAATAAATAAAGTCTTTAAAATAAAAAGAACCTGGGTCCTCTGCTTCCCAGCCGACACTCTATCCACTGCACCACCACCTACCTGGTCAGGCCCTAATGACTGTTTTAAATATAAAAAAAGATATACCAAAAAGTAGTTTATTATTTCATGCATTTAATACTTAAATAAGAACAGGAAAAGAAGTACACAAAACTAGATTATGTTATGAGTTTTAAAATATTAATAAAAAATATTAAATAATACCTGACAAAAAAAATCTAAGTTGTCACCCCTGCTTGTTTGGAACCTTTTCTCTTTATGTTATATTTGTTTACTGAAGTAACAAATGTGAAGGAATTAAAATGTAGAATTTAATCAAAGGTATTATGAGTTTTATGAAATTAATAAATAAATATTACAAGCATAGTTCTGTCAAATTTTTTTCAGATGGAATGAATATTACTACAGGCACTTATAATATGCTGTTGCGCAGATGAATATTAAAAAAACGGTCAGAAATGTAAATTTGCAGCCGCCCACCTTAGAGAGAACCTTGATTACAAGTGCCATTTTAACAACCGGTTCGCCAAACTCAACAAAAAGTTAGGTATCAGTTCTGAACAGGTGCAAACTGGCTGAATCCCAGTACTGGCTATTCCCTTGTATAAACCATTTGTTTCCAAATTTTTAATTTAATAAATATTACTGTACTGCATATTTGTTCATATATCCTATATATTTACTGAATATACTAAAAACACTTAACTGTACACTTCAAAAGAGTGAATTTAATAATATGCAAATTATTTCTCAATTTATAAAAACAAATACAAGTAATAGAACAGATCTGGTGATGCAGGAGAAAATACATTGTCTTTAAATATGTTAACAACTTAAGTCTTAGGTTCCTCCAGGTTATCCCAGTTAGATACTCCAAGCAGGCATTTGGAATTACTTCACTACAGTTCTGGAAGAAGACCGAAAGTCATGTGAGTTTTGAAACCATGGAAACTGTCAGACCATGTAGGGATAGTAGAAGAGTTAAACAGAATAGCTTCTCAACAAGAGCATATCAGGTCCACTGGGTATGGCTTTTGCACACCCCTCTAGGCTGATCTCTCATCATTCTGCATCTCAGATTTTTTTCTCAATACTGAATTACATTTATTCATTAAATAAATATTTATTTAGTGCCCAACATTGGGGGAGGGGAGTGAGCAAGCAGACATAGCCCTGAGGGAGTTCACAGGCTAAAAAAGTAAACAAGCAATTACCTCTTATGGTAGGTGCTATGAATAGGAGATCAAGCTAAGATACGATCGCCTTCTTTCTTCATTAGGCTGAGCTAAGTGCCTCTCCACTGTGGTCTCAGTGCACACTTTGCATATGTGTATTTACTTACCACATTATTGTTTTGCACTTTCATTCTAACTAACTGTAACTTTTTCAGATTTGCCTTAGCATTTTCATAAGCCATAACAATGCTGATTACATAACATTAATTCAATAGATTTTTTAAAATCCAGTTATGGTTAAGAACAGGGGTCCCCAAACTATGGCCACGGGCTGCATGTGGCCCCCTGAGGCCATTTATCCGGCCCCCACTGCACTTCTGGAAGGGGCACCTCTTTCATTGGTGGTCAGTGAGAGGAGCACATTGACCATCTCATTAGCCAAAAGCAAGGCCCATAGTTCCCATTGAAATACTGGTCAGTTTGTTGATTTAAATTTACTTGTTCTTTATTTTAAATATTGTATTTGTTCCCGTTTTGTTTTTTTACTTTAAAATAAGATATGTGCATTGTGCATAGGGATTTGTTCATAGTTTTTTTTATAGTCCAGCCCTCCAACGGTCTGAGGGACAGTGAACTGGCCCCCTGTGTAAAAAGTTTGGGGACCCTGGTTAAGAATATAGACTCTAGCCCTGGCCTGATAGCTCAGTTGGTTAGAGCATTATCCCAAAGCGCAGAGGTTGCCAGTTTGATCTCTGACCAGGGCACACCCAGGAACAGATCCACATTCCTGTCTCTCTTTCTCCTTTCCTTTCCTGCTAAAACTAATAAGTAAGTCTTTTTAAAAAGAAAAAAAAAGAGGATAGACTCTGCAGTCAAACTACTTGAGTCTGAATTCAAGCTCTAACATATCAGCTGCTTGACTTTGGGGCAAAATATCTAACTTATCTGTACTCATCTGAAAAATAAGAAGGTTAGTCAGATTAAATTTATCCAGAAAGTTAATTACAGTACTACTCGATGGAAATATATTTGGCATAGAAACCAAATGAATAAAACAAATTTCAATGAACTGCCAGTAGATGGCTCTCTTAATTTGCTATCTTACTCTCAGTTTAGATTTGTGCTTTTAAACATCAGGTCACACCATCAAAAAAGACCTCAGGTAACAGGGAAGAATGGCTCTCCAATTATCTAATTCATTCTTCTATCTTCTGGTACATTTACAATCAACAGTTGTAAATTTATTTCCAAAGCTACCTCTTTAGTTAAGGGGGGTCAAGGGTGTTGCTTTTTATTTGTTTTTGTTTCTTTACTGAGACAGAGAGAGAGATAGACAGGGACAGACAGACAGGAACAGAGATAGATGAGAAGCATCAATCATCAGTTTTTCACTACGACACCTTAGTTATTCATCGATTGCTTTCTCACATGTGCCTTGACCGCAGGCCTTCAGCAGACCGAGTAACCTCTTGCTCGAGTCAGCGACCTTGGGTCCAAGCTTGTGAGCTTGGCTCAAACCAGATGAACCCGCGCTCAAGCTGGTGACCTCAGGGTCTCAAACCTGGGTCCTCCGCAGCCCAGTCCGACGCTCCATCCACTGCACCACTGCCTGGTCAGGCTTTATTTGTTTTTTAATTAACACAACATAAGAAAACACTTCTGAAAATGTTTTCATTGGAGTCTAGAATTTTGATTATTTTTATCTATTATGCTAAATGATGAACATAATTTATTTCTTAAATTTTTCTTAGAAAATAAAGTTCCAATTTTTCTTGCTGTCTCATTTTTAATAAAGAACTTTAGACTTAATTCTTCCCTCATTTTTCCCCTGCATTACAAAACTAAGTAATGGCTTATAAAAAAATGTATCTTTTCTTTTTTTTTTTTAATTTATTGATTTTAGAGAGAGCAGAAGGGAAAGATGGAGAGAGAGACAGAAGCATCAATCTGTTTCTGTATGTGCCCTGACCAGGGATTGAACCGGCAACCTCTGCATAGCAGGACAATGCTCTAACCAACTGAGCTATCTGGCCAGGGCAAAATGTATCTTTTCTTTAATATCAATTAGTTGTTCAGGACTGTTGTACTTCCACAGCATTTTACCTTTATTTTAGTATGTTCTGATTTTGAGGGGCATTTGTTAGTGTTACTATTAGTTCCTCATATGTTTGGAGAATAAAGCCATATTTTATTCCCTAATTTGTGGCTGACAGATACACCCAGATATTCACTAGTTAAAACTTATAACTCATACTGTTCATGGCCTTACCACTGTTTCTGGAAAGTTCTAGAACTTACTTCCTCAGATTATGTCTCTGAACTCCTAAATATACCTGTGCTCTACAGCCCCACCCCACCCAAGCCAGCAGGAGGAAGTTGAGTGTCCTCACAAAGAACCTGCTTGCACTCCAGCACTTAATGAAGATGTGCAGCATCCTAGACAGGGGTCACAGGACCAGGTGGTTGGTCTTTCTCAATTGAAATAGTCTTATGATTTCACTTCATATTTACTTATCTCCATTTCTTCCCTATCTATCCAGAATTAAAAAAAATAAAGTCAACCCTTTATTTCAGATCTGCCAAGACTCAGACCTTCTCTAGTTTCTTAGACACCTCAACTGAGCCCATGGATAGCTCTAAACCTGAGATGGCCCTTCAGATTCTGTCTGGAATCAAGACGAGAGACTAGGCTGTGGTGTCCTTCATTGATCGGTCCTTGGATGCAAGCTGCTCCCAAGGAGGAGGCATAACCTTAACAGAGGCGCTTCCCTTTGTATTAGAGTAATTCTCAGAGAAAAACAGAGATCTTGAAATCTGGTACCATGTATAACCCTGGAGCCTGCTGTAACTGGAACCAGTTCAAATTTTAACCTTTCTGGAGTTTGGTCACATGCTCTCTAAAAGCAAGAGTCTCAAGTGCTTGGCACATGATAGACGCTCCAAAAATAATTGGTGAGATAAAGACTTTATTTTGGACCAAAATGGAGTGACAGGAGCCACATTTACCATCCCTTCTAAAACAATTTAAAACTCAGACAAATTATATGAAAAAATGGTTTTTAGACATGGGACATGAGAAAGAAGAGTGTGATTCCTGAGATAGAGAAAACAAAGTAAGTCTTATTATAAATATTATTCAGTTTTACTGTCTGGAGAGTTTCCATACCATATTGCAAAGAGGAGTATCCAGGAAAAGCCTCATAATCTCTGAGCTGAGATGGTGGAGCTGGGGTCATGGGAGGACAAGGCACCTAGAGTTCTCAGGGCAGCAGACGAGAGAGGAGGAAACTGCAGAGAGGAGGAGGTTGCAGGTTGCAGAGTGTTCCCCTTTATTATTTAACTGAGTATTGCTCAGAATATGTAAAAGAAGTACTATCTGAGGTGAACACTGTACAAAACCAAGCATATCTTTGAGCATATCTGTGTTCCAACCTGGGAAATAAACACATCTTTATAGTTTCCAACTCAAAAAAGCTCTAATCATTTTTTTTAAGTTCTTGAATGAATGTGAGTCAATAGATTCTCTCTTTTTCCTTAAGCTAGTTCTAGTTGGATTTCTGTTGCTTCCAAGCAAAGAATCTTAACCAATACACCTTATAATTCCACTTCCCAGAGTTTAACTTTAGGAATAAACAAAGGATTTCATTTTAATGTTTATAAATGTCAAAATTCAGAAACAAACCAAATAAAGATTTTTCCATGCAAATTTTGATAAGTTAATAGAATACTATGTTGTAACTAACATGACATTTTATCTTCTCATTTGACAGGAAGATAGGCTTATGATATATTGATGAATTTTAAAAAGCTTGTTATAAAACAGAATTGTATCTTTTTATTGTACATGTGTATCATTATTTATGTATATAAAGTGTGAAAGGATATATCTTAAAATTTTAATGATCCTTATCTCTGCCTAGTAGAGTTTCAGGTAGTTTTTATTTTATTTATTTATTTATTTTCTGATTATTTCACAGCAAATTTGTTTCACCTTTTTTTTTATTATTCCTGTCTCCTTAGTTGACCTCTAGGTACCTGTTTTGATCTAAAGTTTACCGCTGCACCGCTGATTTTCAGTTTATTTGAGAAGCAGAGATTGGCACAGTTTTTGTTAGTTGGATAATTGTTTTCCTATTCAGATTACAAATTTCCCCTATTCCCTTAGACCCTTTCCCAGAGCTCTACTCATTGCAGTTTTACAACTAACAATTGTGCTCACTGTGCAAATACTACAAGCACAATAAAAATCATTCAGTACATGGTTGTTTTCTCACTAACATCTTAAGGAAAGGATGTTATATCGTCAAAGGTATATGTTTGATAAAATGAGGCCAAAGAGGTTTTAAACTTTTACCAAAATATTCTGAGACAGCTCAGTTATTAAAGCTTAGAAATGTTTGCCAGTGCCTCGGTGACATAATACTTTGGCAAATATTGAAAGTGACCTATGTCCTTAGGGGGAAGCATATTACGCCTAATGATCCGATGTCCCAGATTTTCCAGAAAAGACCTGATTTCTTTCTCTTTTTTTTGTTTTTTCATAACAAAGGTCGTTCTTTTATTGGATTTTAACTTGAATACTCTGGAAGATTTCCCCCTGGAAATCAATTCATTCATTTTAATAAAAGATGTTTTCCTAGATTACAAATCTCAATTTTTTAAATTAGGAAAATGATCACCAAAGTACAAATTTTATACTTCTTTTTTTAAAAAATTTATTTATTAATTTTAGAGAGAGAAAATGATACAGAAATGAATCCTCAGGTAGGGTAATGAACTATTGGTGACTCCAGCAGGATCAGGGAGAAATATGAATGTGGTAAAGGAATATTAAAAATCTAATTTGGGACTCACACTTAATTAGCTGTATAAAGGAGGCTCAATCAGTTAATATTTTGTTGTTTTCCACACCTTATTACTCAAGTAGAATTTTAAAAACTGATTGATCAGTCTTCCTGGGTTGTTTTGAGAATTAAACGAAATACTGAGTGTACAAGTGATTTTCAAAGCCTTGTTTGTTTTTGTCAAGGACTCTTTTTTTAACATATTTCTATGATAGTTAAAAAGTAAAACAGAAAAGTCAAGCCACTCTGGTTGAAAAAGTTATAAAGGGTAGAAGCCATTCATATCAATTTGATTTGTTACCCTTGCTTCTTCCCATGTTTATTAGAAAAATACTAGAACAATAAAAAAAAAAGAATAAAAATCCCTAACATTTCTACCACATAGAGAACTGTTCATGGACAGTATTTTTCCAGACCCTAAGGAATATCTTCAAATAAACTCGATCAGGTGGTTAAACAGAAAGAAATGTCTTCCCATTATCCATAGGCAGGGATAACTAAGATTCTGGGTCAAAGGTCAAAGTGAGGAAGGCAGATTTCATCCTCAAATCCAAGAAGCAATGAAACACATGGCCAAAAAGAGGAGACAAAGGCCAGAAGCTGCTGGCTAATGAATCTAACTGAGAAGACAGATTGAAACAAACCTAGAGAGCTTTGGCTAATATCTAGAAACAGGACTAGAGTTCCACTAGCTTGTTTTTATTGTCCAGCGTCTATAGATTCATGTTCTACTTACTTATGCATTTGTTGGTTGATTCTTGTATGTGCCCTGACCAAGGATTGAACCTGCAACCTTGGTGTATGGGGACGGCATTCTAACCATCTAATCTACCCCGCCAGGGCCCAGCATCTATAAATTCTTGGGCCCATAAGTCTAGTACAAAGATTTGAGGTTATCAACTTAATTAAATTTAGAATATGGGCATGTTGTTAAGCTTATCAAATTGAATCCTGAAATTTTGTTTGTTTGTTTATTTATTTTATTATTGATTTTAGAGAGGAAGGAAGGGCGAGAGGGAGACAGAGACAGGAACATCGATCTGTTCCTGTGTATGTGCCCTGACCCAGGATCAAAACCAGCCACCTCTGTGCTTCAGGGCAACTCATTAATCAATCAAGCTATCCTCCCAGGGCACATTCTGAAGGTTTTTGTTTTTGTTTTTGTATTTTTCTGAAGTTAGAAGCAGGGAGGCAGTCAGACAGACTCCCACATGCACCCTGACGGGGATCCACCCTTCATGCCCACCAGGGGGCGATGCTCTGCCCACCTGGGTCGTTGCTCTGTTGCTTCTGGAGCCATTCTAGTGCCTGAGGCAGAGGCCATGGAGTCATCCTCAGCACCCAGGCCAACTTTT
Source organism: Saccopteryx leptura (assembly GCF_036850995.1). Classification (NCBI taxonomy): domain Eukaryota; kingdom Metazoa; phylum Chordata; class Mammalia; order Chiroptera; family Emballonuridae; genus Saccopteryx; species Saccopteryx leptura. The sequence goes on along the minus strand of NC_089505.1, from coordinate 136,406,650 downwards.
GCTCCAGTGGAGCCTTGGCTGAAGGAGGGGAAGAGAGAGATAAAGAGAAGGGAGAGGGGAAAGTGTAGAGAAGCTAATGGATGCTTCTCCCTTTTGCCCTGGCCGGGAACTGAACCCAGGACTTCTACACACTTGCTGACGGTCTACCACTGAACCAACTGACCAGGGCCACATTCTGAAATTTTGATTAAAGATTTACCTGATTGACCAGGTGGTGGCACAGTGGATACAGTGTTGAACTGGGATGTGGAAGATTTATCTGCTATAAAAATGTTATTTTGGGCCCTGGCCGGTTGGCTCACCTGTAGAGTGTCAGCCCGGCATGTGGAAGTCCTGGGTTCGTGTCCCAACCAGGGCACATCGGAAAAGCGCCCATCTACTTCTCCACCCTTCCTCCTCCCCTTTCTCTCTATCTCTCTCTTCCCTTCCTTCAGCCAAGGCTCCACTGGAGCAAGTTGGCTGAGGATGCACCATGGCCTTGCCTCAGTTGCTAAAATGGCTCTGATTGCAACAGAGCAAGGGCCCCAGATGAGCAGAGAATTGCCCCCTAGTGGGCTTGCCAGATGGATCCCAGCCGGGCACATGCGGAAGTCTGTCTCTCTGCCTCCTCACTTCTCGCTTAAGAAAAAAATACAAAAAAAAAAAAGTTATTTTGAATATACTTTGAATTATAAGAATAAAAGAAAGAAAATTTTGTATTTTTTTCTTAATTTACTTATTGACTTTAGAGAGAGAAAGGGAGACAGAAACATTAGTTCCTGTATGTGCCCAGACCGAGATCAAACCAGCAACCCTTTCCTATCCAGAGGATGCTCTAACCAACTGAGCTGTCTAGTCAGGGCTGTATTGTTTTTTCATTTACTGTCTGTCTTTCTCTCTCTCTTTCTCCCTCTCACTCCCTCTCCTTTCCTCTCTCTCTCTAAAATTAATAAATAAAAATTTAGAAAATAAATTTAAAAATAAAAAAGAATAGTAATTAGGGTGACTTTTTTTCCAATACTCCTTGCCTTCTCCTACTTTCTTATATCTCCAGGGCAAGACATGGAATATAACTTGAAAGAAAATATACTAAGAAAGTATATATTAAGGCCCAACTAAATAAAGGCTGTTTAAAAACAGTACTATTATTTGGTCTATATAGAGATATTAAAATAGTAAAACCAAATATGATTCTGATTGTTGGGTCAAAATATTCATCTAGAAACTTCCAACCTAAGCATACAAAAGTTCAAAACCTTTCTGAAACATTTAATTATGGTTCTGCAGCTTTCGTTATCCTCCTGCATATCTTGAGCCATTCTTAACTCTAGGATATCCTTCCTGGCCAATCCAGACTGGGCTAAAGCCCTTCTATGTGCTCTATGTTACTCCTATCATTTCTACTTACCTCCTGTTAAAATCATCTGCTTATAATCTGTCTCTTTGGCTGACCCGTAGCTTTTGTACAGAAACCCTCCACGAACCCCAGAGAAGACTGAGTTCCCTACTTTAAGTATCCATGCTTCCCTATATTTTTCTTTTATAACACTTTCAGGTGTGATTATTTTTGTAACAGAGGTAGTAATTACTGCTATCCAGTATTATATAAATAATCATTAGGGCTGAGGCTCTCCCTCACACACCACCATCACTTTCCTTGTTGAACTCCCTTTATTTTCAAAAGATTATTTGAAAAAGAGAGAGAGAGAGAGAAAGAATGCTAGATTTTTCTTCCTTCTTTATTAAAACAATAATTTGTCTTTGTACAGAGATTTAAAAGTCAAACAATGCTAGGATACTTATAATTTTTTTAAAAGTAGTAATTGTTTCTTTCTCCTTCTCAACTCTCAATCCCCACTTCTGAAAAGCAACATTTTTTCCCATTATATTAGCAGAATATTCTTCTAGTACTTGCCTCTATTTTCTTAAATGAGATTCTTATATTGCTGCTATTTCAAGATGTCTTAGTTTCCTATCTTTTGGCTTCCTGCTATGGAGAATGAAGACTGGGTTGTTTTATAACGCTGCCTGCCCCATACCCCATCACACACACATTCACACACATTCCTTTTCTCCTCCACTTTTCCCTGTATTAGTACACTATCTGTAACTTTTGGCTAAATCAACATGACCATGCGGCACACAATGATTACACTGCCTTTCTTGCACAGCTTTTAGTTTCTCCTGGAATTAACCATTGTCTTTATTATTTGCTTAGTTGGTTATTTTTTAAAGATATTATTTATTGATTTTACAGAGATAGGAAACAGGGGGCAAGGAGCAAGAAGTATCAACTCACAGTTGGCTTCATATTAATTGTTGATTGTCTGCTTGTTGTATGTGCCTTGACCGGGCAAGCCCAGGGCCTCAAACTGGCGACCTCAGTGTTCCAGGTCCATGTTCTCTGTCCACTGCGCCACAACAGGTCAGGCTATTTGCTTATTTTCTATATAACTAATATATCCTCAAACAGTCTTCCAGAATTATAAATTTCTTCTCATAATGTTCAGATACTTCTGATTATGTGTTATTTTTATTCATTTTGTGGCAACAGCCTTGGTGGAACCCTCTGCTCCCTGGTCCCTACACGAATACATTGTTCTCTAGAAATGTCGTGCGGGTATCTCTCTGGAATCTCCTTCATGCTCATCCTGGGGACTCCCTCCTTTTTCCTGTGTTGGATCCTCTATTTCCTTAATTCTGAACCTTCCTTCCTTGTTTTGGATTCTTGTTTTATGCAGCACAATTTCCAGTAATTCCTGAGGAGAAATACATGATACATACATGCTTTAAAAACGTGAACATCTGAAAATGTCTTTATTCTAGCCTCACACTTGAATGAATGTTTTGCTGAATAAAGTAGTCTAGGTTGAAACTATTTTCCATGGATTTCTGGAGATATTGCTCCATTGTCTTCCTGCATGGGACATTTCTGGAGGAGTTAGTTCCTTCTAAATTTGAGCTCTTTGTAGCCTCTTTTTTTTCTCTTTGGAAATGTTTAGGAACTCCTTTTTATCCTAGTTAATAAAAATTCCCACTCAGTGCTTTGGTGTGGGTCTTTCTAAATGTATCATGCTAGCAGTTAGTGGGCTCTCTTATTCTGGAAAGTCATGTCCTTATGTTGCAGAAAATTTTCTTGAATTACTTCTTTGATAATCTCCTCTCCTCGGTTTTCTCTAATCTTTCTTTCTGAAACTGTTATTATTTAGATACTGAACTGTCTTTAATTTTTAGATTTTCTATTTTCCATCTCTTTTACATTTTAATTTTTATTTATTTTTTATTCTACTTGCTCAGAGACTTCCTCTAATTTTATATTACAATTCTTGAGCCTTTTGGGATTTCACAACATGAATTATCTTGTTATTACAGATGGTCCTCAACTTACTTATGTTTTAACTTATGATTTTTAGACTTTACAATGGTGTGAAAGCAATACACATTTAGTAGAAACTGCATTTTAAATTTTGAACTTTGATATTTTCCCGGGCTAGCAATATGCAGTACAATACTCTCACTCGTAGTGAGAAAATTTTGCCCAACTGTAGGTTTGTCAGTGTTCTGAGCACATTTAAGGTAAGCTAGGATAAGCTATGCTGTTCGGTAAGTTAGGTGTATGAAATGCATTTTTGAAGTACGATATTCTCAACTTACAGTGGGTTTATCAGGACATAACCCCAGTGCAAATCAAGAAGCATCTTCAAATGTAGTTTTGAGCTTTCTCTACATGAGCATATTAGTTTTCACTTACTCATCTGCTTCCATGCTTAAAATTTCTTTTTCTTTTTTTTTGTGTGTGACAGAGACGGAGAGAGGGGAAAGATAGAGACAGACAGGAAGGGAGAGAGACGAGAAGCATCAATTCTTTGTTGCGGCACTTAAGTTGTTCATTGATTGCTTTCTCATATGTGCCTTGACCAGGGGGCTATAGCAGACTGAGTGACCCCTTGCTCAAGCCAATGACCTTGGGTTTAAGCTGGTGAGCCTTGCTCAAACCAGATGAGCCCATGCTCAAGCCAACGACTTCGGGGTTTCGAACCTGGGTCCTCCGTGTCCCAGTCCAATGCTTTAACCACTGCTCCACTGCCTGCTCAGGCCCATGCTTCAAAATCTATGTTATTTTCTTTCCCATTCTCTTGGTCCTTCTTGGTTTATGCTTTTTTGGGGTCACTTTTCTGGGATTTCAGGAGAAATCCATGGTAAATGTTTGTGTTCAAGCCATCACATGCAATCAGGACGTTTGTTTATTTCCCACTATAATGGTCATAACTTCTTCTCAAGGCAACATGGATACTTCTGAGTTACTGGAAAAAGATCAAGTACAAGAGGGTGAAGAAATGAAAAAGTGCAAATATTAATATTTCAAGATATTATCTTATTACATTTCCAACAGTTCTGAAGCCAGTTCATACTAGTTTACAAAGTCAGACAGTTTTATTTTCAAGAATTTTGTGAGCAAGTTGTTAAAAAACCATTACTAAATATTAAGTAACTTATAATGTTTAATATAAGCTATAACTTACAATGAAATAAATTGTTAAATATAAAAAATAAATACTAAAAACTGATTACTTCCTCATTGTTTTAGTGCAGGGGTCGGGAATCTTTTTGGCTGAGAGAGCCATGAATGCCACATATTTTAAAATGTAATTCTGTGAGAGCCGTACAACGACCCGTGTATGTTACACATTATCCAATAAAAATTTGGTGTTGTCCCAGAGGACAGCTGTGATTGGCTCCAGCCACTCACAACCATGAACATGAGCGGTAGGAAATGAATGGATTGTAATACATGAGAATGTTTTATATTTTTAACGTTATAATTTTTTTTATTAAAGATTTGTCTGGGAGCCAGATACAGCCATCAAAAGAGCCACATCTGGCTAGCAAGCCATAGGTTCCCGACCCCTGTTTTAGCAAAATAGTATATAACAATGTGCTGCTATATATCTTTTTCAAACTCCATTTTTAGTGAAATCATATTAGTAACTTAAAAGTGGCCATGGTAGGTGTATTTATAACAGAAATTTTTAAGAGTTCAAAATAACAGATTGACACTGATTTTTTTATTGTCTAGACTTAATAAGAAAGTCATGGAAAAATATTAATAATGCCAATAAAATTTTAAAATATGTTGTGTCTGTAGCGGTTAGAGTGTGAATAGTATCAAAAATTGAGGATATATTCTTACAGTATTCAAAAACTATTATCTCAATCATCCAAGAAATCACTCAGCCATCAACAAAAAATGTGAAGTTCTTATGTTCTTTTCTGTTTCCTTTTCTCTTACTCTAACTTAATTGAAAATATGAACCAACATTCAGGTAAGAACCACATTCATTTGTCAGTTGGAACTGTATGTGATCCATTGTTACAAGAATTCTGCAAAACTCAACTACATTCTTCTGTGAGAATCAATAGACTATATAATGATTTAATAACTAAATATGTGTTATTATCTATAAATTGTGTGCTACACATCTGTTAGTAAAATTTAATACATACACATACCTTTCTTGATTTATTTTTTAGAGAGCTAGTTCTTAAATATTTATCACTGTCTATAACTTTTCCTACACTGTAAATTTCATGAGGGTGGACACTGTTTTTGTTTGATTCCCTGGGCCTTCCACAGTTTCTATTACCTAGTAGGTACTCCATAAACATTTATTGAATAAATTAATGAAAATGCAGGGACATGCCTTATTCAGTTTTATATATGAGAACTAGCACAGTGCCCAACACAAATTAAGCCCTGAAAAATAATGTTTGATGACCTGAATTGAACTTGAGTCCTATTCTCCTAATTCTGAAAACAATCCCATGATAATCAGACACATCAAGAAAAGAGTGAGATGGATTATTTTTTCAGGCACAAGGCTTGTTTGTTTTCATGGTTGCTTTGTAAATTAAGTCACTTGTCACAGAGAGTCCAGGATGAAAGCCAGATCTCTTGATTCCTAAAACAGCACCCTATTCATTAGAGTCCCTATATCTCAGGGGCACCAGTGTTTTCTAACACTATTTTGGACAGCAGAACTGGTTTTTTGCTTTCTGGCAACAAGATTTTTCCTTAAGATAAATGACCATAAACAGGATGAATCAAATAATGATTTCTATCATTTAATGAGCCCACACTGTGCTCCTTATAAAATCATGCTTTAAATCCAGTAGCTTGGTTTCTCTCAACAATACTATAAGCTGGAAATATCCTTACGTTACAAATGAAGACATTGAGATATGGAGAGGTACTGAGATCCCAAGCAGTTCTGATTTAAGACAAATCCCTATGTGGTTTTTTGTTTGTTTTGTTTTTTACAGAGACAGAGAGAGAGTCAGAGAGAGGGATAGATAGGGACAGACAGACAGGAATGGAGAGAGATGAGAATCATCAATCATCAGTTTTTTGTTGCGACACCTTAGTTGCTCATTGATTGCTTTCTCATATGTGCTTTGACTGTGGGCCTTCAGCAGACTGAGTAATCCCTTGCTCTAGCCAGAGACCTTGGGTCCAAGCTGGTGAGCTTTTGCTCAAACCAGATGAGCCCACGCTCAAGCTGGCGACCTCAGGGTCTCGAACCTGGGTCCTTCCTCATCCCAGTCCGACGCTCTATCCACTGTGCCACTGCCTGGTCAGGACCTATGTGTTTTAATTGAGCAATGTTTCTTAAACAATAGCTGCTCACACACCATTGTTCATGTAACTATTTTCAGGATATAGCCCTATTTGCATGCCGATCATATTATCATTTACTTCTTATTTATCTTGGACTTCTTGATTATTATTCAGCCTAATCTGAAACAATATCTATAAAATGATAAGTTGATAAAGTTATCTTCTTCTAATACTATTTAAATGAATTCACAATTATTAAAATAAAGTTTACCTGCTTACCAACTAAAATGACTTTAGGTACTATCAGAGATATACAAACTTTCCTGAGGCAAACACTGCTTCTTGCAATGCTGCAAATTTAACTTGCCCTGGGGTGGGAACACAAATGATGGTCATATTTTTTTATTTGTCTTCCATTTCCATCTTGAAATGAAAGAAAATAAGTCATTATTTTACTTAGAAGGAGTCTAATACTTCCTGAGCAAATCCCCACTGCACACAACAAGGAGGTTTTCAAAACCTTGTTCCAGGGTCACTGAAACATTCCAAGCAAATGAATTGGAATTAAACTTGGCAAAGATTATTAAATGCCACCACTGTTAGACAATTGAAGGTTTCAAGAGCAGAATTCAAGAAAAATAAAAGCAAATTGTTGGAAAGCACCTACAGTGAGAATAATAAAGGATTCAAAAATGTAAGAAAAGTTTCCTGGCATTTGTGCTGCCCAGCTGGAGTTGATAACATTGTTTCTATTCTTTCCTGTAAGTATGTTGGAGGAGGAAGTAGTCGAATTGTCTTTCTTGGCTTTTGAGTGGGAGGAATAGTACAGCATTGTCAGAGATAATGGCAAAAGAAAAAAAAATTATTTATAAACTGCTGAAAAACTAAGTTCATATCTCTATGGCAGAACCCAGATTTGGTTAGGTAGATAATTTGGAATGTGGTCCAATGTATTTCTTCCTCTTCTTCTTCTTCTTTTCTTTCTAGTGAAAAGAGGGGAGGCAAAGTGACAGACTCCTGTATGCACCCTGACCGGGGATCCACCCAGCAAGCCCTCTAGGAGTTGATGCTCTTCCCATCTGGAGCTGTTGCTGCATTGCTCAGTAACAGAGCCATTTTTTTAGTGCCTGGGGCAGAGGCCACGGAGCCATCCTCAGCTCCCAAGGCCAACTCGCTAGAACCAATGAAGCCATAGCTGTGGGAGGAGAAGAGAGAGAAAAGAAGAAGGGGAGGGATGGAGAAGCAGATGGTCACTTCTCCTGTGTGCCCTGACTGGAAATCAAACCTGGGACATCCATACGCCAGGCTGGTGCTCTACCACTAAACTAACTGGCCAGAGCCATCCAATGCATTTCAGAGGGAAAAAGTATAAAGAGCATCAAAAAATCGTAACAGCCAAGACCATAGTGGTAAACAGTATAGATTTTTGAGCTTGTGAAATATAAATATTTGCATTTGGTTCAGTTTTAATATATCTTTTTTATATGCCAACAAGTGCTTCCACAATATGATTTCTACCACTTAATTAGTCCTCTCCTTACTTCCAACATATTTGGGTCCCATGCTCTATACCAAACTGAGCCCAGGTACAGGGTCACTGACACCAGGATTTCACTTAATTCTGGACTTTATGTAGGCCAGAACCTACACATCTTAATACTGCTGATTTTGTTTTTTTAAATAAGAAAAATTCTCTGTAGAATTTAGAGCTATGAGAAGTACTGTTTTTTATTGTTGTTTCTTAAGGAAACAGAATCTTTCACAGTAATGAGAACTTCACGATTAAGTGTTCTCATCTTGCCCTGATTGACTGTATGGCTAGCAACCTAAAATGACAAATCCAATTACTTCCAGTTGCTGTAAAATCATAACAAAAAGATGAGATATCATTTTTCCTCCCTTTCTGGGGGAGGAGGAAACTGTAGAGGTAGGAGAGGGGAGGGTAGCCAGGACTTCCTGCATTATGTTTGGTAAGGTCTAAGCTTCCTGCACCTACTTAAAAGAATGTTGTTTTTGAAATGTAGGTTCTTGGAGACTTGTTGGAATGGCCTAAAGGGGAAGAGCTTCCAGTTCTGAGAGAGAGGGACTGGAGCAGAGCTGGATTATCCAGAGTGGGCAGATGGGCAGTGCTCTGTCTGCTAGCTGTGGCTCTGCACTCGGCTTCCTCAGAGTGGCCTCAAAGTAATAGATATTTTGACAGGCAGTGGCTTTGTGTGTACCTGGGGATTGAATACTAAGCTGCAAATTTTGGTCTGTAGTGAAGGTCTGTCTCACTTGCTAAATTTGGCACAGAAGTAGACACTGTCTTTGGTAAAAGCAGCCACGTTTTAACAGACTATATAGATTAGGGCAGTGTGAGTTTCGGCAGCGCATCAACGGATTGAGGAACTCTCCACACACCCATTCCCCAGTTTTCCTTAATTATTGTAAACTTTAAGTTCTTATGAAGAGTACGTAGGGCCTTATAAAAATAACCATGATTGAATTACCAACCCTGACAGATGAGAGTCCAAAGGATTTCATCAAGAAAAAGTATTGAAGGAGGTATGTTGGCGGACGACGCGCTAGTCCTGTCCAGGGAGGTGTGGCCGCTGGAAGCACACTGGAGGAGATACGCAGGCTTCAGTCGGTGCTGCAAGCAGTTCGCTCACGGAGCTCCGCGAGCACGCGGTGGAACTGCGCCTTGGCCCATTTCTCTCCCTGCTCAGTGAGAACCATCGGGAACAGACTACTTTGTGTGCATCCATTCTGGAGAGGTTGTTCCAAGCTGTGGAGCCAGTTCACGTGGCCCAGAACCTCAGGGTTGAGCTGCACAGAGGACTGACTCATGTTTCAGTCGGTTCTGCAGAGGAGACTGATTCTATAAAAATCCTTGCTCTATCCCAGGTTGGAAGAATTGTTGAAAGTTCTGATGCTGTTACTGAGATTCTAAATAATCCTGATTTATTGAAACAAATTGTTTATTGTATTGGTGGAGAGAATCTATCTGTAGCTAAGGTGGCCATTAAATCCCTGTCAAGACTATCACTGACCCAAGCTGGACTGGAGGCTTTATTTGAAAGCAATCTGCTGGATGATTTGAAAGCTGTAATGAAAACAAATGACATTGTTCGATACAGGGTCTATGAGCTAATTGTGGAGATTCTCGGTCACCAGAATATTTAAACTACTGTACCACCAGTGGATTGGTGACCCAACTCCTCAGTGAGCTGACTGGTGAAGATGTGCTGGGCAGGGCAACCTGTGTAGAAATGGTGACATCACTGGTATATAGTCATCAATAGTCATCATGTATGACAGTACCTTGCTTAAGAAGGAGTAATTGATCAATTTCTTATATATATATATATATATATATATATATATATATATATATATATATATATATATAATTGTTGGGGTAGATTCAGGCTCCTTTCTCTAGCTTCTACAATAGTTGCCAGGATTTGTGAAGTTTTTTGGAAACCTGGTTATCATGGATAGTCCTTGGCATATCTGTGAGTGTTACCCTGTTTTTGTGGAAAAAGTCTTTGAAATGATAGAAAGTCAGAACTCCACTATGATTGGTGTAGCAGTGAACACGATTGGAATCCTGAGATCCAGTGTTGAAAGGAAAACAGGTTTTATAGAAAACAGGAACTTGATTTGAACGCTTACTCGTGAGAATAAGATATCAACAGAGCTCAAAGTTAAGTGTTTTGATGCAGTTTCATCTCTTCTTCATTTACCACCTGAACAGCAGACTGACGACCTCCTGAAGATGACAGAATCCTGGTTTTCTTCTTTATCTCTGGACCTACTGGAGCAATTTCGTGGCATCATCAGTAATCAACCCTTTTTCCTGAACTACACTGTGCTGCCTTAAATGTGTTCACGGCCATTGCAAGCCAACCTTGGGCTCAGAAACTTATGCTTAACAGTCCAGGGTTGTTTTTTTTTATTTATTCATTTTTTTTAGAGAGGAGAGGGAGAGACAGAGAGAGAGGAGAGACAGAGAGAGAGAAGGGGGGAGGAGCTGGAAGCATCAACTCCCATATGTGCCTTGACCAGGCAAGCCCAGGGTTTCAAACCAGCAACCTCAGCATTTCCAGGTTGACACTTTATCCACTGCACCACCACAGGTCAGGCCAACAGTCCAGGTTTTGTGATGGACCAGTCCATGGAGCATGACAAAACTTCAAAGGATGCCAGATAGGAACTGGTAAAAGCACTAGCCAATTCCAAGACAGTTGCAGAAGTCTTTGAGAACTCAAATTATTTGAGACTCAGAACTTACCTGAGTGAAGGTCCATACTATGTGAAATCTGTTTCCACAATAGCAGTGGAAGGAGCTGAATGATTTCTTCTAGGGTTTGGGCCATTTTTGGACCAAAACTTCTCCTAAGGCATCTGATTCTCTCAGTATGTTACAAAACTGAGACTTCTTTCCCATCCTCCCCCCAAATTATCATGGATTGTGAAACCTAATTTTATTACCAACATTTGCTGTGTTTCTTAACTGAAATATATACAATGTGAAACCAAGAGAGTAGGCAAACTTAGTCATAATTGAAACAGATGTTTTTCACATTCATTTGATGACTACCTTACTGTTTACAAGAAGATAGAAGTTTTGTTCTCCCAGAAAATTTTCGTGGACTTACTGTCTTATTTTAAATCTGCTTCAACTAAAATGGTACCAAATTATTTCTCTTCACAAGGTTCTATTTTTCCCCTTCTGATCCCACTTAACAAATTCTTGGATATGAGTATCCTTGAAATCTTTGAAAAGTAACATGGGATCTTAAAATTATGTTCTCTAGTCTAAGAATAAATACTTTTCATAAGCTCTCTTGATAATTTTTTTTTACTATATTTCCTTAAAAAAAAAGTAATCCATTTAAAAATGTTTCTAGTATTCTTTGATATTTTTTCTATTTATCATTGAATTTTACTCTGTTATGGTTTGGGGGAAGGAGGAATGATAACATGCTAATCCAGAAAGTTCTTCAAATTGGCTTTTTTTATTGGTGGATCATCTATTTTGAGGGTTTTGCTTTTTTTATTTTTCAAATCCATCAAATCAATATTGAGTTGATCAGAGAGAGGAAACGGACTCCTAATAACCAGACTCAGAAGAGAAGGGATGCTACATATAAACCAGGATGTCATCTCATTAATTGACAAAGGGTGCACTTTTTTTCATTGTAGAAAATCGTTCCAACCTGTTTTCCAGTGCCTTGCTTTTTAAAGGGTAAAGCCCTCTACATACTATCTGCCAATTCAGAGGTTTCTCAGGCAGAAACTCTGATAACTCTGTTATCAGAATATTACAGTTCAGAATCTAGGTAAGCTTCTTTTAAGTAAGCCAAGGTGAATTGATTGACCATCCCTACTCTGTGACAAAGTGGCTCTAAGAAACTGGAATGTTCTTGTCTCCAGATTGAGCATTTCTTTTCCGTCATCTCTGGTATTTCTAAGTCTACTTTTTCCATGTTTCCATAACTAATTAGGCTACAACCAGCTCTTCTTGGCCTGGAAGAAACATTCTACCTCTTTAAAGAAAGTGACTTTTGTTTATTCTCACTTATGACATTGATTTTATTTATTTAATGCCAGAGTTCAGAGGCCTGCCTCTCCTATGATAGCTTACATACACATACTGATTTTGTGCCTATAACATTTTTTAAAGGTTAAATAAAATTTGCAAATTGTTATTTAAAGAAAAAAATATTGAAATGTGATATTTCCTACACCTTACTTTTATTAGTTATCTATGGCTGTGTAAAAATATTACTGCAACTGAGTGGCTTTAAACATGACTCATTTATCATTTCATAGTTTCTCTGGGTCATGAATCTGGTTGTAGCTTAGCTCAGTTCTCAGCTTCATGACCTCACACAGGCTGTGATTAAGAGCCAGCCAATGGTTGGGCTCTCATCCGAGGTTTGACTAGAGAAGAATCTTCTTCCAAGTTCACATCACTATTGTCAGGTTGTTGGACAGAGAGCCTCAGCGCCTCTCACTGCTGCACTGCTGTCTTCAGTTCCTTGCCACGTGGACCTTTCCATATGGTGACTGACTTCATCAAAGCCATCAAGGTGAGAGACACAATAGGGAGAGTCTAGCAAGATCAAAGTTACAATCTCACGTAATGCTTAAGAAGATAACACGGGAAAAGCCCTCTGCCTTCCACCTAGTTGCCTAAAAGCAGGTTGTAAATCTGTAAAAGTATTTCCCCTCCTCTCTCTACCAAGAAGGACAAAAGTTAATTTACTGGAAACAACTCTAGAACCTTATTAGCCCAGAGGCACTTAAGGAATCTACATAACAAACTTTACTAACCAGCTTCCTCATTAGCGCCCCCATATGTTGGCCTTCCTATGATTTGCCACCTGGGAATTCAAAGCCCATTCCCTCTGTCCTGTCACTTCTCTAAACATTTATTGTTCTTTTAAGATGCTATATAAGTCCAAGTTCTGACCACTGCTTTGCACATCTCTCAGTGCTCCCATGTGTAAGCATGATGCATGTGTTAATAAACGTCTGCTTGTTTTTTTCTTAATCTGTCTTTTGTCAGTCTGTTTTATAGAACTTCAGCCAATAAACCAAAGATGGATAAAAGGAAAAAGTAATTTTTTTCCTTCCCTGCATTGCTCAGCAAATACTTTGGACTGGATGCGACAATATTTCTACTTTTCAGATGAGGAAAGTGGTACAAGAGAAGTTAAGTCACTTATCAAACATGTCGCTGTTAGCTTGTAATAGAGCTATTATCTGTACCCTGCTCTGTCTAATCTGAAACTTGTGCCCTTAGCTTTTATTGCCTTCTTCATTAAAATAATAATAATAATAATAATAATAATAATAGTTATAGTTCTCAACTAGGCCTTTACCTTGGGTTTCAGTTGTTACCTTTTTAATAGATTATATTTTCCCAGAATATGAATATGGTCTTCCTCAGCTAGCAAAATAATCCATTACCAAATGGTTTCTTGGAAAATATGGTGATTTTGTGGAAGCTCATCCTTGGTGTTATCCAACTTGATTTTGTGCTTCTCTGCTTTTCCTCTGGGGAGCTTCTCTGGCATTTCTCTCTGAAGCATATTCTGGCTCAGTGAAGCCTTTCAAGTACCCCTGAACTGCCTCCGCCCACCCATAGTCTGGCCTTGTGTCCAGTACACATCAACTTCTTTACCTTTGAGGGTGTAGTCTTCCCTGGCCACAAAATGTAATAACTATTTTCCTTTCCCTTTCTTCCCACTCTAGTTTCTTTCTGGTCTCCATAAGTGGCCCCTCCCACCCTGAAATCCAAATTACACTGCTTTTAGAGAAAACTCTCTGCCCATCTGAAAACTTCCTTTCCTCCCAGCAGACCTCTGGCTGCTACATTCACATTTTACTATAGATAGTTATCACTGTTTGAGGTCTCACAGTTGACTCCATTGATTCAGAACAACACATTAAAGCCAAGATTCTGGCCTACAAAACATTTCCTCAATAGCCTGATATGAAACAAGACAATCACACTGAGGCCTTTGACCCAGGCTGCACGAGCCCATGGAACTTAATTGTTTGGTGATTTCCTGTACTTGAAGAACAAATGCTTCCTTTTCCAACAATAGACTCACTAAAGCCTCCATCAATGCAATGAAATTAGGGACTTGAAGAGCAGTTTGTATTCACATAACACTGAGTGGTAATTTAGACCTTGATGTTTGGAGGATCACAAAGGGAACTACAGGCTTTCCCAGTGTGCAAATGTTTGATTATAGTTCTGAATATTTCTGGAAAGGCTGTGGCCCTCCTATCAATCACTCCTTGATTTTTTTTTTGTTTTGTTTTTGCATCCTATGAAGTTCAGAGCCTCTTTCTGACAAAGGAGAAAAAGGTGGGTGTGAACAGTATGCAAAAATAAGCTACCAAGGAGACCAAACTCCTAAGCATAAATAGAAGAGCCTTCATGAATTGAATTTTGACTAACCAAACAGCTTTTCATTTTGCCTTATCCTGACAAAGATGCTTTCTTCAACTAAACTTTAGTCAGACTCCTCTAGGCCTTCTTCTCAACGAGGCCTTTCCCTTGGATTTCAGTGTCTGCTTTCGTTGGCCTACATTGCCCAATTTTAGCAAGAATCCTGCTAAGTCAGTTTAGAAGGAATACTCCACCTTTGATATCTGATCAAATTCCTCATCTACCACCATCTTGCAGGTGATACTTGACCACCCTGGCCTACAATTACCTAAATACTAGTAGGTCAGTTTAGAAAGAAATATCTTACCCCTTTAGTAATTTTCTCTTCACTGACTTGACACCATCACCCACCTCCAACCCCCACCCCACCCCACCCCATCCTGCTCTTTGCCTATAAAACCCCAATTTTCCTTATAGTCTTGATAAAGACTAACTGGAGCTTTAAGCAAACATAATCAGTAGAAAGGTCTATGAGAGGAGCTAGGGCTTATGGAAATTCTCACATTATACACAATCGGGAAAACCCTACATATGAGAACCCTGCTGGAAGAACTCTGTTTATTTATTTATTTATTTATTTATTTTCAGAGACAGAGAGAGAGAGTCAAAGAGAGTGATAGACAGGGACAGAGAGATGAGAAGCATCAATCATTAGTTTTTCATTGCGAGTTGCAACACCTTAGTAGTTCATTGATTGCTTTCTCATATGTGCCTTGACCACGGGCCTTCAGCAGACTGAGTAACCCCTTGCTCCAGCCAGCGACCTTGGGTCCAAGCTGGTGAGCTTTTGTACAATCCAGATGAGCCCGCGCTCAAGCTGGTGACCTTGGGGTCTCGAACCTGGATCCTCTGCATCCCAGCCCAATGCTCTATCCACTGCGCCACCGCCTGGTCAGGCAGAACTCTATGTTTATAATGAAACTTTATGATACTGACTCTCCTTCCCTGAACTTCCTTTCCCCTTCTATAAATAGCCCTCCATCTTGGCACGAAGGTCAGAGTGTGCACGTGGCTTGCTGTGTCTGCTTGCACTGGGTTGTAACCCTTTCTTTTTCCCAATTAAATCCTTTTTGGTGATGAAAACACCTAGTTGATATTTTTCAGTAGACAGTCCAAATTGAGCCCAGTTCTATACTGAGGTCTCTTTCCCCCTTATTGCAATAGGTCTTAAATAAAATGTTTATACCACATTAACTACTTCCCAGCCCTGTTTTTTCTTTGACATCCACTGCAGTGGTTTTATGTTGTAGTCACATTGACTTATTCTCCACTTCTGAGGACATTTCTTGCTTTACCACACCTCCCTGCCTTTATACCTGCCTAGGAATGTCCTTGTTTCACTTCTCTGGCTGGTTGACTTTTAGTCATTCTTTAAAACCAAGCTTATATCCTTTATTAACCAGGTCCCTTCCGCTCCATTTCTGAAATCACTACCAGAGCTCAGACCCTCAACATTTCTCGGTTGGATGGCTGCCAACAACTTGTACTTACCAGGTCTCTAATGTTGAACTCCTTTAAATCTATCTTCTACCCACCAACCAGAGCAATTTATTTAAAGCACAAATTCGGTCATCTTATCCCTTACTTGAATTCTTAAAGTCTTTCCATCAACTACAAGGCAGAGTTTAATCCCATTAACATAGACTATAGAGGTGATTCTTGAGCTTCCTCCTGCCCGAGTCTATGTCTCCTTTTTTCTTTTTAAGTTTAAAAGGTCTTATATTTATTACTAAAGCACCCTGATATGGCAGAAAAAAATATCATAGGCAAAAATCACTTTTCCAGTAATTCCCCAATTAACGTACTCAACTGTCCTGACAGTGCTCTTTTCAGTGATTTGGTAAGATGCAGGTAATGTGGACACAGCATAAATGTGAGCCATCTCATGTATGGTTCCTTATAGACCCGGTTTGGTTCTCCTCCAATGTCTCCTCGTAGAGTTGTATCTACACAGGAGGAAATTGCAAGTTACAAAGGTAGACTTAATCTCAATTTAGCTGCTCTCATATATCACAAACTTTGCCTTTTATGTACCAGGAAAACCTTGAAAAACAAAGGGTCCTGCTTTTCCTTCCTCTGTCAAGTTTGGAGCTCTTTTTCCTCTTTTTTTAAAATTTATTTATTGATTTCATCAAGAGAGGAAGGGAGAGAGAGAGAGAGAGTGGAATTCAAGATGTTCTTGTATGTGCCCTGATAGGGGATCGAACCAGCAACCTCTGTGCTTCAGGACGATGCTCTAACCAACTGAGTTACCAGCAAAGGCTGCCATTTCATTTTTGATCCTCTTTCTTTCCTGCTACTTTTCCCTCCAGTACAACCAAATTGTATGAGCCTCCCTCTAATACATATTTTCTGCCCCTTCTTTACAACCAAATTATTTCTATTTTATATCTATAGGTAAGCTGGCTTCCAAGAAATATTTCCTAACTGTATCTCTTCAAATATATAGAAATATTATATATATATATGATTATACCCTCTCTATATACATATGTACATAATATCCTATATATATATCACCACTTCTGCATTTACTGTATTGTTTTATATTTATTAACTTTTCCCCATCCCCAACAAGATGATCGCATTCTAAGGGCATGGACCAGGTCCCCTCAGTAGCTGACCTACTATATAATACAATGTAATCCCAATAAAATATGTATTAAGTGAAGGAATAAAATAAACACTAGAAGGTCCTTTTTTAGCATAACCTCAGAATTTTATTGTTTTCATAATAAAAATATGAAGCTTAGAACTGAATTACTTGGCTCTTTCTCTGCTTATCTCCTCCTAATTCAAAATGTTTGCATCTCTTAATAGCCAGCATTTTCTTAGATCAGCAGTTAGGCTCAATGCATTCAAGCCTCAGCAGAATTTTCTTCGTAGTTTTATACTTTTTGCTGGAAACCAACTTAGTCTGTCCACCATAACTACTGTGCTTCCTGTCATAACGCCTCTTTCCCTGCACATGCAGAGAACCCTTGCTCTTCTTGTACTGTGTCACTTGGTGAGCTTGGTGCTTGCCACACTTCCAGAAAGTCTGGCAGGTTTTAAGAACATCATGTTGGCGAGAGAGCTATCAGCAAGAAAAAAATAGAGTTAGAGTTCCCTTATATTAGAAGTACCTTTCTCCGCATAACATATTCAACTGGGGGTTTTATTTGGGTTATTAAGCTCCTCTTTTTAATTTATCAACTCTCAAAGAGGGAAACCATTAGTCACCCACAGTTCAGTGTGCATTACTTCAAGCTTCTGAACACCTGGCTCAGGTTAGGAGTTGAGCGATTAACTGGCGTGGAGTAGTATACTAGTGTTATTCTTACTGGCTGCATAACACCTTTGAATACTCATCTTGTGTTTGGTGATTTCTCTGCCCTATTGATAGAAGCCAAACCTGACTTTCTTAACATTTCTTGTAGTTAGGCTCCTCTGATCTGATATGTTTGCACCAGATTTTGAAATGAAGGTTAGGGAGGTAAAGAAGCAGACAAGACCCAGTCTAGTGAGAGTGAAGCAGATGCATTCGAATTCCTGGGGATCAGTAGCAAAGATTCTATTAGGACAGTCCATGCCTCACTTTAGAGTGAGTGGCAGAGGCTGTAATGTTTCTCTGGTGGAGCTTTTCTCACCTTCTGGGCGATTCTGTGAATTTCTTAATGTCCTTTAATATTCCTTTTCTGCTTAAACTAGCTAGACCAGGGGTCCCCAAACTTTTTACACAGGGGGCCAGTTCACTGTCCCTCAGACCGTTGGAGGGCCAGACTATAAAAAAAACTATGAACAAATCCCTATGCATACTGAACATATCTTATTTTAAAGTAAAAAAACAAAACAAAACGGGAACAAATACAATATTTAAAATAAAGAACAAGTAAATTTAAATCAACAAACTGACTAGTATTTCAATGGGTACTATGGGCCTGCTTTTGGCTAATGAGATGGTCAATGTCCGGTTCCATATTTGTCACTGCTAGCCGTAACAAGTGATATGACGTGATTCTGGAGCCGTGATGCGTCCGACTCGTGTCACCGGAAGTAGTACTGTATGTGAGCAACGCCCTGCTTTGCAGCACCGCCATATACAGTACTCCATAACCACCAATGAAAGAGGTGCCCCTTCTGGAAGTGCGGTGGGGGCTGGAAAAATGGCCTCAGGGGGCGCATGCGGCCCATGGGCTGTAGTTTGGGGACCCCTAAGCTAGACTATATCCTACACATTCTGATACTGTTGACTAATAGAAGTAGGGAGGAAGAAGGCAGTACTTATGGTGTTTTAGGCAAGACAAGCCAGAAGGATGGGGGATTTTGGACAGGGGAACAGCAATATAAAGAGCACGAATTTTTGGAGGAGCGAGGGAATCACCAAGCTTTGCTACTTGGTTAATTTTGTTTATGGTCCTGGTAGAGCCACTGTGGGCCTAAAATTAATTCCTTAAATATCTTTAGTGAGTGAGGTATATGCTGAGGAATACTGATATCAATTCATTTAGAAAGCTGCAGACTTGAATCTTTTCCAATGTGTTCAAGCACCTTGGTCCGCGAACCCCTGACTCTTCTAATGCAGATCAGTCTCTCTAAATTGTAGCTTTTTCTTGTGTAATAGCTCTTCCTCTTTTCACGTGGAAGAAAAGGGAGTGAGTGAAGGATAAAAGGAAAGAGCAGCAGCAGAAGCAGATTACAAAGAAAGGAAATAAGGAAGGGAAAATAATGTATGGAGGAGAGAAGGCTGGAAGAGAAGATAAGCAAATGTCCATTTGGAAGAGGAGCAGTTTCCTTTTTCTGTTAACTGTCTCTTCTCTTTTCAGCTTTTCTCTCCCTCTAAGACATTCATTCAGTACTAAAGATATCCTCATTTGAAAAGCTTTCCAGACCTGTGGTGGCGCGGTGGATAAAGCGTCGACCTGGAACGCTGAGGTCGCCGGTTCAAAACCCTGCACTTGTCTGGTCAAGGCACATATGGGAGTTGATGCTTCCTGCTCCTCCCCTTTTCTCTCTCTGTCTCTCTCCTTTCTAAAAAATGAATAAAAATAAATAAATAAAAGCTTTCCAGAACATATATTTACTTGAAAACATTAAATGCTAAATTGCTCTCCTATAAACGCCAACTTAGAAATAGGCCATCTAAATAAGTGTGGGATTTTGATGGGAAGTATATTCATTTATCCAACAAATACCTACTGAGATCCTTTATGTGCCAAGTACTAAGCTCGAGAGTAATTGCTGAATAAGATAGATAAAGGCGCTTGGGCACTTTCATTAGCATTGAGCTCATCTATACTCTCATGTTTCATAATCTATTAAAATAAATGTCTTCTCTTAGAATTATAGCAGTGGTAAAATGGCAGATTAAAGTGTCTATCCCAAGGTTACATACAGGTAGGTACTTAGTATAATTGCTTTGTGATGATAAAGTGATGATATTATTAAAACTCTAAGTATAGGCAGGGTAATTTCTTGAAGTTTTTAAGGCAATGGAAAAAATAATTTTTTATCAAGAATATTGGAAAGAACGATAAATCAATCAATTGAAACCTTCTAGCTAGACAAATAGATGTATTTAACCTGTGAGTACATTATTAGTGTTATTGAAGATATTCTTTCTGACTCCTGATGTTTCTTCTGTTTGACAGGGGCCCATTAGTGTATTTATAAGTACAGTGCATCTGATCTTCTGTCAACTCTGCACTCATTCCACTCTACAAGTGAAAAAAAGAAATTGAGTGTGAATAACCTAGCTTCTTCCTCCTGGGATAGAGCTGAAGAGAGGGAGTGTGTGTTTATCTTTCTGCTCCTCTAGGGACAGTGACTACCCATGCCGGGGGCAAAGGAAAGGTCTGCCCTGCAACTAGGTAGATGCAGCTGAATCGTTCTGGACTCAGTCTTAGGAAGTCCACTTGCTCAGACATCATTCCTCCGATCTAAACTTTATCAGTAATAAAGGTGATTTCTTTTGGCTCCTACTGCCTTACTCTTATGTCTTGTTTTCCCATTGATTTAAAAATCAGGCGAGGAAAAGAGGTTCATTATTGGCCCTTTAAATCAAATAAAAATTGTCCCAACGAGTAAGTAAAGAAGAGAAAGCCAAAACTCTGACATCAACCTGAATTTTGAATCCTGGCTGTGTAGTCTTGGTTAAGTCACCTAGCCTCAGAGAATCTCATGTCTTCTTTGGCACCTTGGAGTACTATGTCTAATATTGATGAAAGATAATGTATATAAAGTCTAAGCATAATGCCTGGCATTTAATACACAGTAACTGGTGGGAGTGGAGGGGAGAAGGTGCTGATTTGGGATATCCAACACCGGGACAGTTACAAAGTATTTCTGCTTTCAAAAAAACTTCTCTCTTTAAGAAATAACACTCAAGTCTGACCAGGCTATGGTGCAATGGATAGAGTGTCGGCCTGGGATGCAGAGGACCCAGGTTTGAAACCCCCAAGGTCACCGGCTTGAGCAAGGGGTCATTCGCTCTGCTGGAGCTCCCTGGTCAAGGCACATATGAAAAAGCAATCAATGAACAATTAAGGTGCTGCTACAAAGAATCGATGCTTCTCATCTCTCTCCCTTTCTGTCCCTGTCTATCACTCTCTCTCTCTCTCTCTCTTTCTCACTAAAATAAAAAAAAAAGAAATAACACTAAAATTTTATTAAAAAATATATATATTTTTACCAATTAACTAAAAATACATTCCTCACATAAAACATCGCATGTTTTAAAATAATTTGGTAACTCAAAATGTTTTTTGGAACTCAGAGGAAATAATGAGGACAGTTGGAGTGCAAGTTATAGTTTCCAGTTCATTCATCTCCCTTGATGATCGCAGAGAAAACCTTTACTGGTAGCGATGAGGTCTTCCTTTTAGTCAGGCATGATAGGAGGCGTGCTGAGAAAGAATAAAGCAGCATCTTGCTTTTGCAGACTGTTTGTGTCCCCTCATTTTTAAAGCTAATGTTCCAGTATGAAATTGTCTGTGAGTCAACATAAGGTATCTGTCCTTTTTTTATCCCCATAGGCATCTTTCTGAAAACGGTTTTCATCATCCTTGCCCATCTCTGCTGACTTCAATTCATCACTGGCAAGCATGTGAAGTGTTTTGTGGCGGGATAACAGTTTTATGAAAAGAATCCAGATATGTTTCTATTATTTTTCTGATGCATGCTTTCCAAGGTTCATTGAGTCTGGAGATTCTCATGTTTATCTCAAATAAATGAAAATCTCCTTTATCAATTTGTGACCCATAACAGCATTGAAAAGTAACATAAATTTATTCAATTTAGATTATGCTATTTGTTAAGATGATACTTTTTCACATTTTCTTTGCTGTCCTTGAAGTTTATATTTAGAATACTTTCTCTGGAAACTGACTGTTTAGGTAAAAAGCAAGCAAGAATCTTCCCTTTGTCTGTTAGTGCTTGCATAGTTTATATCATTCTTAAACAAATCTACCAATCAGCAACTACATAAATAAAACTGGAACTAAAGAAACAATCATTCTTTTGTGCTCACAAGTGGAGACAGTGTGTTTTTTGCCAAGCATTAATGAGCAGTTACTAAGATTATAAGCACGATTTTAAGAACTATATGCTTCAGCATTCTATAATGCAGGGCTCATACAAGGAGCCAGCCTATGCAGAGAGGGAGTTCTGGAGTGGAGCAGTCATTCACAATGGAAGCCATGCGAGTACATCAAGTGCCTCAAATAAATGCCTGAAAACATGTACCTGGACAACCAAGGATATTTCAGTAACTGAATTCAGTCTGACTTCTGACACTAACGTTATAAAATCAAGCGATTTTTCCCCTTACTCTTAACCAAATTACCTAAAACAAAATGTTTCCTTATTGACTCCCAGGGAATCAGGTGTCACAATTCTTTGTCTCTAGCATCTTCTCTGGTTTCCCCCAGTGGGGAATGACATATTTACTGAACTGATTGTGCTAATAAATATTGGAACGCTTTTAGTGGCAAGCACCAAAAACTCAACTCAGAATGGCTTAAATAAAAATATGAATTTACTGGTTTACATTAGTCCAAGTAATATAACTTCAGGCATGGCTGGATTCTCAAACCAATGCTGCTCAAAAGTATAAATACAATAAAAGCCACAAATGTGGACCACATATGTAATTTAAAATACTCTATTAGCTACCTAAAAAAGGAAAAACACATAAAATTATTTTTGCTAATATATTTTAGTTAGCTCAGTATATCTAAAATATCATTCCAACATGTAATCAATATAAAATATAAGTGAGAAATTTTACATTCCTTTTTATTTATGCTAAATCTTTGAAATCAGTGTGATTTTACATGTATAGCACATCACAATTTAGACTAGTCACATTTTAAGTGCTTACTAGCCGTGTATGGCTAGTCACTACCATACTGGACAGTGCGGGTCTCCAGTGCATCAGGCCCTGGCCAGTGTGCACAGTGATAGAACTCTGACCAGGCATTTGGCAGTCTCCAGTTCGATTCCTGGTCAGGGCACATGGAAGTACTGACCATCTATCTGCTTCTTTCTCTCTCACTTACCCTCTTGCAGCCATGGCTCAATTGATTGAAGTGCATTGGCCCGGACACTGAGGATGGCTCCGTGGAGTCTCTGCATCAGGTGATGAAAATGGCTTGGTTGTGAGCATGGGACCCAGATGTGCAGAGCATCGGCCCCAGATGGGGGTTGCCGGGTGGATCACTAGTCAGGGCGCATGTGGAAGTCTGTCTCTCTGTCACTCCTCCCCTCACTTAAAAAACAAACAAACAAAAAAATACTATGCGCTAGGAAGGTACATCTTACTATTGCTCCACTTCACTCTTCTGTCTGAATGTAGCCTCATTTGGCTTACTCCTAGTTATTCCCAGAGTTCAGTTTTATACATCCTGCCTTTGGTGGTCTTTTTGCCTACTCAGCCTTATTTACTAGAGACATGGTGGTGTTTAAACTGGTGTTCTTTACCATAAACATTCTAAAAGAAAGGCTACACCAGTACAAATTCATTATTATTAATAAGGGAAAACTCAGGTACTGATCCATACAGATGGTAAGATTTCACCAACTCCCAGCTCCAACACCTATCCAAGCTCTTTCAGACATAGAAAAGACACAGAGGATTAGTTGTGTTATCTACACAATAAAGGTAACATTTATGAAACAGTAGAACTATGTCTACATTTAGAGGGGGAATTGTTGCAGTTTACATTTGTTCTACCTCAAGAGAATTGGGGGATTTTTTGTCTTTAGAAAGTTGAAATATAACAAATGCAACAGTGAACGCCATAAGGGAAAAACAGTGGAAAGAAAGGTGGGAAGGCTGGAATCAGAGCAGTTGTAGATGCTAATCTGCACCAGATACTGTTCTAAGCACTATATACACATTTTCTATTTAGTCCTCATATAATTCCATGATGTTATTACCTCTTGTGTTGTTATAATTCCAATATTACAAAGAAACTGAGCTTAGTGAAATGAAAAATAATTTTTCCAAGGTGATTGCATAAGTATGTCTTAGTGCTGACCCCAAGTTCTTAACTATTATGCTATAAAGTCCTCTAGTAAATGTGATATCTTTTAAAATATGTAAGAAGACACACAGGAAACTATGTCTAACTCCAGAAAGGACCAGAATAAAGCAGAGTAAAGCTTTTACAATGGCTGGAATCTGCTCAGCCAATCTTACTATATCGTAATTGATTTTATTGTATGTGAGTGTGATGATAGCCAGAATCACTGACTTGATCATACCAGTAGGGTTGCAAATAGTTCAGATTTCCCTAGTATTCTTTTTTTTTTTTTTTTTTTTTTCATTTTTCTGAAGCTGGAAACGGGGAGAGACAGTCAGACAGACTCCCGCATGCGCCCGACCGGGATCCACCCGGCACGCCCACCAGGGGCGATGCTCTGCCCACCAGGGGGCGATGCACTGCCCATCCTGGGCGTCGCCATATTGCGACCAGAGCCACTCTAGCGCCTGGGGCAGAGGCCACAGAGCCATCCCCAGCGCCCGGGCCATCTTTGCTCCAATGGAGCCTTGGCTGCGGGAGGGGAAGAGAGAGACAGAGAGGAAAGTGCGGCGGAGGGGTGGAGAAGCAAATGGGCGCTTCTCCTGTGTGCCCTGGCCGGGAATCGAACCCGGGTCCTCCGCACGCTAGGCCGACGCTCTACCGCTGAGCCAACCGGCCAGGGCCCTAGTGTTCTTAAGATATTGGCCCTTACACATTGTGGTAAGAACAGTCAAGAAATAAAGAAGGGGGAGGAAGATGGAGGGAAAAAAATAGTAGGTAGATGACAGGTAGTTATTTAATACATTCAAAATAATACTGCTAACAATGATAAAAGGCCAACAGCAAAAATAGCTAATATTTATTGAGTAGTTATCATTTGTAAAACCTCTGAATTATTAAATTTTATCCTCTCAACAATCCATAACATAGGTGTCATTATTGCTCTCATTTAGGTTTCCTGATTGTAGAAAGTAATGGCTACATGATTTTATTAGAAATTTTAAGCTTTCTCATCATTTTCCTTGGAAACGTCTTCTACAATGCCCTTCAATAATTTTTATTGTTCTTTCTTTCTTTTTTTTTTTTTTCTCATATATAATTTTTTTTTTTAATGGGGTGACATCAATAAATCAGGATACATATATTCAAAGATAACAAGTCCAGGTTATCTTGTCATTCAATTATGTTGCATACCCACCACCCAAAGTCAGATTGTCCTCTGTCACCTTCTATCTTGTTTTCTTTGTGCCCCTCCCCACCCCCTATCCCTCTCCCATTCCCCCCTCCCCCCCGTAACCACCACACTCTTATAAATGTCTCTTAGTTTCACTATTATGTCCCACCTACGTATGGAATAATACAGTTCCTGTTTTTTTCTGATTTACTTATTTCGCTTCGTATCATGTTATCAAGATCCCACCATTTTGCTGTAAATGTTCCGATGTCATCATTTCTTATGGCTGAGTAGTATTCCATAGTGTATATGTGCCACATCTTCTTTATCCAGTCATCTATTGATGGGCTTTTTGGTTGTTTCCATGTCCTGGCCACTGTGAACAATGCTGCAATAAACATGGGGCTGCATGTGTCTTTACGTATCAATGTTTCTGAGTTTTTGGGATATATACCCAGTAGAGGGATTGCTGGGTCATAAGGTAGTTCTATTTTCAGTTTTTTGAGGAACCACCATACTTTCTTCCATAATGGTTGTACTACTTTACATTCCCACCAACAGTGTATGAGGGTTCCTTTTTCTCCACAGCCTCTCCAACATTTGCTGTTACCTGACTTGCTAATAACAGCTAATCGAACAGGTGTGAGGTGGTATCTCATTGCCGTTTTGATTTGCATTTCTCTAATAGCTAAAGAAGATGAGCATCTTTTCATATATCTGTTGGCCATTTGTATTTCTTCCTGGGAGAAGTGTCTATTCATATCCTCTTCCCATTTTTTTATTGGATTGTTTGTTTGTTTGTTTGTTGTTGAGTTTTATGAGTTCTTTGTATATTTTGGATATTAGGCCCTTATCTGAGCTGTCGTTTGAAAAAATCATTTCCCATTTAGTTGGCTTTCTGTTTATTTTGTTATCAGTTTCTCTTGCTGAGCAAAAACTTCTTAGTCTGATGTAGTCCCATTCATTAATTTTTGCCTTCACTTCTCTTGCCATTGGAGTCAAATTCATAAAATGCTCTTTAAAACCCAGGTCCCTGAGTTGAGTACCTATGTCTTCTTCTATGTACTTAATTGTTTCAGGTCTTATGTTTAGATCTTTGATCCATTTTGAGTTAATTTTTGTACAGGGGGAGAGACTGTAGTCGAGTTTCATTCTTTTGCATGTGGCTTTCCAGTTTTCCCAGCACCATTTATTGAAGAGGCTTTCTTTTCTCCATTGTGTGTTGTTGGCCCCTTTATCAAAAATTATTTGACTATATATATGTGGTTTTATTTCTGGACTTTCTATTCTGTTCCATTGGTCTGAGTGTCTATTTTTCTGCCAATACCATGCTGTTTTGATTGTCGTGGCCCTATAATAGAGTTTGAAGTCAGGTATTGAAATGCCCCCAGCTTCATTCTTTTTCTTTAGGATTGCTTTGGCTATTCGGGGTTTTTTATAGTTCCATATAAATCTGATGATTTTTTGCTCTATTTCTTTAAAAAATGTCATTGGAAGTTTGATGGGAATTGCATTAAATTTGTATATTGCTTTGGGTAATATAGCCATCTTGATTATATTTATTCTTCCTAGCCAAGAACAAGGTATATTCTTCCATCTCATTATATCTTTTTCGATTTCCCTTAACAATGGTTTATAGTTTTCATTATATAAGTCCTTTACATTCTTTGTTATGTTTATTCCTAAGTATTTTATTTTTTTTTGTTGCAATCGTGAAGGGGATTATTCTTTTGAGTTCCTTCTCAGTTGTTTCATTGTTGGCATATAGAAAGGCTATTGACTTCTGTATGTTAATTTTGTATCCTGCGACCTTACTGTATTGGCTTATTGTTTCTAGTAGTCTTTTTGTGGATTCTTTGGGGTTTTCGATGTATAGTATCATATCATCTGCAAAAAGTGATACCTTTACTTCTTCTTTTCCGATATGGATGCCTTTTATTTCTTTGTCTTGTCTGATTGCTCTGGCTAGAACCTCTAGTACCACATTAAATAAGAGTGGAGAGAGTGGACAACCCTGCCTTGTTCCTGATTTAAGGGGGAAAGCCTTCAGTTTAGTGCCATTTAATATGATGTTAGCTGATGGTTTATCATATATGGCCTTTATCATGTAGAGATATTTTCCTTCTATACCCATTTTGTTGAGAGTCTTAAACATAAAATTGTGTTGTATTTTATCGAAAGCCTTTTCTGCGTCTATTGATAAGATCATGTGGTTTTTGTTCTTTGTTTTGTTAATATGGTGTATTACATTAACCGTTTTACGTATGTTGAACCATCCTTGAGATTCTGGGATGAATCCCACTGGATCATGATGTATTATTTTTTAATATGTTGTTGTATTCGATTTGCTAGTATTTTGTTTAGTATTTTAGCATCTGTATTCATTAGAGATATTGGTCTGTAGTTTTCTTTTTTTGTGCCATCCTTGCCTGGTTTTGGTATGAGGGTTATGTTGGCTTCGTAAAATGTGTTTGGAAGTATTGCTTCTTCTTCAATTTTTTGGAAGACTTTGAGTAGAATAGGAACCAAGTCTTCTTTGAATGTTTGATAAAATTCGCTGGTATAGCCGTCAGGGCCTGGACTTTTATTTTTGGGGAGGTTTTTAATGGTTTTTTCTATTTCTTCTCTACTGATAGGTCTGTTTAGGCTTTCTGCTTCTTCTTGACTCAGTCTAGGAAGGTTGTATTTTTCTAGGAATTTATCCATTTCTTCTAGGTTGTTGAATTTAGTAGCATAAAGTTTTTCATAGTATTCTACAATAATTCTTTGTATATCTACGGTGTCCGTGGTGATTTCTCCTCTTTCATTTTGGATTTTGTTTATATGAGTTCTTTCTCTTTTTTCCTTGGTAAGTCTTGCCAAGGGTTTGTCAATTTTGTTGATCTTTTCAAAGAACCAGCTCCTTGTTCTATTAATTTTTTCTATAGTTTTTCTGTTCTCTAATTCATTTATTTCTGCTCTGATTTTTATTATCTCCTTTCTTCAGCTGGTTTTGGGTTGTCTTTGTTCTTCTTTTTCTAGTTCCTTAAGGTGGGAAGTTAAGTGGTTCACTTGGGCTCTCTCTTGTTTGTTCATATATGCCTGAAGTGATATGAACTTCCCTCTTATCACTGCTTTTGCTGCATCCCAGAGATTCTGATATGTCGTATTGTCATTTTCATTAGTCTGTATATATCTTTTGATCTCTGCACTTATTTCTTCTTTGACCCATTCATTTTTTAAAAGTATGTTGTTTAGTTTCCACATTTTTTGGGGATTTTTTTCCTCTTTTTTGCAGTTGAATTCTAGTTTCAAGGCTTTATGATCAGAAAATATGCTTGGTACAACTTCAATTTTTCTGAATTTGCTGATGTTGTTTTTGTGGCCCAACATATGGTCAATTCTTGAGAATGATCCATGTACACTGGAGAAAAATGTATACTCAGTCTCTTTGGGATGAAATGTCCTGTAGATGTCTATCATATCCAGGTGCTCTAGTGTTTTGTTTAAGGCCACTATGTCTTTGTTGATTCTCTGTTTGGATGACCGATCTAGAGCCGTCAGCAGTGTATTGAGGTCTCCAAGTATGATTGTATTTTTGTCAGTTTTTGTTTTAAGATCAATAAGTAGCTGTCTTATATATTTTGGTGCTCCTTGGTTTGGTGCATATATATTAAGAATTGTTATGTCTTCTTGATTCAGTGTCCCCTTAGCCATTATGAAATGGCCATTTTTGTCTCTGAGTACTTTTCCTGTCTTGTAGTCAGCATTATCCGATATGAGTATTGCTACACCTGCTTTTTTTTGGATGTTATTTGCTTGGAGTATTGTTTTCCAGCCTTTCACTTTGAACTTGTTTTTATCCTTGTTACTTAGATGAGTTTCCTGTAGGCAGCATACAGTTGGATTTTCTTTTTTAATCCATTCTGCTACTCTGTGCCTTTTTATTGGTGAGTTTAATCCGTTTACATTTAGTGTAATTATTGATACTTGTGAGTTCCCTATTGCCATTTTATATCTTGCTTTCTGTTAGTTTTGTGTCTTGTTTGATCCTTCTCTTTTGTTTTTCTATCTTTTGTTTTTATTTGGTTGTATTCCATACATCTTTCCACTGTTGCTATCTTTTTTATCTCATGTGCTTCTGTGGTGGTTTTTTCAATGGTGGTTACCTTTGAATAATGAAAAGGGTCCCTACCCTGTTCATTGTAGCGAACTATTTTGTGAGTACTTTTGCACTCCATCGTCCTTTGCTACTGTTAATCTCCATCTTCTCCCCCTCATTCTTTTTGTTGTTGTCACAGTTTAAATTTGGTTTTATTGTGTTCTTCTTGGAGCTTTTACTTGTGGCTCTGTTTTTTTTTGTTCTTTGTATCTGATTGGAGAACCCCCTTTAGTAATTCCTGGAGTGGGGGTTTTCTGATGATAAATTCCCTCATCTTTTCTGTATCTGTGAATGTTTTTATTTCTCCTTCATATTTGAAGGATAGCTTTGATGGGTATAGTATTCGTGGCTGAAAGTTCCTCTCTTTCAGGACTTTAAATATTGGGGTCCACTCTCTTCTAGCTTGTAGAGTTTCTGCTGAGAAATCTGATGATAATCTAATGGGCCTTCCTTTATATGTTGTATTCTTCTTTTCCCTGGCTGCCTTGAGAATTTTTTCTTGCTGTTGGTTTGTGTCAATTTCATTATGATATGCCTTGGAGTAGGTTTGTTGGGGTTAAGAAAACTTGGAGTTCTGTTTGCTTCTTGAACTTGAGGCTTTAGTTCTTTCCACAGGCTTGGGAAGTTCTCATCTATTATTTGTTTGAGTATGTTCTCCATTCCATTTTCTCTCTCTTCTCCCTCTGATATACCTATTATTCTTATGTTATTCTTTTTGATGGAGTCAGATAATGCTTGTAGGGCTATCTCATTTTTTTTAATTTTTGAGTCTCTTTCTTCTTCTCTCTGTTGTGCCTCAAGTTGCTTGTCTTCTATTTCACTAATCCTCTCTTCTATCTGACCTGTTCTATTAGCTAAGCTTGTTACTTCGTTTTTCAGCTCGTGAATTGAGTTTTTCATCTCCGTTTGATTTGTTTTTATAGTTTCAATTTCCTTGGACATATATTCTTTGTGTTCATTGAGTTGTTTTCTGAGCTCCCTAAATTGCCTTTCTGTGTTTTCTTGTATATCTCAGAGGATTTTTAGGATTTCTATCTTGAATTCTCTGTCATTTAGCTCCAAGGTTTCCAATATATTAAATTTTTTCTCCATAGATTTTTCCTCATCTAGCTGTGTTACCTCTCTTTCTTTTGTATCCATGATATTCGATTTTCTCTTCCTTAATGGCATCTGAGGGTGGTTTTGTTGATAGTATTAATGAGATTTAATAAAGAATAAAAAGTTTAAAAAAATAATAAAAAAAAATCGAAAAGAGTTGTTTTTTTTAAAAAAAAATTAATAATGAAATAAAGAAAAATAAAATAAAATAAAAATTAAAAAAAAAAAAAAAAAGGAAATTATTCCCCCCCTCCTTTTTTCCTCTCCTCTCCTCTCCCCTCTTTCTTGATAAAATCTTGTGGTGTACTGTGAATTATAACAAACAATGCCTGTGATGGAGGGCCTGAATTGGGGAAAAGTAATAAAGGGGCAAAAAAAAAAAAAAAAAAAAAAAAAAGAAAGAAAAAAGAAAAAAAAGAGCGTATGGACCCACAAAAAGCAAATAAGGAAAAAATTTGGGTCAAGAATAAAATGATTTGCTTTTAGGTGTTGGTTGTCTAAGAGTTATGATGAGAGGATTAAGAGGAAAACGGAAAAATGGGGGGACAAATTAAAAAATTACTATTGTATTTAGTGGAACAAGAACTAGATAATATGGAGAGCCAGGGATGGGAGCACTACTAGTGAGTTAAAGAGGTGAAGTAAAAACCCCCCAAAATGTCACAAACATAAGTTTGAGTCCCAGATAAGATAATTTGTTTGTTATTGAGGTTTGAATGAGAGGAGATGTAAAGGAAAAAGGAAGAAACTAATATAGAGGGAGAAAAGAAAGAGAGAAAGAAAAAAAAAAAAAAAAGAGGGAACCACTAAAAGAAGAAAAAAGAAAGGAGAGAGAGAGAGAGAGAGTTAAGGGTTTTGGAGTGCAACCCTCATAGAGAGAAAGGAAGAGAAGAGAAAAGATAATGGGAGATGTAACACTTATGGGTAGTGTAGTTCAAGGAGAGGAGAGAGTAAGACCGGTAGAGAGTTAATCGGCCAAATTGGAGGAGGAAAAAAAAAAGTATCAAGAATGAAGATAAGAGAAACAAACGAACAAATATAATAAAATGGGATAGGTTATAAAGTCTGCAGATTATTCTTGATTTTGAGAGGTTATCTTCTTGCTTTTTCTTTTCTCTCCCTCTTCCTGGTCGGTGACTCTGTACCCCGGGTTTTGCCCCTTTGCCACGCTCAGGTGGAGGTTTGCAGTTGATAAGTCTCTATGGCAATGTCATGTATTGTGCTTTAGTCTCGTTGGCAGTCGAGGCTATTAGCATTTATAGGCTCCGACAGTGAGAGAGTCCGTGTTCCTGGAGCCTTTCTCCTAGTCTTTCCTTCCTCAATTAGTAGCCTGATAATCCAGCTATGGGGTTGCTGCTGCCTCTGCCTGGATAGTAAGAGGCTCAAAGAGCTGGCAACTCCCCACTCTATTTCCACTCAGCACAGGGCTCTGGGTAAGGCTCAGTCAGTCAGAGCTGCTAGCATAATCAGGCGAGCTTTCCACCCACTCACAGACCTCTGGCTCTGCCACTCTGTCCGGTAACACAAGCGGGTGCCCACTTCCGGGGCGCTCGGAGAAAACTCTCACTCACTGGCTGCGCACGCAGACCAGGATATCCGGCCAGCAGTCTCACGCTCTGAGTGAAACCCACAACCACAGGGAAAAGTTGCAGCGTTGGAATTGAGTCTCGCTCCGTCCCCGTGCGCGGCTTTTGCAAGGCGCTGGGGCGGCCCGAGATTCCGCTTTGGCCCACACAAAGGCCCCTGACTCTGCTCCTCTGTGCGATGACACGGGCGCGCACTGCCGAGGCACTCGGAGGAATCGCTCACTCCTTATCTGCGCACGCAAACCAGGATATGAGGCCGGCCACTTTCCCTCTGAGTGAAACACCCTCGGCAAGGAAAATCTCCACCATTGGAATTAGTTCTCACTCCCTCCCGTGCGTGGCTTTCCCAGGGCGCTGGGGCTGCCCAGAGACTCTGCCCTCGGCCCACAGAAAGGCCTCTGACCCTGCCTCTCCGTGGGGCAACACGGGCACTGACTCCCGGGGCCTAGGAAGAAATCTCTCGCCCACTAACTGCGCACCAACCAGGAGACCGGGTAAAATGGCCGCGCCGCTTGTCTTTCTTTGTTTGGGTTTGGCGCGAGTGTTAGCTTGTATTGCCCGGGTTGCCACAGGATCAGATTTTCCTCGGCTTGGATCTCCGTGCCACAGCCTGGTTCGGCCGTTTGTATTCACCCCCTTTGCCCGCCTCAGTTTCTATATTCACAGTTACCAGAGAAAGCCGCCCTGTTTAGGTTAGTGAGGAAGGCGGAGCATTTCTTACTCCCTATTTCCTTCGGGGTTTGGTTATATATTTAGCCAATTTTTCACTCAATCATACCTTTGGGTGTATTGCGAAGCATCTGGAAGCTCCAAGTATAGGTTTTTCTGTTTCTGGTTGAAGATCTTGTTGAGTTTTGGGGGAGATTTATCGGTATCGCTTCCTACCCCGCCATTACTCTGACATCATCTCCTATTGTTCTTTCTTCTTCAAAAGTTCTTTGGCTTCTATGACACGACATATTCTCATTCTCCTCCTACCTCCATTGGCCCTTCTTTCTGTCCTTTTCCTTGGTATTCCTTTTCCACTTTTCTCTTTTAAAATTTGTTTTCTGATCTCAGTCTGTTGTTCTTCTTTTCCTCAGTTTTCCCTACTCTCATAGCTCAAGTGACGTCTGTTTTCATACCTCAAATTTCCATATAGATGCTAATGATTCCAAGTTGGCTTACTGGATGGACATTTCTATCCAAATGTCCTACAATACACTTTGAACTCTACTTGGGCAAAACTGAATTCTTTACTTCTTCCTTAAATCTCTTCTTCTTATGTGCTCTTACTCAGTAAATGTTATCTCTGGCACCACCCTCTCTTTCGTCCTGTAACCAACAAATAGCTGAGTCAACTCCACCTCCTAATTACCTCTCAAAGTGGTCCACTTCTCTTAATTTGGACTGCCACTACCTCAGTGCACGTCCTTTCCTTTTCTTACTTAGTATGCTAGAAACTGTTAGTTGACACCTAGAAAATTCATTATTCCTTAATTTATGGTAATAAACCCATTTTTTGATTGGGCACATGGCCTCAAGGAATAAAAAGTATAGTTATTAATTATCCTTACAGCTAGGCAATGGTCATGTGTCTAAATTCTGGCTAATGGGATATGAGCTGAAGTGATGTGAAATTGCCATGTCATGAACTTAAAGAGGGCCTGGCTGGTTGGCTTAGTGGTAGAGCATGGGCCCGGTGTGTGGATGTCTTGAGTTTGATTCTCAGTCAGGGCACACAGGAGAAGTGATCATCTGCTTCACTACCACTACCCTCCTTTCTCTCTCTCCACACCCCTCTCCTGCTGCAATGGCTTGATTGGTGCTGCCATGGCTCGACTGGTGCAGCCATGGCTCAAGTGGCTCCAACAAGTTGGTTCTGGGAGCTGAGGATGGCTCTGGGCCTCCCACCTAAGGTGCTAAAACTAGTTTGGTTGCTGAGCAATGGAGAAACGCCCCAGATGGGCAGAGCATCACCCCATAGGGGGCTTTCCAGGTGGATCCTGGTCAGGATACATGCTGGAGTCTGTCTCTCTGCCTCCCCTACTCTCACTTAATTAAAATAATAATAAAATAATAAAACTTAAACAGAAATGTGCCCCTATATCCACGTTTCTACCTCTTATGCTGTACATGTATGTGATAAACCATCTTGGAACATGCAGATGAGGGCAACACCGGAAAGTCCATGGCCTGAAACTACTCTACCAGCCCTGGATTGCTTATGCCCAGACTAAATGAGAAATAAGCTTTTATCTTGTGCACAGCCCTGTATTATCTTGTGCATATCTGGTTTCTGTACAGTAACCAGATTTATAGCCTCATACCCTTTGAATAATACAACAGCCTTTTTGATTGGTTTTCCTGCCCCCACTTATAACTTCTCTTATCTGTTTTCTTCCTGAAAAGTCAGAGTAATCATGGCAGAATTCTGACTTGCTCAGATCGTTCCTTGCCAACCTCCCCTTTCCCATGCCGTTTCTTTCCGTGTGTACTTTATATTCCATAGCTTGCATACCAGACCCTTCATTACAATGGACTCTGCTTTATCTCTCCAGTCTCACTTCCATTCATTCCCTACCTTGCATGCCAAGCTCAAATCACATACAGCAATTCATAGTTTCACAGAATAAGCCAAGTTCTCAGACCTCAGTGCAGCTGTACATGCTGTTTACTCTGCCTGGAATGCCCAGGCCCCACCCTCACTAGTTTCTCTGCCTGGCTGGTTTCTATTTCTCCTTTAAGATTCAGTTCACCTCCTATTAAAATTTTTTTCTTTTTTTGCCCACCGAAGAATTGGTGCTAGTTCCTTCTTATGTATTCCCAAAGTATTGTGTGCATACTTTTTTTTCTAAATAATTTATTTGCTTGCCTATCTCCCCCCACTCCCCCCGTCTGTCCCCTATCAACTTCCTGGAGGGCAAGAATTATTTTCTTATTAATACTGTGTCACCATGCCTTTGCACAGACCCTGGCACACAGTAGCACTCAAAAACTATTCAGTGAGTGAATAAATCGATGAATGAATAGATACCATGGAGTCATGAAAATAGCATTTGAACAGAATACAGAGACCTGAGGTTTGTACCTGGTTCTGCCACTGGATGGTTTGAGTTAAAATCATTTCACTTCGCTTCAGTGGAGCTAGATAAGTCTCAGGTTCCTTCCAGGTCTGTGATTTACAAATATGTTATATAGGGATAAGTAAAGTATGTATACTTACAGAACTGATCACCTTAAGGGTCTGGTTAGGTAATTCTTGACTAAAAATGTACTTGAAAAAAAATGTCAAATAAAAAAAAGTGAACTTTGCCTGACCTGTGATGGCACAGCGGATAAACCGTCAACCAGGATATCTGAGGTCTCCAGTTCAAAACCATGGGCTTGCCAGTCATGGCCCATATGAGAAGCTACAACTATGAGTTGATGCTTCCTGCTTCTCTCCCACCATCTTTCTCCCTCTCTTCTCTCTCTAAAATCAATAAATAAAATCTTTTTAAAAAAAGTGAACTGGGGAAGGGAGGGGGTAGAGGGAGAGGAGGGGCACAAAGAAAACCAGATAGAAGGTGACGGAAGACAATATGACTTTGGGTGATGGGTATGCAACATAATCAAATGTCAAAATGACCTGAAGATGTTTTCTCTGAACCTATGTACCCTGATTGATTAATGTCACCCCATTAAAATTAATAAAAAAAAAGTGAACTTTTACAGCAATATTTAAGTTCTTTTTACTTATGGCTTTTAAGCTATTTTTGTAGAGTCAATTATTTCAACAAAACGCCTATTATAATCTCTGAGAAGTAGAGAATGTGAAATTCAGTGACTTGGGTGAAGAAGTTCCTGGACCAAATTTGTGTGTGTGTGTGTGTGTGTGTGTGTGTGTGTGTGTGTGTGTGTGTGTGTAGGCTTCTCCACACCAACAATTCTCAGACAGCAGCAAGGTGTCTGAGAATTCAGCTCTATTCTGACACTGTCCACCTAGAGATAAAATCAGATTTCACAAGCAAAGGGCTCAGTCTCACAAGACCACCTTCCATTTCAGACATTACTGAAAAACCAAAGTTGTTATCTGTGCTTCTGATTGACAGGCTGCAATTTGGAGGTTCCAATAATCCCTCCAAGTCAAGATGTCAATTGCAAGCCCAGGTTGTTCCCTGTACTTCTGATTGATTGGCTGTAAATCAGAGGTTCCCCCAACCCCTTCCTTGGATTCGATTAATTTGCTAGAATGACTCACAGAACTCAGGAAAACCCATTTTTTTTCTAATTAAGTGAGAGGCAGGGAGGCAGAGACAGAGTCCTGCATGTGCCCCAACCGGGATCCACCTGGCAAGCCCCCTACCAGGCGATGCTCTGCTTGTGTGGACCGTTGCTCCATTGTCCAGCAACTGAGCTATTTTAGCACCTGAGGCAGGCCATGGAGCCATCCTCAGTGTCCAGGGCCAACTCTGCTCGAACCATTCGAGCCATGGCTGTGGGAGGGGAAGAGTGAGAAATGGAGGGGTATAGGTGAAGAAGCTGATGCTTGCTTCTCCTGAGTGCCCTACCCAGGAATCGAACCCAAGACTTCTACACATTGGGCCAATGCTCTACCACTGAGCTAACCAACCAGGGCCAGGAAAATCTATTTACTTACTAGATTATTAATTTATTACAAAGGATGTAAAGGATATAAATCAACAGCCAGATGAAGAGATATGGCTAGATCCCAAGCAAATAAGCTCCTGTCCTTGTGGTACATAGTGCTTGGCATCGCATCGGGGCAAGTGGAAGCTTTCTGGTTTTCCAAAGAGGAACCTCTCTGAACCCCTTCATTTTTTTTTGGCTTTTATGGGGGCTTCATTACATACATGACAGATTATCTCTTTGTTGTTTGGTGATTGATTCTACCTCTCTTGCCTCTCTCCTCCCATCACTTTTATCATTCAGGAAGTTCCAAAAGTTTTAGAAGCTGTAAGCCAGGAAATATATTTTAGTCATCTGAATAACCAAATATATATATCTTATAAATCACGATTTCACATTAGATAATTTATTAGAGCCAGCAGCAAGAACAGAAACAGGGTCAGAATCTGATTCAGAATTGTATTGATAGTATTGGGAAGCCGAGAACTCTTTCCTACCCTTCCTTAGTTATTACGGCTGAACTAACAATAAAACTGACACAAGACCAGATTAACAGGAGAAAAGTCCATTGAATATATGTTCACAGGACAATTATAAATGATGCTCAGAGAAAACGTGAACCAGACAGCGTTCTAGTTTTCAGACAAAGAAACAATAAAATTATGAAAAATTGACAAAACAGGTTAAAAAAAGTATTCATTAGAAAGAAATCTGCCCTGGCTGGATGGTTCTGTTGGTTGGAGCATTGTCTCTATAAGCAAAGGTTGTGGGTTCAATCCCAGGTCAGGGCACATATGGGAACAGATCGATGTTTCTCTCTCTCTCTCTCTCTCTCTCTCTCTCTCTCTCTTTCTCTCTCATCCTCTTTCTCTAAAATCAATACATTTTTTTAAAAGAAAGGTATCCAAGCAAGGTTTGAGTATTTGTTAGTGAGAAATCTAAAAAAAGTTTGAGCTTAGATAGTAAATTAATGAAGAGGTAATAGGGTTTGTTTATATAGACTCTTCAGCCCTAGATCTCTTAGCTCTAGTGATAACATTGTCTCTCTAACCCCACCCGAAGCAGGGAGAGCACCTTTTACAGCAGAGATTTATTTCCTGTGTTCAAGGAGACAGGGAGAGTTGAGTACCCTTCTGGCACCGGTGGCTTGTCAAGTGACTTTACTTCAAAAAATCGATATACCTTTATAGGGCATTTGGTGATGATCTGTCTTGAGCCCCAACAAAGACTACCTATATCACCTATTGTAAAATAACTGTGTGATAATAGAGAGCAAAACCAGTGGAGAAAGCAGTGAACTTTAAAACAAATTGTAGGTAGAGTAAAACAGCAATTACCAAAGCTGGGATACAAGACGACTTTCTATTTTAGAATCACGTAATTATGGGTTTGGCAGTATTGTTAAGGGGTAATCACCTACTTTCCCCCTACCTTTAAGCAAGGCTACATCTAGTTCCTTAAACAGAGCAAATAATGCAGTTCTCTATTATATTTGGAAAAAGAATAGTCTACAACTCTTTTTCTTACTTGTCCTAGTACCATATGATACTGATAACAAAATTTTTATTTACCTTCACAATCATCTAGTTTTATCACCTTTCTCTCATAATTGAAGTGAAAGAAGGCACAGAAAGGTTGCAATTTGCTTAAAGTTGCATAGTATTACTGTGGCAGAGCTGGAACTAAAATTTCAGTCTTTCTAATTTATAGTCTCCTGCTCTACCTTTATCAAGAGGAATTGTGGTTTTTC
Source organism: Saccopteryx leptura (assembly GCF_036850995.1). Lineage (NCBI taxonomy): Eukaryota > Metazoa > Chordata > Mammalia > Chiroptera > Emballonuridae > Saccopteryx > Saccopteryx leptura. Next base: position 136,368,238 of record NC_089505.1, on the reverse strand, counting down.
AGGACTTTCCCCATTTCACTGCCCATGTCTCTTGGCAAATTTTCAATGTGGTTCCTGGCTCCCCAGCCAAGGCCATATCTTTTAGTTCATAGACTGACCTGGTTGTAGCAATGACCTCATACATCTGAGATTTGCTCCTTTCCTTGTTATGGTAGGCAGAATTTTAAGATGGCCTCCAAAATTCCTGCCTCTGGTGTTTATGTTCTGTGTAAGACCTTCTCAAGTATCTTACATAGAATGTGTGAACTGTGTATACCAGTGGTAGTCAACCTGGTCCCTACTGCCCACTAGTGGGCATTCCAGCTTTCATGGTGGGCGGTAGTGGAGCAACCAAAGTATAAATAAAAAGACAGATTTAACTATAGTTGTTTTATAAAGATTTATTCTGCCAAACTTAGCGAAAATCCGACATAAAGTACTTAGTAAGTAATTATTATTATATGCTTTAACTTGTTGTAACTCTGCTTTATAAATTTTATAAAGTTACTTCCCTACTTTATAAATCACCATTACTGTGGAACTGGTGGGCAGTTAGAAAATTTTACTACTAACAGAGATACAAAAGTGGGAGGTAGGTATAAAAAGGTTGACTATCCCCGGTGTATACCATGGGTGAGACAGTCACTCCCTTGATAAGTTATGTTATATAACAAATGTATGATGGTGGTCACCTTTGGTTACATAGAGATAGACGAGGAGTATATCAACAGTACATGATTATATTTAATGAGAAAAGGGAATGCTCCTTCAGTTTCCCTTATTTCCACCTCCAAAATGCTGAATGGTTTTCCATCCTTTTCTTCCCTCTCAAGGTAGCAAACAAAAGGTACCTCTTTCTCTCAAAGTTATCAAAAGTGTCTCTGTTATATTTTCAATTTTTTTCTCTCCTCTTAATTCTTCCATACAACCTACAAATATGCAGAGCCTTTCTGTGACTCCAAGTCTTGAACTTTGGTGTTTCTTTTCCCTTCTCTGCGTCAGAGCTGTTTGTTCCAGATCTACACTGCTGTTCCTAAAGAACACTAAGCTCAGCTGGGCCCGAATCCAGAATCAATAATTCTGGGTGGTTTCCAGATTCTAGCCCACTGAAATCAAGTAACAGCACAACGGGGCACCACTGACATAGTTCCAAGCTGGCCTTCGGGCCAACATTTCTTCTCCTTGCTTTATTTCCTTAACCTTTGGCTGCTTAGATATGTTAGCCTGGCTTCATGATAGAGTCATTCTGTGAGCTTTCAACTCTCTTTCTTCCCTAATCAGCAAGTCGTCTTCTACCTTCTGACACCATACTCGTTCAAGCTTCTTTTTCTTTTCTTTTTTCACTTTGAAAGAATGATATAATAAATCTCAACATCCCTACCACCCAGTTTCAACAATTATCAACATAAGACCAATGTTAGATAACTATTTTTTTAAATTTAAATTGGTTATAAAGAAAAAAGAAAGCAGACAGAGAGAGATCAATTTGCTGTTCCACTTATCTTTGCATTCATTTGCTGATTTCCTTATGTGCTCTGACCTATCGAACCTGCAACCTTGGTGCATCAGTGCTAACCATCTGAGCTATCAGACTAGGGCTAGATTATTCTTTTTGTGTGCAGCATAAAACTTGTAACATTAAATTTAGCATCTTGACATTTTTAAATGTAAAGTTCAATAGAGTTAAGTATAGTCACATTGTTGTGCAACAGATCTCTGGAACTTTCCAAACTTTTATACTGACATTTTATACCTACTATACCCATTAAACATTAATCAGGTTGGATTGTTTTTAAAGCAAATATCAGAGCTTATATAACTTAATTCATAAATAGTTCAGTATGTATCTTCAAGGAATAAAGGTCCTTTCTCTTTCTTTGTGGTACAAAAACAAAACCCTTATCCCATCTACATCAAGGTTTCAACAGGAAATAAGGTCATTCTAAGAGGGTTTATTTAAATGTTGTGGTTATAGGGGAAACCCCGTAGGTAAGTGGCTAAGTTGGTCCTACTTGCAGGCCCATAGGGATAAGGGGAGAGAACGCTTACCAGAACCTGAAAGGAGAAGAAATGTAGAGAGCTGTTCTGAGAGAAGCAATGTCTGTTGGCCAAGAGACATAGCAAGCAAGAGGCAGGGGAATAGTACCTTGACATTCCTCTTCTTCCTCCCATGGTTCTCTTGCCAGCATTTTTCACTGGCCAAACCCAGCTAATAGTAGAGAATATGGAAGTCCTGTTTATATAGTTCATATAGGTCAGCCTTCTGGAGAAAAGAGCAGGGTGGAGGGTGTATCTGGATGAACAGATGGATGATATTCAGAAAATAATAATTCTTATAATCACTGAATACCCAGTCAGTGATCAGAACTTGCTATCTCACAAGTGCTTTTTTTTTTTTTTTTTGTATTTTTCTGCAGCTAGAAACGGGAAGAGACAGTCAGACAGACTCCCGCATGCGCCGGACCAGGATCCACCCGGCACGCCCACCAGGGGGCGACGCTCTGCCCACCAGGGGGCGATGCTCTGCCCCTCCAGGGCGTCGCTCTGCCATGACCAGAGCCACTCCAGCACCTGGGGCAGAGGCCAAGGAGCCATCCCGAGCTCCCGGGCCATCTTTGCTCGAGTGGAGCCTCAGCTTCGGGAGGGGAAGAGAGAGACAGAGAGGAAGGAGAGGGGGAGGGGTGGAGAAACAGATGGGCGCTTCCCCTGTGTGCCCTGGCCAGAATCGAACCCGGGACCCCTGCACGCCAGGCCGACGCTCTACCACTGAGCCAACCAGCCAGGGCCACAAGTGCTTTTTATTTTATATCATAGTAGTTGGTTTGTTTTCTTTGAACCCAGAAAATGTCATGTTATGTGTGATGGTTAATTTTATGGGTCTACTTGACTGGGTCACAGGGAGCCCAAATATTTGGTCAAACATTATTTTGGGTGTTTCCAAGAGGTTGTTTAGATGAGTTTAAAATTTAAATCAATAGACTGCATAAAGCAGATAACCATCCTCCGTAAGGTTAGCAGGCCTTCATCCAATTAATGGAAGGTCTGAATAGAACAAAAAGGCCGACCTTCCCCTGAATGAGAGGGAATGCTTGTTGTAATGGCCTTTGAGCTGGGATATCCATTTTTTCCTACCTTCAGACAACTCAAAATGAAATATTAACCCTTTCTGGACCTTGAGCCTGTTGGCTTTCGGACTGGAACTCCATCGTCAGCTCTCCTGGTCCTCCTGCTTTCTGACTTGGGCTGGGACTACATCCTTGCCTCTCCTGAGTATCCAGCTTGCTAACTGCAGATCTTGGGACTTAGCCTCCATATGTGCATGAGCCAATTTCTTATAATAAATTTCTCTTTATCCTATTGGTTCTCTTTCTCTGTTGAACTCTGACTGATATAGTATATCTCAAGTCTATTTTATTCCCTTGTTTAATGATAGTTTCATTGAGATATGATACAATAAGAAATATACATTTGGTCTTGGTCCCTGATTCCTGACAGAGATCTTCTAAAAGACTTATAATTCCTGAGTGATAGAAGTGAAAAGACATCTTTTGTTATTTATAAAAACCTCCTTTCAATCAAGTCCGAGTTTATGCAAATGAGGTGACCTCCCAGGATAGCTTTAGGATGGAGGGCTGGTTGTCAGAGGATCCAACCTGGTGATTAGAGGGTTGAAACTTTCAGCCCCACCCACAGACTTTGGTAGAGAGGAGGGGCAGGAGATGAGGTCAATCACCAATGGCCAATGATTTAATCAATCATGCCTACATAATGGAACCGCCTTAAAACTCCTTAGATGATAGGGTTTGGAAAGCTTTTGAGTTGATGGACGTACTCAGGTGTTGGAAGATTGGCGTACTCCAACTCAATGGGGACAGAAGCTCCCATGCTGGGACACTTCTGCACCTCACCTTAAGTACCATTTCATCTGGCTGTTTATTCTTACTGTTTATAATGAACTAGTGATAGTAAGTACAGTGTCTTTCTGAGTTCTGTGGGCCATTCTATCAAATTATTGAACCTGAGAAGGGATCGTGGGAACCCACTGAAATCAGAGCTCATTTGTCAGAAGTATGGGTGGCAACTGGTCTCTGAGGTGAAGGCAGTTTTCTGGGACTAAAGCCTTAACTTGTAGGGGTCAAGACTCATACCAGGTGGCGTCAGAATTAAGGTGAATTATAGGTCACCTAGTTGGTATCCAGAGAGTTAGAGCACTGATTGGTGTGAGAAAAATCCATATATTTGGTGTCAAAAATGTTGTGAATAAAAACAGTTCACATGCCATATGATTCACCCATTTAAAGTGTACAAATCATATTTTTTATTATAGTCATAGAATTGGGCAACTATCACAATTAATTTTAGAATATTTTCATCACCCTTCAAAGAAGCACTATACCCAACACCAGTCACTTCCCATTCTCCCTCTCAGCCCCTGGAAACCACTAATCTACTTCCTGTCTCTATGGATATCTATTCTGGACATGTCATAAAAATGGAATCATACAACTTATGGCCTTTGTGTCTGTCTCTTTTCACTTAGCATACCAGTACTTTGTTTTTATTGTCTAATAATATTCATTGTATGGATATACCATATTTTATCCATTAATCAGTTGGTAGGTATTTGGGTTGTTTCCACTTTGGGGTTATTTATAAATAGTCGTGCTATGAATATACATATAAAAACTTTTGTGTGAACGTATCTTCAATTCTCTTGCATATACACCTATGAATGGAATTGTTGGGACATAGGGTAACTATGTTCAACCTTTTGAAGACCAGTCAGACTTTTTTATTTTTAAATTTTTTTTTTTTTTACAGGGACAGAGAGAGAGTCAGATAGAGGGCTAGACGGACAGACAGACAGGAACGGAGAGAGATGAGAAGCATCAATCATCAGTTTTTCGTTGTGACACCGTAGTTGTTCATTGATTGCTTTTTCATATGTGCCATGACTGCAGGCCTTCAGCAGACTGAGTAACCCCCTGCTCGAGCCAGTGACCTTGGGTCCATGCTAGTGAGCTTTTTGCTTAAGCCAGATGAGCCCACGCTCAAGCTGGCAACCCCAGGGTCTCGAACCTGGGTCCTTCCGCATCCCAGTCCGACACTCTATCCACTGCGCCACCGCCTGGTCAGGCAGTCAGACTTTTTAACTTAGTGGCACAGCACTTTACATTTTCACCAGCCACATACTAGAATTCCAATTTCTCTACCTCTTCATCACTGTAGCTGTCCTTTTGATTGTAGTCATCTTCCTTGCCATTTATTTTGTTGAAGGAACCAGGTTATTTTGACCTGTAGAAGTTCCCATATTTTCAATTTTGCTAATTGCAAAACGAGGGTGTTGCTTAACATGTTTCTTTACCCTTTGTATTTCCCATAAATTCATCATTAGATCGAGAGGTTTGAAGTACCTACCATGTCTCTCACGAGTATAGAATGCTAATGTCCCCAGGGTCAGCCTTCAACCAAGGGGTTTAGAAAATACTAACTAAACTCTCAACCTCAGAGGGACAGTTTAGGTGCAATTTTTCAGGAGTTGGTTGCAGGCAGGATTGAACCTTGCTGCCCACTGTGGTAACACCTCAATGACAGACTCTTTACTGACTTTCTCCTCTCTGTTCCACTCTATCGACTCCCTCATTCCAGCTTTGTGGGATCACTTCCTAATAAACTACCTGCTTCCAAGTCCTTGTCTTAAGCTTTGCTTTGAGGAGGTGTAAACTAAGGCAAAATCATAAAATATTTTAGTTTATGGCATTTATTTGCTCAAAAACATTCACTGAGGTGATTGTAATGAATCAGTCAGTGTACTAGATGCTGGAAATAAATGGTGAACAAGAGATCAAGTCTAATGGGATATACAGATTAATAGGCAGCGATTGATCAGTGTAGTAAGCAATATAACAGTAAACATAGGTGCTACTAGTTGTGAAGTATGCATAGGTGTAGAATCCCTGGAATTGTCCCCTGTAAAAATCATTGCTAGGTATTAAGAGAGAGTGACAGAGAACAAGGCAGACTAAAGCATCTCTAGTTTAGATTTTGTGCCTAACTCCTAGACTTCAGTCTAGAATTGAGGTAAACCCAAGTGGCACACACCAGTTGTCTCTTCCTCTGGGCCACACTCATTTGGCCTTTCTAGAGCCTTCCAGTGGAGGGAGCCACTGTTGCATGAATCAGTGATACTTTATAAAAGCTCAAGCTTAAAAAAAGGAACCACTCTCTGTCCCCCCTCCCTAAAACCCCAAAGAGAAAACATTCTGCCTGTAAAGCCAGAATTTTATCCCTCATAACACAAAAATTTTGTGGCCTTAGAATCTTGATCCTGCCATAACCATAATCTTCCTTAGTGCTATACTAAAGGTGGGAAACTCAAAATCAATCAAGATTAGGATGTAAAACTAATATGAACCCCTCTCCCCTTTTTTCCTTCTTGCCACATCCCTAAGCCTTCTGCTAGAAGGACTTTAGATAACTGTGCACATCTAGTGAGAAAATTGTCCTGAGGCTTTCTTACTTAAAGTCACTGTTTTGAGGCTACTTTGCCAAATTGATCCTGCCTCTTGGTAACTAGTTTCTTTCTAATATCTATTCAGTGGGAGACTTGGGTTCTGAATCCGTCAACGGCTGAGCCACTGATGCTCCAGAGTTCCAAACAGTCTTTCCACAAAGTTTTAACAGGGTTAAACAAAGAGTTAGACTCTCATCAAGTTTTCACTGCCTTCATCAAATGAACATCCTAGTGATAAGTTGTCTTTAACGGATGCTGAGAACTGATGTTATCTAGAACTTACATCAGCATCCTGAAGTTTTCCCGTGTAGTACTTAATATACATTTTACTTGTTTGTGTTTTCAATGAGACTGTAACCTTTTTTAAGAAGAAGGGAGAGGGAGAGAGAGAAAGAGAGAGAGAGAGAGAGAGAGAGAAGAGGAGAGAGAGGAACATTGATTTGTTTTTGTATATACCCTGCTCAGGGATCCAACTGGCAACCTCTGCACTTTAGAATGATGCTCTAACCAACTGAGCTATCCAGCCAGAGCCAGACTTAAAACTTTTTTTTTTTAGACATTGCTGTGGTTTTTATTCAAGTTGATATCCTGATCAGAATAACAGCAGTGAGAAAATTATGCTTTACAAACATTACATTAATACTACATCATTATGATATGGCTTTACATTGATTATATAGAGAAAAAAATAACATTGGAATTAAGGCTATAAGCACATGTGCAAACCCAGCACAACCCTGACACAGTCTTTAATAAAAAGCTCTTTTGGTTAGATGATGGTTGATATTGCTGCATACAGGTGAGTCACTGCTTTGGAGAGTAAGCTCTCAAAGCTTCACCCATTAAAAAAAAAATCCCCGCTACTGGCCCACAATGACTAGAAGAAGCCTTCAGTAATCTCCACTCCTGTCACTTGCAATCATTGTGCCTAGGGTCTTCTGATACATCTGACTGAACATCTGTTTTATTTGTACAAGATCAATCTCACTCTGAGTGACCACAATCCTGACCAGGGTGGAGTCATCGGTGCCGCACCTTTGGTAGCATAGCAGAGCCTCTCAGCAAAGAAGGCAGGTGGTTTGGGGCACACTGCAAGACGGTCTTCAAACCACTTCGACATTTCCAGAAAACTCACAGCCAATACTGTTTAACAAATCTTGATTAGCCATCCTGGAATAGGCCTCCATGGTAGCTTTCAACTGAGGTAAACTTCTTGTGGCCAGAATCATGTTGAAGCAAGATTCATCTGTCCCCAGTCTTCCCTTGACAGCTTGATAGAAATGCTGAACATCTTCTTGAACCAACTGGTGGTTAATATTCTGGTTTTCCTCATGATTTCCCTGGCACACAGACACAAGTAAACGTTCAAAATGCCCTCCTGTATCTGACCTAATGTCCTTTTCAAGGTCTTGTCCAAATTCTGACCGATAACATCTGACAATTTCTTGGATTTCCTGATTAGTTCTTGTGCATAAAATTTCAATCAATACATGTTCCTGAGTTCCTGCTCCCTTCATTGTATTCTGTAAACTCCAGGCATCATAATAAGTAGTTGGCATGAACAGGGTAAGGATCAATTCTTCCTTATTACCACTTAACTCTGACTCGAGATCTTTGATTAAATCCTTTCCATACATGGTCTTAAAAGCTGCTTTAACTTTTTGCCTTTGACCGTTAGAATGGTTGACAACAATGTCCACAATTGCTTGTTCATCTGTCCCAAAACCTTCATTGCTTTGTGCAGAATTTCTGCATCTCTAATAGCATCAAAGCTGGCAGCTGGTCAAATTGTTCCTTGGGTTCCCTGAGTCATCGCAGCAGGCTGACTAGGGTAAGGAGCCTGTCCTCCAGGATGTTGAGAAGGCATCTGTCCTCCAGGAAAGCCACCTGGTAATGGGACCTGGGGACCTGTGCTAGGCCACCTCCATATGACTGTGAGGGTGGCTATGGGTAGCCAGAAAGGCCTGCTCTGCCGGGGTGGGGGTAGGGTGTGGGTGTGGGTGGGTGGGTTCCAAACCCTGGGCCTGGAGAAATTCCAGGATAGGATAGAGCACCTCCTGGCCATGGGGCACCAGGACAGCCTCCGGGGCCTGGGTAGCCACCTGGGGCAGGGTAGTCTCCAGCTCCTGGGGAGCCACTACTTGGCGCTGCTGGAGAGGAACCTCCTCCTATGGGAGAAAAGCCAGTGGGATAAGGATATTGACCTGAAGGGGGAAAAGAAGACTCCTGATCCGCAGGAGGATACCGGGGAAAGGTGGGTAGCCTGTTGAGGGACAACCTGGCTATGACATTCTGACACCGGGAGCAGCCGGACTCTAAACTTTGTAAGGACTCAAATAGTGTCTTATTTACCATTATATCTCCAGGGCCTAGTAGTATTGGTTGACTAAATAAAGGTCTTTATCAGGTAAGACTCTTTCAGTTGTTAATGACAAAAGAACAAATGAACTCAAATCAGCTTAAGCAAAAACCACAAACCAAAAACAAAGAAACAAACAGAACTTCGGCATATTATTACTTCACATAGTTGCCAAGTCCACAGATCAAGTAATGTTATAAGGAGTCATCTCCTTGTCCTTTCCATTTTTTTGCTCTCCTCTTTGCTATGTTTGGCTTCACTCTCAGGCAAATGAGATGGAGGCTCCTGGTGTATATAGCACATGTAACTTTTAGTTATGATTGGGCTCAATTGTCTTGACTTGATTCACATGCCTATTAGTAAACTAGTCACAGAAGTCAGGAGAATGTGCTGCTCTGCTTTCCAAGGCTTAGGCCACACACACTCAGTTTTTAAACTGGGAGGGCAGGGGGAGTGAGAAATGGGGGGGAATCAGCTCCACAGTAGTATGGAGGATTGAGACCAGGGTGTGTGCATGTGTGTGTACAGGGGGTAGTTGGGAAGTATGCATGTTGGTCAGCCAAAATAATTCCGCTCACTCCCTTTGTTGAGCTCCATACATTTCCCTGAGGTCGGACCCCGGTGGAACATGGACATCTGCCCACACTTACTAGTCTCTGACTGCCAGTTGTTCCCTAGAGGTGGGGGCCGTAATTCTTGCTTGGAGTATTCCCCAAACTCTATCTATTCTGCTTACAGCTTGGTTCTGCAAATCCGCTTTCTGCTCTAAATGTTCCCAGTAAGCTGCACAGTGAATGTAATGTCCTTCCAAATACTTTGGCAACTAGTGAGTCAAGCATACAAAGAACTATTCAAAACAGAATGTGGTCAGTTCTCTAAGAGAGTAGTGAAAAGATGTCTGGAGAGCAGAGATAAAGGCATCAAACATCTGGCGGGGAGCTTGAGAGCAGACAACCGATTCAGGACTATCAAGCACCTAGGACAAGCTTAAGTGTAATGATGAATAATGATAATAACAGCAGCTAATACGTATAGTACTTATCATATATCCTGTTCTAAGAACTTTACATGAATTAACTCAATGAATCCTCACTATAGTCTTTCAAGTATGCCCAATTATTTCCCTCATTTTAGAGTTGAGGCTAAGTAATTTCCCATGGTCACATAGTAAGGGAGAGAATAAGATTGGGTTCCTATCCAAAGAGTCTGAAAGGCCAGGAGATGGTGTTAGCCTTGACTTACAGTTCTTTAAATAGCTGTTTCATTTTTTCCAATGGACTCAATCTTCTTGAGAGCAGGACTGAGTCTAGTTCACCTTTGTATTCTCTAGAATACCTAGATGGGCTCTACACTTAAGTAGAAGCTCCATACTTCTCTTTGGGTAGACGATCTTTACTGGAATGAGCATTGTTGTACAATATATAAATGAAATCTTCCACAGTGGTTACAGCACTGGACAGGAAGTTATGGATCTGACTAATTGAGGTTTCACCTCTGACTCAGTGTGTGACTGGGCAAAAACCTTAATGGCTGAATGCTACAGATTTCCAACTGTAAAAGAGGAAAACAAGTATCCAAAGAACTTCACAAGGACACAGCAAGAACATATTAATAAATGAATACTTATATTAAATTCTTGCACTACTTAAGAGGAAAGGTACAACAAACCAAGATATTTTTCTTATTTTGACCATAACGCCACTAATTAGCAAATATGCATTAGGAGCCAAACAATTTAGACACTATAGGATAACAACAGAATAATAAAACATGATTTCTGCTAGTCCCTCTTAATCAAATTTAACGAGCAAACTCAGTTAGATTGGTAAACAAATTATTTAATAGAATAAGAAATTGGAAAAGTACACAGAGCTCACTTTGTCCAATATATATAAATAAAAAATGAGATCCCAAAGGAGAAGTAACAGGCTCAGGAAGAGAACTATCAACACAGAAACATTTGCCCTCAAAGAAAAGGCCTGGGCTCTGCCAGGTCTGAAAGTCAGTGGAAGAGGCTACCGTCTGCGTGACCTGGGGCCAGGAGTTTAGCTTCTCTGAACCAATTTCCTTCACTCTAAAATAGTGGTAACAACTTACTTCAGAGAGCTGTTGTCAATTTTAAGCAAGATTCTGCGTATAAAACTTTAATCAGGGTCTGACTAAGCGCCACAAGTCAACTATTATTACTGTTACTTCTGTAGAATGGTCTTTTCTGGCTCTTTTTCTATGAGACGAACTATTGTTTCTCCAGTCAGACCACATTCCCAGGGTGGAAACGGAAGAGAAAGTGCTTTTCACAGCTCCGAGATGGGCGCTGCAGGAACTCGAACCGAGCCATCTTAGGCGGCAGAGCACAGCCCCCTCGGAATCGTCCACTCCCCCAGCCCTCCTCGGGAAGGGCCCTCCCCCCGCTAGGTCGCCGGGCCCCCTCTCGGTCTGGTCGTTCGTGCGGTCCCCCACGCCCCACTCTTCCCCTGGTTCCCGCCCGCCGCGGCGGCGCTCGGAAGCCGGCGCTCCCTCGGGGATCGACCCGCGCGGGGGGGGGGGGGGGGGGGAGGAGCGGTTTCTCGCTGCGCCCCTCTCAGGAGCTTTACGGCAGGGCTCGTTCCGGGCTCCGGCCGCCAGCCCCAACCTCCCGAGTCCGGAGCGGGGAGTGGTGGAGGCCTCGCGGGAGGGAGGGCGAGCGAGGAGGCACGCGCCCGCCGGTCCGCGCCCAGACCGCCGCCGCCGCCGCCTCCGCAGCCATGGCCGAGCGCCGCGCCTTCGCCCAGAAGATCAGCAGGTAAATCTCGGGCGTGCGACGCGCCGCCGCAGCGAGAGGAGAGCGGGGGAGTCCTCCCGGGTCGGGCCGAGGAGGCGGGTGGGTGTGGCGGCGCGGGGGCCGGGATCCCGCGGCCGGGCCTGCGGCCGGGCGGGGAGGCTCGCGGTGCTGCGGCCGCTGCCGAGGCCTCACGCGGCCCGGCCCCCGGCCCTCAGTGTCACTGGGTCGGGGGACCCAGAGAGTCCTGGGCTGCCGGGGCCTGGAGTTTCGCGGAGGCTTATTGAAGGGGCGGTGGGGGAAGCCTACCGGCCGGCTGGCAGATCAGCGCTCCCCAAATTCTTTTGTGTCCGCATCCCGGAGCCGCGGCGTTCGCCGGGCTCCTCTCCCCGCCCACTCCCCGCTTGCCCCCTGGAGGGTGCGGGGTCCGCCCTCCTCTCCACCCCAACAAAAGGAGCGGCGCGCGGCGGGCTCCCGGCCGGGGGAGGCCGCCCCCCTCGCGCCTCTTTGCCTTTCGGAGGAATCTGACTCGAGCCCTTTTTGCACCCGGGGGTCCAGCTCCCAGGGGGGTCGTGCACCCGGAAGGTGGACCGTGGGGCCGAAATGAAAAGTTGAGAGCCTGTGGTCTGCACCTTTGGTATGCGGCTAGCTGCTGAACGTTGGACGAATTGTAGGCTAAAGCTTGATGCGAATGCCATGTGAATTTTAGTGGGCCCCTACGTTTGACGTATCACTGGAGAAAGATGGATGGTGGACAGTGTTCTTTACGGCACTGGCTCTTTTCACCCGTATTTTAGGAGCCTTGCACCTGTTTGTGTGGGTTGATTGTCACCTTCCCTCCCCTCAAAACTAAAAAATTGAATTACTGTGGGGGATTCTAATATTTGTAGAATTTCTCTGTGGAAAATGCTAATGTATAAGACACTAGATATTTTTGCTTTTAATAAGACCATATTTCTGTGAATTATGATGTCCCAAGAAAAAGAAAAATTCAAATGTATTTCTTGACATTTGTATTTCTGTGGCTGGGGATCTTTTTAGTTTGTTGGCGTTTCCTAAACATTTTTGGACCTCCCAGAGAGGTCCTTTCTTACCTGCCTGAACTTCCATAGTGTTACTTTGTTTTGGCACTCTGTAAATTTAAACGCAACATTTCTTTGGTTTAAGCTTTGTGCTTAATTTTTTTCTTTGGAGTTTTAAAACATTTCATTATGTCCTTAAAAGGCTTTAAGATAGTAAGTGCTAAAGAGCATGGGCTCTAGTGTCAGGCCATGACATGGCTTCAGATCCCTACTTTTATTTTCTAACTTGCCACCTTAGCCAAATTGTTTAAGCTCTCTTACGTTTTAATTTCCTCATATGGAAAATGGGTATAATAACAGTAGCCAGATCATAGACTTGGTGTGAAAGTGAAACGGCATGATTTGTGTAAAGTGTTCAGCATGCAGAGTGCATGGCCTACATCCTAGCTATCATTGAACACTTGGATAATTAGTATATCCTAAGGAGCTGTGATAGATTTAATACAAAATTACTTCTTTTTTTTTTGGTAACAACTGGGTTATTTCTGAGGCATTTAAAAAGGATGTATTACCTGTCACATGTGCTTAGTATTAATTCCTCTTTAAATGGAACCAAAAGTCCATCTCTGAGAACATTACCCTGATCAAGAATGTGCACATTATGGAGTCAGATATGAAATATATACCTGTTCTCCATCTATGGAGTTTGTCCTCAGATAGGACAGAACAACACACACACACACACACACACGCACGCACGCACACACACAAACCAGTTTTGCAAAACAGCACTAAATTCACATTAATCCAGTCTTGTAAAGTTAAGGCAATGGAAATGAAGAGCTATGTGTTTGTTAGAGTAAGGTGACCAACTTTTTTACAATAAAAAGGAGGTCAAAAATAAATTGAAGAAAACAAAATCGTAAATAAAAGAAATATTTTATTCATTGCAACAATTATACACTATAATATGATAAATGTATAATAAAATGTTTGTAATATTTTATATTGCAATTATGCTTACATGCCTATTAATTTTTAATAATAATTGTTAAGAAAAAAGTACTCATTTAGATACAAATACGTCACATCACATGCAATGGATCGACTCTGCATCGATCGAATACGGACATTTACAGATTAGTCTTCCAATATCAAAAAGGAGAATATGTAGGAGGACACTTTTCAAGGGAGGACGGAACTTACAAAAGAAGGACTGTCCTCCCTTAAGGAGAACGATTGGTCACCTTAGTTAGAGGGCTACTTAGGAGGTCAATATAGCAGAGATTAGTGATTAGTGATTGATTGGATCTAAGGTGAGAAAGAGGAGTATGGGGTGATATCCAGTTATTGAGTAAGTGAGTACAGGAAGAAGATGAGGTTTGAGGGTGGAAATGAGATGGAATGGAGGTGATTTGGTTTTGGACATGATTTTGAGGTGCTCCTGGAGTATTCAAAGAAATGTCTACTAGGTTGCTGATGCAGGTTTAAGGTACAAAAGAGAGAGGCAGAGCTGAAGATCTAGAATTGAGAGTCATCAGTAAGTTGATTGTAATTGAAGTCAGAGGAGTAGATGAGAGTCCAGGAGAAATGTGCAGACTTAATTTGGATGGAAGACCAAGGACAGAACTGCTATAGATGATGAATTATTATCTGCTTATCATGAATGAAAGGTACTTTCTTCCTTGTTGCCAAACAAGGCTGAATAATACTTTTGAATAAATTCTTGTTCTGCTTCATAGTTTCCTTCTAGAGGAAATATAGCACAAACTCTGGAGGCAAACTGCCTTGAGTTTGACTTCCTAGCACTGTTCTTCATTGAGTCAATGTGGGCAAGTTACTTCACCTCACTATGCCTCATTTTCCCTATCTATAAAATGAGATACAGTAATAGTAGGACCTACCATATAGAGTTGTTGTAAAGATTAAATAAATCAATACCTCTAAAGTGCTTAGAACAGGACTTTTTATTAGTGCCAGTACATATCAACTTTTTTTATTACAAATATGTAATATGATATGGCTTAGGAACTTTTCTTGGTAGTGATCATCCCTTTTATGATATGCATTATGAAATCTGTTGCTCTTTGAAAAAACTGTTGCTGTTTGAAACCCTATCTTTCATTTTTTAAAGCTTTATAATGGTCACAAACCTTTATTTTAAAAAGAAACCTGCTGATTTCTTTTCTGGCTTAGCTCTTTTCTAACTCTTTGCTGTTACTTTTTTTGAAGCTGATGATTTATCACAAGTTCTTTATTCTGTATCACTGATCGTCCTACTTACCTCAGCTCATCATAGAAAAGCAGCATGTACGTTTTGTCTATATCTAATATTGCCTCTTGTCTCCCTGCTTTTTGAGGACAAGGCACGTGCATTGTTAACCTTTATACTCATCCCGAGCATATAATAGATACAATTTTTGGAATGTTGATTGTAGATTAATGATCTAGGATTTTGTTTGGATTATTTTGTCCAGTCACTTGATATTCAGCAGTAATGATGAGCATTTGTATATTCTTAAAATACTTTTTACTACATTCTCATTTTCATAACCCAGAGAGGCAGAAGAACATAGCAAAAATAGGATACAGGCTCCAGGGCACATTTTACAGGTTGAAATTCTGTTTATGGCACATAATAGCTGTGTGATTCTGGGCAGTTGATTTAACCTCTCTGTCATCATTCTTTATCAGTAAAATGGGCAGAGTCACCTCCATAGGGTTACTGTGAGGATTAAGTGAGTTATTACATGCAAAACATTTAGAACTGTGCCTGAAACATAGTAACCATTAAAAAAAATGTTATTGTTATTACTATATTATTTTGTTATAATTTTTCCATAGCCCAGATGAGGAATTGAGGCCTACAGAGCATGAGATTATTTGCCTAAATTGTGACTCAAATTCTGGTTTTCTGATTTCAGATCTTAATACTTTTTATTCAACTGTATTTTCTTTCTGCAAACTGTTTTCCGGAGTAGTTCTAGCTTTTCTAAGAGTGCTACTGCTAGCATCTCAAAAGTTACCCTTGCCTTCTTGCTTTTGTTAGTTTAGCATCATTTTGCTGCTTAAGAAGCAGAATTTAGTGAAAGGCTTGCATCAGTTCTTTTTTTTTCCTGAAGTTAGAAGTGGGGAGGCAGTCAAACAGACTCCCACATGTGCCCAACCGGGATCCACCCGGCATCACCCAGGGGGTGATGCTTTGCCCATCTGGGGTGTTGCTCTGCTGTAATCCGGAGCCATTCCTGTGTCTGAGGTGGAGGCCATGGAGCCATCCTCAGCACCAGGGCCAACCTTGTTCCAATGGAGCCTTGGATGCGGGAGGGGTAGAGAGAGATAGAGAGGAAGGAGAGGGGGAAAGGTGGAGAAGCAGATGGGTGCTTCTGTGTGCCCTGACCAGTAATCAAACCAGGGACTTCCACATGCCTGGCTGACGCTCCACCGCTAAGCCAGCCGACCAGGGCATCAGTTCTTTATTTCTAAAGATAATTTTATATAAGTATGGTTTCCTAGATATAGGCTTATTTATAACCTCAATTGTTTTTAGTTTTGAACCTGTTTAGAACCTTGGGTAGATAGGCCCACTCTTTCAATTCTCTGAATCTTCTTTGTTCAATTTATTGTCTCACTCCCGATCAAACTAAATCTTTTCCAGTTAGTATCAACTACTTCAGTGCTGCCTGTTTTTATCACTTTGGACATATACTTCCCTGACATTTTGTTGTACTCATCTCACTAAATGCTGAATATCTAACCTATATATTTCTTGCTCCTGAGCTGCAGAGGGAGACTAGAATAGTCCAAAGTTGATCTTTTTATTAGCTAAAGGTTTCTCATTTGAGGTTTCCTCCAAATCATTTCCTTTATTTATCATTGTGTTTCCCCACTGTCTTTTACTAAAAAAGTTTGACATGAGTTCTAACATGAGTTATTCATTTTAACCTCAGCATATTGCTGTGCCAATGTCATTTAACCATCTTTCTCTTGAGCCTGAAAGGTGTCTTATCCCTAAAGCTTGCCTGTTTTATTGTACTTTGAATCTCATACCTTGCCACCTCCCTCAGAATCTTAATCTCACAATTTTCTCTTTCCTTTGTAGCATCTTCAATCTATTCCTTTTAATGGATGCTTTCCTTAAACCTTAAGACTCATTATGCCTTTCTCATCATAAAACAAAGAACCATTGAGTCTTCTGGCCTTTCTAGCTGCCAACCAATCATTCCTTTTTCTTTTCTGATCATATTTGTCATTTGTTTGTGGTATAGTCACGACTACTTCCTGCTTGTCTCATCATTCCTGGGTCCACGTAGCTGTACTTACCATCATACGTTTTGTATACTTGAATTATAGAACTCTTGAAGATTAAGAACCTTTGATGTTTTTCTTTTCTTCACTGATTTCAGGAACTACTGCTTGTTTTAAAATTTTTTCTTATGCTTCCTTCCTCACCCATCTCCCTCCCCCTGTATTATACGTACTGCTTTTCAGAGCTTTGATAGCTGGCCTAGGTCTTTTTATCTGCAGTGCTTAGCGCGGAGTCTGTGAAGTGGACACATAAGAAATGTTTGAATGAATGCCACCCCGACGTCGTGGGGCATCTTTCATTACCTCACTTCTAGATGACAATAGGGTCATAACTGGTCTAGTCTCTCTCTCTTTTAATTCTAGTGTGTTGCAGATGAATTTTCCCTAAATCACAGCTTTAATCATGGCATTCTTTTGTTCAAGAATATACGTATAGTGGCGTCCTACTGTTGCTTGCATTTTAATGTCATCTATAATCTGATTCTCTCCTGTTGACTTATGCTCTAGCTTGCATTTTGGACCAGCCAGTCTGGTGTTTTCACTGCACATCCACAAATGTTCTGCTCATTTGTATCTCTGTAACTCATCTGTTGTATTTTTTTCTTTTTGGTATATCCTCTTTCTTTTCCAAATCATACCCTTTTCTTCATACTATTCTAATTCACTATCCTTACTTTTAGGATAACCATTTCCTTGCTTTTCTTTATTTTTTATCACCTATTAATGCATCCCTAAACAATATTATTTTTTCTGTTTATGAATTCAATTGAATATAATCATACTGTATGTTTGTATGCTTTTCTTCCTGGCTTCTTTTGCCCAAAATTATATCTATATCTGAGATTCATTCATGATGTTGTAATTGAAGTTTATTCATTTTCATTGCTTTATATTATTTCATTGTATAAATATACCACAATGTTCTGTTCTACAGTACATGGACATTTGGGTTGTTTCCAGTTTTTGACTGTTAGAAACAATGATCCTATTAATATTCCTATACATCTACTCTGGTACCCATGGGCATGAGTTTCTCTGTGGTACACCAAGTTATGGAATTGCTGGGTCTTATATATTTTATTGTTCGTCATAGCAGTTTTATTAACATCAAGTTTTTAGGTCATACCAAATTTTTTAAGATAGTTTTAGAAATGTACACTCGCACAACAATGTTGCTTTATATAGTTACACCACTCGGTGTTGCCAACTTTTTAATTTTTGTTGGTCTGGTGGATGCATGATGCTTTTTTGTTTTTAAGGTGAGAGGAGGGGAGATAGTGAGGCAGATTCCCTCCTGTGCCCCAACTGGGATCCACCAGGCAACCCCATCTGGGGCTGATACTCAAGTACTGAGCTATTTTTAGCACCTGAAGCTGACACGCCTGGACCAACTGAGCTATTCTTAGCACCCGGGGCCATGCTCTAACCCAGTGATTTTCAACCTTTTTTGAGCCACGGCACATTTTTTACATTTACAAAATCCTGAGGCACACCACCTACCAAAATGACACAAAATGACACTCTAACACAGTACATATTATACATATAGTTAATAATATAGTTTCTAAATGTATTTATACTCACTTAGTGTGAAACCTGGGCCTGTTTCGATGAACACAAAAGGGATATTCTGGCAGGAATGGTAGAAAGACACACACGAAGCTCTTCCTCAACAGTTCTCAGTCTCTCTCTGTTTTTAGTTTTTATTGCAGTCAAGCTTGAGAAGCTCAGCTCACATAGATATGTGGTTGAAAACGGGAGCAATGTCAAAATAGCTTTGTTGGCCAGAATGGGGAACTCCTTGGCAACAGATAACCAAAAACTGTCCAAAGGAAGATCAGCAAACTTTAGCTTTAAAGTTAGATAACATTGTGATGCATTGTATATCACCCTCTGCGGGGGCCTCTTTTAAAAAGAAAAAGGTCAAATATCTATATACACCATCAGGATAGACATAACCAGCTGAGGCTGAGGCTTCATCTAGTGGTGGCAACATTTACCTCCAGTCCTGACCAGGATTAGAAATCGGGACCATGGGGAGGAGTAGCAGCTTCAACTACTCGCTGCAGCCACACAATGACAAGTGCCCGGCAGCCCGAGCGGGACCTTCCTGGGTGTGGATGAGAGGCGGCCTACTATTGGTTCATCACTAGTGGTCGGGATGAATCCTAGAAGGTGATTGGTCAGTGAGTGTTCCCTGTGCTTCCACTCTTTCTGTCGCTGATAGCTGGAGGGATTGTGAGGAGAATGTTTATGTTCGGATGGAGGTGGCTGGCGGCGGGCTGGATAAATAGCCTTCACAGGACGTATCCGGCATGCGGGCTGTAGTTTGGGGACCCATGTTTAATTTCCCCATTGCACACCTGACCATGTCTCACGGCACACTAGTGTGCCGCAGCACACTGGTTGAAAAACACTGCTCTAACCAGTCGAGCCCCTGGCTGTGGGAGGGGAAGAGGGAGAGAAGGGGAAGAGGGAGGGGGCGGTAGGCAGATGGTTGCTTCTCCTGTGTGCTCTGACCCGGAATTGAACCCGAGACGTCCATACACTGGGCCAATGCTCTATCTACTGAGCAACCAGCCAAGGCCAAAAGTTTTTTTTTAATTAATTGAATTTATTGGGATGACATTGGTTCACAAAACTGGACAAGTATATAACTCAATAAAATACCATCTGCAGCCTGGATCATGCGCCTTCCATCCAAAACAAGGTCTCTTTCCATCCCTATTTTCCCTTACTTTGCCCACCTCTGCCTAGTCCTCAACCCCGTTTCCTCTGGCTATTGTCACACTGTTGTCTGTGTCCATGTGTTATGTGTATATGTTTTCTGGTTAATCCCTTCACCTTCTTTCATCCAGTCCCCCCACCCACCTCCCCTCTGACACTTGTCTGTCTGTTCCCTGTGTCCATGCCTGTGTTTCTATTTTGTTCACCAGTTTTGTTTTTTTCACCAGTTTGTTTTATTCATTAATTCCACATATAAGTGAGATATGGTATTTGTCTTTCTCTGACTGGCTTATTTAATTTAGCTTAATAATCTCGAGGTCCATCCATGCTGTTGAAAAGGGTAAGATTTCCTCCTGTAAAAGTTTTAATTTGTATTTACTTGATTACTAATGAGATGGAGCTGTTTTGTATGTTTATTGACTATTTGAATATTCTTTAATAAATTGCTTATTTACATCTTTTGCCATTCTCCCTCTTTGTTTTTTCCCTTTGGTTTCTGTCTTTTTCTTACTGATTTGTGTGCGTACTTTATATACATTTAGTGTATTAGTCATTTATTGATTTTATGTGTTACAAATATCTTCCTACTCTGTTTTTAATCCTTTTCATGGAGTTTTCCAACTGGAGTTCTCAGTTTTAATGCAATTTATCAGCCTTTTTTTTTTTTTTGATGTTGAGTTCTTTTGGGGTCTTGTTTAAGAAATATTTTATTACCTTGAGCTTATTAAGATATTCATCTGTATTATCATAAACTTGCAGTTGCCTCCTTTATATTTAGGTTTATATTCTACCTGGTATGGTGTGAAATTTTAATTTTTTCCAGAATGGATTATTCTTTCTCCATTGATCTTCCCTGCCATGTCTATAATAGATTTTGTGTCCTTATTTGTGGTTTTTTCCCCCTGGACTCTTTTGTTACATTGGTTTGGTTATACATCTTTTCATAATTATAAATGATCTTAATTTTTTTTTTTTTTTGTGACAGAGACAGAGAGACCGGGAAAGGGACAGATAGGGACAGACAGGGAGACAGATGAGAAGCATCAATTCTTTGTTGTAGCACTTTGGTTGTTCACTGCTTTCTCATATGTGCCTTGACTGGAGGATTCCAGCAGACCGAGTGTCCCCTTGCTCAAGCCAGTGACCTTGGCCTCAAACTGGAGAGCCTTGCTCAAACCAGGTGAGACCATGCTCAAGCTGGCGTCCTTGGGGTTTCGAACCTGGGTTCTCCACATCCCAATCTGACGCTCTATTCACTGTGCCACTGCCTGGTCAGGCTAAGTGATCCTAATACTAGTAAGTGTTAGAATTTGGTAGAATAATTCCTCCCACCTTTTTGAAGTGTCTTGGCTGCTCTTAGCTCTTTGAATTTCCATGTATATTTTAGAAAAACTCTCAAATCCTATTAGAATTTGGTTGAGGTTGCATTAAATCTACATATCAATTTTGGGAGAAGTGACATCCTTATAATACTGAGTTTCCAATCTATGATTATGATTTACTATCCATTTATTTAGTTCTTTATATTATACAATGACATTTTACAATTTTCTCTGTAAGGTTTTCACATACATATATATATTTATTTTAGATTTTATTGATTTTTGGAGAGAGACAAAGAGAGAGAGAGATTGAGACGGGGGGGGGGGGGGGGGAGAAGTGGGAAGCACCTACTGGTAGTACTGCTTCCTGTATGCGCCTTGACTGGGCAAGCCGAGGGATTCAAACCAGTACCTTAGCAGTCCAGTTCAATGCTTTATTCACTGTGCCACCACAGGTCAGGCTTACATATCTTTTATTAGATTTATCTCTAGGTATAGAAAGATTTTGTATCTAGCTATATACCTTGCTAAAGTCTTGTTAATTCTAAGAATGTATCTGTGGATTCATTTGTATTTTCTAGATAGACAACCATATCATCATATCATCTAGAAATTATGAATTTTTGTTTCTTTCTTTTGAAGCTTTATAACTGATGTATTTTTTGTCTTGCTTTACAGGCATTACTGTGCATATTATCATTTCTATTCAACATTGTATTAATACTGAGAATCCTTATTTTGTTTATGATCTTAAAGCTTGATGGTTGCTATAGGTTTTGTTTTTGGTTTTTTTTGTTTCTTTTGTGACAGAGAGAGGGACAGATAGGGACAGACAGACAGGGAGGGAGAGAGATGAGAAGCATCAATTCTCTGTTGCAGCACCTTAGTTGTTCATTGATTTGTTTCTCATATGTGCCTTGACCAGGGGGCTACAGCAGAGCAAGTGACCCCTTTCTCAAGCCAGCGACCTTGAGTTTCAAGCCAGCAACCTTGGGTCATATCTATGATCCCACGCTCAAGCCAATGACCCCCGTGCTCAAGCCGGGTGACCCCGCGCTTAAGCCAGGGACCTCGGGGTTTCGAACCTGGGTCCTCCGCATCCCAGTTCGACACTTTATCCACTGCGCCATCGCCTGGTCAGGCCCTGTAGGTTTTTTTTTTAAATGTTTATTTTATTGATTTTAAAGAGAGACAAGAACATTAGTCTGTTCCTGAGTGTGCCCTGATCGGGGATGGACTCGGCAGCCTCTGCACTGTGGGACCATGCTCTAATGTTCTAAGCTGTCTGGCCGGGTGCTATAGATTCTTTGATCTGGCTTTATCCAGAGGCATAATTTCAGGGCATCAAAAGAGAAAAGGGAAGTGAGGCAGGAAAGGAAGGGAAACAGTATAAGGTGAAAATTTAACAATATTGACCACAGCTTCCCAAAGAGCTGGAGCGAGATTGTTGGTAGGTGTGATTGGTTGGCCACATAGAATATCTTTTTATGGACGAATGGTTCCTTAGATCAGTAGATGGGAGTCTAGGAGAAGAACTATATTTACCTGCTTTTCTCCTGCATCCTGTTTTCCATTAGTCAATTAAGTCTCCCCTTCACTTCTGGATCATATTATTTGGCCCTCTTTGGCAACCACTCTTGATGCTTCAGTACTTTTTCAGTGGCTTTTTACAGAGGAGACTTTTCGGTTGCAAGTGACAGAAACTCAAATCAGATTATTTGCACACAGAGAAAGTGTTGATTTAATAACTGAGTACATCTGGTTCAGAGATACAGATGATGTCAGCAGGCCTCTTTAGGTCTTCAATAGACTTTCCACTGAGTTGCTATGGGAGTTGACAGTCCCAGGCTCAAATCCTGCCGGTTAATTCTAGCAGAAGATCTCTAGCAGCTCAATTGTTGGTCTGGTTTGGGTCACATGTTCTCTGAATCAGTTACTCTGTAGAGGGATATAGGGGACTTTGGCAGGTCCTGGGTCACATGTCCTTTTCTGTGGATTGGAGGAGAAATGTGATAGTGTCAACCCCACCAATCTCAAGGAATGAGTTCTTTACCAAAGAGAACAGGGTTTTAACCAAAAGAAGGAGAGTAAAAGTATAGTCACATCAAAACTACTAATGGTCTTCAAAATTTTCATTTTAAGTTATTCAGCATCACTGTAATTATTTAAATATATAGCTGTCCAGTCAGATTTGCTACCTACTAAAATTTAAATGTAACTTATGAAATACAAAAGTAGAAAGAAAAACCAGTATAACCTGATGCCAGCTGCAGGTCTGTCCCTTACCTTTGTTAAGTTTAGCTCTGACATTTATGCCAGCTATAGCCTGCCCACGGAGTTACATTTGTTTTTTTTGTTTGTTTGTTTGCTTCCCCACACTTCTTTCTGCATCTACACTCCTGTATCATCTTGAGGTGTTTCTGATCTGTCATGTGACACCAGAAAACTAAACTTATTAACTCATATCAGCAATTTCTTTTTAAAAAAATTTTATTTAGAGGAGTGACGTCACGGAAATGGCGCCGTGAGCAGCGCATCCGACAGATCTCCCCAAAATCACAACAAATTTATCAACTAGAAACAGGAAAATTTATCCTCGGAGCATTCCGGAGTTCCACACAAACTGAAAGTGAAAGGACTGTTATCACTTGAATCTGAGAGACGAGGGTGTGGAGGAAGCTACCGCAGGGACGTTCATTCAAGCCGCGAGGGAGTGCGCCTGTGGTGAGTCAGCCCACACTCGGGAGCCGCGAGCAGCAGCCGCGAGCAGCCGCCGCGAGCAGCCGCAGGCGCGCGCCCGGTTCGGTTGCAGAGCGGGTACCGCCCACACTCCGGAGCGGCGAGCAGCCGCTGGCGCACGCCCGGTCCAATTGCAGACCGAGCACTGCTAACGTTCCCAGCGGCCCGCGCACTGCGAGTGAGAGTCGCCAGCCACCGGTGCCCGGAGCACCCCATTCGCGCGTGTACCCTGGGCATTCCACGCGCCCAGAGCGCCCTGCTGGCCCGCACACCCAGGGTGCCCCATCATCCTGCGCCCGGTGCGCCCCAGCAGCTAGCAGCGGGGGGGAGCGGGAGAGGCCCCAGGGCGGTATTCCCTACTTGGGAGATTCTCTCCGTGGGCGGGGCACCTCACCCAGCCATTCAAGCTAACAATCAAGCATTGGGGGAGGGGCGCGCGCAGGCAGCCTGAAATACCTTCGGGAGCACAGCTGCGACCCAATCACTGAAATTAGCTTAACTCGTGAAATCTGCGCACCCTCGGTTCTAATTGATAAGATCTCTCTCAGTTCAGCGACCCAAGACAAGAGGCGTGATATTTTTTAGTGCCTCTCGCTAAAGGGGCGGGGGCAACTTCTGATTGATAGAGCCTCCATATTCAGGGATAAACGCTAACAAGAAGGACTTGGCAGATAATAAGATCTATACTACACTAGTCGCAAGCAGAGTCTAGTGCCTCTTCCCAGCCAAAACAGGCTACAAAGTGTGGAAAGCCTGGGTTGAGAGGTCCAACTGAATGCTAGGCGCTGAACAGTCACCTTGACAACAATTGACTCCCACCCCCGCCTGATTACACTGGAGGCCCTGACTGCCAGAGCCTTTCCCAAAGCCTTGCACTGAGTGGGGATAGAGTGGGGATTTCCCAGCTCTTTGAGCCTCTTACTCCCCAGGCAGAAGCAGTTGCACCCTTATAGCTGGATCACCAGGCTGCTAATTCAGGAAGGGGGGACTAGGAGAGAGAATCCAGGAAAGCAAACTCTCTCATCATTGGACCCTGCAAACGCCAACAAGCCTTGACTACCAGCAAGACTAAAGCCAATTATATGACATTGCCATAGAATCCCATCAACTGCAAATACCTACCTAAGTGTGACACAGGGGCAGAGCCTGGGGTACAGAGTCACCGACCAGGAAGAGGGAGAGAAAAGAAAAAGGAAGAAGTTAACATCTCAAAATCAAGAAAAATCCACAGACTTTACAACTTGTTCCACTAATTTTTTTTTTGTTGTTGTTTGTTTCTTCTATCTTATTGCCTTTATTTCCTCCACCTCGGTCCTTCTATTCTCTGCCCATCTTATGCTTCCCTTTTCTTGAACTACATTACCCATAAGTGTTACATTTTATTTCTCTTCTTCATCCTCACCCTCCTTTAAGGTTATACTCCAAAACACTTAACTCTCACTCTTTCCTCTTTTATTTTTTTCTGTTTTGCTTTATCTTGTTTTTTTCTCTTCCTTTTTTATTTCTTCCTTCGTTTTTCTCTTTTTCTTATTTTTTCCTTTCTATTCGTTTTTTCTTTTCTCGTTTTACTTTCCTCCCATTTAATCCTCAATCACGAACAAATTAGTTAATTTGGGACTCAAGGCTTTTTTTGGCTTTATTTTTCTTTTTCGCTTTTGTTTTTGTTTTTTTCTTGTTTGTTTATTTTTGTGGCATTTTGGGTCCTCCCAACCCAAGGTCTCCATTGTATTTAGTCTTCGCTCCACTTAATACAACAGACTTTTACTTATTATTTTTATTTTTTTCTTCTTTATTATTCCATTTTTTGTCCTTTTTTCTGGTTCCCTCTTATCCCTCTCATTATATCTCTTAGTTGACCATCACTCACAAGCAAATCATCTTATGCTTGTCTAAGATTTTCTTCCTTTTTTTTTTTTTTTTTGCATTTAGTAGGTCCCTACTCCCCTTTTTTTTGCCCCTTGAACTCTTCACCCCAAATCAGGCCCTCCATTATAGGCACGATATTTCCCTGAGGAGGGGAGAGGAGGGAAAGAGAAGAAAGAAAAAAAGGGGCAAATAATAAATTATTACTGTTTTTTTTTGTGGGGTGTTTTACCTTTTTTTTTTTTTTTTTTTTTTTTACTTTTTACTCTTTATTAATTCTAATTAGTGCTATCAACATATCAACAAGACCACCCTCAGATGCCAATAAGAAAGAGGAAATCGAATATTATGGATACAAAAGAAAGAGAGATAACACAAATAGATGTGGAAAAATCTATGGAGAAAAGACTTAACATATTGGAAGCCTTGGAGCTAAATGACAGAGAATTTAAAATAGAAATCTTAAAAATACTCAGAGATATACAAGAAAACACAGAAAGGCAATATAGGGAGATCAGAAAACAACTCAATGAACACAAAGAATATATTACCAAGGAAATTGAAACTATAAAAACAAATCAAACAGAAATGAAAAACTCAATTCACGAGCTGAAAAACGAGGTAACAAGCTTAGCTAGCAGAAAGCCCAGATTGAAGATAGGATTAGTGAAATAGAAGACAAACAACTTGAGGCACAACAGAGAGAAGAAGAAAGAGACTCAAAAATAATAAAAAACGAGAAAGCCCTACAGGAATTGTCTGACTCCATCAGAAAGAATAACATAAGAATAATAGGTATATCAGAGGGAGAAGAGAAAGAAAATGGAATGGAGAATATACTCAAACAAATAATAGACAAGAACTTCCCAAGCCTGTGGAAAGAACTAAAGCCTCAAATTCAAGAAGCAAACAGAACACCGAGTTTTCTTAACCCCAACAAACCCACTCCAAGGCACATCATAATAAAGATGACACAAACCAATGACAAAGAAAAAATTCTCAAGGCAGCCAGGGAAAAGAAGAGTACAACATATAAAGGAAGGCCTATTAGATTATCATCAGATTTCTCAGCAGAAACTCTACAAGCTAGAAGAGAGTGGACCCCAATATTTAAAGCCCTGAAAGAGAGGAACTTTCAGCCAAGAATACTATACCCATCAAAGCTATCCTTCAAGTATGAAGGAGATATAAAAACATTCACAATTACAGAAAAGATGAGAGAATTTATCAACAGAAAGCCCCCACTCCAGGAAATACTAAAGCGGGTTTTCCAACCAGATTCAAAGAACAAAAGAAAACAACACCACAAGTAACAGCTCCACCAAGAACACAATAAAACCAAACTTAAACTGTGACAACAAAGGAAAAAAAGGGGGGAGAGGATGGAGATTAACAGTAGCAAAGGACGATGAAGTGCAGAAATACTTATAAGATAGGGTACTACAATGAATATGGTAGGTACCCTTTTCATTACTTAATGGTAACCACCCTAGAAAAAACCACCACAAAAACACTTGACTTAAAAAAGGTAGCAACAGAGGAAAGAAGTATGGAACACAAACAAACAAAAACAAATGATAGAAAAACAAAAGAGAAGAATCAAACTAGATACAAAACTAACAGAAAGCAATTTATAAAATGGCAGTAGGGAACCCACAAGTGTCAATAATTACACTAAATGTAAATGGATTAAACTTACCAATAAAAAGACACAGAGTAGCAGAATGGATTAAAAAAGAAAATCCAACTATATGCTGCCTACAAGAAACACATCTAAGCAACAAGGATAAAAACAAATTCAAAGTGAAAGGCTGGAAAACAATACTCCAAGCAAACACCCCCAAAAAAGCAGGTGTAGCAATACTCATATCTGATAATGCTGACTACAAGACAGAAAAAGTACTCAGAGACAAAAATGGTCATTTTATAATGATTAAGGGGACACTGAATCAAGAAGACATAACAATCCTTAATATATATGCACCAAACCAAGGAGCACCAAAATATATAAGACAGCTATTTATTGACCTTAAAACAAAAACTAACAAAAATACAATCATACTTGGAGACCTCAATACTCCGCTGACGGCTCTAGATCGGTCATCCAAACAGAGAATCAATAAAGAGATAGTGGCCTTAAACGAAATACTAGAACACCTGGATATGATAGACATCTACAGGACACTTCATCCCAAAGCGACAGAGTATACATTTTTCTCTAGTGTACATGGAACATTCTCAAGAATTGACCATATGTTGGGCCACAAAGACAATATCAGCAAATTTAGAAAAATTGAAATTGTACCAAGCATATTTTCTGATCATAAAGCCTTGAAACTAGAATTCAACTGCAAAAAAGAGGGGGAAAAACCCACAAAAATGTGGAAACTAAACAACATACTTCTAAAAAATGAATGGGTCAAAGAAGAAATAAGCGCAGAGATCAAAAGATATATACAGACAAATGAAAATGAAAATACGACATATCAGAATCTCTGGGATGCAGCAAAAGCAGTAATAAGAGGAAAGTTCATATCACTTCAGGCCTATATGAACAAACAAGAGAGAGCTGAAGTAAACCACTTAACTTCACACCTTAAGGAACTAGAAAAAGAAGAACAAAGACAACCCAAAACCAGCCGAAGAAAGGAGATAATAAAAATCAGAGCAGAAATAAATGAAATAGAGAACAGAAAAACTATAGAAAAAATCAATAAAACAAGGAGCTGGTTCTTTGAAAAGATCAACAAAATTGACAAACCCTTGGCAAGACTCACCAAGGAAAAAAGGCACAGGACTCAAATAAAATCCAAAATGATAGAGGAGAGATCACCACAGACATCATAGATATACAAAGAATTATTGTAGAATACTATGAAAAATTATATGCCACCAAACACAACAATCTAGAAGAAATGGATAAATTCCTAGAACAATACAACCTTCCTAGACTGAGTCATGAAGAAGCAGAAAGCCTAAACAGACCAATCAGCAGGGAGGAAATAGAAAAAACTATTAAAAACCTCCCCAAAAATAAAAGTCCAGGCCCAGACGGTTATACTAGTAAATTCTATCAAACATTCAAAGAAGACTTGGTTCCTATTCTACTCAAAGTCTTCCAAAAAATTGAAGAAGAAGCAATACTTCCAAACACATTTTATGAGGCCAACATAACCCTCATACCAAAACCTGGCAAGGATGGCACAAAGAAAGAAAACTACAGACCAATATCTCTAATGAATACAGATGCTAAAATTCTAAACAAAATACTGGCAAACCGAATACAACAACATATTAAAAAAATAATACATCATGATCAAGTGGGATTCATCCCAGAATCTCAAGGATGGTTCAACATACGCAAAACGGTTAACGTAATACACCATATCAACAAAACAAAGAAGAAAAACCACATGATCTTATCAATAGATGCAGAAAAGGCTTTTGATAAAATACAACACAATTTTATGTTTAAGACTCTCAACAAAATGGGTATAGAAGGAAAATATCTCAACATGATAAAGGCCATATATGATAAACCATCAGCCAACATCATTTTAAACGGCATAAAACTGAGGACTTTCTACCTTAAATCAGGAACAAGACAGGGTTGTCCACTCTCTCCACTCTTATTTAACGTGGTGCTAGAAGTTCTGGCCAGAGCAATCAGACAAGACAAAGAAATAAAAGGCATCCATATCGGAAAAGAAGAAGTAAAGGTATCACTTTTTGCTGATGATATGATCCTATACATCGAAAACCCGAAGGACTCCACAAAAAGATTATTAGAAACAATAAACCAATACAGTAAGGTCGCAGGATACAAAATTAACATACAGAAGTCCATAGCCTTTCTCTATGCCAACAATGAAATATTAGAAAACGAACTCAAAAAAATAATCCCCTTCACGATTGCAACAAAAAAAATAAAATACCTAGGAATAAACATAACAAAGAATGTAAAGGACCTATATAATGAAAATTACAAAGCATTGTTAAGGGAAATCGAAAAAGATACAATGAGATGGAAAAATATTCCTTGTTCTTAGATAGGAAGAATAAATATAATCAAAATGGCCATATTACCCAAAGCAATATACAAATTTAATGCAATTCCCATCAAAATCCCTATGAGATTTTTTAAAGAAATGGAACAAAAAATCATCAGATTTATATGGAACTATAAAAAACCCCGAATAGCCAAAACAATCCTAAGAAAAAAGAATGAAGCTGGGGGCATTACAATACCTGACTTGAAACTATATTATAGGGCCACGATAATCAAAACAGCATGGTATTGGCAGAAAAATAGACACTCAGACCAATGGAACAGAATAGAAAGCCCAGAAATAAAACCACATATATATGGTCAAATAATCTTTGATAAAGGGGCCAACAACACACAATGGAGAAAAGAAAGCCTCTTCAACAAATGGTGTTGGGAAAACTGGAAAGCCACATGCAATAGAATGAAACTCGACTACAGCCTGTCCCCGTGTACTAAAATTAATTCAAAATGGATCAAAGACCTAAATATAAGACCTGAAACAATAAAGTACATAGAAGAAGACATAGGTACTAAACTCATGGACCTGGGTTTTAAAGAACATTTTATGAACTTGACTCCAATGGCAAGAGAAGTGAAGGCAAAAGATAAATGAATGGGACTACATCAGAATAAAAAGTTTTTGCTCAGCAAGAGAAACTGATATAAAAATAAACAGACAGCCAAATAAATGGGAAATGATATTTTCAAACAACAGCTCAGATAAGGGCCTAATATCCAAAATTTACAAAGAACTCATAAAACTCAACAACAAACAAACAAACAATCCAATAAAAAAATGAGAAGAGGACATGAATAGACACTTCTCCCAGGAAGAAATACAAATGGCCAACAGATATATGAAAAGATGCTCAGCTTCATTAGTTATTAGGGAAATGCAAATCAAAACTACAATGAGATACCACCTCACCCCTGTTAGATTAGCTATTATCAACAAGACGGGTAATAGCAAATGTTGGAGAGGCTGTGGAGAAAAAGGAACCCTCATTCACTGTTGGTGGGACTGTAAAGTAATACAACCATTATGGAGGAAAGTATGGTGGTTCCTCAAAAAACTGCAAATAGAACTACCTTATGACCCAGCAATCCCTCTACTGGTTATATACCCCAAAACCTCAGAAACACTGATACGTGAAGACACATGTAGCCCCATGTTCATTGCAGCACTGTTCACAGTGGCCAAGACATGGAAACAACCAAAAAGCCCTTCAATAGAAGACTGGATAAAGAAGATGTGGCACATATACACTATGGAATACTACTCAGCCATAAGAAATGATGACATCAGATCATTTACAGCAAAATGGTGGGATCTTGATAACATTATAAGGAGTGAAATAAGTAAATCAGAAAAAAACAAGAACTACATGATTCCATACATTGGTGGAACATAAAAATGAGACTAAGAGACATGGACAAGAGTGTGGTGGTTACCAGGGGTGGGGGGAGGGAGGACAGGGGGAGAGTTAGGGGGAGGAGGAGGGGCACAGAGAACTAGATAGAGGGTGGCGAAGGACAATCTGACTTTGGGCGAGGGGTATGCAACATAATTTAATGACAAAATAACCTAGACATGTTTTCTTTGAATATATGTACCCTGATTTATTAATGTCATCTCATTACCATTAATAAAAATTTATTTAAAAAGAAAAAAAAATTTATTTAGAAAATTAACAGGGTGACATTGATCAATAAGAGTACATAGGTTTCAGGTAAACATTTCTATAGCATTTAAACTGTTAATTATGTTGTATACCCATCACCCAAGGTCAAATCATTTTCTGTCACTGTATAGTTGTACCTCTTTACTCCCTCCTCCTCCCCCCCTGCCAACATCCCCTTCCCCTGGTAACCACTTTACTTGTATCTATGTCCATGAGTCTCAGTTTTATATCCCACCTATGTGTGAAATTATACAGTTCTTAGCTTTCTCTGATGTACTTATTTCACTCAGTATAATGTTCTCAAGGTCCATCCATGTTGTCATAAATGACACTGTCATCATTTCTTATGGCTGAGTAGTATTCCATTGTATATATGTACCACATCTTCTTTATCCAATCCTTTATCGAGAAGCACTATGGTTGTTTCCATGTCTTGGCCACTGTGAATAATGCTATGATGAACATGAGGGTCCATGTGTCTTCACATACCAATGTTTTTGAATTTTGGGGGTAGATACCCAGTAGAGGGATTGCTGGGTCATATGGTAGTTCTATTCTTAGTTTTTGAGGAACCACCATACTTTCTTCCGTAATGCTTGTACTAATTTTCATTACCACTAGTAGTTAATGAGGGTTCCTTTTTCTCCACAGTATTTATAGCACTTGTTATTACCTTTCCTTTTGATAATAGCCAATCTAACAGGTGTGAGGTGGTATCTCATTGTAATTTTGATTTGCTTTTCTCTAATAGCTAGTGAAGATGAGCATCTTTTCATATATCTGTTGGCCATTTGTATGTCCTCTTGGTAGAACTGTTTGTTCAGGTCCTCTCCCATTTTTTCATTGGATTGTTTTCTTGTTTGTTGCTGAGCTTTGTGAGTTCTTTATATATTTTGGATATTGACCCCTTATCTGAGCTGTTGTTTGTAAATATCATCTCCCATTTAGTTGGCTGCCTATTTGTTATGTTGTTAGTTTCTTTTGCTGTGCAGAAGCTTTTTAGTTTGATATAGTCCCATTCATTTATTTTTGCCTTTACTTCTCTTGACTTTGGGGTCAAATTCCTAAATTGTTCTCTACGGCCAAGGTCTATGAGTATAATACCTATGTTTTCCTCTATGTAATTTATAATTTCAGATCTTATATTTAGGTCTTTGATCCTTTTTGAATTAATTTTTGTGCAGGAGGACAAACTGTAGTCAAGTTCATTCTTTTGCCTGTGGCTTTCCAATTTCCCAGCACCATTGAAGAGGCCTTCTTTTCCCCATTGTGTGTTTTTGGCTCCTTTGTCAAAGGTGATTTGTCCATATATATGTGGTTTTAATTCTGAGCTCTTGATTCTGTTCCATTGGTCTGTGTATCTGTTTTTCTGCCAGTACCATGCTGTTTTTTGATTATTGTGGCTCAATAGTACAACTTGAAGTCAGGTAGTGTGATATACCTCTGGCTTCATTCTTTTTCCTCAGGATTGCTTTGGCTATTCAGGGTTTTACATGGTTCCATGCAACTTGGTGATTTTTAATTTTTAAAAAAAATGACATTGGGATTTTGATGGGAATTGCATTAAATATGACCATTTTAACTATGTTGGTTCTTCCAATACATGAACATGGAATATTTTTCACTGTCTTCTTCAATTTCTTTCAATAATCTTTTGTTTTTAATAATTTTCATAAACTTTGATGAAGATGCAGGGATTGGGTTGTGGTAGGCATATCAGGTGCAAAACTTTCTTAGAGAATCTGTGCTTTAGCTCTCGTTTTCTTGTTACCATTCTTACTCTGACTGATAAACAATATCTTCCCCTTTTCTTCACAGAGTAGTCCCAACCATGCTCAGGCTCTTTTTAAAAAAATAACTTGATTGAGGTGTAATTTACATGCCATAAGATTAATTCCAGTGTATATTCAATGATTTTTAGTAAATTTATAGATTTGTGAAAATATCTCCCACGATCTAGTTTTAAAGCATTTTTATCACCCCCCAACATTCCTTGTGATAGTTTATAGTCACTCCCACCCCAAGCTCCAGGCAACCACTAATATACTTGCTGTCTGTCTCTCTCTAGATTTGCCTTTTTTGAACATTTCATATAATAGAGTCATACCATGGGTGGTCTCTGTGTCTGGCTTCTTTTTCAAAAAAAAAGAAAGAAAAAACCACCTTTTGAATTATAATTTACATTTAGTATTATTTTGTATTAGTTTCAGGTGTACAGCATAGTAGTTACACAATGAACTACTTGAAAAAGTATTCTCCCTGATATTTCCAGTATTCAACTGGTATACCTAGTTATTATATAATATTATTGAGTGTATTTCCTATTCCATGCTTTACAACCAACCCTCTGGCTTCTTTAACTTCACATAATGTTTTCGTAATTCATCCACGTTGTAGCATATATCAGTAGTTCACTCCTTTTTTATGACTAAATATTGTTTCATTGTATGTATATAGCACATTTAGTTTATCCATTTGTCAACTGATGCACATATAGGTTGTTTCTATCTTTGGCTATTGTGAACAGATCTGCTATGAACAGTCATATACAGCTTTTGTTTGAACACCTGTTTTCATTTCTTGTGGGTTTATTCCTAGGAGTGAAATTGCTGGATCATCTGGTAATATTATGTTTAAGTTTTTGAGGAACTACCAAACTGTTCCGCAGATACTACACTATTTTAGATTCCCACTTGCAATGTTTGAGGATTCTAATTTCTCCATATCCTTGCTAACACTTGATATTGTCTTCTTTGATTATAGACATTCAAATGAGTGTGAAGTTGGCATTTTATCGTGGTTTTGATTTGCATTTTCCAAATGATAAGTGATGTTTTTCTTCTTGTGCTTATTGACCACTCACAGATCTTCTTTGGTGACATACCTATTCAAATCATTTGTTCATTTTTTAAAAAAATAACAGTTTTATTCAGATAAAATTCACAAAGGTACTACAAAGTCCTTTAAAAAAATTTTTTTTGTGACAGAGACAGAAACAGAGGGACAGATAGGGACAGACAGGAAGGAAGAGAAATGAGAAGCATGAAATCTTCATTGTGGCACCTTAGTTGTTCATTGATTGCTTTCTCATATGTGCCTTGACTAGGGGGATCCAGCAGAATGAGTGACCCCTTGCTCAACCTAGTGACCTTGAGCTCAATCCAACCAACTTGGGCTTCAAGTCAGTGACCATTGGGCTTACGCTGGTAAGCCCACACTCAAGCCAGACGAGCCTGTGCTCAAGCTGGTGACCATGGGGCTTTGAACCTGGGTTCTCTGTGTCCCAGTCTGGCGCTCTATCCACTGAGCCTGGTCAGGCTCATTTGGTCATTTTTAAATTGGAGTATTTATCTTGTTTTGAGTTGTAAGAGTTCTTTATATATTCTGGACACAGGCCTTTATTAGATACATGATTTATAAATATTGTTATCCTGTGTGGTTTGATTTTCATTTTTTTATTTAATTTATTGTGTTTACATAGATTCCAGTGTTGCCCCGAATGCATCCTCCCTCCCCAAAGTGCCTTCCCCCCTTCCCTTCAGGTTTATCCCATCCTATCACCCCTTTTCCCTCTGTCCTCTTTTCTTCTGGTCCCTTTGATCCCTTCTCTGTCTCAATTCCATTCCTCAGTTCACATAGTTCTTTGGATTCCTCAAATGAGTGAGGTCATATGATATTTTTCTTTCTCTGCCTGGCTTATTTCACTTAACATAATAGTATCCAGGACCATCAATGATGTCGCAAAAGGTAAGATTTCCTTCTTTTTCGTGGCCCCATAGTATTCCATTGTATATATGTACCATAGCTTTTTAATCCACTTGTCCACTGACGGACACTTGGGCTGTTTCCTGTTTTGGCTATTGTAAACAAGGCTGACATAAACATGGGGGTGTATTTCTTCTTTTGAATCAGTGATATGGTGTTCTTGGGATATATTCCTAAAAGTGGTATAGCTGGGTCAAATGGCAGTTCCATTTTTAAGTTTTTTGAGGAATCTCCATACTGTTTTCCACAGTGGCTGCACCAGTCTGCATTCCCACCAGCAGTGCAGGAAGATTCCCTTTTCTCTACATCCTCGCCAGCACTTATTCTGTGTTGTTTTGTTAATGAGCGCCACTCTGACTGGTGTGAAGTGATATCTCATTGTGGTTTCAATATGTATTTCTCAAATGATTAGTAATGAGCATTTTTTTATATGCCTATTGGCCATCTGTATGTTCTCTTTGGAGAAGTGTCTATTCATTTCTTTTGCCCATATTTGATTGGATTGTCTTCCTGGTGTTGAGTTTTACAAGTTCTTTATAAATTTTGGTTATTAATGCCTTATCAGACGTATTGTCGAATATGTTCTCCCATTGTGTGGTTTGTCTTTTTATTCTGTTCATATTGTCTTTAGCTGTGCAAAAGCTTTTTAGTTTGATATAGTCCCATTTGTTTATCCTGTCTTTTATTTCACTTGCCCGTGGAGATAAATCAGCAAATATATTGTTGCAAGAGATGTCGGAGAGCTTACTGCCTATGTTTTCTTCTAAGATGCTTATGGCTTCACGACTTACATTTAAGTCCTTTATCCATTTTGAGTTTATTTTTGTGAATGGTATAGGTGGTCTAGTTTCATTTTTTTGCAGGTAGCTGTCCAATTTTCCCAACACCATTTGTTAAAGAGGCTGTCTTTACTCCACTGTATGTTCTTACCTCCTTTGTCAAATATCAATTGCCCATAAAGGTGCAGGTTTATTTCTATTTTTTTTTTTTTTTGTATTTTTCTGAAGCTGGAAACAGGGAGAGACAGTCAGACAGACTCCCGCATGCGCCCGACCGGGCTCCACCCGGCACGCCCACCAGGGGCGATGCTCTGCCCACCAGGGGGCGATGCTCTGCCCCTCCGGGGCGTCGCTCTGTTGCGACCAGAGCCACTCTAGCGCCTGGGGCAGAGGCCAAGGAGCCATCCCCAGCGCCCGGGCCATCTTTGCTCCAATGGAGCCTTGGCTGCGGGAGGGGAAGAGAGAGACAAAGAGGAAGGGGGGGGTGGAGAAACAAATGGGCGCTTCTCCTATGTGCCCTGGCCGGGAATCGAACCCGGGTCCCCCGCACGCCAGGCCGACACTCTACCGCTGAGCCAACCGGCCAGGGCCTCTCCTTTGTTTTTAATACCAATGGCAGCACTCTGATTCGGCCATTAGTCACCAGTCTTTGACTTGGAACGTCCCAACACTGTGCTATCAGCTGTTTTTGTCCTTTTTTGGGGGAGGGATTTTTAGTTAGCCTCTTTTTTTGCCTTGTCTTTGATATACTTCCACACCTGGTATATTCTGTGACATATTCTCTTTTCCTTCACTTCTTCCCTGACTTCTCTTTTAGGTATAAACAGTGCCATTTCCAAGAGGTCTTGTTCTCTTACTTGACGTGTTACACTGCAGCTATTGTCTCTGACCTTATAGGAGTAGCTCAACTAATCACTTTTAATTTAGTCTAAACCAGTGATGGGCAATTTTTTGAGCTTGGTGTGTCAAAATTCACCAAAAAACCAAGCATAACTCGGGTGGTGTGTCACTTCAAGAAAAAAACCATAATTTCATGATATTTATAGTTTAAATAAAAATGTATAATTGTAATATATAACTGTATTTAATAAACCAAAAACTAATTATTTAACTTACCTGCTTAGTGACTTCTTTGTTCATCTGTCATTCGGTTTCTTTTGTTGGTCTTGATATTATTTAACTTGTGTGGGGTGCCATGAACTAAGATAAGTGAGGGGGAGGGGGAATTCTTTAACTAACCTGCCTATTAGTGACTTTTTTGTTGCTGAGTTTCATTGGCTAAATCTTCAATTGAAGGTTGGTATTTTGTATACTTCAAGCCCAAGCAAGCACTACTAACTTCATCTGTCAATCTGTTACTTTTGTTGGTTTTGATATTATTTAATGCTAAGAATAAGGTCTCACAAAAGTACATAGAGGAAAGAATTGTGAGTAAAGCCATTGCTATATTTTTCAGGGTGCTAGAAGTGTCTGGTAATCGGTTCCAGGCACTCCAAATTTCCTGTTCATAGTGGCACTCCTCTTAATTCTCCAAGCGGCACCTTTCCAGATTCTCAAGCTTTGACCTCAAGTCGACAAACACCTGAGTCCAGATGCTATCTTGAAATTCTGCAAGTTGCATCTTATGTAAATTAAGATGGCTGCCGCTATTTCTAATGGCGGGAAACGGCACCCATAGCACAGGCCCTCGCCTCTCTCAGCCTCCCCCTCACTTATCTCAGTAATGATGGT
The DNA here is from genome assembly GCF_036850995.1 of Saccopteryx leptura. Lineage (NCBI taxonomy): Eukaryota > Metazoa > Chordata > Mammalia > Chiroptera > Emballonuridae > Saccopteryx > Saccopteryx leptura. The sequence continues at coordinate 136,330,645 of NC_089505.1, read as the reverse complement.
CAATTAGAAATCCACGACACCCCAGAAGAGTAGATTGGATGATGGTTGCTGTGGTTATGTGGTTGCTGGTAATGTTGATCACAGGGCCCCCAGAGATGCGTCCCTCACGGCATTCAGCTGCTCCCTCTCTGCCGGCCGGAAGTGAGGTCAAAGATCCCCTAACGGCCTAACCAGAAGTCCCAGAACTAGACGCTCTGTGCCAAGAGTTCTGTTGTTTCGACCTACAGACCTCAGGCACAGAGTGTCTACACTACAGCAAATATTTTATCCTCGGCTACTGCATCTGGCCATGCAGGAGCCGAGGATGAACCGTCCTTCTCGGCATGCGGCCCCATACTTCCCTGGTATGGGGCCACATGTCATCGAAAATGGCTACGTTTGTCAGTGCTGACACGCGTGCCATAGGTTTGCCATCACGTGTCTAAACTCTCCTTATTCCCCTTTACTCAGACTGACTGGAGATGAGAGAGGCCCAGATTGGCCTACTATCCTTATGTCATTCCGGAAATCATGGTTGGGTGGTACACCAGAAAGTGAGAAGCTGTGAAAGGAAAGGTTAAATGCAACATAATTTTCCCTCAGGATATGCATCCTTTGCTGGGTCTTTCCAACATCCCATGGTGGATGACCTTAGTGAGTGCTTTCTTTTGTGAAAACTCCAATGCGTGTTGATATGGTGAGGGAGCTCGTAGACACAGAGAGAGTTGATAAGGAGATAAATAGGTCAAGTATTGGATCATGTTCTTTCAGGAGGGAAGACAATGTTTTCTTTCTTTTTTTTTTTTTTTCATTTTTCTGAAGCTGGAAACAGGGAGAGACAGTCAGACAGACTCCCGCATGCGCCCGACCGGGATCCACCCGGCACGCCCACCATGGGGCGACGCTCTGCCCACCAGGGGGCGATGCTCTGCCCATCCTGGGCGTCGCCATGTTGCAACCAGAGCCACTCTAGCGCCTGGGGCAGAGGCCACAGAGCCATCCCCAGCGCCCGGGCCATCTTTGCTCCAATGGAGCCTTGGCTGTGGGAGGGGAAGAGAGAGACAGAGAGGAAAGCGCGGCGGAGGGGTGGAGAAGCAAATGGGCGCTTCTCCTGTGTGCCCTGGCCGGGAATCGAACCCGGGTCCTCCGCACGCTAGGCCGACGCTCTACCGCTGAGCCAACCGGCCAGGGCGACAGTGTTTTCTTATAATTTAGGAGCATAAGTAATTAGGGGATTTTTGACTTACTCTTCTTTCCACTTGATATTAATAGCATATCAGAAGTAAAAAGGACTTCCATATTGCTTCACTATATGAGCTATCACTAGACGTAGCAAAAATTGATATTGGGGAAAGTGATCTATATGATAAAAGATTTTTAACTTATCAATAACTATAATTATTCATTACAGTTCTTGTCTGGCATACTCTGGACCATGGTATAGTTAAGAGATACTGTTTTTTGTTTAGGAAAATTTTCTCATTACCATTTAATAAAATCTTTTCATATAAGGGATCTCTCTGTAAATACTTCCCTTGTCTGGGTTGCAGATAGTTCAGTTTGGAAATGGTTCTTATTTTTAATTATTACTGATTTTCTTTCTGGGGAAAATTATGTCATGTAGAAATAAGGCAAATATTTGTAACATGGGGATTATTTTTTTGTATGTCTGCAATTGACAAAAGATAGTCTCTTTTTGAAATAGTCATTTCATTTATTTTAAGTTTCATATCTTAACAGCTTCTGAAATCAGGGTATGTCTTGCAATTAATTGATGGTGTATTGGTTAATGGGCAAGCCTTTTCTTTCTTAGCCATACATGAAGTAATCGGCTCATCAATTACTCTTAATATTTACTGAATGACATCATGAGTTGAAAAAATAGAGCAGTTTACAGTTAGATTACTCATGGGTTAGCCCCAGAATCACAGAGGTAGTGCTGATATTGATATATTGAGGGGAGTAACAATGAGGAAGATAGACATAAGAAGAATATTTGTTCTTTGTCTCTCTTTTTAAAAGCTGCTTTGTATTCTCTTGTTAAAGGGATCAGTAGATTGTCAGGCCTTTGAACTAAACAGAATAAACACTCACAACATATAGGTTGCATTCAGAGGTGTAAGGGGAGTCCTGAACTGAAGTGAATGTTCTTATTTTTCAACATGCAGTGGAAAAGTGTTACAGAATTTTCCTTTTGCCCTCTCCTTAATTAAGAGTTTTTTTGGGCAGTTTTAGGTTTACAGAAAAACGAGTGGGCAATACAGAGAGTTCCCATATAGAAACTTCCCCACCGAGTTCCTTCTATTGTTAACCTCTTGCATTAATGTGGCACATTTGTTATAATTGATGAGCCAATACTGATACATTATTATTAACTAAAATCCATAGATTACATTATATTTGCTCTTCCTGTTGTATATTCTACAGGTGTTGACAAATGTGTAATGACATGTAATCCAGTGTTATAGTGTCATACCGAGTAGTCTCACTGCCCTAAAAATCTCTTGTGCACTACTTCTTCAACCCTTCCTTTTCTGGTCCCCTACAACCTCTGGCAATCACTGTTCCTTTTATTGTTACCATAGTTTTGCCTTTTCTAGAATATCATATAGTTGAGATCATACAATATATAGCCTTTTCGGATTGGCTTCTTTCACTTAGCTGTACTCTTTTAAGGTTCTTTCATATCTTTTTATGGCTTTATAGCACTTTTTATTGCTAAATAATATTCCATTGTATGGATATATCATAGTTTATTTATCCATCTACCTATTGAAGGACATCTTGGTTACTTCCAAACTTTGGTAATTATGAATAAAGAATTAGCGTTTTATAAAATACAATGTGATCTAAAGTTACCTGTAAAAAAATAAGAGTTGTGCTTATTCAATATCTTGTGCCTTAAAGAATGATAGCTCTGTTTTTACCTTGTAGCAAAAATTTCTGTTATGAGTAGTTGGCCCATAACAATGCTCAATAAGTGTTTGTGGTGTGATCGTATGTGGAAAAAGGCAAGGCGATATGGAAGAGGAGAGGGGGGAAAGGTTATATGACAAATCTGAATAATTTTTAGAAAATGAGATTGTTCAGAAATTTAGCTGGAAATTTGAATGGTGTCTTGGATATTCAGGGCTCTGAAAAACCAGGCCATGAAGCCTGTTTCGCTTTATGCATGATGGAAATCATAGGAAGAAAGAGGGTTTATCTTTTGCAAAAGAATGAAACAGCAAAAGGCAAGTTTTACAAAATAGTGAAGTGGCCAATTGATTGATGGTCGTAGGGCAGAGGTTAGGTATTGACATCAGGAAAATAATTGCACAAAATCTGTGGATAGTAATCTTTTTATGTATTATTGAGTTATATTTTCTATTTAATAAAAGTATTACTAATGGATTTAGGACTCACTGAATATTTTGGTTTATAGTTTTGTAGAATCTAAAGAATACATATGTTAATGAGCTACAAAGTAATTTGAATACCTAAAATATTTTTGTTTTAGGAATGCTATTTAAGTAAATTTATTACACTAGTATACCCCCAAGGGTCAACAAGTAGCTTAAAATTGTGGAACTTCTACATTCTAATTCTGATTCAAATAAAGACTTATCTGTCAAATTATGTTATAGTAATGCTTTGGTGGTTTACTTCATTGGTCAGTAAGTTCAGTAATACTGTTTCATAGGGCTAAACATTTACCTGTTTTGAGTGCCATTTGCTAAGTATTTTAGGAAAAACAAAATAAATGAAACCACTGCCTCTTTTTATGTAGAACATACTTGGAACATGGAAAATAACTAGAAGGAAAATGAAAGTTAGGTTATGATAAATGCTCTAAGGGTTTTGAAGTAGGGTGCTATTTTAGTTGTAATGAGTCAAGAAACTTGTATGGAGGTCTTGGCATTTGAGATTTACCCTTAAAACTAAGAATTGAATTTGTGGATACAGGGGAGAAACAGCATTCTTGGAAGTAATCTATGTTCAATGACAAGAAGTTTGGAGAGGATATGTAAGGCTAGAGATGATTAGGGTAAGATTATTGAAAACCAAGAATGTGAGAACATAATGGCATTTTTAATTAGTTAAGTAAAAACAGGGAATAGTGTTCTGGAGCATTAATGAGGAGTTAGTAATATCAGAAAGGAAGCCCTGGCCAGATAGCTCAGTTGGTTAGAATATTGTCCTGATACGCTGTGTGGGTTTGAACCTGGTCAGGGCACATGCAAGAATCAACCAGTGAATGCACAAATAAGTGGAACAACAAATCAATGTTTCTCTTTCCCTTTCTCTAAGATCAAAAAATAAAAGTTTTAAAAATATTAGGAAAAAGGAGATTATTTTTTTCCTAATTATTATAATATGTTAATGTTAATTGTTTTAGAATTAATTTTATATCCTTAAAATATATAAGCTTTAATATATACATCTTATAAGTTCCAGCTCTATTATAAGCCAAAGTATATATATTCCCTAAAATGACATATACAAAAAAAAAGCCTTATGTAAGTTGACTGTCAGTCTTATACCCTACATCAGCATTGTAAAAACGTTCTACTGTGATTATAAGCAATATTTACTGATATCTTATGAATTTATAGCCTTATTGATATACTGAGGTTTTGTTCTTTAAATGAAACTTTAATATAATTACCTTTCTCCCCTTTTAAACCTAGATTATTTTCTTTTTAAAAACAACATATTTGCTTTCTTTGTTATAGAACTGTGGCTGCTGAAGTTAGGAAGCAGATCTCTGGGCAATACAGTGGTTCTCCCCAGCTGCTTAAAAACCTCAACATTGTCGGCAATATATCCCATCATACCACAGTAAGTAGCATATTTAAAACATGGTATGTTACTGGTATATTACTGACTAGGCCATGAAAAACTAGTGGAAAGGTAAGAGCCAGCAGATTGGATTGCACCAAAAGTTTCATAACCTTATTTGTTGTAACCTCATTTCTGAAATTTGGGGGCGAGTGTTAGGAGGGGTTATAGAGGTGTTAATTTCCTATTCAATTCTGAAGCTACATTTTGGATTTGATCCACTCTGGAATATTTTATTTTTATTATTTTGTTTTTTATTGAATTTGTTAGGATGACATTAGTTAATGAAATTATATAGGTTCCAGGTGTACAATTCTCTAATACATCAGCTGTGCCTTGTATTGCGTGTTCAGCACCTCAAGTCAAGTCTCCTTCCATCACCGTTTATCCCCCTTTGATTCTCTGCTACCATTCCCCATCAGTCTGGAATTTTAACTTTATTTTTATAATCATTGACTTGTTAAGGAAATTGGGTTAGTTGTCTTACAAAATTCCTTGCCTTTTGGATTTTATGTTTGCTTCCTGGTAAACTTACCACTCTATCTTGTCCTTCCTGCCACTGATTAGGTTCTGGTTCAGCTTTCTTTGAAATTTCTTCCTTGTAGACTTGCTTTTCTACTTCTGTATTTTCTGTAACTGATTAGATTCTGGGTAATTTTTTATAAACCCACTTTATTTAGATTTAATTCACATACCATACAATTCACCCATTAATGTAAAATTCAGTGGATTTAATATATTCGTAGATATGTGCAACCATCACCACAATTTAGAACATTTTATCACCTCAAAAAGAAACTCTTTTGCCATCCCTTTTATTCCCTTTCCATAGCCCAAACCAACCGCAAATTAAATGACAGAATTTTTGATGGCACACTGCAAAGGATTGAAACGTGTCAGCCAAAATTCCAGTACAGTGATGCTGAAGTAAGACAAGTTCATCCATTCCCTATGAGAGATGCTGCATTGCTTCACTACTGCTTCTCTTTGTCACTCTTTAACCCTGCTTACTGCCCCATTACGCAGTCTCTTTTATAAAATCATGTCCATCTCCTTCCTTTTATCACTAAATACAGGATCTTTCTTTGTGTTCTTGCAAAATAATTTACACTTGTATGCAGCTCATCAATACATCCTAGAGCTAAGGCAGCTGTCTTCCCATGGGCATCAGAGAGAATGGAGATGGTTGTAGCAAAACTAATTTTTTCCCTTGATCCAGGTCTAGCTGACATTACACCTAAAAAGCTAATGACCTTCTCTATGAGTTATGGAAACAAGATCCTTTATCCTCTATATAATTTCGTGTTTGTAAGAAAGTGCCATAGCTTTCTATTCTACCCTAACACTCACTCTTGCTATGGTTGGTCATTCTTTGATGAAAGGTTAATTTGGAATTATACGTATGTAAGGACTCCCAACTTGTGTCATTATTTTCATTGAGCATCCATTTGTGATACTTTAAATTCTGAAATGTATACTGCCTCCAAAATAACACCTGTGTAGAAGAGAATTGACTTGTTTTTTAGAAAATGTTCATTTAAAGATATTTTTCTATCTGTCTGTTGTAAAATATACATAACATAAAATTTACCATTTTATCCATTTCTGAATCTATGATTTAATGGCATTAAGTACATTCACAGTGTTGTATAACTATCACCACTGTCCATTTCCAGAACTTTTTATTATCCCAAACTGAAACTCTGTATTCCCTCTTCCTCTCAATCCCTGGTAAACTCTATTTTTTCTTTATTAATTTGTCTATTTTATGTATTTGATAAAGGTGGAATCATATAATAATTCTGTTTTTATGTCTGACTAGCTCACTCAGCATGTCTTCAAGGTTCATCCATATTGGAACATGTGTTAGAATTTTATTCCCTTTTAAGGCTGAATAATGTGTTATTGTGTGTATGTACCACATTTTGTTTATCCATTCATCTGTTGGTACACATTGTATTGTTTTCACCTTTTGGTTGTGGGCAACAACGCTGCTCTGAACATGAATATGCAAAATTTGTTTGAGTCTTTATTTCAATTTTGGGGGTATATACTTAGAAGTGGAATTGGTGGATCATATGGAAACTTTTTTTTTTTTTTTAACAAAGACAGACAGGAAAGGAGAGAGATGAGAAGCATCAACTCATAGTTGTTTCACTTGAGTTGTTCATTGATTGCTTCTCATATGTGCCTTGATGGGGGTTGGTGGAGGGGATGGGTCAAGCCAAGCCAGTGACCCCTTGCTCAAGCCAGCAACCTAGGGCTCAAGCCAGTGACCTTGGGATCATGTTGATGATCCTGAGCTCAAGCCAGCGACCCTGCTCAAGGTGGCAGGCACATCTGCACTCACATCAATGAGCCTGCTCTCAGGTCAAGCTGGCCAACTCATTGTTTCAAACTAGGGACCCAGTGTCTTGGGTCGACACTATATCCACTGCCACCACTGGTCAGGCAGAAATTCTTTTTTGGCATTTTCTTTTCAGAACATAACAGCTGCACCATTTTACATTCCCACCAGCAATGCACAAAGCTCCAATTTCTCCATATCCTTTCTTACACTTGTTGTTTTCCATTTTTAAAAATTAATAGCCGTCATAATGCATGTGAGTAGTATCTCACGTTTTTGGTTTGCATTTTGGTCATCTCACAAATTTTGTTTTATTTTTTAGTTTTTGAATTCTTTTATTTAAAAATATTTTTTAAACATTTTACTTATTGATTTTAGAGAAATGGGAGAGAGAGAGAGGTAGACAGAGAGAGAGACAGAGAGAGAGAGAGAGAGAAAGGGAAAGGCGGGGGGGGGGGAAGGGAAGAATGGGAAGCATCAACTCATAGTTGCTTCTCGTATGTGCCTTGACTGGGTTAGCCCAGGGTTTTGAACCAGAAACCTTGGCATTCCAGGTTAATGCTTTATCCACTGTGCCACCACAGGTCAGGCATTTTTTTTATTTTTAAAAAATAAATTTTCCATTGATTTGAGAGAGAGAAAGAAAGAGAGGAGCATCAATTTGTTGTTTCACTTAGTTATTCTACTTAATTATGCATTCATTGATTACCCTTCATATGTGCCCTGACAGGGGATCAAACCTGCGACCTTGTTGGGTCAGGACGACACTGTCCACTGACCCACCAGGCTAGGGCCAGTTTTATGTATTTTTAAAATTCCACTTTTCCGACTTCTATGACTCTTGGATTATTTGGAAGTGTTGTTTTGTGTCCAGGTGTTTGGAGATTTTCCTGTTACCTTTCGGTTGCTAATTTCTAGTTTGGTTATATTATGGGTTAGGGAACACACTGCATAGTTTTAATTCTTTTAAATTTGTTAAGGTTTGTTTTATAGGTCAGGATATGGTCCAGCTTGGTGTATGCTTTTTTTACTTTATTTTGAAAAGAGTTGATCTGTTGCCATTGAGTAGACTGTTCTATAAATGTCAATTAGATCCTGCTAGTTAATGGTACTTTTGAATTTTACCATATCTTTGTTGATTTTCTGTCTTATTGTCTTTCAGTTGTTGAGAGAGATGTCCTGACATCAACTATAATTGTAGATATGTCTTATTTTTCCTTTTAGTTCTATCAGTTTTTGCTCTTCACATATTTTATACCTCTGTTGTTTAGTACATACACATTTAAGATTGCTATGTTTTCTTGGTGGTGATATCATATATTATCATCAGGTAATGTCCCCCTTTATATAATGCTTTCCTTGGTCTGAAGTCTACTTTATCTGCTATTAAAGTAGCCACTTTTGATTAATGTATGCACACTATATCTTTTTTCAACATCTTTGTATTATCTTATTTAAAGTGAGTATTTTGCATTCCATACATATAGGTCATGTTTTTAAATATATTCTGGTAGTCTCTTATCATTTTTTTTTGGTGTATATAGACCAGGCATCCCCAAACTACTGCCTGTGGGCCGCATGCAGCCCCCTAGGCCATTTACCCCCCACCCTCCACTGCTTCACTTCCGGAAGGGGCACCTCTTTCATTGGTGGTCAGTGAGAGATGCACTGTATGTGGCGGCCCTCCAATGGTCTGAGGGACAGTGAACTGGCCCTCTATGTAAAAAGTTTGGGGACCCCTGATATAGACCATTTAAATATGTTGTTATTGTTTTGCTAGGGTTTTAATCTGCTCTGTTTTTATTTTTGTTCTCTCTGTTTTTGTTTCTCTATTTTTTTTTCTTGTCTTCCTGTGAGTTACCTGACATTTTTTAGAATTCCATTTTGATTTTTCTGTAGTGTCGTGGAGTGTATATCTTTGCATAGCCTTTTTCTTTTTTTACTGGTTGCTTAAGGTATTATCTATATATATACCACACTACTGATACTGACATTTTACCCATTTGAGTGAAGGGTAGAAGTCTTACTTATCTTTTTGTCACTTTACCCTCTTGGTGTAGTATACTATATATAGACCTCCTCTGACACTGCTCCAGCAGTAAAGGGGAAAGGAAGCCTCGTTATTGCTGAATGGGAGTGGATGTCCCGATTCCCTGTGTGGTCTCTAGTGACACAGGGTGGGAGGCTCATCACCTCTTAGTAGGTATGAAAATCTCAGTTCCCCACTGACTTTTCTGATACCATGCTGGTTGGAGTAGTGGGATGCCTTGTTACAGCTTGGTGAAGGTGAAGTCTAGCTCTTCATTTGGTCTTTGCTGGTATGGATATGACTGGGACCACAGTTTTTCATGCAATGTTTAGCTGGAGTATAGTGGTTATTGTCTAAAATTTTCTATTGTCCTAGACTGCCCTTTTGTTGGCCCTGTTGGCTGAGGAGAACAGGCTTTTGTTTTGTTGAAGCTCCCCCCCACCGCCATGCACCTTGGGGCTTTTGGCTCATGGGCTTTTTTAGCTCCAAGTCTGGAGTACATAAGGCAAAAAGAAATTGTGTCATTCCTTGGGTCTCAGGGTCCCTGCTGGGGACCTTTTCTCTTTGCCTTTCAGAATCTTATTTTTATATTTTTATTTTATATATAATGTCTCAGGTTTATAGTTGTAATTAGTGGGAAGAATAGGAGAAAGTGCTTTCTTTTACTCCATAGTCCCAGAAGTGGAAGTACCCCCAAGTGACTTTTGGTGTTGAGCACTTCTTTACATGTTCACTTGCCATTCATTTTCCCCCATGTAGATTTTCAGTTGTTCCAGCAATATGGTTGAAAGAGATTTCCTTTTCTATTGAATTTCTTCTTTTCCTCTATTAAGAACATCCTCAAAGGACCCAGGTTCAAAACCCTGAAGTTGCTGGCTTGAGCACATGCTCATCCGACTTGAGTGCAGGTTCATCCAGCTTGAGCATGGGCTCACCAGCTTGAGTGTGGGATCACAGACATGACCCCATGGTTGCTGGCTTGAGCCCAGTGTTACTGGCTTGAGCAAAGGGTCACTGGCATGGCTGGAGCCCCTGGCCAAGGCACGTATGAGAAGCAATCAGTGAACAACTAAAGTGCTGCAACTATAAGTTGATGCTTCTCATCTCTCTCCCTTCCTATCTTTGTCTCTCACTTGCTCTCTCTCACTAAAAAAGAAAGGAAGAAATAAAAAGAAAGAAAGAAAGAAAGAAGGAAGGATGCCTGACCAGGCGGTGGCGCAGTGGATAGAGCGTTAGACTGGGATGCATAAGACCCAGATTTGAGACCCTGAGGTTGCCAGCATGAGTGCGGGCTCATCTGGCTTGAGCAAAAAGCTCACCAGCTTGGACCCAAGGTCGCTGGCTCAAGCAAGGGGTTACTCGGTCTGCTGAAGGCCCCCAGTCAAGGCACATATGAGAGAGCAATCAATGAACAACTAAGGTGTCGCAACGGAAAACTGATGATTGATGCTTCTCATCTCTCTCCATTCCTGTCTGTCTGTCCCTATCTATCCCTCTCTCTGTCCCTGTAAAAAAAAGAAGGAAAGAAAGAAAAGAGAGAGATGGAGAAAGAGAGAGAGAGAAAGAAAGAGAAAGGAAGGGAGTGAGGGAGGGAGGGAGGAAGGGAGGGAGGGACGGAGGGAGGGAAGGAGGGAGGGAGGGAGGGAGAACACCCTCATGGGTATTATTGTATTATGTATCTGATAGACTAGGTAAGATAAAATGCTTCTGAGAGGAAAACCCATGAATTTAGAGCTTGAAGATCCAGTTTAAAATTTTGCTTTGTCATGCATATTAAAAACCATAATTTTATAAATATTTCAATAAATGTATTATTTCTCTGAGAAAAAGTGTTGCTCTATCATTTGTGGCAATTTTATTTTCAGAAGTTTAACTCGAGTATAAATACCTTTATTTGTAGAATTAAAATAATAATTATCTCTAACAGGGTTTGGGGGAGATTTAAGTGAGAAAACAATAATAACTGCTATCTTTTGAATGTTTATCATGTGCTGGTCTTTCATCATTTTAGTTAAAATCTTTAAAATATTGTTGCTCTACCTGTTACTAGTTGTTTCATCCAAAGAAGCATAGATTAAAGCATCTTCTTTTTAGTAACACATACCTGCACAGAGAAGCAGGTCTCAGTTTTTTACCCAGTTAAATATCTTGAGAAATAACATGTTTTTATTTTTCTTGGTTCACATCTGCATATTTGTTATATAATTCTTTATAGTTTTGCCTGAATACATTTTTCTTTCTTGAATCAGAAAAGAACTTGAATGTCTTAAAAAGTATATTTCAACTTGGCTAAGCAATGCCCCGAATGTTCTGTTATTACTAATAGATCCTCTTAATAGGGTCTGTGTACTAGTATCCTTTGCTGCTGTGATAAATTACCATAAACTGGTGACTTACAACAAAATAAATTTATTTTCTCACAGTGCTTAAGTCCAAAAGAATCAATGGGCTGAAAATCAAGGTTTTGCTAAGGCCATGCTCCCTTTGGGGGATCCGGGGTAGAATCAGTTTCTTACCCCTTCCAGATTCTATTGGCTATTTATAACTGCATCATTTCTATCTATAAGACCAGAATCTACAGATCTCTCCTTGCTTTGTCTTTATATGATTTTTTCCCCCTATTTGGCCCAGTTCTCCCTCTATCTTCCTATAAGGATGGATATAATTGCACTTAAGGCTCACTCAGATAATTCAGGATAATGTTCACATTATAGATCACACCTTTTTATTTTTTATCTTAATATTTTGCCATGAAAGGTCCATGGATTGTATGTGGAGGGAGGTTTTTTGGAGGTCCATTTTTTAGCTAACCACAGTCTGATTATAGATTTTTACTAGGATAATCAATAATAGCAACAAATAAAAGTACTGTTTAGAAACTTAGTAATGACAATTCCAAAGATATAAAAAAGAAAACAGTTCCTTCAGTGAGCATTATGTCATTGTAAAGTATTATAAAACTGTTAATGATCATTACTGGCTTTACATAAGAGGTATGGATAAAGTCTAAGCATGAGGGTTAAAGAGAGTATAACCTAAAACGTGAATGAGTATCAGAAGGATAACACCTTGTGGTTTCTTTAGTGCATCTGTTGAAAATTTAGAAATGACTAGGTTAAAACATATTATATTTTTAAAAATACATGTTTTCCTTAAAGTTTTAAAAATCTTAATATCCACCTATTCCTTTCCATTTACCTCTTTTCCCCTCACCCTCACATTTATAAAGGTGCCCCTTACAGAAGCAGTAGAGCCAGTGGATTTGGAAGATTACCTCGTTACTCATCCTTTAGCTGTGGATTCTGGGCCGTTAAGGGATTTGATTGAATTCCCTCCAGATGATATTGAAGTTGTTTATAGTCCCAGGGACTGCAGAACCCTTGTTTCAGCTGTACCTGAAGAAAGGTAAGGAGACATTTGCCTATTTTTGGTTTTAGTGTAACTATTGAAAAGCTAACTTCCATTATTTGATTAATAACCTATTTCTTGTGGTGGTGGTGGTATTTCCTGTTATACAAACAAGAGCTGTAGCAACCAAATTCACCATCAGTGCTTTCCTGTTTAAATTACAATTTTTTTTTTTAAATAGTGAAATGGATCCACATGTTAGAGATTGTATAAGAAGTTATACAGAAGACTGGGCAGTTGTGATCAGAAAGTAAGTTATATGTTTTATATAACATTTAAAAATACTAAGTGGGATCTATAAATGGATTAATGTTAAGTAATAATAAATATGAGATCTGAAAATTTATTTGAACAAATAGCTGAAGAAGCAAAAGAAGAACCTTTTTATATAAATATCTTTTCTTTACAAGTTCCACAATTACTTTAACTTACCTTTTTTTTATAAATAATAGGTTTGTGGGGATAGTATTTCCATATTATCATAGATCACTAGTAACTAAACATGTAATGATAATGATTTATAGTCTGATTCTTTTGGGTAATCATAGATGAATATTAATGAATTTTATTATTCAGAAAGAATACATTTTATTGAAACTTAAATAGTTAAATTTAATTGCCAGTTTTCCAGATCAAGCCATTTGAAACGACACTCTACCTTTTATTAACTATTTACAGGTCTTTGATTTTTACATTCAATCAGGTAAATATTTATTAAAAATAGTAATGTTTTATTCTATCTTGTAACTTATTTTTCTAATGGGTGGTGTTGAAATATTATGTAAGATTGAGAAATAAAATAGACTCCTGTGAACATGGTGTTGCCATTGGCACAGAGTGTGCAGGCCTCCTTGGCCTGCTGTGCCCCAACCAAGGAGGCCTTGGGGTCTGAGAGCAGGCGCCATCAGGATGCTGTGCGTGACCCTAGTCTGCGCTCCCTGTATAAGTCCACAGAGAAACATAGATGGGTAACAACAGAAAATGGTATTGAAATAGTGGGAATCAACAATTTTGCACAGGAAATTTTGGAAGATGTTATTTATTGGAGTCTGCCTGAAATTGGGACAGAACTGAACAAACAAGATAGGTTTGGTGCTTTGGAAAGTGTGAAAGCTGCTAGTGAACTCTGTTCTTCACTATCAGGAGAAGTAACTGAAAGTAACGAAGTTCTTGCAGAAAATTTCAGGACTTGTCAACAAATCTTGTTATGAAAATGGTTAGCTGATCAAGATTAACACTGAGTAACCCTACAGTGTTCTGGACAGTGCTCTAACCAACTGAGCTGACTGGCTAGGGTGAAATTGCTTAATCTTAAATTAATGGTAGATAGAAGAGTTAAAATAGCAACTTTTAGCCTTAGCTGGCTAGCTCAGTTGGTTAGAGCATCATCCCTATATACAAAGGTTGCAGGTTTGATCCCTGGTCAGAGCACATACAGGAACAGATCAATGTTTCTGTCTCTCTCTCTTTCCTTTCCTCTCTCCCTAAAATCAGTAAGTTTAAAAAAATAGTAACTTTTAGTAATACCAATGGAAAAAGAAACTACAACAATACCACTGGAAGAAAGTACTCTCTTAGCTTTCTAACGATTGCAGATAAATAAACACAATATGCATCTTTTTATAACACCTTATGATTTTTAGGCTAGGCAATAGTTATAATATTCAGGATTTTTGAAATGATCTATTATAAAATCTAGTAATAAAAATTATGTAATTCAAGGACAACATTGTTATCTTAAGCCTTATATAATACGTACTGTAACTTGCTTACATCTGTCTCTGGATTTGGGTCAAAATACTTCACGATATTTTTATTGGAAATGACTGGCAGTAGAGAACATTTTTGTTAGTCATTACAGTGTCAGATGACGAACAATTCTATCTTAATTTTGTAATGTACCATTTGCTGGTACTATTTTAATACAGTAAAGCAACAGCTTTGCAGGAAAACAAAGTTTAATAATAAAACGTTCAGCTTATTCGAATAAAACTACTTTTCCTTTGCCAGTTTGCATAAAGAAGAGTCTTCATATGAAACTTTTAAGCCTTATTTTATTTTATTTATTTATTTTTAGGAGAGAGGAGGGGAGATAGTGAGGCAGACTCCCGCATGCGCCTCAACCAGGATCCATGCGGCAGTCTTGAGTACTGAGCTATCCTTAGCTCCTGGGGCCAACTCTTGAACCAATCAAGCCACTGGATGCGGGAAGGGAAGAGGGAGAGAAGGCGGAAAGAGAGGAGGAGAGAAACAGATGGTCACTTCTCCTATGTTGTCCTGACCAGGAATTACACCCGAGGCATCTATATGCTGGGCTGATGCTCTTATCTACTGAGCCATTGGACAGGACTCACCTTATTTTATTTTTTAAAGGCAATATGATGACTGAAATAGTGGAGATTCTGTTATGACATTATAGTTTTCAGAAATGTAGTAACTTGTGCTTTATTGTTTAGCAACAGTGATGTATCTATCCTTTGGTTATTGTTTTGCCCTATGGCTGCTGTCTTATTTCACTGGGTTTAATATTGTGTTAAGCATCACTCTTGGGAATACTGCTGACATGCTTTTTAGTTTTAGTGTGACCTATTAAAAGCACAGACTGCTACTCTTTATAAAGAAGAGCTGCTTTTGAGAACTTAAAATTTTGATAAGTATTTTAATAGCCTGATTTTAGACATCATTGAAGAAAACTGTTCCTCAGTCAGATAACTCAAAAGTCTTTACTTCAATGCATGTATATTGGAAACATATAATTCGTGGGTTTTTGTTTTTTGTTTTTTTTTTTTGTGACAGAGAGAGGGGCAGATAGAGACAGACAGACAGGAAGGGAGAGAGATGAGAAGCATCAATTCTTCATTGTAGCTCCATAGTTGTTCAGTGATTGCCTTAATTGGGGGGCTCCAGCAGAGTGAGTGACCTCTTGTTCAAGCCAGTGACCTTTGTGCTCAAGTCAGAAACCATGGAATCATGTCTATGATCCCATGCTCAAGCCGGCGACCCTGGTTAGCCCACGCTTAAGCCGGATGAGCCTGTGCTTAAGCCGGCAACCTCAGGGTTTTGAACCTGGGTCCTCTGCATCCCAGTCTGACAATGTATTTACTGCGCCACCACCTGGTCAGGTGGAAATCTTAATAAAGAGATTAGTTGTGAAATATATTAACGTAGAATCATAGAATCGACTACTTAATATTAATCATGGGGTTGCTGACTATTTTTTTTGTAATTAAGTGAAAGGTGGGGGGGGAGAGACAGCCTCCCACATGCCCCTGTCTGAGATCCACCCAGCAAACCTCTAATGGGGTGATGCTCTGCCCATCTGGGGCCACTGCTCTGTTGCTTAACAACTGAGCTATCTTGTTGCCTGAGTTGAGGAGCCATCCTCAGAGCACAGAGCCAACTTGCTTGAACCATTCTAGCCATGGCTGTGAGAAGGGAAAAGAGAGAGAGAGAGAAGGAAAATGGGGAGGGGTAGAGAAGTAGTTGGTTGCCTCTCCTGTGCTCCCTGACTGGAATCAAACCCCAACTTCCACATGCTGGGCTGATGCTCTACCGCTGAGCCAACTGGACAGGGCTGGGTTGGTGACCTGGATTTAGGCAAGAGGATAAGGTAGTCAACATTTATGGGTATTTACTATGTGCTGATCATTTCATTAGTCACTTTACAGACATCTCATTTAAGGTTCCAACAGAAAGGAGCTCGGGCTCAGACTAGTTAAGTAAATTATTTGAGGTCCCACAGCCAAATAGTGAGATAGTCAGATTAGAATATAGGGGCATCAGATTCTGAAGCTTACATATACATTTGTACATGCAAGATATTACTTATTACCTGCAGTGGTAAATGGAAGACAAAAAGGGTACTTTTGACAGATTAGAAGTTTAAAGTATCCCTGAAAGATAGAAGAGAGTTATGATTGGAATATAATAGAAAAGTACAGAATAATTTAAGAAGATACATGCAAAAGCTATAGATAGATATAAAACACTATAGTATGTAAAAGACTATTGATCATGAATCATGTCACTCTCCTCAGCTCTCTTGAATTTTATACTATAAGATTTTTAGACCATAAAGGAGGCTGAATGCAACACTATTCTGGTTTATTAGAGCAACTTAGATATACAACATCACAAATTAAAGAACTCTAAACATTTCATGAAAGGTGAAAACATCTGCTTCTGAATAATACCTTTATGTTACTATATGGAATACTTTTATCTTAATTCTTCCAGAGAAAAATGCTTCCTTTTATTTTGTGATTGTGCTGTGATGTGAATGTTATATAGCTTCAATTTTTTCCCCAAAGGGATATCCATTTTATTTTACATGAACTTGAGCTGGGAGGCACTGATACAAGTAACACAAGCATAGAGCACTGCCTTCTATGCAAGTTGGGGAGTGCTTCTTAGGGCCACATTCCATGGCACCTTACAAAATTAGATGTTCAGTTGGCACTTGCTGATGGTGACAGTGGTTTGAATGGTGGTACTAATAAAAATAATGATTATAAATAATAGTGTAGCTTCTATTTTACTATCTTTAGCAGCAAGATATGATGTGAGTGATTCATATCAAATTTGATTTTTTACTGTTTTATAAATTATCTGATAGCAAGAACCATACTATCCTCTTGAACATTATAATTGTTTTTGCTCCAGTTAGAAATTTACCCTGTTTGACTATATGAGGTGTGGAAGAATAACTGCTTTTTGACCTTAGTGTCTCTCTTTGATGTTCTTGGGTATTGGGTTGTTAGGAAAGAAGGTTACATTAATTTAAGAGTTTAACAATATATGTTAATTAAGTAATACATATATACAGTGATTTAGAGCCTGCATTTTTTATTTTAAAAGTCTGCAGCTTTAGCTTAAGATATTTTATGCCTAATGAGATACAGCAAAAATATTTTGTTTATTTGATATTTTAAGATTCAATGCTTTATATGTCTTTTTTTGCCTTTTAAAATGTTATATTATTATGAATGCAATATGTATTTTCTACTTTCTCATTTTATTCTTTAATCTGGCTTCCCATTCTTCCTTTTTACTGACCTATTCTCTGAATTAAAAGTACAACTTTAAATTATATACATATGGTTGTCATGAAAAGAAGGAAAATATGATTTACTTCTAGAAACTCATAATCAGCTCTCCAGTTGGATTAAAAGAACTTTGAATGGAACTTTTCTTAAACCTCTGGTAAAATATTTAGCACACTCAAAACTGTTAGAATATATTTTTATTATGTAAAGAAATAATACAGAATATATTTGGCTTATTATTATAAAATGATGAAAAAGTGAAAATCTTTTGTAACTATTTATGTAACCATCTTATTTTGAATAGGTATCATAAATTGGGAACAGGATTTAATCCCAATACATTAGATAAACAGAAAGAACGGCAAAAAGGTTTGCCAAAACAGGTCTTTGAATCTGACGAAGCTCCAGATGGCAGCAACTACCAGGATGACCAAGTAATACTTTTATTTTAAAATGACTTTGAATGATGTTATTTAAATAGTTTATGTTTTATTTATTAATTGGTATAATTTTTAATGTTGTATATGATAGGATGATCTTAAAAGACGCTCAATGTCAATAGACGATACTCCAAGGGGTAGCTGGGCCTGCAGTATTTTTGACTTGAAAAATTCACTTCCTGATGCTCTGCTTCCCAATTTACTTGATCGAACTCCAAATGAAGAAATAGACCGTCTGAATGATGACCAAAGGAAATCTAACCGTCACAAAGAACTCTTTGCTTTGCATCCATCACCGGATGAGGTATAGTTATTTGGGAATAAAGAAGTAAATAATTATGAAATAGATATTTTAAGAGTATGAATTGTATATAGTATTAGAGTAATGTAAGGAATAAAACTTAACTGACACATAACTATAATATTTTTAAGTGAAATATACTTTTTACTCTAGTGAATTTATTCTAAATGAGAAACTTCTGTGAATTTAGCACATTTATGATTTAATGACTTCTGTTTGAAGTCAATTTTATGTTCAATTATGATGACTGAAAGTATTAATAGAGTAAGTTTTTAAGGAAATTATAAAGGGTTGAAATATGATAAGTATGTTCATTTTGGTGTTGCTTGTCAATTTGTAGGAAGAACCAATAGAACGACTCAGTGTGCCCGATGTGCCCAAAGAACATTTTGGTCAAAGACTTCTTGTAAAATGTTTATCACTCAAGTGAGTATTTTCATCATTCATTATATCCTTTTGTTTACGGTGTCCTTTTGAGAAGTATTGTTCTTCCAAAGCTGAGATTTAGAGCATTTTTAGCTCACAGGTAAAGGTGACTCTTTAACATAGTTATATATACTACTCAAAAATTAGGGGATATTTTATCTCTTCATATTCATTTTGAAATATCTCCTAAGTTTTGTGAGTAGTGTAGTTAGTCTTATAACTTGAAAAAACACTCACTGAAACACCTTCCTTTAGTATCATCAGATATTATTCTTGGCCTGAGGAAAATAAAGACAGAGTATTCTTTTCCTTAAAGAATTGAATGTTTATTTGTTACATGGTAGGCTTGCATTTTTGAAGATTTTTGAAGTATGTATTTTTTTCCTTCTTTAAAAAATGTATATTCACATTAATCTTTACAAAGTGCTTTATCTTATTTTGTTTCATGCCATCTTCATAGTTCTAGGAGGTAGATATTATTTTCTTCATTTTACAAATGAGGAAACCAGCTTTCAAAAACATTAGCCAAGATTAACTGGCACACTCATTATTCTGTATCCAGTAACTGAAAAACAGGCAATGCTTTTTTCATTCTATCATGTTAGTTAGTTATTAGTTCTGACTTATGAAAAAAGAAGTTTCAATTCATAGTGCTCTCTGAAAGAAGCAACTCATAAGGACAAACCACTTCTATGGATAGATAACAAAGGCAATTTTCTTTCTTTCAAAGCTAATCTTTTATATATTTAATTAGATTTATCTAGAAACCCGTTAGATTTAGTACATTGAGTCTTTTTTTTTTTTTAATAGGGACAGAGAGAGAATCAGAGAGAGGGATAGATAGGGACAGACAGGAACGGAGAGAGATGAGAAGCATCAATCATTAGTTTTTCATTGCAACACCTTAGTTGTTCATTGATCGCTTTCTCATATGTGCCTTGACTGCGGGCCTTCAGCAGACCAAGTAACCCCTTGCTCGAGCCAGCGACCTTGGGTCCAAGCTGGTGAGCTTTTTGCTCAAGCCAGATGAGCCCACACTCAAGCTGGCGACCTCAGGGTCTCGAACCTGGGTCCTCCGCATCCCAGTCCAACCCTCTATCCACTGCGCCACTGCCTGGTCAGGCTAGTACATTGAGTCTTTTGACTATCTGGACACCTGACTTAAAATTAAAAAAAAAAAAATAGCTTTATTATGATACTATTTACATGTCATAAAATTCACCCTTTTAATCTGTTCAGGTCAATGGTTTTTAGCATATTCAGAATTATGCAACAATTGCTGCTAACTCCAGGACATATTTATCACCTTGGAAAGAAACTCCCTACCTGTTAGTAGTCATTTCAGGCTTCCATAACAAAATACCATATGCTTGGTGCCTTAAACAACAGACATTTATTTTCTCACAGTTTTGGAGATGATGAAGAGTAAGGTGCTGTAGGATTGGTTTTTGGTGAGACCTCTCTTCCTGGCTTGCAGATGGTCATCTTCTTGCTGTTCCCTCACATGGTTCACAACTGTGTTCCACATGAACAGAGAGCTGTCTCCAGTGTCTCTTCTTTTTATAAAGGCACCAGACCTACTAGATTAGGGCTTCACCCTTATGATCTCATTTAATCATAAGTACCCCCATAAAGTCCCTGTCTATTGCCTGATCAAGCAGTGGCACAGTGGATGGAGCATTGGCCTAGGATCCTGAGGACCCAGGTTGAAACCCTAGGTCGCCAGCTTGAGCACAGGTTCACCTGACTTGAGTGCGGGGTTGCCAGCATGAGTGTGGGATCATAGACATGACCTCATGGTTGCTGGTTTGAGGCCAAAGGTTGGTGGCTTGAAGCCCAAGGTTGCTGACTTGAACCCAAGATCGCTGGCTTGAGCAAAGGGTCACTGGCTCATCTGGAGCGCAGCTCCAAGTCAAGGCACATACGAGAAAGCAATCAATGAACAACTAAGGTGCTGCAACTATGAGTTGATGCTTCTCATCTCTCTCCCTTTCTGTCTGTCTGTCCCTGTCTGTCTGTTTCTCTCTCTCTCTCCATATGTAGGACCCTATCTCTAAATATAGTCTCATTGGCAGTTATGAATTTGGGGACAGGACACAATTCAGCCTACTACAATACCAAGTAGTAGTCACTCCCATTCCTGGCAACCACTAATTTAATTTCCGTTTTTAGGAGTTTGTCTAGTCTGCAAAATTTATATAAATAGAGTTATACAATATTTGGTGGTCCTTTGTGTGTCTGGCTTTTTTCACATAGTATACTGTTTTTAAGGTTCATCTATGTTGTAGCATATATCAATACTTCATTCCTTTATGTGACTGAGTAATATTCTAATGTGTATATACCACATTTGTTTATCCATTCATCAGTTGGTGAACATTTGGGTTGTTTTTACTTTTTTAAAAATAGCAGCTGTCTTGAGTTATAATATTATGCAACTTACTCAGGGTATACAGTGGCTGGGTGGTAGTCTATTGGATGCATACACCACATTTTGTTTATCCATTCATCAATTGAGGACCTTTGGTTTTTGTTGTTTTTTTAAGACATTTTGAATATTCTTGCTAGGACATTTATATACAAGTTTTTGTATTGATTGGTTGCCTCCCTTTCCCCAAGGCCACTGTTTTTGTGAAGGGTCCTTTATGCAGCTATTTTTTCTAAGTTTTAGTTACCATTTTCACATTCTTTTTTAGGTCAGGGGTTGGTAATGACTTGCTGCTGTTGCTATTTTCAGGGAATAGTACTCTCTGTAGTGTTTTTCCTTAAATTATGTCCAAATGTTTGTAAATGGCCTTTTATTAAACTCTTAACTCAATGAAAATATATTGTCTTTCTCCTCCAAGAACTTTGACTAATAGCCTTGTGCTACAAAAATGAACAATATTGAACTTTTTGTCTGGATAATTGTCTGTTGTCTGGGACTCTCCTATACAATGTAGAATGGTTAGCCACATCCATGGCCGCTGCTCAATAAGTGCCACTGATACTCCTTCAGTAATGATAACCAAAGACATCTCCAGACATTGCCAGCTATTCTCCTTGGAGGAACTTAATCCTTGGTCGAGAACCACTGCTCTGGCATTTCAATAACCTCATATTACATTTTATTTTATTCAGCAGATAGTTACTGAATGTTTATTAAATGAAAGTCATTATTTGGGGAAGTCCATTAGACATCTCAGCTTAAGCATATACAGTTATTAAATAAGTAATGAAAATCAGTATGCTAGCATTTAAAATTATAGTAAAATTAATATTTATGTCATGGAAATATATTCATAAAATATCAAGTTAAAAAAGCAAACTACAATATGTATACAATGACATTCTTTGTTTAAAAAATGACCCACTTAACAAGTGCATTTATACACGGAGAAAAGTCTGGATGAATAGGCATTAACTTAATTTTGGCTCTCTCCACGTGGTGGAATTTTGGATGCTCTTGTTTTCTTTCAAATAGTTTTATGTATCTCCTAAATTTTTTACACTGAATATGTAATTTATAATTTGAAAAAGAAAACATTAGGTCTTTACTTAAAAGTTTAAGATCTAACATATCCACATATATAAGTAACCAAATTATAGGTTGGAATATACTTAGTGTCAGAAAATAGACTTAAAATGCATCAGCTTTCAGGCAGAAATTACTTGTAGCTGGAGAAATTAAGAAAGATTACCTAGAGAAGGAGATGTTTTATATAAACTGAACGATATGCCTGGAAAAATGTGTTTCAAGAAGAAGGGGTAGCATATGGTATAGCACAGATGTAGAAAAGTGCAGGATATTGAGATTGTTTTTGGAATGAGAATTTCTCTTCAATTATGTATTTTATATTTATTTTTAAACTACTTTTTTTTTTTTTATAATAATTTTATTTTTTTAATGGGGTGACATCAATAAATCAGGATACATATATTCAAAGATAACAAGTCCAGGTTATCTTGTCGTTCAATTATGTTGCATACCCACCACCCAAAGTCAGATTGTCCTCTGTCACCTTCTATCTTGTTTTCTTTGTGCCCCTCCCCACCCCCTTTCCCTCTCCCATTCCCCCCTCCCCCCCGTAACCACCACACTCTTATAAATGTCTCTTAGTTTCACTATTATGTCCCACCTACGTATGGAATAATACAGTTCCTGTTTTTTTCTGATTTACTTATTTCGCTTCGTATCATGTTATCAAGATCCCACCATTTTGCTGTAAATGTTCCGATGTCATCATTTCTTATGGCTGAGTAGTATTCCATAGTGTATATGTGCCACATCTTCTTTATCCAGTCATCTATTGATGGGCTTTTTGGTTGTTTCCATGTCCTGGCCACTGTGAACAATGCTGCAATAAACATGGGGCTGCATGTGTCTTTACGTATCAATGTTTCTGAGTTTTTGGGATATATACCCAGTAGAGGGATTGCTGGGTCATAAGGTAGTTCTATTTTCAGTTTTTTGAGGAACCACCATACTTTCTTCCATAATGGTTGTACTACTTTACATTCCCACCAACAGTGTATGAGGGTTCCTTTTTCTCCACAGCCTCTCCAACATTTGCTATTACCTGTCTTGCTAATAACAGCTAATCGAACAGGTGTGAGGTGGTATCTCATTGCTGTTTTGATTTGCATTTCTCTAATAGCTAAAGAAGATGAGCATCTTTTCATATATCTGTTGGCCATTTGTATTTCTTCCTGGGAGAAGTGTCTATTCATATCCTCTTCCCATTTTTTTATTGGATTGTTTGTTTGTTGTTGAGTTTTATGAGTTCTTTGTAAATTTTGGATATTAGGCCCTTATCTGAGCTGTCGTTTGAAAATATCATTTCCCATTTAGTTGGCTGTCTGTTTATTTTGATATCAGTTTCTCTTGCTGAGCAAAAACTTTTAATTCTGATGTAGTCCCATTCATTTATCTTTGCCTTCACTTCTCTTGCCATTGGAGTCAAGTTCATAAAATGTTCTTTAAAACCCAGGTCCATGATTTTAGTACCTATGTTTTCTTCTATGTATTTTATTGTTTCAGATCTTATATTTAGGTCTTTGATCCATTTTGAATTAATTTTAGTACACGGGGACAGGCTGTAGTCGAGTTTCATTCTTTTGCATGTGGCTTTCCAGTTTTCCCAGCACCATTTATTGAAGAGGCTTTCTTTTCTCCATTGTGTGTTGTTGGCCCCTTTATCAAAAATTATTTGACTATATATGTGTGGTTTTATTTCTGGGCTTTCTATTCTGTTCCATTGGTCTGAGTGTCTATTTTTCTGCCAATACCATGCTGTTTTGATTGTCGTGGCCCTATAATATAGTTTGAAATCAGGTATTGTAATGCCCCCAGCTTCATTCTTTTTCTTTAGGATTGCTTTGGCTATTTGGGGTTTTTTATAGTTCCATATAAATCTGATGATTTTTTGCTCTATTTCTTTAAAAAACGTCATTGGAAGTTTGATGGGAATTGCATTAAATTTGTATATTGTTTTGGGTAATATAGCCATCTTGATTATATTTATTCTTCCTAGCCAAGAACAAGGTATATTCTTCCATCTCATTATATCTTTTTCGATTTCCCTTAACAATGGTTTATAGTTTTCATTATATAAGTCCTTTACATTCTTTGTTATGTTTATTCCTAAGTATTTTATTTTTTTTGTTGCAATCGTGAAGGGGATTATTCTTTTGAGTTCCTTCTCAGTTGTTTCATTGTTGGCATATAGAAAGACTATTGACTTCTGTATGTTAATTTTGTATCCTGCGACCTTACTGTATTGGCTTATTGTTTCTAGTAGTCTTTTTGTGGATTCTTTGGGGTTTTCGATGTATAGGATCATATCATCTGCAAAAACTACTTCATTTTTTTTCCTAAAGGTTTGAGATTGAAATTGAACCCATTTTTGCAAGTTTGGCTTTATATGATGTCAAGGAAAAGAAGAAGGTAAGGTTATATGATTTAAACATCATCTTTTTGTCATATGTTTCAGAAACTGGATTTTAAGTTGTTTTATAAGATAAATAAGCAATGATTTTTTAAAATTATTAAACATAAATCTTTTAAATGGGAAAATAGAAATTTAATCTAAGATGTTAAATATTTTCTTATTGTGAAATAATTTAGTTGATACTTAGTTTTCATTTCATTGAAAGTTTAAAAAGCCAATAGCAGAAAAACTTTCTTTTAATTAAAGAAATAGAAAATATACAATAAGAAAAGCATTTTAGGCAATCTATAAAAGATTACAATGAGGATGATAGTGAATTTTTGTTGACATAGTTTTTAATTTCTCACTAGACAACAGATCATTTATGTGTGTTTTAAATATTCTGTTGGAAGTACTGCTCTTAGTTTTACCATCAGAGTTTACAGTAGGCTATCTCATCACAGCATTTCTTTTTTTTTTTTTTTTTAGCATTTCTTAATTTTATACATATATGTATATATGTGTGTGTGTTGTGTGTGTGTGTGTGTGTGTGTGTATATATATATATATATCTTTTTTAAACTAGGGAAGAGGGGGACAGGCAGGAAATGAGAATGATGAGAAGCATCAACTCATAATTGTGGCGCCTTAGTTGTTCATTGATTGTTTTCTCATACGTGCCTTGACCCAAGGGCTCCAGCCGAGCAAGGACCCCTTGCTCAAGCCAGCAACCACTTGTTCAAGTCAGCAACCTTTGGGCTCAAGCCAGCGACCATGGGCTCATGACATTAATCCCACGCTCAAGCTGGTGACCCTGTGCTCAAGCCGGATTAGCCCACGCTCAAGCCAGTAACCTTGGTGTTTCAAATCTGGGTCCTTAGCATCCCACGACAATGCTCTTATCCACTGTGCCACTGCCTGGTCAGGTTCTTAATTTTATATTCTAAGCCTAAGGTATAGTAGAAACTTGAAGTGCCTTCAGTGACTTCTGCGGTCAAAATATTATGTTTTTTTTGCAGTGGAACTCTGCTCTAGCAACTTATATTTGCTAAATTAAAACTGCAGAGATATTGTTATGATATTTTATTTAATTTTTCTTAAGTGAGAAGTGGGGAGGCAGAGAGACAGATTCCTGCATTTGCTCCAATCCAGATCCACCCAGCAAGCCCTCTATAGCAGTGGTCCCCAGCCTTTTTTGGGCCACGGACCGGTTTAATGTCAGAAAATGTTTTCACGGACCGGCCTTTAGGGTGGGACGGATAAATGTATCACATGACTGAGACAAGGGTCAAGTATGAGTCTTAGATGGATGTAACAGAGGGAATCTGATCGTTTTTTAAAAATAAAACATTGTTCAAACTTAAATATAAATAAAATGGAAATAATGTAAGTTATTTATTCTTTCTCTGCAGACTGGTAACAAATGGCCCACGGACCGGTACCGGTCCGCGGCCCGGGAGTTGGGGACCACTGCTCTATGGAGTTATGCTCTGCCTGTCTGGGGTTGTTGCTCTGTTGCTTGGCACCTGAGCTATTTTATTGCCTGAGGTGAGGCCATGGAGCCTTCCTCAGCAACCGGGACCAACTTGCTCCAATGAAACAGTGGCTGTGTGAGGGAGAGAGGGAGAGATAGAGAGACAGAAAAAGAAAGAGAGAGAGAGAAAAAGGGAGGGGGAGGGGTGGAGAAGCAGATGGTTGCTTCTCCTGTGTGCCCTGACTGGGAATGAACCCGGGACATCCACACGTTGGGCTGATGCTGTACTGCTGAACCAACCGGCCGGGTCCTGAGATATTCATATAATTTTAAAAGACAATTTGAAGCAATTCATCTCAATAATAATTTCCTAGAGGTTACATTTCTAATAATAAGAGCTTGGGATAGCCTGACCTGTGGTGGTGCAGTGGATAAAGCATCGACCTGGAAATGCTGAGGTTGCCGGTTCGAAACCCTGGGCTTGCCTGGTCAAGGCACATATGGGAGTTGATGCTTCCAGCTCCTCCCTACCTTCTCTCTCTGTCTCTCTCTTCTCTCTCTCCCTCCCTCTCTCTCTCTCTCTCTCTCTCTCTCCCTTTATCTCTACTCTCTAAAATGAATAAATAAAAAAAAAAATTAAAAAAAAAGTTTCCAATACTTGAAAAAAAAAAATAAGAGCTTGGGATATACTTCTTTAGACTACATTTATTGTATTATATTTACCAAGTAGTTTGTACATTTCTTTTGCTTTGATTTAGATATGTAAAAATTGGTCAATGAAATATATGATAAATTGTATGTTATAGAAGAATATTTTAAAATCTGTAATAGTTTAAGATTGGGTATATATAATTTTTGTGAGTTTTTATAAAATGTACAGATTTAAAAATTTAACAAATGATTGTATTTTTTAGATTTCAGAAAACTTTTATTTTGACCTGAATTCTGAGCAGATGAAAGGAATGTTACGCCCACATGTACCACCTGCTGCCATTACCACCCTGGCAAGATCAGCTATTTTTTCTATCACTTATCCTTCCCAAGATGTTTTTCTTGTAATAAAGGTGAGAATGATGTTAAATATATTTATTTGTGTAGTGTCTGTATACTTGTCTCCCTGTCAGTGTTGCGGCTTTAAATGGGGACAGATTTTACCTTTATTTATTTTATCTTAATATTCTTTAACACACAATAGGTGCTACCAATTTTTTTTCTTGAGTTAATGGTCATGTTAGTCAGGTTGACCACAGAAACAAACCAGTAAAATGGATGGACGGACACACACACACACACACACACACACAGGAATTGGCTCATGTGATTGTGGGGGCTGACAAGTCTGAAATCTGCACGCCAGGCTGGCAGGCTGGAAATTCAGGTTAGCGTAGATGTAGTCTTTTCTGGTACAGAGCAGCGTACTGGAAACTCGGGCAAGTAGACTTGAGAATGTCTTTTTAGAGAAACCTCAGTCTTTGCTCTGTGGCCTTCAGCTAATTAGATGAGGCCCCCTTACATCATGGAGGATAATGTGCTATACTCAGAGTCTACTGATTTAAATATTAATAACCTCTTAATAAGACCTTCACAGCAACATTTAGTTTGGTATTTGATCAAACAACTGGGCATTGTAGCCTAGCCAAATTGACCTATACAATTAACCATTCCAGGAGCTATACCATACTTTTATTATTGAGTTCTTAAATAATATAAATACTAACATCTGAATTATGAAGTTATTGAACATTATGACTTGACTGTCAGTCAAGTAAGAATAAATCCTAAAAGTTGACTATTAAGCTACTTAGCTTAGGGCAGTGATTTAAAACCTTTTTCATCTCATGGCACACATAAACTAATCACAAAAATTCTGCAACACACCAAAAATGTATATTTTTTGTTGATTCGACCAAAAATAGGTAAAATTTTGACTGATTTGCAAAAAAAAAAAGTAATTACCTACCCTTTTTGTTCCAAAGTGACTTTAAAAAAAACTCAGGTGCCTATACTTGAATATAAAGATTTCTGGTACCAAGAATTAACCAATTAGACACAACCTTACTATGCAACTTGACCAATAAGATGCACCTCTATTATATGATATACCATATATATATATTTGTGGTTCAAGACAGCATTCACACCAGATGACTGTTGTTGTGTTGGCTGTTGTCATTTTCTTATTTGATAGTCTGGAAAAGAGGTGCCCTGATTAAATAGTCAGGAATTGCATGTTTTAAAATTTCTTGCAGCTCCCCAGTTGAAAATCACTGGTGTAGATGTATATTTAGCATAAATACATCAGTTTTCCAGAGTGATTTAACTATTTTCAAACTGTTATGTGTCAGTCTTCTTAACTATAGCCATTCTGGTGTTCACTGGTTTTAATTTGCATTTTTCTCTGACTGTATTGATGGGACCATCTTTATATGCTTATTAACCATTGAATATTCTTTTTTGTGAAATGCCTGTTGAAATCATTTGCCCATATTTTTATTGGGTTGTTATGACTTTTTATTATTGATTTGTAGGAATTGTTAATATATTCTGGATGTTAGTTTGCTGTTGGTTATTTTTATTCCTCATGTGTTGTTACCCTGTACTTGCTTTCTTCTAAAATGTTATTTTTTGATGAACCAGTTTGTGGTTTTACACATTGTCAACCTTCCTCTCCACTATGGCTGTGTTTTGTATTCTGTGAATGAATTTTTTGCCTCCTCCAAAGTCAAGAACATGATTGTTATAGGTAATCCCTTGTAAGAGTAATTGTTTTAACTTTCACGTATAGGTCTGTAATCCATATGAAACTGACCTTTGTGTTTACAGTGAGATACAGATGAAAATCTTATTCTTTCCTCCCCCAAATATGGATAACAAGATGATACAGCATTATTTATTGAAAAGCTTGCTTTTTTCCATGCTATTTTTGCAGTCTCCTTTGTTATAAATCAAGTGTTCAAATTTCTGAGGTGGTTTTTCTGCATTCCTTTTTGGTTTCACTGGTTTATTTGTTTTGTCTTGCTGGGATGTTGACTGGGATTGTGTTAAATATACAGATCAAGCTGGGAAAGTTGACATCTTTAAACTATTGAGTTTTTTAGTCAGTGAACATGTATGTCTCTCCATGTTTTTTGGTCTTTTCTTCTCATATTTGCCTCATAATTTGATAATTTTGATCCTATTATAAATATTATCATTAAAATTTTTAAATTTTAAATTATACAGTATACAGAATATTTTGTCATTGGTATATAGAAATTCATTGTCTTTTCTTTATAAAGTTTTTTTTTTTTTTTTAGAGAGAGGGACAGACAGGGACAGACAGACAGGGAGATGAGAAGAGAAGCATTACCTTGTAGTTGTGGCACCTTAATTGTTCATTGCTTTCTCATATGTGCTTTGACCGAGGGGCTCCAGCAGAGCCAGTGACCTTGGGCTTCAAGCCAACGACCTTTGGGCTTAAGCCAGAGTCCACGGGGTCATGCCTATGATCCCACGCTCAAGCCAGCAACTCTACGCTCAAGCCGGATGAGCCCACACTCAAGCCAGTGTGACCTTGGGGTCCTCAGTGTCCCAGGTCGATGCTTTCTCTATCCACTCTGCCATCTTCTGGTCAGGTGTCTTTAAAAACTTATTTACACTCAGTAACATGCACAAATTATATCTCTTCATTAATTTTAGCATACTTAACTCAGTTATGTAACCTATATCCAGATCAAGATATAGAATATTACCCACAGCCTTTATTGTGCCCCTTCCTACTATTATGACTTTTATCACGATACATTAGTTTAGCCTCTTTTTGAACTTCATAGAAAAGAAATAATGTAATATATATTTTTGTGCCTGGTGTGCTAAAGAATTATGACTAAGATTCATCTAGTGGTAGTTTGTTATTTTTCATCTTGTATAATATTCTGTTATAGGAATATATTATAGTTTATTCTAATTGTTGGACATTGGCGATTTTAAGTAAGGCTGCTATAAACATTCTCACATATGACTTTTTGTGAAAATATGTTTTCATTTTTGTTTAATGTATTGATAAGTATTGAATTACTGGATCATAGTGTTATTATAGCTTCAATTTTAGGAGGAACAATCAGTTTTCCAACATGATTCAATCCCATTGGTAGTAGTTGAGAATTTTAGTTGTTCTAGTTCTTCTTTAACACTTGCTATTATTATATTTTATTGTATTTTACACTTTAATGTTATTAAATATTTTATTATATGTTCTATTTTATTTCTGGTTTATCTGCAGGGTTATATCAATTTGGTTTTAATTTGTGATTCCCTATTGACTAAGAATGTTGAATAATTTATGGCCATTTGGATATCCTATTTTGCTAATTGCTATTCAACTTTTGTATCTTATGTATACTTAAAATTTGTGGAATTTAAACTCATAGATACAGAGGACATTTTAATGGTTGCCATAGGGGATGAGAGTTGGGAATAGTTCATTTTGAACTTGTTTGTGAGTAATTTTAGTATAATATACATAAAATATACAAATTATTCCCAGAAATAAAGAATCCATAGTTCAATTATTTTTAATAGTTTTTTCTTTTTTAAAATAAAAAATGTTTTTAAAATACAGTGGCATACTATATTATATTAGTTATTGGTGTACAACTTAGTGATTAGATATTTTATATAACTAATGAAGTGACCACTCCAACAAGTCTGTTATCCAACTGACAGCATGCATAGTTATTACAGTACTAGTAACTGTATTGCCTATGGTGTTCTTTACATTCTTATGACTTTTTTTTTTAACAGAGACTGAGAGAGAGTCAGAGAGAGGGATAGATAGGAACAGAGAGAAATAAGAAGCATCAATCATCAATTTTTCGTTGTGACACCTTAGTAGTTCATTGATTGCTTTCTCATATGTGCCTTGACCGTGGGCCTTCAGCAGACCGAATAACCCCTTGCTTGAGCCAGAGACCTGGGGTCTAAGCTGATGAGCTTTGCTCAAACCAGATAAGCCTGCGCTCAAGCTGGCGACCTCAGGGTCTCGAACCTGGGTCCTCGGCATCCCAGTCCGACACTCTATCCACTGCGCCACCGCCTGGTCAGGCTCTTATTACTGTTTTTATAACTGGCAATTTGTTCATCATAATCCCTTAGCCTTTTCTATCCAACCCAACTCCCATCTCATCTGGTAACCATCAAAATGTTCCATGTATCTATGAGTTTATATTTCACAAATTTAAGTGTACATAAGGTACATAAGTTTTAAGTAATATATACATAATACACCTATGTATATATATATACCTATGTGTATAAATATATATATATACACAGATATATAAAAAATATATATCTGTGTAATATCCATTTTGTTGGATTGTTATTATTAACTAGTAAGAGTTCTTTGTATATCCTTCATTCACTGATTTGTATTATCAAGTTTATTATGGGCCAAATTCCTGTATACACTTGATTTGATTTATGGACTTTCATTCAATTATTTACATTTCCTTTTTAAAAACATTAAAAATTTTATGAGTAAAGTGAGACATTTCGGAGACAAATGATGAGTAGAAACTACTGTATTGACCACCTAAGAGTATTATTTTGTGATTTGTGTTTTTAAATTTTGTACTTTGATATTCTATTAAGTGGAGATGAATGTATGACTGTTTTTATTAATATTTAAATTGTGGTAAATACACATAAAATATATCATCTTAGTCATTTTTATGTATACAATTCAGTATTCAGTATATTCACATTGTCATGTAAGTAGTCTCTAGAAATTTTCATCTTGCAAAACCTACTTTTTTTGTTGCGATAGAAAGAGAAAGTGAGATCGGGAGGAGAGAGGAAGGGGGACAGATGAGAAGCGTAGTTGTGGCATTTTTAATTTGTTCATTGATTGCTTCTCATACATGCCTTTACCTGGCGCTCCAGCTAAGCACAGTGACCCTTTGCTCAAGCCAGCGACCATGTGCTGAAGCCAGTTACCTTGGGGTTTTGAATTTGGGCCCTCAGCATCCTAGGTAGATGCTCTATCTGCTGTGCCACTACTGGTAAGGTACAAAACCTACTTTTTTTCTTTTCATTGAATTTTTAAGGGTGACACTGGCTAAAAAAATTATATAGGTTTCAGATGCACAATTCTATAACACATCATTTGTATACTGTATTGTATGCTCACCACCCCAAGTCAAGTCTTCACTCATCACCATTTATCCTCCCATACCCTTCTCTATGTCCTCTCACTTCAACCCTCCTCCCCCTGGCAATCACCACACTATTTTCTGTGACCATGAGTTTTTTCTCTATTTTTCTGTTTTTGCTCAATCCCTCCACCTTGAGCCCCCCAAACCCGGAACAGCTGTCAGCATGCTATCTAAGTCAATCTTTATTTTGCTTGTTAAAAACCCACTCTGAAGGCCGTGGTAGAGCATCGGCCTGGCGTGCAGAAGTCCCGGGTTTGATTCCCGGCCAGGGCACACAGGAGAAGCGCCCATCTGCTTCTCCACCCCTCCCCCTCTCCTTCCTCTCTGTCTCTCTCTTCCCCTCCCGCAGCCGAGGCTCCATTGGAGCAGAGATGGCCCGGGCGCTGGGGATGGCTCCTTGGCCTCTGCCCCAGGTGCTAGAGTGGCTCTGGTCGCGACAGAGCGACGCCCCGGAGGGGCAGAGCATCGCCCCCTGGTGGGCAGAACATCGCCCCCTGGTGGGCGTGCCGGGTGGATCCCGGTCGGGCGCATGCGGGAGTCTGTCTGACTGTCTCTCCCCATTTCCAGCTTCAGAAAAATACAAAAAAAAAAACCCAACAAAAAAACCCCACTCTGAAGCGTCGACCTGGAAATGCTGAGGTCGCCGATTCGAAACCCTGGGCTTGCCTGGTCAAGGCACATATGGGAGTTGATGCTTCCAGCTCCTCCCCCTTCTCTCTCTGTCTCTCTCTCCTCTCTAAAATGAATTAAAAAAAACCCACTCTGTACACATTAAACAATAATTCATTTGCTATTCTTCCTAGATCTTACAACCACTGTTCTACTCTGTTTCTGTGAATTTGACTACTCTAGATATGTCATGTGAATGACATCTTTCAGTGTTTGTCTTTTTGTGACTGACTTATTTTCTTAGCATAATATCTTTAAGTTTCATCCAGGTTATAGCATGCTTTAGAAGTTCTCTTTTTATTTATTTCTTGATTGATTTTTATAGAGAGAATGAGAAAAAGAGAGAGGGAAGCATTGATTTGTTGTTCCATACATTTATGCTTTGATTGGTTGATTCTTATATGTACCCTGACTGGAGATTGCAACCGCAACCTTGATGTGTCTGGACAGTGGTCCATCCAACTTAGCTATCTAGCCAGGGCCTAGAATTCCTCTTTTTAAAAGGCTGAATAATGTTCCGTTATATGTATATGTACACATATACCACATTTTGTTTACCCACTCATATCTTCATAGACATTTAGGTTTCTTCCATCTTTTGGCTATTGTGACTAATACTGCTATGAACATGGCTGTTTGAATATCTGTTTGAGTCACTCCTTTCAATTCTATAGGGTGTATACCCAGAAATAGATTTCCTGAATTACATGGTAGTTCTATTTTTACTTTTTGAGGAACTGTTTTACTGTTTTCCATAATGGATGTATCAGTTTACTCTTTTACCAAGAGTGGCCAAGGGTTCCAATTTTTCCTATTCTTGACAATATCTGTTATTTATTTTTGATAGTAGCCATTCTTATGGGTGTCAGGTGATATCGTATTGTCATTCTGATTTGCATTTTCCTAATGATTAGTGATTTGAGCATCTTGTCATATGCTTGTTAGCCATTTGTATATCAATCACATTATTATTGTTTTGAGTTGTGTAACTTTAAAAAATCTATTCTGGATAATAATTCCTTATCAAATATATGATTTCTCTCATTCCTTAATTTGTCTTTTCACCCTGTTGATTATGTCCTGTGATGCACAAAACTTAAAAATTTTGATGTCCAATTTATCTATTTTTACTGTAGTTGTCTGCTTTTATTTTTTTCTTATCTCTAATCCAAGAAAACATTGTCCTGAAACTTTTTCTCTTCTTTTTTTTTTTTTTTTTTTTACAGAGACAGAGAGAGTCAGAGAGAGGGATAGACAGGGGCAGACAGACAGGAACGGAGAGATGAGAATCATCAATCATCAGTTTTTCATTGCATATTGTGACACATTAGTTGTTCATTGATTGCTTTCTCATATGTGCCTTGACCATGGGGCTACAGCAGACTGAATAACCCCTTGCTCAAGCCAGCGACCTTGGGTCCAAGCTGGAGAGCTTTGCTCAAACCAGATGAGCCCACGCTCAAGCTGGCGACCTCGGGGTCTCGAACCTGGGTCCTCTGCATCCCAGTCTGACACTCTATCCACTGCGCCACTGGCTGGTCAGGCCCTACTTTTCTTTTAAGAGTTTTATAGTGTTAGGCCTGTGTTTAGGCCTTTGGTCCATTTTGAGTGGATTTTTGTATATGATATAAGGTATAAGGGTCTAACTTTACTTTTTGCATTTGGATATTAAAGTTGTCTTTTTTTTTTTCTTTTTCAATTTTTTTTTAACACTATTTGTTGAAAAGACAGTCCTTTCCTCATTGAATAGTCTTGGCACCCTTCTTGAAAATTATTTTACTAAATATACAAGGGTTTATTTCTGGTTTCTGTTCTGTTACATTGATCAATATGTACATCTCTATGCTTGTACCACATTGTTTTGATTACTGTAGCCTTGTATTAAGTTTTGAAATTAACAACTATGAATATTCGGCTTCCAACTTCATTCTTTCGTTTTTAAGTTTATTTTGACTATTCAAGGTCCTTTGAGATTTCATATGAATTTTGGGATGTATTTTCCTATTTCTGCAAAAAATATTATTGGGATTTTGATTACACCTGTAAATTGCTTTGGGTAGTATTGACATCTTAACTTTATTAAGTGTTCCAATTCATGAGTACAGGATGTCTTGCCACTTATTGGTGTTTTCTTCAATTTTTTTTAACCACTGTTTTATAGTTTTCATAAATCTTTTACTTTCTTGGTTCATTCTCAGTATTTTTATTCTTTTTGCTATTATAACTGGAATTATTAAAAAAAATTTTTTTTAACTGCTCATTGTTAGTGTGTAGAAATGCAACTGATTTTTGCATGTTTTGTATCCTAACATTTTGATGAATTAATTTATTAGTTCTAAAGGGTTTTTGTGGAATATTAGGTTTTTCTGTAAAAAAGATATTTTCTGCAAGCAGATTATTTTATTTCTTCCTTTTTGATTTAAATATGTTTTATTTCTTTTTCTTGTTTAATTGCTCTAAGACTTCCCAGTACTATGTTGAATAAAATTGGCAAAAGTGAATATCCTTATTTTTTTCCTGACCTTAGAGGAAAAGCTTTCAGTCTTTTACCAATAAATATGATGTTATCTATGGGCTTTGTATGTATGGCCTTGATTATGTTGACATAGCTTTCTCCAGTTCCTAGTTTGTTGAGTGTTTCTTCCATGAAAGGGTATTGAATTTTGCCTTAGTGCTCTTTCTATATTAATTGAGATGATCATGTGGTTTTTCTGTCATTCTGTTGATCTGGCTTATTATATTGATTAATTTTTATATGTTGAACCATCCTTGCATTCCATGCTGATAGCTTTTTAAAAAAATTCTACTTAATTTTTAACTTTTGCCTTTTACAGCTAGAAAAAGTTCTACAGCAAGGAGACATTGGAGAGTGTGCAGAACCATATATGATTTTCAAAGAAGCAGATGCCACCAAGGTATAGAATGTCATGCCTCTCATTTCCCCCACTTTTGTATTCATTGCTGGTCACTCCTATTACCCACAAGTTTCCTAACCTGACCGTAAATAGCCTCTAATCTCCTTAATTAAAATTTGGGAGAATATTATATAAAGCATATTAAAGATTATAATTCATTTTTCTATTGACCTATTCAATTTCTTTTTTTTTCTTTTTTTTTTCAATTTCTTTATTTGCTTTGTTACCTAGCCTATATCATGTGCTGTGCTATTCTTTCACTGAATACTAATACATTCTTTATATCTTTTGTAGGAAACTAAGTTAATTCAGTTTAATTCCTAAATAATTTTTTTATATTTACAGAATAATTATATTGATGGAAGTTTTCCTAGCAAAACAGAAATATTCTAGGCCTCTGCCTAGCTGTAGATAATTAAGAATATGGTAAACATAGAAAATATAACTTCTGTTTTGCCATTAAGTGACTTACATCTAGAATTTGGATAAAGTTTTAAAGCAAAAATAATTGATCAACAGTAGGTAACTCACCTTGAGTTAGCTATAGGAATAACATGTGATCTTGGATATTTGAACACATGATCTAACACTTGAAACAGCCAGGAGAGGTATGCTTGACAAGCTAGAAGATGTTTTGCTTTCTATTTATCTAAGACTCAAAATAAGAACTGAGTCTTTTCTGTTACTATAGGTAGATCTGAGCACATGATAATCTTCTTTGATCCCTGGCTGTCTGGTTGAAAGCAGGGTTAAAGTATTCTGGCTTTCTGAGGTTGTCATTTTACAAATTAAATTTGCTCTGTTATATGGAGCTCATAGGTATAATAGCAGCTTGTTCCATACTTCTCACGTATTTACATAAAATGATAGAATTAAGTGCACTTGATATCTGGACTCTTAAAGCAAAAACCTATTTTTTTTTAATTTATTTATTTATTTTAGCGAGAGAAGAAGGTAGAGAGAGAGATAGACAGGAACATTGATCTGTTCCTGTATGTGCCCTGACCGGGGATTGAACCAGCAAACTCTGTGCTTTGGGACGATGTTCCAGCCAACCAGGCCATTTGGCCAGGGCAAAGCAAAAACCTATTTTTAAGGTATAATAGGTATAGCAATAAAAGTTCTGGCATTTAGCTATAATTTCATCTTTTCTCAGCCCTGAGTCTTAAAGTAGGACACTGTCATTAGAGTATACCTCACCAATAGATATCCTGTATGGAAAGAATATATGAGGTATTGGTGTAGGTTTTTAATCTTGGACCATTGGTTGGTTATTTTAGGGCACCTTACTGTTTGTTTGAGGAATACTCTTAAAGTTGGCCAGTCCCAGGATATCTTCCAAATAGGCATATACTATTTGGACCATTAGTCTTTTTCCAGGATTTAGTCCTCTTAAAATACTTTCTCTTCTTTGCTTATTTTATTACTACTCTGGGCTTATTATTGGCCTGTTTGTGCCTCCCACTTCCACCTCATGGTTGGTATAAGTTAGGGTCTCTTTCAAATTGGCTCAACTGCTTCCATCTTATTTAGAATATTTAAAATGAACAAGTCATGACCTAGAATATTTTGTAGTTTGCAGTTGTTGGCTAGAACATGGTTATGTTTCCTTTCATAAAATAGTACTCACAATGCATAAACATGTTTGACACTTGCTCTCCTTTCTTTTCTCTGAAGAGGAGATAATCTTAAACAAAAATTTCAAAGACTTATTCTCTGCTTACATCTGTAGAACAGATTGAGGTTGTTCAGTAGTTAAGATAATACACTGTTAGGCCCTGGCTTTTTGGCTCAATGGTAGAACATTGGCCCAGCATGTGGGAGTCCCAGGTTTGATTCCCAGTCAGCACATAGGAGGAGCGACCATCTGCTTCCCTACCCCCCTACCTCTCTCTCTCTCTCTCTCTCTCTCTTTCTTTTCCCCTCTCACAGCCATGGCTCGAATGGTTCAAGCAAAGTTGGCCCTGGGTGCTGAGGATGGCTCCATGGCCTCGCCTTAGGTGTTAAAATAGCTCGGTTGCTGAGCAAAGAGCAGCAGCCCAGATGGGCAGAGCATTGCCTGGTAGGGGGCTTGCTGGTGGATCCTGGTCAGGGTGCATGTGGGATTCTGTCTCTGACTCCCTGCCTCTCACTTATTAAAAAAAAATGATAATACATTGTTAATTGATCCCTGAAAGATACAGATTGTTTTTTCATCTTTGCTGAGAATTGAGAATTCTTAACCTGCCTGTTTATTTATTATGAAATAGCATTTAATTCATTTATTTTAGCATAATCATATAATGTATAAAGTTTTGTTTTGCAGAATAAGGAAAAATTGGAGAAGCTGAAAAGTCAAGCTGATCAGTTTTGCCAAAGACTTGGGAAATACCGCATGCCTTTTGCTTGGACTGCGATCCATTTAATGAATATTGTTAGCAGTGCTGGGAGTTTGGAAAGAGATTCTACAGAAGTAGAAATAAGCACTGGAGGTAAGAGAGTTTTATATAAAATATTTCTAAATGTGTAATTTTTTCTTTTTTTTGATTTTACATATGCTTGTTTTATTTGTAGTCTTTGCAATGTGAAGAGGCATAAAGAGGGTTTTCTATTTTTGTCTTTTTAAAACTTTTAACAGCTTTATTGAGATGTAATTCACATACCATACAGTTTATCTATCTTAAGTATATAATTCAATGTTTTTAATATAGTCACAAGGTTCTGTAACTGTCACTGCAGTTTAATTATGGAATGCTTTCATTGTCATTAGCAGTCGCTTTACATTCTCCTGAAATCCTCATACCCAACTCTAAGCAACCTCTAATCTACTTAGTTTGTATGGAGTTTTGTATGCCAGACATTTCATGTCAATAGAATTACATCATACCCAGTCTTTAGTGCCTAGCTTCTTTTGCTTTTATAATGTTTTAAAGATTCGTCCATATTGTAGCATCTATCAATATTTCCTTTTTTTAAAATTTCCAAATAATAGTCCATTGGATGAATATACCACATTTTACTTATCTGTTCATGGACATTTGGCTTGCTTCAACTTTTTGGTTATTATTAATACAGTGGTCCCTCGTCTATGCGGGAGTTAGGTTCCAGAATCCCCCACGACAGTCAAAAATTTGTGAAGTAGTGACCTTATATTTATTTTATTATTTATATATACAGAACACAGTGCTCTGGTTGGTCGCCTCCCATCCATCAGCCAATAGTGTGCCATGTACACATGGGCAAACTAGCTCAAGGAGAAGCAGCCATAGCTGTGGTTTCCATATGTGTGAGTCTTTGTCTACTCATCTTCTGTATGCTATGTATTTTATTTCAATTTAATATGTTTTAATTAATATTTTTATATATTTAAAAAAAATTTAGGCTAGTAAATGCTTATTTTACTGCAAAAATAATTAAAAAATAAATATATAAAAATAACTATATACTGCAAAATCCCTCAATAGAGCGAAAAATCCACGATACAAAATTAGATATATATCTTCAATTTAAACATCTGCGATACAGTGAGACCACAAAAAGTGAACTGTGGTATGGCGATATAGTGATAATGCTGACATATGTTTTTATTTTTCTGGGTTATATAGTTAGAAATGAAATTACTGGGTCATATGATAATTCTATGTTTACCCTATTGAAAGGGCAAGAGTGTTTTCCAATGTGGCTGTACCATTTAAAAATTCTACCAACATTGGCCTGACCAGTGGTGGTGCAGTGGATAGAGGGACGCTGAGGTCCTAGGTTTTAAACCTGGGACGCTGAGGTCCTAGGTTTAAAACCCTGAGGTCATTGTCTTGAGCAAGAGGCCACTGGCTTGGCTGTATCCCCCAGGTCAAGTATGAGAAGCAATCAATGAACAACTAAAGTGCTGCAACTATGAGTTGATGCCTCTCATCTGTCTCCATCTCTCTCTCTTTCTTCCGCTTAAAAAAAAAAATTCTACCAACATTGTATGAAGGTTCCAGTTTCCCCATATTTTGTTAACACTTTATCTGTCCTGTGATATTAGCCCTTCTACTGCAGATGAAGTAGTGTTTTATTGTTGTTGGACATGCCTTTTGTGTGCTTTGGCTACTTTTGTATCTTCTTTGGAGATATATGTAGTCATATTTTTTGCCCATTTTTAATGGCTTTTTTTTTCTTCTTTTTTCCAAATGAGAGGAGGGGAGATAGAGGGACAGACACCTGCTTGAGCCCCAGCTGGAATCCATCCAGCAACCGCTGTCCAGGACTGATGCTATGCCCAATGGCCATGCTTGCAACAGAGTTATTATTAGTGCCTGAGGCCAAGGCTCCATGGAGCCATCCTCAATGCCTGGGCCTCATGTGCTTAAAACAATTGAACCATGGCTGTGGAAGGAGAAGAGAGAGAGAGGGAAAGGGGAGGGGTGGAGAAGCAGATGGTCACTTCTCCTGTGTGCCCTGACTAGTAATTGAACCTGGGACATCCACACACTGGGCTGAAGCTCTATCACTGAGCCAACTAGCCAGGGCCTAATAGCTTTTTTTTTTTCGTCTTGTATTTATAATGCTTATTTCTTAAGTGGCTTTTTTGTATTCTTATCATTTAGTTGTACAAGTTCTTTATAATATGGCTACAAATCCCTTGTTTAATAAAGAATTTGAAAATATTTTCTCCCAGTTTATGGGTTCTATTTTTATTCTCTTTATGGTACTTTTTGTAGCATAATTTAATTTTTGATGAAATTCAGTTTATCTCTTTTGTCTTTTGTTGGTTGTATTTTTTGGTGTCGTATCTAGGAAAGCATTACCTAATCCAAGATCAAGATTTACTTGCATGGGTTTATCTAAGAGTTTTACAGGTATAGCTCTTCTGTTTAGGTATACTCCATTTTGAGTTAATATATGTACCTGGTGAAGGTAAAAGGTCCAACTTCATTCTTTTTATGAAGATAGTTGTTCCAACATCATTTATTGAAAAGACTATTGTTCTCCAGTTGAATAGTGTTGGCACTCTTGTTGAAAGTTCAAATGACTGTAGATCAGGGGTCCCAAACTTTTTACCAGGGGGCCAGTTCACTGTCCCTCAGACCGTTGGAGGGCCGGACTATAAAAAAAACTATGAACAAATTCCTATGCACACTGCACATATCTTATTTTAAAGTAAAAAAACAAAATGGGAACAAATACAATATTTAAAATAAAGAACAAGTAAATTTAAATCAACAAACTGACCAGTATTTCAATGGGAACTATGGGCCTGCTTTTGGCTAATGAGATGGTCAATGTCCGGTTCCATATTTGTCACTGCTAGCCCTAACAAGTGATATGACGCGCTTCCGGAGCTGTGAGGCATGCATCCCGCGTCACCGGAAGTAGTACTGTATACGAGCAATGACGCGCTTTGTTCCTCTCACTGACCACCAATGAAAGAGGTGCCCCTTCCGGAAGTGCGGCGGGGGCTGGATAAATGGCCTCAGGGGGCCACAGTTTGGGGACCCCAAATAGATGTATGAGTTTATTTCTGGACTCTCAATTGTATTCCCTTGATTACTTATCTAAGCTTATGCTATTCCTATACTGTCTTTGTTATTTTAGCTTTGCAGTAAGTTTTGAAATTAGGAAGCATAGGTCCTCCAACATTTTTCAATCCTTTTTCAGATTATTTTTGACTATTTTGGGTCCTTATATTTTCTTTTTTTTCTCTGAAAGATTTTTTAAAGTTCCTTTCATTTCTTTTTTATTTTAATTTTTATTTATTTATTTTTAGAGGGAGAGGAGGGGTATAGGAACAGGAAGCATCGACTCCCATATGTGCCTTGACCAGGCAAGCCCAGGGTTTTGAACTGGTGACCTCAGCATTCCAAATCTATGCTTTAACCACTGCGCCACCACAGGTCAGGCCCCTTATATTTTCATATGAAGTTTAGGATCAGCTGTCAATTTCTGTACAAAACAGCTGGAATTTTGGTTGGCATTGCAGTGAATATGTAGATCAATTGCAGGAGCCCTCTTAATATTAAGTCTTGCAATCTATGAACAAAGAATGTTTTCTCATTTATTTCTTAAAATTTTTTCAACAGTGTTTGAGTGTTTGGTATACAAGTCTTGCCCTTTTCTTGTTAGAACTATTCTATTGTTTTTGATGGTACTTTAAATGGATTTTTTTTTGTATTTTTCTGAAGTGAGAAGCAGCAGGGGTGGGGGTGGGGGTGGGGCAGACAGACTCCCGCATGCACTGGACCAGGATCCACCCGGCATGCCCACCAGGGGGTGATGCTCGGGCCCCTCTGAGGTGTTGCTCCACTGCACCCAGAGCCATTCTAGCACCTGAGGCAGAGGCCATGGAGCCATCCTCAGCACCTGGGCCAACTTTGCTCCAATGGAGCCTTGGCTGCAGGAGGGGAAGAGAGGGACAGAGAGGAAGGAGAGGGGGAGGGATGGAGAAGCAGATGGGCACTTCTCCTGTGTGCCCTGGCCGGGAATCAAACCCGGGACTCCTGCACGCCAGGCCGATGCTCTACCACTGAGGCAACCGGCCAGGGTGGCTTGGTCTTTTCTTTATGGTAAATTTATTCATTACTAATTAGATCTCTTGACTTGGTTTAGCTTTATAAATGTCTTCTCTTTCATCTTGAGTCATTACAATACTACTATTTTTTTAGAGATTTGTTCATTTTATCTAAGTTATCTAATTTTTATCTAACATTGACTTACAGGTGTTCATAATATTGAAATTTCTTTTTCTCTCTAAGATCTATAGTGGTGTCCCTGAATTTAGTAATTTTAATCTTTTCTATTTTTTCTTCATTAGTTTAGGAAAAGTTTTAAAATTTTTATCTTTTTGAAGAAACCAGATTTTGATTTTATTGATTTTTTTCTATTTTTCTAGTTTTCATTTTATTTATTTCTACTTAGCTGTTATCTTTTTTTGGTATACTTTCTAATGCTTGCTTTGGGTTTAGTTTTCTTTTTTTAATTTCTTAAGATATAAATAAAGTTAATGATTTGTGATCTTTTTAAAATAGGCATTTTATAGGTATTAATTTCCCTTGAGTATTGCTTTAGTGATCATCTGTATGTGTTGGGATGTTTAGTTTTCATTTTCATACATCTTAAGTATTTTCTAATTTCCCTGGCTGGTTTTTCTTTGACCCATTGGTTATTCAAGAGTATGCTGTTTAATTTCTGCATGTTTATGAATTTACTAAGTTTTATGTTTTATTAATTTATAGTGTAACTCTACTGTTCTTAGAGAACATTTTTTTTTTTTTCAGTCTTTTTAAATTTATTGTGTTTTGTTTTATGGCTAGTATAGGCATAACTTGGAGATACTTCAGGTTCCATTCAGACTACTGCAGTAAAGCAAATATCCCTGTATAACGAGTCACATAAATTATTATTTTTTCATGCATATCAAAGTTATGTTTACACTATAGTCTATTAAGTGTGGAATAGCATTATGTCTAAAAAATGTATATACATATAACTTAATCAAAAATACTTTCTTGCTAACAAATGCTAACCATCATTGGAGCCAGTCTTTTTGCTGGTGAAGAGTTTTGCCTTGATGTTAATGGCTGCTGGCCGATCAGGATGGTGGTTGCTGAAGGTTGGCATATCTGCGGCAATTTCTAAAAATATGACAGCAATGAAGTTTGCCACATTAGTTGATTCTTCCTTTTACTAATAATTGCTCTATATTGTGTGATGCTGTTTGATAGCATTTACCCACAGTAGAATTTCTTTCAGAATTGGAGTCAGTTCTCTTAACCCCTGCTGCTGCTTTATCATCTTAGTTTATGTAATATTTCAAATCCTTTGTTGTCATTTCAACAGTCTTCATAGCATTTTATCAGGAGGAGATTCTGTCTCAAGAAACCACTTTCTTTGCTAATTCATAAGAAGAAATTTCTCATCTGATCAAATTTTATTGTGAAATTGCCACAGTGCAGTCACATCTTCAGGCTCCACTTTAATTCTAGTTCTTGCTGTTTACATCTGCAGTTACTTCCTCTAGTGAAGTCTTGAACCCCTCAAGGTCGTCCATGAGAGTTGGAGTTAACTTCTTCCAAACACCTGTTAATGTTAATATTTTGAGCTCTTCTAATTAAATCACAAATGTCTTAATGGCATCTAGAATGTTGAATCGTTTCCATGAAGTCTTCAATTTACTTGTCCAGATGCATCAGAGGAATCACTAACCGTGGCAGCTATATCTTCACGAAATGTATTTTTTAACTATTAAGACTGGAAACTTGAAATTACTTCTTGATCCATGGGCCCAAAGATCGGAATGGATGTTGTGTTAGCAGGCATGGAAACAATATTAATGTTGTACATCTTCATTAGAGCTCAAGGGTAACCAGGTACATTGTCAGTGAGAGGTAATATTTTGAAAGGAATCTTTTTTCTGAGCAATAGTGCTTAACAGTGAGCTTA
This sequence comes from Saccopteryx leptura, assembly GCF_036850995.1. Classification (NCBI taxonomy): domain Eukaryota; kingdom Metazoa; phylum Chordata; class Mammalia; order Chiroptera; family Emballonuridae; genus Saccopteryx; species Saccopteryx leptura. The sequence goes on along the minus strand of NC_089505.1, from coordinate 136,286,288 downwards.
AAATATTCAGTAAATCATGTTGTAAACAGATGTGCTATCACCCAGGCTGTGTTTTTCCATTTATAAAGCACAAACAGAGTCGATTTACTATAATTGTTAAGGGCTCTAGGACTGGTAAAAGCATTGACTTCAACTTAAAATCGCCAGCTGCACTATCTAGCCCTTAACAGGAGAATGAGCTTTTAAAACTTTGAAGCCAGGCATTAACTTCTCTCTAGCTATAAAAGTCCTAGATAGTATCTTCTTCTAAAATAAGGCTGTTTTTTCCCTGGCCAGATAGTTCAGTTGGTTAGAAACACAGAAGTAGCAGGTTCGATCGTGGTCAGGGCATATGCGGGAACAGCCTAATGTTTCTCTCTCTCTCTCTCTCTCCTTCTCTCTCTCTCTCTCTCTCTCTCCCCCCTCCCTCATCCCCCTCTCTCTCTCCCTCCCACCCTCCCCCTTCCTCTCTAAAAAGAAGTAAAAATAAACATTAAAAATAATAAGGCTGCTTTGTCTACATTGAAAGTCTGTTGTTCAGTGTAGTAACCTTCATTAATTTTCTTAGCTAGATCTCTTGGACGACTTGCTGCAGCTTCTACATTAGCATTTGCTGCTTCACCTTGCACTTTCTTTTATGGTATGAGGATGGCTTCTTTCCTTAAACATTATGAACCAGCCTGTGTTAGCTTCAGACTCTTCATCTGCAACTTTCTCACCTCTCTCATCTTTCATATAATTGAAACTTTGATGGAAGAGAATGTTGTGGCTGGTTTGATCCAGACTATTGGAACTTTCTCCATATCAACAATAAAGCTGTTTTGCTTTCTTAAGAATTTTTTGTGTGTTCACTGGAGTAGCACTTTTAGTTTCCTCTAAGAACTTTTCCTTTGCGTTCACAACTTGGCCAACTGGTACAAGAAGCCTAGCTTTCAGCATATCTTGGCTTTTGACATTCCTTCCTTACTAAGCTTAATCATTTCTAGCTTTTGACTTAAAGTGAGAGACATACAACTCTTCCTTTCACTTGAACACTTAGAGGCCATTGTAGGGTTATCATTTGGCCAATTTCATTATTGTTGTGTCTCAGGAAATTGGGAGGCCCTGAGGGAGAGAGATAGGGGAATGACTGCTGGTGGAGCAGTCAGAATACACACAATATTTATTGTTTGCCTTACATGACTGTGGTTTGTGGTGCCCCAAAACAGTTAAAGTAGTAACATCAGAGATCACTGATCACAGATCACCATAACAAATATAATCACAATGAAAAAGTTTAAAATATTCTGACAATTACCAAAATGAGACACAGAGAAAAATTGAGCAAATGCTGTGTGAAAAATGGTGCCAGTAGACTTTTCAACTTTTGTGGATAAGCTGCTTTAAAACAAACTTTAAGTATTACAAAAATGAATATCTTATTTTTCTTTCCTTGGTAGAACGAAAAGGATCTTGGTCAGAGAGGAGGAATTCTAGTATTGTTGGCAGACGATCACTTGAAAGGACAACAAGTGGAGATGATGCTTGTAACTTGACCAGTTTTCGACCTGCTACGCTCACAGTGACGAATTTTTTTAAGCAGGTATTGTTCTGTCATGTAGGAATTCTAGGGGGCTATTTGTCCGTAAATTTCTTTTGTTTCAGAAAAATTGTGACTATTTTCTTTTATTTTAGAAGATTTTATTTTTTCATTTTAGAGAGGGGACAGAGAGAGAGAAGAGAGAGAGAGAGAAGGGGCAGGGAGGAGCAGAAAGAATCAACTCCCATATGTGTCTTGACCAGGCAAGCCCAGGGTTTTGAACTGGTGACCTCAGCATTACAGGTCGAAGCTTTATCCACTGGCCACCACAGGTCAGGCCAGAAAAATCGTGATTGTATATGTACATGTAGTACATGTGATTTTAAGACATTGAAACCAAACTTTAAGAATAAAAATAAAAAAGAATAAAAAAATAGTTATATATCTGTTGTTTTATTGTTTTTAAATATTGACATTGACTAATAATACATTAGAATCAATCCTCCACATTTATATTCTATTTCTTAATTGTAATAGTTTAACTTTTCTTAAACATTAATAGTTTGTGGATTTTCTTAGAGTGATTGTGTGGTCATATCTGTCCTCCCATCCCAACTTTCTTTTTTGACCTAACCTATCACATCCATGGTACATAAAATAAAATTTTCAAGTCATAGTGGTACATCTCTGTGCCAAAATGCCATTGTTATTTTTATAGGTGAATTTATAAGTCCAACAAGTTCTTAAAGATATTTTATTCTTTGCAACTATGTTCCCTACACTTTAAATCATGAATCAAATCAGTATTTTCCAGATGCTGGTCATGACCCATTAATGGTAATAGAAATGTAGTATATAGCACCAGTTTAAAAAAAACCAATAGAATAAAAATATAATAATGCTTCAGTGAGCTTTATTCCCTAACGTTTTTGTGAGTGTATGCGCATAATGGATTTTTTTTTTTAATTTTTTATTTATTTTTAAATTTATTAAATTTAATGCAGTGACATTGATAAATCAGGGTACATATGTTGAGAGAAAACATCTCCAGATTATTTTGACATTTGATTGTGCTGTATACCCCTCTCCCAAAGTCAAATTGTCTTCTGTCACTTTCTATCTGGTTTTCTTTGTGCCCCTTCCCTCCCCCACCCCCTCTCTCCTTCCTCGCCCCATCCCCCCTCCCCCCATCCCCCATCCCCATTGCCATCACATTCTTGTTCATGTCTCTGAGTCTCATTTTTATATCCCATCTATGTATGGATTCATATAGTTCTTAGTTTTTTTCTGATTTACTTATTTCACTCCGTATAATGTTATCAAGGTCCATCCATGTTATTGTAAATGATCCGATGTCATCATTTCTTATGGCTGAGTAGTATTTCATAGTATATATGTACCAAAGCTTTTTTATCCACTCGTCCTCTGACGGACACTTGGGCTGTTTCCAGATCTTCGCTATTGTAAACAATGCTGCCACAAACATGGGGGTGCATTTCTCCTTTTGGAGCTGTTCTATGGTGTTCTTGGGGTATATTCCTAACAGTGGGATAGTTGGGTCAAAAGGCAGTTCGATTTTTAGTTTTTTGAGGAATCTCCATACTGTTTTCCACAGTGGCTGCACCAGTCTGCATTCCCACCAGCAGTGTAGGAGGGTTCCCTTTTCTCCACATCCTCGCCAGCACTTATTGTGTGTTGTTTTGTTGATGAGCGCCATTCTGGCTGGTGTGAGGTGATATCTCATTGTGGTTTTAATTTGCATTTCTCTAATGATTAGTGATGTTGAGCATTTTTTCATATGCCTATTGGCCATCTGTATGGCCTCTTTGGAGAAGTGTCTATTCATTTCTTTTTCCCATTTTTGGATTGGATTTTTTGTCTTCCTGGTGTTGAGATTTACAAGTTCTTTATAAATTTTGGTTATTAACCCCTTATCAGACGTATTGTCAAATATGTTCTCCCATTGTGTAGTTTGTCTTTTTATTCTGTTCTTGTTGTCTTTAGCTGTGCAAAAGCTTTTTAGTTTGATATAGTCCCATTTGTTTATCCTGTCTTTTATTTCACTTCCCCGTGGAGATAAATCAGCAAATATATTGCTCCAAGAGATGTCGGAGAGCTTACTGCCTGTGTTTTCTTCTAAGATGCTTATGGTTTCACAGCCTACATTTAAGTCTTTTATCCATTTTGAGTTTATTTTTGTGAGTGGTGTAAGCTGGTGATCTAGTTTCATTTTTTTGCAGGTAGCTGTCCAATTTTCCCAACACCATTTGTTAAAGAGACTGTCTTGACTCCATTGTATTTCCTTACCTCCTTTGTCAAATATCAGTTGTCCATAGAACTGTGGGTTTATTTCTGGGTTCTCTGTTCTGTTCCATTGATCTATATGCCTGTTCTTATGCCAGTACCAGGCTGTTTTGAGTACAATGGCCTTGTAGTATAACTTGATATCAGGAAGTGTGATACCTCACACTTTATTCTTCTTTTTTAAGATTGCTGAGGCTATTCGTGTTCTTTTTTGGTTCCATATAAATTTTTGGAATATGTGATCTATATCTTTGAAGTATGTCATTGGTATTTTAATTGGCATTGCATTGAATTTATAGATTGCTTTGGGTAATATAGACATTTTAATGATGTTTATTCTTCCTAACCATGAGCATGGTATATGCTTCCACTTGTTTGTATCTTCCTTGATTTCTTTTATCAATGCTTTGTAATTTTCCGAGTACAAGTCTTTAGTCTCCTTGGTTAAGTTTACTCCTAGGTACTTTATTTTTTTGGTTGTAATAGTGAAGGGGATTGTTTCCTTAATTTCTCTTTCTGACTGTTCATTGTTGGCGTATAAAAATGCCTCTGATTTCTGAGTATTGATTTTATATATATGACCCATTAATGGTAACAGAAATGTAGTATATAGCACTAGTTTAAAAAAAACCAATAGAATAAAAATATAACAATGCTTCAGTGAGCTTTATTCCCTAATGCGCATAATGGATTTTGATGTAAAATAAATTTTATACTGCAAACCAAGATCAGAAAATTTTGAAAGCCTTTGTGTTGGGAAACCAGATGACCAGAACCACATAAGAATGGAGGAGAATTTGTATTAGTGTGACACACTGGAGAAGACCTGTGTTTTAGAGAAGATTAAAGGAAAATGTTAATTACTGTCTCAAAATTTCTCCAGTTGAGATGTTATTCTAAATGGAAGAAATCCTGGCCTACCTTGTAACTTGAGAGGGCAAGATTTTAGGGAAGGATGTGCCATGAATAGAGGGCTAGCAATTTGCCTGAAGCCCCTTTCACACTTATATGTCAATAGCATTCTTAGGCAGCTGCTCTGAGAGCCTTAGATGGAAAATAAAGCAGGTAAGAAGTATTTGAAGTGATAAGAGTCTTTTTATTATGGACTGCAGTCAAGAAAGACTCTATCAGGCGTCCCCAAACTGCATGCCTGTCGCATGCAGGCCCCTGAGGCCATTTATCCGGCTCCCCACCGCACTTCCGGAAGGGCCACCTCTTTCATTGGTGGTCAGTGAGAGGAGCACTGTATGTGGCAGCCCTCCAACTGTCTGAGGGACAGTGAACTGGCCCCCTGTGTAAAAAGTTTGGGGACCCCTGCAAGGCCACAGTGTTAGTTACTTGGATGAAGTGATTGCCAAGTACTGCCATGGAAACGGAGCTATAGATTTATCTGATAATAATGACACAGCCTTGCAGCTACGACATTTTTCTGTTTACTTCTTTAGCTGCTCCATCACTTCTGCTACAACCACAGCTCTTTTTTCATTTCTTCAGCTGTTTTATCAATGAACTGGTATTATAAACTCAGATCAACAAGTCATTCGTCCACCTATCCACCTATTTATTCAAATTATATTTTTTGAGCATTCATCATGTCCTGAGCATCAGTTTTCCCTCTTACTTATTTATCCAACAAATATTTTTTGAGCACTCACCATGTACTGGAGACTGGTAACTGGAAACTAGCACAAAGTGATTATAAAAACTTAGAAATGAAAAATTGCTCAAGACAGAGCAATGGAAAGCATTTTATACACTTGACTTTGTAGAGCTCTATAATTTTTAAACTATAAGTATGTATAACTTTTATAAGTGTTTTTTAAATTGTTAGAATATTATACATGAAGCAAATGCAAATTCTGTAATAAGCAAAGATTATAATTTTAATAAAGTAGAACAGGTACAAGTTTCTCCTAAATGAGATGCAGAAGGCAGGTTTTTTTTAATTGATGAGCAGTTATTATCCACAATTGGAATAATCATTGTTTATATGCAGATTTAAAATGTGACAAACTAAAATTATTAGAACTACACAGAGACTTAAAAATAAAATCAAATTCACACATTAGTTTTAAAGGCATTTGTTCTATTTATTAAAATGTGCATAATTTTATTGCTTCAGGATTACATAACAGTAAACATGCAGTGTGGAGAAAGCTGTCAGCTTGGCTCATTCACATGTTTGAGGTTGACTGGGGTCAGCGGGGCTAGACTGACTTCTGCTGGGAAGACAAAAATGACTCATACTTCTTCATGTTTTTCAACTTGTACACTCATCATCTAGCAGGCAAGCTTGGTCATGTTCTCATAACAGTGGCAGAAGTTCAAGAGGGAGGGTAAGCTCACTTGTGCAAGTGTTTTTCAAGTTTCTGCATTTCCTTTGCTTATTGGCCAAAGCAAGTCACATGGCCAAGCCGTGGGAGAGAATTAATACCCCACGTAAGTAACAAAAGGTTATGGAGTCAGTTAGGGAGTAAATAAATAATGGAGGTCAGTAATGTAATCAGTTCAACACATGAAGAAGACAAATAATTGTATCTAGAGATAATCTTAATGTATTATAAATAAGGACCATTAAAGATCTATACAGGGTGGGGCAAAAGTAGTCTACAGTTGTTCATGTGGATAATAATATAATAATAAATAATACAAGAATAAACTTTGTGTTTCATGTACTCCCAACTGTAAATCTAATTTTGCCCCACCCTGTATTAATTCTGTATTCAAAAGGAGAGAATATATAATACTTTTTTTTTTAGCAACCAATGGAACATTTACAATACTTAATTATATATTATATTACTGAAAAAGTTTTCATAAAGTCAAATCTGATAACTATAACTCAGTAAAACTAAAAACTATTTATAAAAGTATTAACAAAAATCTCCAACCTCTTAGAAATTAAAAAATCACTAGGTAATAGGATAAAAGATAATTCTATACCCTGTTCAGAATATAGTAGTGAGCAAATGGTATATTGCTCAAGGTGCTCTCACAGTAATAAAGTAACCTTAAGTATATTTATTTATCAAATAATATAAAAAGACAATATATGAACTATGTATTAAAACACTAAGATGTCAAATATAGGAGCTTGGATTAATAAAATCTAAAGACTAACTCTTGAATAAAACAGTAAACTCCCTGCCTATTTTATTTGCAAAAATTACATTAAATCGAAAATTTTGTATTAATTAAATATGGTTTTGTTTTGTTTGTCTATTTTCCTATGACTGAGGTCTTCCCTCCCCTTTCTTTTTCAAGTGAGAGGGGAGACAGAGACAGACTCCTGCATGCGCCTCGACCAGGATCCACTTGGTGATCCCCGTCTGAGGCCAATGCTCTGCCCATCTTGGGCCATGCTTGCAACTGAGCTATTTTTAGCACTGAGGCAGAACACCTGGAATCCTCAGCACTTAGGGCCAAGGCGCTCCAACCAATCTAGCCATGGCTGCGGGAAGGGAAGAGAGAGAGTGAGAGAGAGAAAGGGGAGGGTTGGAGAAATAGATTGTCGCTTCTCCTGTGTGCCCTGACTAGGAATCGAACCCTGGACATCTGCACAATGGGCTGATGTTCTACCACTGAGCCAACCAGCCAGGAGAGTGACTGAGGTGTTTTTAGAGTTTACTTTCTGATCTAAGTATCAAGATAGTTGTACTTTTTTTCAAAGGTAGTTTTTGTTCTTTTTTAAATTTAGTCAATGCTGTATATTTTGCATTTGAGAAATTTGTTGATGTAAAGTTGAAAAGACAAATATAAACTCAAGTGTAATAAGTTTCTGATTGTCATATATGTATGCCTCTTTTTATATCTATGTTCTTATTTTTTATCCTTTTCATTTAATTTGTATTGTTTTTCCATACTCTTGTAATACCTTATAGACAATGGGCTATAAATTTATAAAATTTAAAAACAGCAGATAGCAGTATTATAACTTTTAATAAAATTTGAAAACATGAAAAAGGAAATAGCATATTGATTTTTTATCATATTTTATTTTTCATTCTGGTTAAATTGAAAGAGGAAGGGCAGGATTATTAACAGGCAATATTTTTAATCTACTATATATGTTTTATCAAATAACTTTTTCTTTCTTTTTAAAATTAGGAAGGAGACCGCTTAAGTGATGAAGATCTGTACAAATTCCTTGCTGATATGAGAAGGCCGTCTTCTGTTTTACGGAGACTAAGACCAATTACAGGTATTCAAAATTTTTAAGTAGAAATGATTATAACGTATCACAAATATAGTGTATTGTTTAAAATTACAGCTAGTGCTCGACTTACGACCACGATTGGTTCCGACAGACCAGTTGTAACACGATTTGGTTGTAAGTTGAGTAGGCTGTATGTACAGTACTGTGAACTGATGTTATAAAAATCTTTAAGTCATATTTTATAATTTTCTTTCATTATTGTTATATATCATATATCATAATTTTCTTTGTTCATTTTATGCCATTTGTATCATCTCTACATAATTTTGTTTCTTATTTTTACATTCGTCAGGTTTAAGTAAAACACTGCATTACCAGTACAGCTGGTTTAATATTTGCAAAGACAATTTCCTCTTGGTAGACATCTTGGGAGGGGTTTGATGAAAAATATCCAAGACACAAAACACAAATTGCTGTACTGAGTCTGGGATAACAGTTGAAATGGTGCACGCAGAGATGGTAGTGCTGCCGGAAGCTGGTCCACACTGTCGTACACCCAGCTGGGCTACGCTTGTGCTGCCAGATGCAGAGTAGTCGTGGCTAGCGATTGTGATTGTAAAGTTGAATGGTCGTAAGTTGTATAGGTCATAAGTCGATCAATATTTGTATGGGTTTTTATTTTTCACTTATCTGGCTCAGCTGTCTTTCTGTGCTCAGTGCCTGTCAGTCCTCTTCACCTCATTCTACTCTCATGTGGTCTGATAGTGGGTGCAGAGATTCAGCACCTTTGATAATTTGAGTACTGAATGAGACTGGTGGATAATATTATGGCTTAAAATTATTTTCTAGAGGGAAAAAATACATGAAGTCATAAAATTTAGAAACTGATTCATGTTATGATTAGAGCAAATCATTCTAGAGTAAAACTATTTTTAAGCCTACTAAGTTTAAATTAAATATTTAACCTTTGAAATGTCAGCTTGTTCCTGTGCTAGATTTCTCTCTGTAATTTTTTCTCTTTTTTACTCATTCATTCATTCATTCATTCAGTATTTTACATGTGTTTATGTCTGTCTGGGTAATTTATACTTGTGAGACTTGCTAAAATGAAGTAATTTAGAGGACTGAAATGATAGTAATTTTGGTTTCTTTCCAGACTTCATGCAAAAACAGGATCTGATGTCTTCCAAAAACATTTTTTACATGAAGGTTTTATTTATTATGTTTGCATTGTTTTTATAATATATTTTTATATGTAGCTCAGCTGAAGATAGACATTTCTCCGGCACCTGACAATCCTCATTATTGCCTAACGCCAGAGCTGCTTCAGGTGAAGCTTTACCCTGACAGCAGAGTTAGACCGACCAGAGAAATTCTGGAGTTTCCTGCCAGGGATGTCTATGTTCCAAACACTACTTACAGGTAATACACTTTAATGTGGGAGGATTTTGAAATAAGATACTGTGTATTCTAATATTAAAGTAAACTAGAATGAAACTCTACAAAAATATTTTGTAGCTTTGTTATATTCTATTTCTTATCACTGGATTTTGTAGTAAAAGCTGCAATGTATTAAGCTCTTCCTATATGGCAGGTATAATGTTAAATTTTTTATATACATTATGTTATTTAATTTTTATAACTTGAGGTAGGTGTTACCTTCATTTTAGAAGTGAATAAAAGAGGGACAAACATAAGGTGATGGGAAATAATTTGACTTTGAGTGATGGTATACAACATAATAGTTCAAATGCTATAGAAATGTTTACCTGAAACCTGTGTACTCTTATTGATCAATGTCACCCTGTTAAATTTAATTCTGAAATAAAATTTAAAAGAGAAGTGAATAAACTGAAGAATAGAGAGATTAAGTATAGTTGAGTACAGTGAATTCCTAGTTCTTATATATTATCAAAAGTTCTTATTAGCAGAATCTAGCATTACATATCAATCAAATTTATGTGCCTACACCATGTTCTAACACTCAACAGTATTTGAAGAATATTCACTAGGTTAATACTTGACATAAGGTTGTTGGATAGGATTTTGAGGCAGAATACTGCATAACCCCTGGGGTAACATTTACATACACTTTTTATGAATGATGTTCCCCACATTGTAAATGCTGAGACCGTGACTCAGTTGTCTGTTGGAATCTAACAGGGCATCTCAGACATAAGATTCTAACTCGACTTTCCCATCTTAGCATATTTCACCACCATTTACCCAGTTCCTGAGGTCAAAATTTGGGGAATCAAAATTTCTCTCTTTTTTTTTAACTCCTCACATTTATTCCTCCAACAAGTTTTATAGGATGTACTTTCAAAATTTATCCTAAATTTAGTATTTTTTATGTCTTCCACCTTTAAAACTCAAGTCTAAGTCACCATCTAGATCAGCATTGTCAAATAGAAATATAATGGGAACCATATTTATAATTTAAAATTTTTATGTGTTCTAAAAAAAAACAAAAAGAAACAAAATTTTAATTATATGTTGTTTAACCCAATATGCCCCAACTGTTATCATTTTTACATGTAATAAATGTAAAAAAAACATTGAAATAGTTTATTTTTCTTATCTCAAAATCCCAATTCAGATGAGCCACATTTTAAATGCTTAAGAGCCACATGGGGCTGGAGACTATCGTATTAGATAGCTGCTGATCTTGAATTCTGTTGTACCTTTTTAATGATCATTCATTCCTTTGTCTAAAACCCTCTATAGCTTCTATTAGAAGCAAAAAAAAAAAAGAATTTTTTTTTGTAATAGTTTATCATGTGCGGAGGACCCGGGTTCGATTCCCGGCCAGGGCACACAGGAGAAGCGCCCATTTGCTTCTCCACCCCTCCGCCGCGCTTTCCTCTCTGTCTCTCTCTTCCCCTCCCGCAGCCAAGGCTCCATTGGAGCAAAGATGGCCCGGGCGCTGGGGATGGCTCTGTGGCCTCTGCCTCAGGCGCTAGAGTGGCTCTGGTCGCAACATGGCGACGCCCAGGATGGGCAGAGCATCGCCCCCTGGTGGGCGTGCCGGGTGGATCCCGGTCGGGCGCATGCGGGAGTCTGTCTGACTGTCTCTCCCTGTTTCCAGCTTCAGAAAAATGAAAAAAAAAAAATAGTTTATCAGACTTTACATATCTGGCTTCTGCATTTTTTAAACTTCATATCCTATTAATCTCTGCTTTGCTTATTTTATTTCAGCCTCAATATCCTCTTTGTTTATCCTTGAGCAAACAAAATTGAGTCCTGCCTAAGGTTTTTCTATTTGTTCTTTCCTTTGCCTGTCATGTTTTCGCCAGATCTCCACATGGCTTGGTTCCTTTTTCAGACATATATCTGCTTAAAAGTTACTTCCTAGAGAGGCTTACTCTCACCACCCTACCTGAAACAATCCCCTGCTTCTCTCCTTGAGCTCTTTACCATCTTTGTATTTCTCATCATCTGGCATATTACAACATGTAGTCACGTGATCATTTTTTGTCTTTTTCATTAGAATGTAATTACTGAAAAGGCCAGAGACCTGTCTATTTTGCTTATTACTATTTTATCTTCAACATCTAGAATATTGTGTTAACATACAGAAAGCACATAATAATTATTCAAAGAACTAAGAAATTGGAAACTATACACTGGTCTGAGGATGGGATGTAACATCTACATATATGGTGTGATTTCTGACTCCACTCTTTACTATTTGGGTGACTTAGGACAAGTTACTTAATTTATTGGCTCCTCAATTTTCTTGTTAATAAAACATGAGATAATAACCTGTCTTCTCTTGTGAGAGTACAGAGCACAGAGCATTGCCAAAAATTGGCACCTAGTGTGACTCATATTCCTAGAAGATAGGCTAGAGAAATACATACTGCTTTTAAAAGAAACAAAGTAATACAGTCTGCTATGTGTGGAATAAATAAATAATAATATAATTCAAGACTTGTATTCACTCTACCTCTATCTAGTGTAAGAATCTCGTCTAGAGCATCCCTAGTTTGTGGTTGTCTATCTTGCCTCTGCTTGGATTATTTCAAAAACAGAGAAAATGTTAAATTGGGGACTTTGAGTACTCTTTTTTTTTTCATTTTCCTATTTATCTTTGTTATTTATTACATATTAATATATTTAAAAGATTTATATGCACATTCTTAAAGTACATATAGTGCTATAAGACTTAAAATGAAAAACAGAGGTCCTATTTACCATTATCCTGGAAATCCTTTTTATATTTCTTTTATAATGGAATTCTTATTTCAGATATTTTCTTTCTTGGTTTACTCATTTCTCTGAGAGCCTTCAGTATCTTCCTAAAACAGGGCATATGTGGGTAAATTTTTTGAGACGTTTTATATCTGACAATATATTTTACCCCTACTCCAGAATTGTTAGTTTGGCTGGATACAGTATTCTTAATTGTAAATCATTTTCTGTCATCATTTTGAAAACATACACAATTATCTTCTGTTTTTAAGTGATGCTTTTGAGTAGTCTGAGATAAGTCTGATTGCTAATTCTTTGTTTGTATCTTATTTTTCTTTTGAATGCTTTTTTTGTGTTGTTTTCTTTAACCCTGGTATTCTGAACTTTGGACTTTGATAAAAAGGCCAACTGTTGGGTCCCTTTTCCATTTTGAAAACTGCTGTGTTGGATGATCACTTGGTAGTACATGCATAAATGCAGTGTTTGGCCCTGACTGGATAGCTTGGTTGGTTAGAATATTGTCCCGATACGAAAGGTTGCAGGTTTGATCCCTGGTAGGGCACATACAGGAACAGACCGATGACAATAAAAAGGAATTTCGATTATTCTATAACAGAAGGAATGAATATATAACAACTAGAAAGCCCAGCGGTCATACGAAATGACCGCTGTTCTAGATATTATAAATTGTAATTAAAATGATTTGTGCAAAGGTGTCTGCTAATTCAAACTGAATTACCCAGGGCAGGTGGCGAGGACGCCCCTTTGCTTAGTGCCCCATGGGGTTTCCCCCTTCTACTTGCTTAATTGCTTAAAGTAGAGTGCAATGAAGGAAACCACTGGTGGTACATTTCTTAAGAGCCACCGCTAGCTCAATAAATAAAGGTGATTTAAATAATAAAATGTTAATTCACATGTCAAAGATCTCTTTGTACACAACATTTCTTGTGTAGATATTTCCATCATTTTTAAGCTCGCCTTGCAGAGTAACATCAATTATTTTTAATTTTACGTCCGTTCTTTCACGAACTCTTGAACAGGCAACATAAAGTTGACCGTGTCCAAATGCAGGCTCAGGTAAAAAAAATGCCAACACGCTTAAGCGTTTGACCCTGAGACTTATTGATGGTCATAGCAAAGGCAAGTTTTACAGGAAATTGTCTACGTCTCAATTGAAACGGCAACCCTGTTTGAGATGGAGCCAAATCAATTCTTGGAATGACATGTATTTCACCTTTAGAGGACCCAGTCAAAGACTTAGCTATTATGACGTTTTTCAATTGGAGAATCTCTAGTCTTGTACCATTGCAAAGACCCTTTCTGGTGTTAAGATTTCTTAACAGCATAATAATTGCTCTAGTCTTTAACCTCAATTTGTGAGGTGGCATGCCAGAAGGCGACAGACTATTTAAAAATTCCGTTGGAAAGTTGTTGGCACTCGCTTTATTATCAGCTACAATGGAATCAACACTTAAATATGTCCTGTCGTTCTCTTCTCTGCCTTTGTTCAAGGGACTCATTTTGTCGAGACAGGCTTTTTTGTCTTGCATCTGAGGCAAGCCTTGTTTCTCTATGCTCATCAGTCTCATTTTGCCGAGAAAGACTCATTTGCTCTGCGACTGAAGCAAGCCTTGTCTTTCTCTGCTCAGTGGTTTCTTTTTGTCGAGAAAGCTGTTTTTGTGCAGCTTTAGCTCCTTTTCTCTCCTCTTCAGTGCTGTATTTTCTAGGAGGCATTCTTAAAAGAAATTACGTTAAGACGTAGTTTTTATGTAAAACAGATGATTGCCAATGCAAACAAATGTTCACCTTCCCCCTGACACGCTCAATTTGCATTCAGCCTTAAATTGTTTCAAAAGCAATGATTGCCAATGCAAACAAATGTTCACCTTCCCCCTGACACGCTCAATTTGCATTCAGCCATGGCAACTTCACCCCATTGGCTAGTACAGTTACGCAAGCAACCAATAAGCTATCGGCGACAAACAGACACTTAAGCCGCATATAATAAAGATACATCTTCGAAATAGGTTTCATAAAGGAGGCAAATAGTAGGTACTCAATAAATACTAGTTAATGAATACATTTTGGATTAATGAATGACTTAGTTGATTTCTGTGAGTTAGGCTTTTAGGAAGTAAAGATACAGCCATGAAAACATGCTGATTTTAGCCCTGCCTGGGTAGCTCAGTTTGTTATAGCATTGTCCTTATATGCCATGGTTGAGGGCTTGATCCCTGGTCAGGGCACATGAAAGTCGACTAATGAATGCATAAATTAAGTGGGACAACAAATCAATGTTCTCTCTAGCTTTCTCACTTGCTCGTTTTCTCTCCCTTCTTCCCTCCCCCCTCTTCTTCCCTCCTTCTTTTCCTCTCTCTATAAATTTTTTTTAAAGCATGCTGGTTTAGGATGAGAGAGAGAGGGAGTAGGTAAATAGATTGTAGAAAAGTAGATAACCCTGAAACAGGAAACTCTGAGTAAAATTCACACTGGTTCCGATTAAACTTCTGGTGTAGAAATTTTGTAATGCATTAGTCTCCCCTTATTAGCAGAGGATATATTCTAATACCCCCCAGAGGATGCCGCAAACCCCTGCAAGTGGCAGACCCTATACAGTAAGTCCTCCCTTAATATTGATGGTTTCTTCAACTTGAAGTGAAATGACATATAACAAAACTGATTTTACCATAGCCTGATTAGTGTCAATAAGTGTCAGGTTCCTACAGTATGTCATCAATTTTATGATGAAATTATATTGAATGAAATGATGTTATTCAAGGACCCGTTATATTATACTATGTTTTTTCTTATATAATATATACATGCATACCTGTTAAAAGAATTTAATTTATAAATTAGTTACAGTAAGAGGCTAACAACAATAATGAATAATAAAATAGAACAATTATAACAATATATTGTAATAAAACTTATATGAATGTGATATCTCTCTCTGTCTCAAAATACCTCATTGGCCTGACCTGTGGTGGCGCAGTGGGATAAAGCATCGACCTGGAACACTGAGGTTGCCAGTTCGAAACCTTGGGCTTGCCTGGTCAAGGCACATATGGGAGTTGATGCTTCCTGCTCCTCCCCTTTCTCTCTCTCCCTCCTTCCCTCTCTCTCTCTCCTCTCTCTCTAAAAATCAATAAAAAAAAAGAAAAACTCATTGTACTGTATTCACACTTCTTGTTATGTGGTGAGATGGTGCAAATGCCTCCATGATGAGATGAAGTGAGGAGAATGAGGTAGGCATTGTGATGTAGTGGTAGGCTCTATTGACCTTCTAACAGTATATCAGAAGGAGAATCATTGAGCCACAGTGATGTTATATATCTTCTACCAACAAATTTAATGCCCTTTCCATCTTATTTAAGCACTTGTCATGCACTGGGGTTGTAACTTTGGCAGTTTTAGTTACAACAGCAAAACTAGCACAAATTTTTATTCTTCACAATTTCATGAGTAGATTGATTTGTTCTTACTGAAGATTTAGCAACCTCAGAATAAGTTGATTTTTCTTTCCTTATTAAACCTAAAACTTTCACCATTCATTTAAAGCAGGGGTCTCAAACTCGCGGCCCGCGGGCCGCATGCGGCCCACAGACTAATCAAACTTCGTGGATTAGTCTGCGGGCCAGTCTGTGGGCCGCACAAAATTGGTGGGCGGGCTGCATGCGGCCCGTGGGCCCGAGTTTGAGACCCCTGATTTAAAGGAAGCACTGTAAGGCTACTCTTTGGCATATCCAATTGCCTGCATCACTACTCTAGTGCTTTGAGACCATTATTAAGCAAAATAAGGGTTATTCTAACACAAGCACTGTGATCTACTACAGTAGATCTGATCACTCTGACAGCCAGTAAGTGATTAATGGGTGTGGAGCATATACAACTTGGCGATGCTAGACAGTGGGATATTCACATTTTGGCAGGATGAAGCAGGACGATGCGAGATTTCATTGTGCTACTCAGGACAGTGCACAATTTAAAACTTGTGAATTGTTTATTTGTGGAACTTTTCATTTAATATTTTTGGACCATGGTTGAGCATGGGTAACTGAAACCGTGGAAAACAAGATTGCAGATAAAAGGTGGAAATTACTGTTAATTCACTAAAATCAAGTAGATTGTCTTTGTTCTTGGAGTTTTATTACTTTTATTCACATTTATTATGTTTGCCAGATTTACTTCTGTCTTTTCTTCATTTGCTAAGTGCCATCTGGGGAGTACAAACAGTAGTGCTGCAAGCTTTCAGAGGAAGGAGCCTCAATTTACTGGATACTTGTGGGAAAAGTGGGATTACCTATACCTTGAAGTATAAAGAAGACCTAGCCAAGCAGAAAGGTCTGGGGAGGCATTATAAACAAATGGAATGGCGTATAGGGGATGTTTAAAAGTAGATAATTTTGATTAGAGCTGAGGGTTTGTGTTGGGTAAAAAATAGTTTAAGAGGTAATAATTTGGCCTGACCAGATGGTGTCACAGTGGATAGAGCATCGGACTGTGACACAGATGACCCAGGTTTGAAACCCCAAGGCTGCCAGCTTGAGCACAGGCTCATCCGACTTGAGTGTGGGCTCACGATCTTGAGCCAGGGTCGCTGGCTTGAGCGTGGGATCATAAACATGACCCCATTGTTGCTGGCTTGAGCCCAAGGTCACTGGCTTGAAGAAGGGGTCACTGACTCTGCTATAGCCCCCCTGTCAAGGCAATCAGTGAACAACTAAAGAGACTAAGGAGCCGCAATGAAGAATTGATGCTTCTTATCTCTCTCCCTTCCTGTCTGTCCTTATCTGCCCCTCTTTGTCTCTCTATCTCTCTGTCTCTCTCTGTCACACACACACACAAAATGAGGCAATTTGGAGTCAGATAATAAAACCTCATGAGTACCTGGAAGAGATTTGAATTTTATTCTGTGGGCATATACACTTTTAATTGGAGTACATGTTCTTGTGAGGGCATAGCTATATGGGACATGGAAGTCCACAGGACAAAAATGACACATCTTCCAGGAACATCACTTTTTGGAAGATTTGGGGAGGAAATAACTTTTTTTTTTAATTCAGTGAGAGGAGAGGAGGCAGAGAGACAGATTCCTGCATGCACCCTGATTGGAATACACCTGGCAGGCCACTAGGGGGTGATGCTCTGCCCATCTGGGGCATTGCTCTATTGCTCAGCAACTAAGCTCTTCTTAGTACCTGAGGCAGAGGCCATGGAGCCATCCTCAGCACGTGGGGTCAACTTGCTCCAATAGAGCCATGGCTGCAAGAGGGAAAGAAAGAGAAACAGAGAGGGGGAGAGAGAGAGAGAGAGAGAGAGAGAGAGAGAAGCGAGAGGGGGAGGGGTGGAGAAGCAGATGGGCACCTCTTCCGTATGCTCTGACCAAGAGTCAAACCTAGGACATCCACACGCCGGGCCAATGCTCTACCACTGAGCCAACCAACCAGTGCAGTAAATAACTATTTTTATATGAAGATAGATTTGTGGAGTAGAAAACATAATTCATGTGCAATTTTAAGGCAAGATTTTAAAATCTAAGATAAAATCCTATTAAAATTCTAAAAGAAATATGTGCTTATTGTATCAAACCATTTAATCCTATGACTGCAATATCTGTAAGGCTGTATTTTCATTATTCTTGGCCATTATACTCTTTTAGTAGTAAATTTGAGCAACACAGGTTGAAGTAGTATACAGCCATTACAAATTTATTTTAAGAAGATTGAGGGGAGATAGACATAAAATCAGGAGCCCAGACAGGAGACTATTTAGAAAATTTTAAGACTCAGGTTAAAGGCAGTCCTTGGTAGGTTTTTGACAGCAGAAATGAGAAATAAACACATCAGATTAATAGACTCTTCAAAAGAAGATTGTAACAGATTTAGTGGCTTAGGATACAGAAGAGGTGGTTTACAAAGTTAAGGGAAAGTTAGAGATGCTTCCCAGGTTTTAAGCTTCTGTGATGGGGAAGCATGGTAGTGCCATTAATGGATATAATGAAGTAAGGAGTAAAGTGGGAGAGGGTAGTAAGGCAGGAAGGACCAGCAGAGGTAGTAAGGCTATGATATATTTGTTATTTGATACATTGAATTTGGGACTATACGATATCAAAAGTAGAAATTGCAGGTAGGCAATGTCAGAAGGGGAATTGGATAGAGAATCGGAAATAACATGCAGATTCAGGAATCTTATTCATGGACAATAAACGAGTCTATGAGAGTAGATGAGTTTCTGAAGGTCAGCATAGAAGAGATGATTGAAGATTGTACATTGGCCCACAATACTAAATCCTGGGAGGGAATAGGACTGTAAAGATGGATTCAAGTCAGGAATTATCTTTGGAAAGTATAATAATATTGTGGGAGCAAATGAAGGTCAAGTGTGAAAGAAGAATATTGTTATTAGTAGTAGAGAGATAAAAGGATATGTGGATGGAGAAAAGGCCTTTAGATTTAATAATTGTGAGTTAGTGGTGAAATTAGAACACTTTTGGCAAAGTAGTGAGGACAGACGGACACAATTTTGTGAATAATAAAGGAAATAAATTCTTTCTCTTTCTCTACCAGAATTATCTCCCAATTTGAGCTTTAAAGGAGAAAAATAACAGTGCTCCCAAAAGAAACAAAATAAAACATATTGTATGAGAATTGTAAGAAATTGAAAAACCAATAGAGGGAAGTAATTGATATATTAAATTAAATTATTTTGCATTTGAAAGCTTTCAATTTTATCTTTTAAAAAGCTGTTTTGGTATTGTGGCTCTAAAAAGTTTGCCTGTGGTTCTGAAAACTAAAACTTATTCTCCCTTATATTCTTTCGTGCTTTTTTGAAATAAAATATTTATGTAGGATACACATAGATCATACATATTTATATATGTCATATATTTTTTATATATGGCATATATATAGGATAACTTGAAATGAATAATGTTGAATATTTATTGACTAAGGTGAGACATTATATAACTTGGGCACTATAGTCTTTAAAAACTGAATTTAATTCACCTGACCTGTGGTGGTGCAGTGGGATAAAGCGTCGACCTGTAACACTAAGGTCGCTGGTTTGAAACCCCGGGCTTGCCTGGTCAAGGCACAAATGGGAGTTGATGCTTCCTGCTCCTTCCCCTTCTCTCTCTCTCTGTCTCTCCCCCCCCCCTTCCCTCTCTCTCTCCTCTCTGAAAAAAGTTGAATAAAGTCTTTTTAAAAAATTATTTAAAAAACAAAAACAAAACACTGGATTTAATTCAAATCTAGTAATCCTTGAGGATTTGGAATTTAAACGACTTAAAATTAGAAATAAAAATCACACTTCTCTTTGATGAATAAAATACAAGAATTTAAATTTCTATAATTTAGGGGGCTGAGTTTTTATTGAATTTGGAAACGTACATCCACGTGTCTCAGACTATTTAAACATTCAGTAACTTGAATGATTTTTAATTCTATTTGAAAATCTACACATAAGTATTAGACTCATGCTATGTCCAGGGAATCAATTATTGAACTTTAACTTGATGTTACAAATACATTCATTCTCATTATAGTCTGACAAGATCTCTTAAAATATTTTGTTTTCACAGTATTGTGTTAAAATATATAAAATGTATACAGTATAGATAAGTTAGAAAATATATGTTAAAGTAGAGTGGTACCTGGTATTAAAGTCAATATGACTTAGAGATCATGATCTACTGACTTTAAGACAGTGAACCTATTTCAATACAGTATTTCATCCTGTCTCATACATAAAGTATACTAAATATTTACTCCAAATTATTTTGTAGCAAAATGAAGCATCAGTTTTAAAATTTATATTATAGATTTTTCTCATGTTCTGTGGACTGAGTAAACTTTGATTTTGAAATTAAAATGTTACAGCATTTAAAAAAATGTTACAGCATTTAAAAAAATGTTACAGCATTTAAGAACTGTACAACTATCCTTTATACTTACTCAAGTTTAGAATTTTAGCAAGAAAACTAGTCTTTTTTAAGTGGGAAAGTTGTGAAATTAGCCCACGTGATGACTTTTAAATGAAAGTCTCTTTGTAAGTTTTTTATTTCAGAAAGTTATTAAAAAATATTACCCATTGTTTAAAAGCTAGATTGTACCATCTAAAATTGATTACCATATTACAAAGTAAATGAATAAATGATTGATGTCATAAAAACTTGATTGAGAAGGTAAATGGTGTTCTTTTTTTTTTTTTTTTTTTTTTTTTGTATTTTTCTGAAGCTGGAAATGGGGAGAGACAGTCAGACTCTCGCATGCGCCCGACGGGGATTCACCCGGCACGCCCACCAGGGGGGGATGCTCTGCCCCTCTGGGGTGTCGCTCTGTTGCAACCAGAGCCATTCTAGCGCCTAGGGCAGAGGCCAAGGAGCCATCCCCAGTGCCCGGGCCATCTTTGCTCCAATGGAGCCTCGGCTGTGGGAGGGGAAGAGAGAGACAAAGAGAAAGGAGAGGGGGAGGGGTGGAGAAGCAGTTGGGTGCTTCTCCTGTGTGCCCTGGCCGGGAGTTGAACCCGGGACCTCTGCATGCCAGGCTGACGCTCTACCACTGAGCCAACCGGCCAGGGCCTAAATGGTGTTCTTTTAGGTGATACGATATGTTTAATCTTAAATTGACGATAGTGTTAAAAATAATCCTTTTCTAAAGTCTTCCATTAGGGATTTAATACCAGATTATTAAACCACAGTAATTCGGGATGATTCTAATGTTTAATTTATTGTCTTTTAAATTTGCCTTAGTTCATTCAGAACTTTCTGAATCTGCTGGATGGATCAACATTTTGGTTGATTTGATCGAGTATAACTTTCCATTTTGAGACTTCCAACATATTCCTCTTCTCCTCTCTGGCTTAGATTTTGCTCTTGGCTTGTTATATTTACCATTTAGGTTGTTTTCCTCACATGCATCATGCCACCACCAGCCTCCTAAAGAAAACATATATGCAATTCAGTGAATACAAACTCATATGTAGTTAGTTATATTTTATTAGTATATCTTCATTTCTTATAAATATGACAGTGTATTATACATATATATCTTAATATAAAATGATCTATAAAAGTCTCATGTGCCCTACCAAAACTAAAATATCTGAGCAAGGTTAAAGGTAAATACCTAGTTGAATTAGAATAAAATTAATACTTATATTAAGATATTTTTATCTATACTGAAAATGTTTATTTGGCGTTCAGATTTTACAGAGTTGACATTGTAGATATTAGCGAACACTTTGGGAAGATAGTTTGAACATAGGGAAACAAAGTATTGATATTAGGAAAAGCATACCTGAGTAATTTTCTGGACAGTTGAAGTATCCTTTTGCTCTGTGATCCCAAGTAGAAAACACCAGATCTTTGTTTTCTGCAAATGCATTGGGGATATTGCCGGTAATCTCAACTAGGTGTAGTTTATAGTTGGTTTCATGATTTCCCAAGTTGAAAAAATATTCAATATAATGCTTGCTGTCTTTCCAGTCTTCTAGCTCAATTCGTAAAATGTAATTAGATTGCTTTATTATAGAGTATATCTTCTCTAGACCCAACCAAAATTCTCCTGAAAAGAAAAGTCATAAAAATCTGTAGATTGTTTTTAAATTTAATTTTATTGTAATTTATTGATATACATAGATTCTAGTGTCCCTCCGAATACCTTCCTCCTCCCCAGTGTTCCCCTTTGCCCTCCTCCCTGCAACACCTCCCCCCGGTTTTGCTTTTCTGTTCTCATCCCATCCTCTCATCCCCTTTCCCTCTGTCTTCTTTGCCTCTGGACCCTTTGATCCCGCCTCTGTCTCTATTCTGTTCCTCAGTTTGTATTGTTCATTGGATTCCTCAAATGAGTGAAGTCATATGGTATTTTTCTTTCCCTGCCTGGCTTAAGATCTGTGGATTGTTAACTGCAGATTAGGTACTGACATTCTTTTCTTTTGGTGACAGTTTTTTACTAGTTTAAGTAAATGAGTTGTTTTAGTCTCAAATTGCTTGGTTATTTTAGTCTCTTAAATATTTATTTTTAAAACAATCTTATTGAAGATAGTTACATAGTTACACATGTAAAAAATGTTAAAAATATTCATAGGCATGCCTAAGTCTGATTATCTTTTCTAAAATGGATATTATAAAACATATTTCATGGGTTAAACATATTAGGCTGTTATAGATATTTTTAGGTCTGGTCATTGGTAAAATATCTCATCTCTAGATCCTTGTATATCTTAACTTTACTATCAGCTATTTATTAATATCCATATACTATCAAGAGATTTGTTAAGAATTTCTAGAGACCTGGATTGAATAACAGTCATTTTAATCTTGGTTTTTGATATTTGCTTGATACATATTTTTCCTTGTAGAAAAATAAAAATAAAAATGGAAAAACATTTAAAATTAAAAAGCATAATTCTTAATAACTGTTCTCTATAATTTAAAATATTTTTGTTTGGAATTAAAAACAACATAAATACAAATATATCTTTTTTTTATTTTGTATTTTTCTGAAGCTGGAAACGGGGAGGCAGTCAGATAGACTCCCGCATGTGCCCGACCGGGATCCACCCGTTATGCCCACCAGGGGGCGTCGCTTTGTTGCAACCAGAGCCATTCTAGCACCTGAGGCAGAGGCCACAGAGTCATCCTCAGTGCCCGGGCCAACTTTGCTCCAGTGGAGCCTTGGCTGCGGGAGGGGAAGAGAGAGACAGAGAGGAAGAGAGGGGGAGGGGTGGAGAAGCAGATGGGCGCTTCTCCTGTATGCCCTGGCTGGGAATCGAACCTGGGACTCCTGCATGCCAGGCCTACGCAATAGATCCTTTTTTAATTATCACAAACTTTTATATTAAAGTATTTCAGAAAAAAAGTAAAAATTTTCTATTGATATTAAATTATTTAGAGACTTCATTTTAAGGACTGTAAGTACAAATAGTGTACTTTCTTTTTTTAAAAATGTGAGGCTGTGGCCGGTTGGCTCAGTGGTAGAGCATTGGCCTGGCATGTGAGTTTCACTGGTTTGATTTCCAGTCAGGGCACACAGGAGAAGTGACCATCTGCTTCTCCACCCCTCCCCCCCCCTTGTCTCTCTCTTTCTCCCTCCTCCTCTCATAGCCACAGCTCAATTGGTTCAAGCAAGTTGGCCCTGGGCACTGAGGATGGCTTCTTGGCCTCTGTCTCAGGTGCTAAAAATAACTCAGTTGCCAAGCAGTGGAGCAATGGCCCCACATGGGCAGAGCATCTGTCCCACAGGGGGCTTGCCGGGTGAATTCAGATCATCACCATGCAGGAGTTTGTCTCTCTGCCTCCCCTCCTCTAGCTTAAAAAACAACAACACCTCAAATATAATTTAATGAGAAGGCTGACAAAAACAGGCAAAACACTGAGATTACCATCAGCAGTGTTCAATCAGTTTTTGCTTATGACTAGAAAACAGGAAGCAAGGAAAAGTTGGCTTTTCACCACCAAGCATATAAATAACAACTACCATCAAATGGGGAAGAAATTGCATCTTTGGGAAGTAGGAATTTGGTACCAAAACTGATTTCCTATGTGCTTTTTTAAAATTAATCTAAATTTAAAGACATGAACAGAGCCACATATAGACACTCTCGTGCACAGACTTTTGAATGCATTATAAATGGCTTACCTTCTTATAGAAATAAATGAGTACTTTGAACTGAACTGTCAGCCTTTTATTTTGGGGTTCATTCACTCCTAAAAGAAAATTTGAAGCTACAAAATATTACTGAATGAATATACTGTTTAGATAGGGATTTTAACTAGTAGTTTGAATACAAAATTTTTTTTTAATGCTCAAATAGTATTGAGTGTTTAAAAATTCACTAAGACAATGAATGTCTTCCACTTTATAGTAAATGTGTGCTTCTGCATCTTTCATGGATTTTATAATGTTTTTTGGATTTTAAACCTCTGTAATTCATTTTTATTTTGCTTATTTTATTTGTTATCTTGTTTACTTTGTGATCAAAATATAGTAATTTGCATTGAGTTAACTAATTTATTTTAAATGCACACATCTTATAGTATGCACTTATAATATTTAAATAATTGAAATCTACATGGTTTATACTGTACATCTGACAGGTTCATCTCTTCCAACCTCCAAATAATTTTTAAATCTAAAATGTTAATAAGAAAATAGAGTAGTGATAAGGATGGTTTTCTTTGTTGCTCATTTATAACATTTACCATGTATGAGACTACCTAGCCCTTAATCAAAGTTGTTTTTGGCAATTATAATTATGATAATTAGAAGTCATCTTATTAAATTGTGGTACATATACTTAAGAACAGATATATAGTTGTGAATAGTATAATTCAAATAAAGACATAATAAGTGTAATTACCAACAACTGTTCAACTGTTTTAGTAAGTACTATGAAGGTTGGGACTGTTCCTCATTCACCTAATGCTCAGTCCATAATAGTTTTTCAATACTTTTTTAAAAACATAAAACAGAGAGAGAGAGAGAGAGAGAGAGACGAGAAGCATCAATTGGTTGTTGTGGCACTTTAGTTGTTCACTGATTGCTTTTTCCTATGTGCCTTGACTGAGGGGCTCCAGCCAAGCCAGTGATCTTGTCTCAAGCCAGAAACCATGTGGTCACGCCTGTGATTCCATGCTCAAGCCGGTGACCCCGTGCTCAAGCTGGTGAGCCCATGCTCGAGCCACTGACCTCAGAGTTTCAAACCTGGGTCCTCCGTGTCCCAGGTCAGTGCTCTGTCCACTGCGCCACTGTCTGGTCAGGCTCAATAAATATTTTTAACAAGTAAATGAATGAATGAATGAAGGAAGGAAGGAAGTCACCTTACCATCAAGCCTTCCAAAACCATATTTGTAGTTTTCCCAAGTTTCATTGAAGTTTTGTGATCCATCCATTCGGTGTTGAATTAATGTCCATGAACTACCTGAATATAATGAATGATAATGTGCGTTTTTAGTAGATTGATGCTGTCAGATATAACAAAATACTGTTATTTGGTTTGGTTTTAATTAGTGGCTTTGAAGGTAGTTATTAATATTGTTATGGAAGTAACATTTTATTATTTATTATGGGTCCCAAGAAGATTAGTAAAGAACAACTAATGAGTTTGTCTTAATAAACTTATTGACAATAGTCATTTCGGATTATTTTATAGAAAAAAGATGGAGAATATTGAATATATGCATGAGTAAACACATAAAAAGAACAAATATAAGTACTAGATCTATATAACTACTCACATTATATGTATTTCATTTTATATATATTCAGAATAAAGATAACAGGATCTGCTAATAGGTAATGAGTAACCTGAACTAACTATTGTCCATTTTCTTTGTAGGCTAGTTTTACCTGATTTAACATCACAGTAGACATTAAAAACTTGAGAGTTGCTGGGTCTAATGGAATAGATGCCACTTGTATGTTCACCTTTGTTATAAATGGTGGTACAGTCGGCAGGAATGTCTAGAATCAACAAAAAGTTATTTCATAAGATATAGTAATAAGAATGATATCTTTAGAGCTTGAGATTTTACTTGACATTTTATGGAATTATAGTGAGTGTAGCTTTGAACCTTTATTAGTAATATATTACTGAAATTAATGTATTACTGAAAAAGTACTTTATGTTAAAGCATTTTTATTAGATGGCATGTTATGCAAAGAGTATCAAAATAACTATTACCAAACTGATTTCTTCAGAAGGAAAGTGACAAAATGTGAATTTTAAGCATTTTTTTGCTAGATGTAAGAAGATAATAAAAAAAATACCACACATGAGACATTAATGTATGGCTTGTAAAAGGTGTCACAGATATGTACAGAAAAGTGAACATACGTGGAGGAAACTAATAGAAACATTTTTTTCTGTATGAATTATATTAAAAATAAATGTGTTTTGAAAGTATATCATTTTGTTTTGTTGGAAATTGAGACTCTGTTCCTCCATCATTTTGTTTTTCTTATGAAAATTTTCAAGCAAATGAAAAGTAGAAACATTGAAGAAAAGACCTTACCCTTTTTGTTCATATTCAGCAATTATTATCATGTTGTCATATTTGCTTTATGAACACATGTATACACAAGTACATATTTTGCTGTGCTATTTGAAAGTGATTTGCAAACATATGACCGTTAACCCCTTAGACATTTCAGGTTGCATTACTTAAACATGAGATTATACTCTTACAGGACTATAATACCAGTACTACATCTAAGATAATTAATAATAATTCCATATTATCTAATATCAAGTCTGTATTCATATTCATATATCCCTGATTATCTTAAGAATGCTCTTTACAGGATTAAGAAAGAAACCCATCAGGATCCATTTTAGGTTGGCATTGTATTTGGTGGCTTTGTCTCTTTACTCTCTTTTAGTCTAGAGAAGGCCCTAAGAGTAGGGATTTTTTGATGGAAATGTTAAAGATAGAAGAAGAATTTTGAAATAGCTTCAAGAAGGAACAAACCAAATTATCTTACCATCATGTTGTACATTTTTTGTTTCATTTAAATGAAAAGAGGGAGTAGTTCTGGGTGCTCTTGGTTTTGAAGAAAGAGAATTTTCTGTGGATTCTTGAATGCCAGTTCTTCGTAACTGATAAAAGAATATAAACCTACTTTTAAAAGTAGTACTGAATATACAATTAGGGGAATTTGGGTGAGGATATTAATAGTAAAGTTTGTATGCATATTTTAGTTTATCATGTGTTAGTTGCTTTTGATTTTTAAGAAGGTTAAACAATGCTATACAAATTTTACAGATGATCTGTTCTCAAAATATTTCATTAGGCATGTTACTTGATGAGTTAAAAAAAAATAGAGAAAGGGAGCTCTGGCCAGTGGCACAGTGGATAGAGCATCATCCTGGAGTGCTGAGGTCACTGGTTTGAGCCCAGGGTCATTGATCCTGGGGTCACCAGCTGAATCAGAGGGTGCCAGTTCCAGCCTTAGGTCAGGGCACATATGAGAAGCAATCAATGACACACCTAAGTGGCACACCTAAATGGAAATGAGTTGAAACTTCTCTCACTCCCTTTCCCCTTAAAAAAAAAAATAGAGAAAGGGAGAGCAAGAAGATTATAAAGACCAAAGCAGAGACTGCGTAAATATTTTAATGTTCTATCTATTAATATAAATAGAAGGTATATATATATACCCATACATATACTATAGATACATACTATACATATAGTATTCAGTAGCAAGGCAGATTTTAAATTTAAGTATTCTCAGTGGTAAGTCTTACTGTTTTTCAGGCCTATCATAAAGACATAGCACATAATTTGAACAAGGTTGCTTTCTTGATCATTTTTGATGTGTAAACATATCTGTAAAGGTAACACTTTGGCAGATTTATTTACTTTCATTATTTTCAATATTTCATTGTTAGTTTAGCAATAACAGTTTATTTTTATTGAAGTGTGCTAGGTTTGTGATCTATTGGCTGATAGCTTTTCTTTTTGATTGAGAAAAGTATATAGTATGTATATACTATAATTATCCTGTGTTATTAGTATTATTTTTTCCATGCCAGCATAAAGGACATTTCCTAGGACCTAATTCATAAGGATCTGTTGTAAAGTTCACTTATTGGGTATCAGTCTTTTCTACTAAGTAACTATGTGATTTTAGGGTCACTTACTTTTTATTGTTTTGGTTTCTTCATTTAAACTTGATGAAATTGGATCAGATGATCTAAGGCTTCTGTCAACTCAGAAACTCATTGTTTGAATTCTTCATACATTTTATTATTATATGTATATTTTATAATAATGAAATTTTATTTGTTATTTATGAGAAGGTTTATTTAATCTTAATAAAATATATAGGAAAAAATTTAGAAAAATAACATATATTAAGAATGAAATTATAGAAATCAAAACTACTTGGCCAAAAACATTTTGGACAATTAGCAAAAATAACCTACTAAATTATGATTCATAAATTAGCAAGAATAACCTACTAAAATTATGAGTCACAAAATTACTGAAACACAATGATGTGTTTGTTTACTGGAAATTGGTAATATTTGTTTATAATTCTTGGCAATTATTTTTTTAACCAGTCTCTTCAAGTCTATGTTCTTTTTTGGAGCCTCCTTGAATGACTAATAGTATTACAAAGATTTTAAACTGTGGTACTACATATTGGAATGCTTAGATTCTGACAGCTTTATTCCAAACAGGTATCTCCCTAACCTAGCCAGTTGTTTGCACTGTAGATTTAATTTTATTGTGGTGAATTAAACTTAATTACCAGATACAGTTTCTGATAATAACAACAGCAAGTTTTTATTGACTTCTTTTTGTGCTGAGAATGACATTACCTTTATTATTTTATTAATTCAATATATATTTATTAAGTACCTGCTAAGCATCAGTCAGTGTGCTATATTCTGGGGCAACAACAATTTAAAAAATGGAAGAAAATCGTTGTATTCATGGAGCTTACATACTAGAGCAGGGACAGACAGAATAAATAACTAAAATATAAATTATCTTATATAGAAGTAAGTACTAAGGAAAAAAGGAGTAATGAAGGAGGTAGCAGTTTTCAAGGATGGGAATAGGGGATTTTAATTTTTAAATGACTTCAGAAGACTTCATTGAGAATTCTATGTTTGAGAAAGACCGAATGGAAATAAGAGTAGGCCATGCAGAGCCAGGGAGACGAGCATTCCAGACAGGCAACAGCAAGGCAGAAGCCCTGAGATGGCAGCATGTTTGATGTTTTTCAGTAACACTGAGGTGGCTAAAGTAGAAGTGAAGTCAGTGAGATAATAAACGGTCAGCTGGAGTCTCACAGGCCATCTGAGTGAGATGGGAAGCAAGCCACTGAAGGTTTTGATCAAAGAGAGACGTGATCTAATTTAAATGTTAATAATCACTTTGGCTGCTTTATTGGGTATACTTTACATGAATTCTTTTTTCTCACAACAATCCTGTAAGTTGGATTCTTATTATGATCTTCATAGAGTAAGTGAGAAAAGTGAGAGACAGAGGGATTAAGTAATTTATTCAAGGTCACACAAAGTTTTAGGGTCAAGATTCAAGCCCTGGTAAGTTTATTAGCTTCAGAGGCTGCAAGCATATCATAATATGCTGATGTGAACCTTTTACTCACTCTTCAGCTATAAGTATTTAAAATAATTCTAGGGTTCAGTGTTTTTATAAACCTAAACTTTATGTAAAAGATTGGATATACCAATCTTTTAAAATATCGACTTACCTGATTTTCTATTTCTTTTATTTGACTATGCTGTTGGTTTAATTGTCTATATTGTTCTTCCACGGTCTGAAGAAGGTCTTTGATGCTGTTATCTTGCTGTTCTACAAAAGTCTGGACATAGGTTGTAGGTTGATTAGAAGTTTCTTTCATACTTCATTTTTGTTAAATTAGACTTTTTAATCTCCTATAACATCACAATCTAATTTTTTAAAGTTAATTGTAGATTAGAAAAATGAATATTGGTATTTTTCTCTTGTTTGCTTCTTTCAAATAGTACATGATTTTGTTTTTATGTTTTACTTAATATGTACCACTTCTAAAATCTGATTTCCTGAACTTAAACTACTTCAATTAAATAAAAAATAACAAAACAACAGTATTTTAATAGGATTAATTTTTACCATGTACTGTATTACATTTATTTATTTTAAACATGGAATAGCTTCAAATTATATTCCTTTAATATTTTACCTGCCTTGTATAATTTGCAATACTGTGTCTATATTTTATTATTTAATGAGAGTTATGATTTTCATCTGAAATGGAAAGTTTTGTTGTTTTCATATACTATAATGTTAGGGAAACAAAAACTAACTTCAAATTATAATGGAAAATTTTATTACCTGGAGGTTGTTTTTTTAAATAAAACAAAACAAAACTATTTCAACTAGGTAATCAAGTATTTAAAATAGCATGTCTTAAATATATTTTTAAAAGATCCACATTAAAACATAATCATAAGCACCTTATAATTTCTACTTACTTTAAGTGAAGTTACTTCTGGGTGTTCTTGAATTTCAGGTTGGTTTTTAATTAAATTGGTTAATTGCTCCTCCAAATGTCTCACTTTTTGTTGAAGTAGCATTTTTTCTTTTAGGACATTTTCAAGTTTTGAGTTGAGTTCAAGTGACATATTCTTCACTTCTTCATTTTTGACTTGCAGTTTAGATGTAGTTTTCCTAAGTTTCTTTTCTTCTTCTTTGATTTCATTAGTTTGCAGAGATAGATCATAAAAAGACTGATCAAATATATTGAGTTTTTCAAATATATCATTAATTTGGCCCTTAGTCTTATGGACAAAGTCTTTAAGACCATGTCCTAACTGAAGAAGGCCATTGGCTAAAATTTTTACATCATCTAACATAGCAAATCTTGATTTTCGCTGTGGAGATATGGAATCAACTGGTGAATAGTCTTGGTCAATTCTGGAAGATATAACTAGAGGAGCAATAAAAAGAAAGAGCTTAAACATGTACATTTTTATCTTAATTATTTAATTTCAAGCAATTTGGGGCTAATTTTCTCCTGCAAGCAGAACTAGATTTCTAATCTCTCTATATACCACTATTTGCCACATAAACGGTAAGGTTGGTAGGTGAATATAGTTAATCATTAAACTGTGTAAACTTGTACGAATGTAACCTTCCACACTGAGTTACATCAATGTTAAGTGAAATCAAAGAACGGAGCAACTAACTTCATAGGTCATTCTAAATTGTACTGTATTTAAATTTGCTATAATATTTTAAATTGCATTTTCAGTGTTATGAGATCTACCTGTTTTTTAAAGCTCATTTTAATTTGTCGTGTTAAAAATTTACACCAAACTCTTTTGAGTGGTAAATACATCATTAAAGTTGAGAAAAATTAATGAATTAAGTATGAATTTTCTAAATTGTATTTGTTTTTATGGAAATTGTGACCTGTCCCCCAAAATAAATCCTTTCTTTTGAAACCTTCGTCTACTTCTTTGGGTGGTATATATCAGTTCTCAGTGCTGTACTCACATGGTACTTGTATAAGCTAACATACTTATATATACATTGTTATTCATCACTGTAATTATTTGTTAGTGTATATTTTTGTTTCAAAAGATCTGTCTTAACCATATTTGTATAATATCACAGAGGCCCATATATTAAATAGCATTTCACTCCTTTTGTCCATTATATTTTATGTTTTTTATGTTCTATTTTCTTTTCTATGTACCCACTGAAAGAGCAATAGATTGTGCTCTTTTGAGGGCTAACCAGAATTAAATACTTCCAGTGTCAGAAATGATTTTCCCATTATAAAGTTTTATGATATTTGAGCTTGGTAACAATTTTGATAATATAATTTTAACAAAACCAAAATAATTGGTAGTATGTTTAACAATTAATGTTCCACTGTGCTTCTTCTAACTTAGTATTAAAAGGAAAAATACTTAATACTTTGGTTAAATTATAAGTGATTATCCTTTTTAAGTGTTCATATTAAGGACTTTCTGAGAAAATAAATCATCCCTTTAAAAAATTCCTTAGCTTGACAAATTAGTATAGTCAAATTGTTAGGAGTATGGGTTCTGGAAGCAGACTGTGTAACCTCATTTCATGTAAAATCAGCCCTACCTAAGAGAAATTTTGCATAAAGTTAATAGCTTTTTTTTCAAAGGGAAAAGCTTTAATATAATGAATTTCACTTTAAATTGTAATTGTCAACTTACACTTAACAAAATGAACCATGTCTAAATTTCTACTCTTAGAAATGCCTCCTCCTGGTATAAAATAGAGATCCTTTCTTTCGGTGATTGAGAATTAAGGGCTTTTAGATATATAATATTATAGAAGAGGTATATCCATAGTGATTGAGTATGATTATGGAGAGAGATTGGCTGAATTGGAATGCTCTGCTTTTCTTCAGGTGTGTGACTCTTGGTCAGATTACTTAGCTTTTCTGTATCTGTTTTCTTGTCTGTCAAGTGAAATTAATGTCTACTTTAATGGGTTGTATGAAGATTAAAAATTAATATTTTTAAAACACTTAGAACACTACCTAGTGCTTAGTAAACATTACATGGTATTATATATTAGCTATTTGGGGAGTAATTAGAAACAATCAATACATTTATGTGTACATATTGCAATATTTTATTGATAAAAATTACCTAATCTTATGGTAAGATGACATAAGTTGGAAAATTTTGCTAGAATCTAGGCTTTTGAAGTTTTATTCTCTTGGACCTTAACAAGGAATTAGGTCTTTTTTTTTCTTTTACTTTGAGGTGGGGAGGTAGAGAGACATACTCCCACATGCACCTCAACTGGGATCTACCCGGCAAGCCTTCTACAGGGCAATACTCTGCCTATCTGGGGCCACTGCTCTGTTGCTCAGCAACCAAGCTATTTCAGCACCTGAGGTGAGACTATGGAGCCATCCTCAGTGCCTGGGGCCAACTTGCTTGATTTGAGTCATGGATTCAAGTCATAGCTGCAGGAGAGGAATAAAAAGAGGAGAGAGAGAGAAAGGGGAGGGGTGGAGAATCAGATGGTCGCTTCTCCTGTGTGCCCTGATAGGTAATTGAACCTAGAACTTTCCCACACTGGGCCAACACTCTACTGCTGAGCCAACTTGCCAGGGCTGAAATTAATGTCTTTTTGTTTAGTCTTTATAGATGCTTTTTCTAAGTATCCAACATAGAATCATGTAAATATTTCTGTTGTTAATAGAAGTGAGGAATCTAAGTAAATAAAAATATACAAATACTTCTAATAAAGAAGAAAAACAAAAAAAACGTGCTTACCGTTACTAGTAATACATGTTATGGAATTATTATTGATATATAAAAGCATATGCTGAACTAGTGAAGAAATTTTAATTTTCTCCCTCTCTTTTTAAAGGGAAAACTTAGCATTGTTATTATTTGTCATGAAGGGCATATTTCGAAACTTGTCTTAACTAAACTGTCTACTTTTCTGCCTTAAAACTATTGACACTGCTATTTTATCTACTTTCTAGTTGAGGAATTGAGATGGGCCAACTTCTCATCTCTGTTTACTAGAAAAATCTATTTCTGTTTTTAATTTATATCCCTTACAGCACTTTAGTACAATGCCTTACTTATTGGAAAAACAATAAATATTTATTGAAATAAGAAAATGATAGTCATAACATGAGAGTTTTCCAAGCATATATTTTACATATGGTAGATGTTAACTCCTCTTTGATATAGGCGGTTCTTTTTAGAGAAAGGAATTTGAAAAGTAGCCCCTTCAAGTACATGATAGTAATTGGAAATTAATACCAAAGAGAGACTCTGTAGAGAAATTTTCTTCCATTTGAGTGATTATACTAGAATGTTAACATTTTTTGTGCAATTTAAACAATTTCTCACTTGAAACAATAAATAGATTGGAGGCAAAGTCACATATTCTTGGTTTATAATATATTGTCTCTGGGTAGAATTATTTAGATAATTTTTTAATAATAGTTTGATTGAAATGTTATTGAGTATAATTAAATGAAGAGTGTCAATGTAGGAAATATAATGAAAGTAGCAGTTTTATAAGTGGTTTATATTTATCTTTCAGGGTCTCCTGACTGAGTGCACATTGTTAAAGGCAGAATCTAATCTTTCTTTGAACTCATGCTTATTTAAATACAGCCCTGATCAAATATAACTAGTAATGTAAAAATTAAAAAATTTTATGCCAAAGAAAATAAGAAACTAAGCGAAATTAGACCCTAATATAAGGATTTCTAGTTTCTAAGAACTAATATACAAAATTTTTAGCGACATAGAAATTTAGGACATTTGGCAGTCTTGTTTGAATTCCAAGCAAAGCAAAGTCCCTTATCCTCCCCCAGATTGTGCAATCTTTTGTACATACGACTTCCAAAGAAAACAAAAGGCATTTTGGATCTTTTGACTATAGTATTCATTTAATTTCTCTCTTTTTAACTGTGATCATTTGTTTTGAATTAATGTATTTGGTAGAAAGATTCTGAAAGTAAATGAGAAAAACATTTATAAATAGAAATGTTTATATTAACTAAAGAACAATGCCAGAGCAATTCATTAGCTCCCATTTCCTATCTATTTTTTTGGAGAATTATTTCTCCTCTGCATTGGCAGCAGGGACTATTAAAGGTGTGTAAGATGCAAGATCATAAACTGGACCTGAAGTCAATGGAGAGTAATATGTGATTGTCTCATAGTAGCTATCTAAAACTGTTTGTTATACTTAAACATATTGCTGTACATGTTTTTGAACAATATGTGGAATGTTATACCTCTTTAATCCTTGATCACATTTATACAAAAACTGCATTTATAAATGTCATCATAAGATAATATTAGAATTGTCTTTTAATTTTTTAATGTTTCAGTGCATACTCACTTATTTCCCAAAACCCTCTTGCAGAGGAAATATCATGTGATTTCAGCTCTACCCCTTATTTGGTTATATGTGAAAATTACTTAATTTTTCTGGATCTTATTATTCTGAAAAGTTGGGATATATTTGATTGCTGTCTGTTTGAATGATTGCTCTAAGGATCAGATAAAATATTGTATTTGAAAATGATTAGCGTAGTGGCTAGCAAATATTAATAATTCAGTATTTGTTCATCTTTCTCTTTTGTGACATGTAGTGATAGTGTTTAGATATGTATTCACTACTGTGTGTACTATTGCCTTCACAGAAATCTTCTCTACATATACCCTCAGAGTCTCAATTTTGCCAATCGTCAAGGTTCGGCCAGAAATATAACAGTGAAAGTCCAGTTTATGTATGGGGAGGATCCGAGCAATGCCATGCCGGTAAGAAATGTTCTTTACTTTTCTGTTCTTCACTTATAGTTTAAATAGATATTCTATGGGTATCAGTTGGTTGGTAGCTCTAAACTAGAAATCAATGTGATCTTGTAAACAGATTTCTAATTGCATTATGTCCTGTACAGATAGTAATAAATTTACTTGAAGTCCTATTTATTGAGGATCTGGTATATGCAAGGCACTCCCAAAGATACAAAGATGAATAAGACTTGTAATATAGAGGATAGAAGACAAATACATAAATTTCTAAAATAGTGACTTTGAAAAGAGTCAGTCAAAATTACCTAGGGCAGTAGTTTTCAACCTTTTTACTCTTGGGAACTAGTGCAAATAGAATTATTTCAGGGACCGCTAAGGCAGAAATCACCCTGAGCATAAGCAAATTTGATTAAGATCATTGGGTCTGTAATCTTCATACAACATCAGGGTGGTTAATTCTTTTGAAGACCTACATGAAATTGCTGGCAGTGGTTGAAAAACACTGATCTAGAGAACTCTAACAAAACACAGATGCCTTCCCTTCATCTGGGAGTCTGTGATTCTGATTTCCTTCTTTAGAATAAAAGGCCAGGCAAGAGTCAGAACAGGCTGTGGTATACGTAGTTTGAAAATGTTCTCCGGTTGATTCTACATCTGTTTCTTCTCATCTTTGTTGAGAAACTGGCAATAGCTCTTAACTTTGGCTGCATAACACACTCACCTATAGAGCTTTAAACACTACCAGTGCCCAGACTGAATCTCATTCCAATTAAATTATAATCCCTGAGTATGGGAACCAGGCAGGTATCAGTATTTAAAAATCTCCCCTAGGGGGTACATTTTGCAGCCAGTATTGAGAACCAAGTATGTACTAATTGTAGAAGGTTGTTATAGGGATTCAAAGGCATAGGTTTTCATTGGTAGGAGAGAATGCCTGAAAGGTGGTGAAAATGTTAATGGCAGCAGGTCTAAATGGTGGGGGGAGGAAAGCAATTCAAGTTGGAGAATGTCCTGCAACAGAGGCACAAGGGTGAGTGGTCAGTGAACCAGAGCACTGGGAGGTAAGTCAGAAACTACGAAGATAAGTCCGGTTGAGGCCAGACTGGGGGATTCTTGACTGCCCAAATTATGCCAGTATTTGTGGGACACTAACGAATGCGAGTTCCATGGTAGTTGATTTTTGGCTCAACCTGAAGTTAGTAACATATAGGAGCACAGCTGTCACTGTAGTTGTTCAACTTCTGACAGTCCTAGTGGAATGCAGATGAGCTAAAAATAGGTACATTGTTAACAGTTTTATTTTAGCTTTCTGTGATAGTCATTTGGATCAAGTTCTGATTTTCTATGAACTAGGAAAGCTGTGTCTTTTCTTCTTCCCTATTGCCCCAATTTCATCAGCGTTTTTAGACCTTGACAGAACAAGCACAGATTATTCATCTTTGTATTCTATGGCAGCTATTTCAGAGTCTTACATATAATACATGTTGAATAAATATTTGTAGAATAAACATAGAATTTATTTTTGTGGTTTGAATTAGCACTTTGTGCTCTTTACTAGCTCTTTATTTTTGCTGAAGGGATAAATGTACTCTCATAGTTGAACAGATACTGGATTGTGAAAACAGATCTTTTGTTTTCTTTTATGTGAATTGCCATATGAATTTGTTTATGACAAATGTAATATATGTACAATAATCTGTTTTATTGTTTGCCTAACAAAACTCCTTGTCTTAGCATCTACCTGGCCTCCTCTACAGAGCCCTAGCTGCATCCAGCCACATTGACAGTTAGACCACTCCCTCTTTTGGTGCTGCCATAGCATCTTCTCCCTTCTTTTATGGGCCTTATCGCTTTATGATTATATGTTTATTTCTTCATCGTGTCCACTAGAGTGTGAGCTCCTTGAGGGCAGGGACCATGTCTTACTCATATTTATATCTTGATGCCTATTGTAGTGCTTGGCACATAATTGATGCTCAGTTCATATTGATGAATGATGTCAAATGGTCAAAAAAGGAACACTTTCCACTGTGTATCATTCATTTTGTGGAAATGAGTTACTTTGTGAAAAATGATAGCTTCTCAGAGGGAAAAGGCACTGTATTCCTTTGTGTATTATTACCCATGTAAAATATAATGCTTTTATGTTTATGTGAGTGGCTAGTTTGAAGGAGTATATAAACAGACACATTTTGTTTATTTTTTTAAAAAAGGACAAAGATAATTGTTTTTAGCATATAATGTCAATATGATAAAACCATAAACTCTAAATCTGACACTGGAACATTTTATAAAAACAGTATTCTTAGCAAATTGATGAAATTAGAGTTATCTAGGAGAGTCGTAATTCTTATACTTTACATACTCTTAAAATAAAAGAACCTGCTTGAAATACTGCAAAAGGAGACAAAATACCTGTTAATATGTTCTTTTTATTTTGAAATGGTGCCAGTTAATCCCTTTGTGTAAGGAAAATACTGGAGGATTTATCAGTTGTATTGATGGAAGTGTGATGACATGTCTACATTCCTATTCATGCCTTTGTAGAGATGGCTGGCCAGATGTAAGAGTTAATCTATGGCTAGATAATATTGCAAGCCTGCCTCACGAGAATCATAGCTATGACCGTGATGTCATTAAGCCATTGTTCTAATCAGCTGCCCTAATTAACTACTGCTTGCTGTTAGAATTCAAGAGGCAGATATATAAGACTTATTTTACTGCTAACCCTTCTCCAAAAGTAGTAATGCATTTTTTTTAATGTGGTGGATTTTTTTTTTAATCATGTATAAGAATGTAAAATGGAGCTTCCCCTCCATTGTAGAGTAGCTTGCATGGAGTACTGGAAGCAAAAGATACCTAAAACAGGATTTTAAAATATCATTTATAAATAATGGCTTCAGAATGGCTGCTGTGTTAGTGGAGAAGCCCCCAATTTGTATAGTAGATAGTTGTCACCATTCTAGGACCATATTTCTTATATAAATTCCAAATGATGTGCTACATCCAGATTTTAAAATGTATTCTTCACCTTCTTAAAAAAAAAAAAAAGAAATGTACTTTTTTGCCTAATAAATATAAATATAATGAATAGAAAATTTTTGAATGTTTGAATGTCAGATCATATGGGTCTATAACTGAAAAGAAATTTATAATTAAGCAATTGAATTTATTAATGAATGTCAGTCAGTAGGCACATTGTTCTTCACTGGGCTGATTTTGCCCATTGTTCTCAAATAGTTATTAAACCAGACAAATTCTTACATAGATATGAAACATCCAGCATTTATTACAACAAAGTTTCAACATGCTGTTATTTGTTACAGGTAATCTTTGGTAAATCTAGCTGTTCAGAATTTTCAAAGGAAGCCTATACAGCCGTAGTATATCATAACAGGTACCGAATTCAAATATTTCTTTCAAAGTTACTCACTTCTCAGTGGCATTGTGAGCACTCACGTTAGTGTGTTTACCAAATGCTTTGCTGCACTGAAGGTGCAAACTCAAGACAGCTGACATCAAAGTTATAATTTTCAACATGTAGGTCTACATTTTCCAAAGACATCTCAAATATAAGACTTTATACACAAAACATCTTTTCTATCAAATTCTCTGATCCTTTCATTTTTATTATATTACTATTGATTATCTTTGTGGCTACTGGTCCTTTGGTCTTTACCTATTATATTCTCCTAACACTTTGTAGCTTTACTTAACTCTGCTGAGCTTGAACTCATTAGTCAGTTAAATTGATGGTATTTTTAAATCAGAGGATTCTTTTAGTCTTGTCATTTTTCTTCTTTGAGAAATTGTTAACTTTGGATTATCTTTAATTTCTGCTTCTAGTCTTTCTTTTTTGACTGAACACTGTTGGATAAAAAGCACAAAATTGTACCAGTCAGGACTATCACAGATTATTTTCTCATGATGGGGCAATAGCAATTAATTTGATCTTCTTTCAGCCCCACAGATTACTCTTTGGCAATCTTTTTGTCATCACTTTTTACACTCTCTCTCATTGTGCAATAGTTATTTTGTTTTTCTCCCCCTTCTTCTAGCTCCTACTTCTTTTCTGTTTGGTTTACTCCTAGCTTTCCTACTTTACTGAGTCCATCCCACTTGAGATTCATCAACATTTCTGCTCTTTACCTCAGATTGTCTTTGCACTGACCTGCCTTTTCTTCTGTTCCAAAGGCAGTAATGGCCCACACCCTGCTCTGTGTGAATTTTTTTACTTCTGTCCTCAATCTTATCCAGCTTCTTCCAGAATATGCCTTCATCAGTTATTTCTTCTTTTGCATCATCAGTCTCCTGTTTCATTAGCTCCATCTCTCATTGTCAAAAAGAAGCTTAAGTTTCTTATTCTTAAAAAACAAAGTAAAATTCTTTCTGCAGTGCTGATGTGGTTTTTCCTTTCCCTCCTTAAAACTTTCTTATTTCTCATCTTTATTTATGGTCCTCTCTCAGTTTTCTTCTATATCTTTGAATACATTTTTCTTCTATATTAATTATTTTAATTATTTCTTTTAAGAGTTGACATTCCACACAAACCACTAAGGTTTTGTGCTTAACCCTTTTCTTTCTATAAAATTCTCTCTCTAAATAATTTTATATGTATTTTTCAGAGCTACATTCAATAAAAATGCCCCTGCTTTTACCTTTAGTTCACAACTTTTATTTTCAGTTATAACCTTCTGTCTGAGGTACAGACATGTATTTTCAGTGCCTGTTGGGCATGTTCATTTGGGATCTCTGCTGCCTTCTCAGTTTCTAGGTGTTTATTCCTGACCCTCTTCCAGACCCTATTTCTATCTGTTAATAGTACCACCAATTTTCCGGTTATTCTGAATCAAACTTGAAGACATCCTTGCCTTCTTCTTTTCTTTAAAATTCAATCATCTTTTACATCTTGACTTTTTCTGCCTCATCACTCAGCATGTTCTGTGCTGTCCTGTTTCTGGACATTTCTTTGATCTTTATTTTTATTATATACTGATTCCCTCTACTTACTGACCCTTTATCATTCTTTAATGGCCACATTATATATCTCTTCCAAAATACAATCCCCTGATCCAAAATTTTAAGAAATTGTTGAACTCTGTTCTCCAAGTATTTAACCTTATAACCTTTATACCAGGGGTTGGCAAAATTTCCACACAGGACCAGATAGTATATATTTAGGTCTTGTGGGCCATATGGCCGCTGATGTACTACTCAGTCCTGCTGGTGTAGTGCAAAAGCAGCCATAGACAGTAAATAAAGTTGCAACTGAATGAGCATGGCTATCTCCCAATAAAACTTTATTTATGGACACTGAAATTTGAATTTCGTATATTTAATGTGAAATAAAAGGTTTACCAGAAAGGTCTGTCCGTTTTTAGAATAAAACAAAATACAAATTTTTTTTACTGTCAATAAACTTTATTAAATAATAATAATATATTTCCACACCAATCCTATCTTCCGAATATGGTCTGAAATGGTTTACTGATCTGAATTAAGCCTTTCTGCGATCTCCGATGTTGTCAGAAAGGATCTGGCTCCAAAATGACTTAACAACATCGTCATCGATCAAAGATGGTCACGTAGAATGTGGCTTATCAGAAAGGTCGAAATCACCTGTTTCGAATTTTTTGAACCATCTTCTGCATGTCTTATCAGAAACTGTACCTTCACCAAACACTTTCAATAAATTTCTATATGCTTCTGTAGCATTTCTTTCTTGTTGAAATTCGTAGAAAATACAGTGGTGTAAATGAACTTTATCAGTAGTCATGGGTACACTATCGCTTCACACATAAGACTAATGTGAATCAATTTTGTTTTAGTTAATTTGCTACATCAGTAGGTATACATTAAGTGATAAAAATAGAGAGGCACACATGTGCCAAATAAACATGTGCTTATGTGTCGAAACTTGTTGTGATAGAAACGGACAGAACTTTCCGGTAGACCTTATATTATTCTTTTGGGTTTTTTTTTCCAACCATTTAAAAATATAAAATTCATCCTTAGTTTGTAGTTTATACAAAACCAGGCAGTTGCTTGGATTTGGCTGGTGGGCAGTAGTTTGCCAACCCCTACTTTATAGGATAGCTATTGTTATACATGTATCTTATTTATATTTCTACTAAATTATGTATATATTTTAGAGTAATTATTTTTTTCTGTTCATCTTTAAAACCACCACAAAAGTTATACACTGCCTAACCTAAAGGAGGACAGTTAACTTGCTGATGAAGAACTGGTAGATGTATAATTTTCCATAACAGTCTTCACATAATACAATTTGAGGAAAGACATGAGCTGTAAAACTCAATACAAGAAAAGATATTGATAAAGAAAGTAGTAATTTCTAAAAGTATCTCAGTTTGTGGCTCAGTTATTTTTGTTGCTCTTAGCATTAGTAGAATTAAAATGACAGTACCATCTAACATTGTTAGTAAATTCAATTTTTTCCTATTTCGGTGATGACTAGTGAGATTAGTGATAAAATGTATAGCATCTTTTATCCATCAAGTTCTCAGATAGCTAGTATTAGCTATCTTTCTTGTGGGTATTAAAAACCTTGTTTCACTATTTCTGTGATTGAATCTATATCAATTAGCATTTTAGAGGCTTATTTGAGAAGGATATTTGACCTCTTAGCATCAGAGAAAAAAAATCCTAATTAGTTTTTGGTGGGACAGCTTTCACCTTAAAGGTAGTTGGAGTTGCCTGACCTGTGGTGGCACAGTGGCTAAAATGTCGACCTGGAATGCTGAGGTCGCCGGTTCAAAACCCTGGGCTTGCCCAGTCAAGGCACATATGGGATTGATGCTTCCTGCTCCTCCCCCCTACTCTCTCTTTCTCTCTCTCTCTCTCTCTCTCTCTCTTCTCTGTAAAAAAAAAAAAAAAAGGAATAAATAATGTCTTAAAGGTAGTTGGAGTAATATGGTTTGATGCATTTCCATTGAAGATAACTGAGAGATACTAATTGAACATGGAAGGTTGGGATGCTAAGGTTCTATCCCTTTTAAGCCTATATCATAAACAGCAGCCTTGCTTTGCTATAAAATTCTCAGTGAATATTAAGATGAAAATTCCACTGGTTTGATCAAATATGCTATTTGCTTTATGCTTATAGTGGCTGGAAGCACTTTTGAAATATGGGCAAAAAGTAATTTGTGGGTGTTCCCTGGCTTCCTTCTTTCTTTCTTTCTTTCTTTCTTTCTTTCTTTCTTTCTTTCTTTCTTTCTTTCTTTCTTTCT
This sequence comes from Saccopteryx leptura, assembly GCF_036850995.1. Taxonomy (NCBI): domain Eukaryota; kingdom Metazoa; phylum Chordata; class Mammalia; order Chiroptera; family Emballonuridae; genus Saccopteryx; species Saccopteryx leptura. Next base: position 136,244,074 of record NC_089505.1, on the reverse strand, counting down.
TTCTTTCTTTCTTTCTTTCTTTCTTTCTTTCTTTTTCTTTCTTTCTTTCTTTCTTTCTTTCTTTTCTTTCTCTCTCTCTCTCTCTCTCTCTCTCTCTCTCTCTCTTTTTCTTTCTTCTTTCAGCTGCTAGTCAATATATTAGGCAATGTTTTGGTAACATTATTTATTTGGCAATGAGATAATTGATATAAGACATTCTATAGAGAGCCCCACTTGATACTAAGTTGTATAAAGATACCTTTTTTCTTTTTTATAAAAAGATAATACAAGTTAGTCTTAATTTGAAGCTCTACTCCTATAAAAGAAAATTTTTTTCTATAGTATAATTTTAAAATATATACTTATATAAATTTTTATTATTGTTTTATGTGATGTGTATCAGAACTGGTTTATAATTATAGAAAGCCTTGCCCTAGTCACCTCTTTTATAGTTTCCAATCTAATAAAAATCGCAGCATCAAAGTAACAATTATTAATAAATTTTCAATAAATAGGAGTGCTTAGCCCATTAATAAAAATGGGAGGAGAATTTTCAGAAACAGTGACAGCTCCCTCATCTGGAAGTAAGAGTTACTTATTTGGGAATAAAGAAAAATATTTGGACTAGAAGAAAAATTAAGCATGAATCCTAAAATTATTTTAAAATTACTCAAATACAAATGCAATAATTATTTATTTTGAAAAAATTACTATTGATCTTTTTTTTTTGTATGAAGGTCTCCTGATTTTCATGAAGAAATCAAAGTTAAACTTCCTGCTACTTTAACTGACCACCATCACTTGCTTTTTACTTTTTATCATGTTAGTTGTCAACAAAAACAAAATACTCCTCTTGAAACTCCTGTTGGATATACAGTAAGTGTATTTTTGTTAAACACTTATCTCTTAAATATTATACTTATTTCTAGGATCAAGTTGGTATAATATTTCTTATCTGATTCTCCACATTGGTTAAGAAGAGTCACTGTAACAAAAAAATGCTTATTAATATAATTAATTGACTGACATGTCTAAACGCTTATGTGTTGGTCCTGATATACCCAACAGTACAGTATGAATAGTTTTGGTTTTAAGGGTTCTCCAGAAAAGAATAGTTTCAATGTAAAATGATTTAAAAAGACATTTGGCAATTATATACTTTTAAGTAAATACAATTTTACTTTAATTAAAGGCAATTAAACCCTTGAGTATTTTTTAAAAAAATCATTATGATCAAATTGCAAAACTGAACCTAAGGTGAAGGACATTATAATAATATGCTATTACAATTTTGTCAGAAAAATCATACCTCGATTCAAAAGAGAAGAGTTAATATTATATTTATTTTTTGTCTATTGCTGTTTGTGACATGAATTTTGCTAAATGAGAGAAAATAAATTTATGTTCATACTTTAAAATTTTTTTCCAAAATATTTGAATGTACATTTCACCAAAGATGATACATAAAGAGCCATTAAACACAAGAAAATATTTTTAACATTATTAATCACTAGAATATTGTAAATTAAAACCATTACACACCTGCTAGAATTGTTAAATTTCAAAGGACTAACCATACCAAGTATGGGTGAGGATATGGAACAACTAAAATTCTACATTGCTGATGGTAGTAATATCTACCACATTAGAAAAGACTTTGGCATTTTTTTTTATAATTGGACATACAGTTATCATACAATTCCGCAATCCTACTTCTAAATATTTACCCAAGTGCAGTGAAAACATATGTTCACACAGAGACTTACACACTATGTTCATTCCTGCCTCATTCATAAGGGTCAAAAATTTGAAAGCAACACAAATGTCCATCATTAGGAAAATGGACTAGTATATCCATTGAATAGAATGCTATTCAGAAGAAAATACTTAGAATTACTGATACATACATCTTGTGAATGAGTCGCATAAGCATTTTGCTGAGTGAAAGACAACAAACCACAGAACAGTATATATATACTGTATGATTCCACTTATATAAAATTTTAAGGTAGAAAAGCTAACCTAGAGTTACAGAAAACAGTTTAGTGTTCCCGGGATCATAGTTGGGGAGAAAGAGAATAAATGCAAAGGGGAAGTTTTGTGGGAAAATTTTGAGACTATGGAAATACTTAATATTCTTAAAATGTTTTTTTATATTTATATCTAATCAAAAAATTTTTTTCTTATTTACATTGACGCTATTAGCCCAGTTTAAAATTGATACACTTTGTGGCCTTTTTCTACTGCCAACTTTCCCTTGGCTAATAAGGACTTTCTAGAGATTTAAATACTGCATAGTTAGTTAGTACTAATAATATCTTATGCAGCATCTTTAATAAAATATTGTCAGGGAATCTTTGGAGAAATTATGAAGTCACATAATTAAATAATTAAATCCCTTCTGTGCTTGGAGATATGAAACAAATGTGGCTCATATCAAGTTTTTAAAACAAATTCTCCAAATAATTACTTTTGTAACAAATATATTTGATGAATATTGTTTCTTTTTTAAAAGTGGATACCAATGCTTCAGAATGGACGATTAAAGATTGGGCAGTTCTGCCTACCGGTCTCACTGGAAAAACCACCACAGGCTTATTCTGTACTGTCTCCTGAGGTCAGTATCTCTCACGTTGAAATTCTCCAGTTTGAATGAAATGGGTTTTTCATTACAAAGATTTTTTTCTCAGATAAAATTGTGCAATTCTATATATATGTATATTGATAATTAAGTAATAATATTTTTTCTCATAATTAAAATTATAGAATACTTAGCTTTTATTCTATTTTTAAAAATACACATATAGTCATTTTATTTATTTATTTATTTTTTATTTTTTTGTATTTTTCTGAAGTTGGAAACGGGGAGGCAGTCAGACTCCTGCATGCGCCCGACCAGGATCCACCTGGCATGCCCACCAGGGGGCGATGCTCTGCCCATCTGGGCGTCACTCTGTTGCAACCAGAGCCATTCTAGTGCCTGAGGCAAAGGCCATGGAGCCATCCTCAGCGCCTGGGCCAACTTTGCTCCAATGGAGCCTTGGCTGCGGGAGGGGAAGAGAGAGACAGAGAGGAAGGAGAGGGGGAGGGGTGGAGAAGCAGATGGGCGCTTCTCCTGTGTGCCCTGGCCGGGAAATGAACCCAGCATATAGTCATTTTAAATCAAAATAATACATGAAATAGAAACTCAGAGAAATGATAAATTTGGAGAATTTTTATATTGTAACATGAGAAGCTTCTTTAAATAAATCTTTTTTTTAGGAGATAATACTTAAGTAAAAGGCTGGAGAGAGGAGAACAAATTTCATTTAATTTTTTAGAATCATTTTGTAATTGAAGACCATGTATGTGAAAATAAAGTAGCTGTCAACATACTACTTTAAGAGACATTAGCAGCTTTGTGACTTGAAGGAAACAAAAACATTGGAAAAAATCTCACTCAGGAATCACAGTTGTCACTGTTCAAAAACCAAAGTGCCCTTTGAGGGAACTACTACATGGGGAGTAACAATGCCACTTAATGCTTGAACCATAACTATAAACATTAACCTGATATATGTATTGTGAATGATGCCCTGGTGGTATTTATTTTCAGAATATTATTTGGAAAGTATTAACAAATGAATTAATATTGTTTTATTTTATTTATTTATTTATTTATTTATTTATTTATTTATTTATTTATTTATTTTTGAGAAAGAGAGAGGGACAGAAGGAATAGACAGGGAGAAAGATGAGAAGCATCAGAACCTTAGTTGTTCATTGATTGCTTTTTCATGTGTGCCTTGACCATGGGGGGCTCCAGCTGAGCTAGTGACCCCCTTGCTCAAGCCAGTGACATTTGGGCTCATGCCAGTGACTTTGGGCTCAAGCCAGTGACTTTTAGGCTGAAGCCAATGACTATGGAGTCCTGTCTATGATCCTATACTCAAGCCAGCGACTCTGCGCTCAGACTGATGAGCCCACGCTCAAGCTGATGACCTTGGGATTTCAAACCTGGGCCCTCAGCATCCCAGGCCTATGCTCTATCCACTGTGCCACTGCCTGATTAGGCAGTATTGTTTGTATTAAAAAAAAAAAGAAGCAATATAATGCTTTGAGCTTATTTCTTACAATTATCTCACTCTGCTATAGCCACAGAGCACAGCCTTCGCTGTCCTTCGGACATGAAAAGAGCGTTCCCGTAACAAGCTCTGTGCACCTCCCCGGGCTGGCAATGCTTTCTCATGGGCCTGCTTCTCCATTTCATCCCGATAGCCACTTCAGTGCCACCTTCAGAGAGGTTGTCCCTACCTGTTTTAAGTAGTAGCCTTCACCATGTTTTATCTCATTGCTTTGCTTTTATCCTCTTAATACTTACCATTGACTTTATAGATTATGCATCTTTGTTTATCTATTTATTATCTATAGAATATAAATCCATGAGGACAGGGACTTTTTCTTGTGCACTGCTGTATCTACAAGAACTTAGAATACTGCTTGGTTCATAGTTGACAGTCAGTAAGTATTTATTAAATGAATGAGAAAAGACGGTAGGAATTAAAAATATGACTCTCCCCCCCCTTCCCATATCAATCACTGAGTTTTCCAGTGACACATTTTTTCAGAAAAATAAGTTAGTCTTCTGCCAGGGGTAGCATTATTTTTCAAAAGGAAATATTTTAAAAGAAAATATAATTTTATGGAAGTTGTATATTTGTTTTTATTTGATTTGCAAATGAATGGTCAGCTTTCTAAAAGGGGGCTGGTGGTTTCTTTCTAGCTATGTTGTGTATGCTCATATGTAAAGAACATCGTGATGATTTGTAATTGACTATAGACAGATGTATGGCTGATTGATATGTGAAATAAACTGCCTGGTTAAGTACTTACACTTATTTTAATTACTATATTAAAAGGAAAGTCTATCTTAGCATTATTATTATATTTAAAGAAAAGTAAATATTATTAGTTTTAGTGCTTAATTTAAAATATCTAAGAGATAAGTTTTTAAACATTCAACCTTTATAGGTCATTGCCCAGTGCAGTTTAGTATTTACTCTCCTGGCTGAGTTTGAGCTTTATTTGATTCAGAAGGTCAGAGACCTTCTGATATGTATTAACTTAAATAGTTCTTTGGGCCCTAGAATATGAAGCTTGGCATAGGAGCATGCTTAAATACTGATAAACTAATTTTTATAACCAGTGAACTATTGTTTTATGATATTTGACTTAATGATGACCATTTCCAGTGATCAGTGGTCATTTTCTTCTTAAAACTGGGTAAAACGGGCCCTGGCCTGTTGGCTCAGCAGTAGAACATCGGCCCTGCCTATGGAAGTCCCAGGTTCGATTCCCAGTCAGAGCACACAGGAGAAGCACCCATCGGCTTCTCTACCCTTCCCCCTCTCCTTTTTCTCTCTCTCTCTTCCCCTCCTGCAGCCAAGGCTCTATTGGAGCAAAGTTGGCCCGGGCACTGAGGACAGCTCCATGGCCTCTGCCTCAGGCACTAGAATGACACCTGTTGCAACAGAGCAATGGCCTAGATGGGCAGAGCATCGCCCCCTAGTGGGCATGCCAGGTGGATCCCAGTCAGGCACATGCAGGAGTCAGTCTGCCTCCCCATTTCTCACTTCAGAAAAATACAAAAATACCCCCCCCCCAAAAAAAAACAACACCAAAATGGTAAAACAGAAGGAAAATCTTTGTGTGGCTTTGTTTCACTTCATCTTCTTGGTTGTTAACTGTTTGCCCCTCAAATATTCATGTGCTTTTCATTCTGAACCTGTGAGCACTCTTCTTAGGCAGGACCATTGGTTGCAGTGCATGTGAACGGTACTCCCAAAATTAGGTATAGTGTAGAAGAACTTGTACAAGATTAAGATGCTCTTGACTTTTACTGTTAGTTGATGAATCCTAAATCTGGATCTCTGTTCATCCATTGTTTTCCAGTTATTTGTCTGGTAAATTAAAATGCCCAATGATGTCTCTAGTAGGATGTTCCACAGATAACCTTAAGCATAAACTGTCATCTATACAGTGAATGGTACAGTAGTAAAAATAATGATACACAGTAGATTTAAATATCCCAGTAGGATATTTATACTAAAACATAAAAACAAACAATGTAGCAACAACCAAACTTAGTATGTAGCTTATCCATCAGTAATTGTGTAGAAAATAGTTTGGAAAATATACATCAAATTAAGCAAAGTTAGTTCTTGAAGGGGTGTGGGGTTGTAAGAGTTTTTGTTATTTTAAACCTAATATACTTTGAACGGCAGTGTAGCATAAATTCCAGGGTTTAACTATTGGCTCCACCACTTCCAGTTGTGGGACCTTGGGTAAATTTCTTAATCTCTGCTATGGACTGAATTATGTCCCCAATTCGTATGTTGAAGCCGTAACCCCCACATGTGACAGTAGTTGGATATTTGGCTTTTGGGAGGGAATTAAGTTTGGATAAGGTCATGAGGGTGAGGTCCTCATGATAGAATTAGTTATAAGAAGAGACACCAAAGAGCGCTCTCTCTCTCTCTCTCTCTCTCTCTCTCTCTCTCATGAGGACACAGTGAGAAGGAAGCCATCTGCAAGCCAGGAGGAGGTTCTTACCAGACACTGACCATGTTGGTGACTTGATCTTGGACTTCCAGTCTTCAGACTGTTAGAAAATAAATTTCTGTTGTGCTTATAATAAAGGGTCATGTTGATGACTGAGTGATTTAATGGTATGCAGAGCATTTAGAATGGTGCCAGGCATATAAAAATATAAGTAGTGTTTGCTATTGTTATATGCCAATTCTTTTACCACACTGCTTGTTAGAATATTTTAAGACAGCAGTTCTTACTTTATCAAGCACCAAAATCACCTGGAGAGTTTGTTCTAACACAGTTGTTGAACCTTACTCTCCCTCGCCCCAGTTTCTGATGCAGTAGATCTGAGTTGGGGGTTAATTATTTACATATCTAACAAGTGCCCACATGATGTTTGTGTTGCTTATCCTTAGTTCAAACTTTGAGAATTGCTATTTTTAAAGAAGTATGTGCTCACATTTTACTTCTGTATCCTATTTTTTTATATATAACTGAAAACAGTATTTCAGGATGAAAGAGCTAGTACTGTTTCTTGCTTTAAGTAGTTTAAATTCACCAGCTTTTTCCCTCCAAAATATTTCTAAACCTATATTTCTTACCCCAGTAGAGATATTGCATTTTCTACCTATCTGTGTTGAATTATTTAACAGGGAGATAATTTTATTTGGTGTTCTTTTCTACACATAAAAATATATGAAATTATGGAAAAGAAATCCCTCTTTTTTTCTTTAATTTTTTTAGCTGAGACTTTCTATTTTTGTCATTTGTTTCATGGATATTCATAACTGCTAGTTGAAGTTTTTTTTTCTTTATTTTAAAATGATAGCTGCTATCAAATCTGTCCAACATCTGTGTCATCTTAGAATTGGCATCTATTGTCTTTTTCTCATTTAAGTTGATGTTTTCCTGGTTCTTTGTATGGTGTGTGACTTTTTTTATGGTATTGGGAACATTATGGATATTACAACTCTAGATCTTATTTATGTTTTAGCAGTGGGGTAGGGACTGTTGCCCGCTTAAATGTCCACATTCCTCATGCCGCAATATGTTGGGGTCAGGGGTTTTTATGGGGTCGAGGTGGGATTTCAGGCTCTCCAGTAGACCTCTGATGACACTTCTCTGACTGTGAGGGGGAGGGGGCACCTTGTTACTGCTTTCCTCTGGGCCTCTACTGACATCACAGTTGGTGGGGGTAATACTGGACTAGAATCAGTCCTACCTCTGATAACCATCAATGTGTGTGGGAAATGGTGAGGATCGTGCACCTCATTACAGCCAGCTAAGGGTGGACACCCAGGTTCCCCATTCAGCTTATGGAGAGGAGGTGGTACTGCCATTTGTTTCTGTCAAAGCAGGGCAGTTATTGGCTGTGACTAAAGAGAGCAGCTTTTCTTGGAGCTTTTTCTGTCTGCTCCTTTTGGCCCTTCTGGCTCATCAGCTTCTATAGCACCTAGTCTAGGGTATATGAGGCAAAAATAAAACCCAGGGAACACCGCCTTATAGGTCCTCCCATTCTGGGGTCCCTAGCCTGCCTGCATTCTTCTGTCTACCTTTCAGTCTTTATGTTTATTTTATGTATCATGTTCAGGGATTTTTTAGCAGTACTTAGCAGGAAGAATAGAGAGAACTGATGTAATTGCTTTTAAAAGTAAGATTTTATTATATAATTTCAATTAATTCCTCACCAAAAAAAATACCGTGGTTGGTTAGAGCACTGTCCCCATATGCAAAGGTTGCAGGTTCAATCTCCAGTCAGAGCACATAGAGGAGCAGATCATGGTTTTTGTCTGTCTCTTCCCATCCTTCCTGTCCCATTGAAATCAATAAATAAATTTTAAAGAAACATAACAGAAGTGTTTAAAATAAAGGAAATAGATTATTATAAATCATTAAAGTGATATTGTGGACATGAAAAGAGATTCAAAATGTAATATGTGTAGAAGGGGTTGCAAAAAATATCTTTGTGGCCCTGGCCAGTTGGCTCAGTGGTGGAGCGTCGGCCTGGTGTGCAGAAGTCCCAGGTTCGATTCCCGGCCAGGGCACACAGGAGAAGCGCCCATCTGCTTCTCCACCCCTCCCCCTCTCCTTCCTCTCTGTCTCTCTCTTCCCCTCCCTTAGCTGAGGCTCCATTGGAGCAAAGATGGCCCGGGCGCTGGGGATGGCTCCTTGGCCTCTGCCGCAGGCGCTAGAGTGGCTCTGGTCATGACAGAGCGACGCCCTGGATGGGCAGAGCATCGCCCCCTGGTTGGCGTGCCGGGTGGATCCCTGTTGGGCGCATGCGGGAGTCTGTCTGACTGTCTCTCCCCGTTTCCAGCTTCAGAAAAATACAAAAAAAAAATATATATATATATATCTTTGTTACCACTTATGTAAGGGTGTATATAAAAAGATATTTGTATAGAGGAGGATTTGGAATTATATAAAAGAATATGTTGCTGGGAAGATAGAATTTTGAGTGCATATTTTCTGCTTTTTACTCTTTGAGCCTTTTAATTATTTTGTAGGAAATACTAATTTTGTAATAAGAATAATACATATTTTCCATTTACTTACAATGCATAAAAATATATTTCACAAAATATTTATTCATTGAGATATTGTAATGTTTAAATTTGTTTTCATAGTTCATAATCAATTTGGGCACATGTGATCATTGAATTTTATATCTTACAGGTTCCTCTACCTGGCATGAAATGGGTAGACAATCACAAAGGTGTTTTTAATGTTGAAGTTGTTGCTGTTTCATCTATTCATACACAAGTAAGTGAGTTTTAATTTTTACAATCAAATTTCACTTGAATGAATTGAACTTATTGTCTAGTACTTAAAATCAGTTTTGTTATTTGCTGTAGAACTTATGGGAGTATAAGTCACGTTAAAATTGCGTATAGATTTAGAAGTTATTTTTTATCATCAAAATGTTAATGTCAACAAAAGCAAATACTTTACTTTTCAAAATGTTATTAACTTTATTTTGAACAATTAAGTGATTTTTCTCCCTGAGTTTCTGGTACATAGCAGTACTTTAGAGTTCAAAGTGCATCATCCAAAATATTTCATTTCTTATAGACTCAAGTATTTCAAATGGAAAGAGTTCTTGGGGATCATACTCCATATTCTTCACTGTATTTTTCAAAAAAGCCAAGCTCTCTCTAAAGCCTTTACATGTACTCATTCTGTAGCTGAAATGCTTTTTCTCTTGACCTTCACTTGACCTCTCTTCATTAAGGCTTTTCCTTACCTCAGAGAGGGCTTCTCTGGTGACTCTTAAACAGAGCAGCCCCATTTCTCTGTATTGTCTTACCCTGCACTTAACACTGCCTTTTGCTTTCAAGCACTCTCACACTTTCACTTTCTCTCACTCTTTCTGTGTGTGTGTGCATGTGTACATATACATACATATACATTTGTTTATTGGTTCTCTCTCTCGTTACACTGTAAGCTTCCTTGAGGTCAGGGATGTTGCTGCCTGTCAAAGAAAGAGAATTCTGTTAAAGGACCTTACAATAGGGGGAATGTAAAAATAATTCCAATGCAATAAAAAATAGTACTGTGTTAGTAGTATGAACTAAATCAAGTACAGAGGAGAGAGTTGTCTTTTTTGCTGGGAACTGAGGCATTGCATTGGTAACTAGACTTTTACCACACATGGAGAAGGTAGGCCATTTGAAGGTAAAAAGCAAGTGCAAAGAGACAGCAATCTGTTTACAGATGGGCAAATACCATCTGGTGTGAATGCAATTAAAAGTGCATGGGAAATCATGATAGATGAGTGTCATAGACCAGACTGATAACAGATTATGAAGGAACTTGAGTACTTTAGAGTTTAGAGTCCAGGTAGATGGTGATTTCTAACCTAAATAGGAAACTTGAAAGAAGTATCTTTGGGAGCTTGCTAAGGGGAGCCATCCTTATTAGTATGAACCTTCCTAAAATCCAACTTCCCAAATGCCCGCCAAAGCTTACCCTTGTGAGCAGACCTTTCCAATGATAGTAGTCTAAGTTCCCTATGTTAACTCTTTTCTGCACAGTGAGATAGGGAAAAAGAAGAAAACCTAGCACTTATACATTATGTTTTAAAACAATAACGAGAAAAGGCTTTAGTTAGCAGTCCACAGGTAGATTCCCAGTTCAAGAATGGCTCCAGTGGATTTTTTCCACTTCTGTTACTGAATTTGTCCTGTTTCCCGTAGTTCTTATTCTTCTGATAATGATAAGAGTGACAGTTGAAACATATTCTTTCCCTTAATAGAAGTATTTTTGGTATCACAATATGTGTGTTCTTAAGTAAACAGGTACATTATTTTTCATGCTTTATTTTATTCCTATAATCATTATTAGTTTTCTTTTATTTTTTTTAATTCATTTTAAGAGAGAGATAGGGAGAGAGAGAGAGAGAGAGAGAAAGGGGAGGGAGGAGCAAGAAGCATCAACTCCCATATGTGCCTTGACCGAACAAGTCCAGGGTTTTGAACTGGTGACCTTAGCGCTCCAGGTCGACGCTTTATCCACTGCGCCACCACAGGTCAGGCAGTTTTCTCTTTTTAGGGTTGGTAATATATTTATATTTTACTCCTGACTTTGTTTTTGTGGAGGCAGATCCCTATGTTGTCCTTATGTGACAAAAAAGGATTTGGGACAATATATGTTATATAGATGATTTAGAAGTTATATAATGTAGGGGAGAATAAAGTGGAAATTGGCTATGTAGCACCCTGGCCTTCACAGTCCTGATGACTAATACTCAAAAGTATATAAATTTTGTAACTGTGTAAAACAATTTCATCATGTATTGTAATCTTTTTTAAAGGATCAATTGAAGACAATAAATGTTTCATAGGATGTATACTTTGCTTATAGGTCTCTAAAATTTATTGGATATATAGTTAGAACTCCATAGAATTATTTCTCACTCATTTAAAACATATATATATATATATTATAACAATATTAGGATTATAAATGTGAAGTTGTTCAGCATTACAAACTTTTCTTAAAATGTATTTTTGTTAACTAAGTGAAAGTTTTCCCAGTGTTCCAACAGGCTTTTGTTCACAGCTCATTGGTTAGCACTATAGCACATGATCATCTTTAGGTACACTGGAGGCTGGGAGAGCAAGCATGTAGTCTGGGACTAGGCACTTACTGCTTTCAGTAAGACTGGTTCTGTCAGTGTAGAGGAGACTAAATAATAGTCTGGGTTTAGTCAGGAGGGAGGTGGAAACTGCCAGTAATTTGAATGAGAAAACATATATAAAAATTAACTAGGTTATAGTTGATTCACTACTAGTTGGGGTAAAAGAGAATTCTATGATTCTAACAAAGGAAGCAAAAGCAGAAAAGGATAAGGAAGCAACTTAGAAACCTAGAAGAGGATCCTAAAGGCTGAGAATCAGACCATGAATCCCCTTCTGCAGGAACACACGGCCTGCTATGCTTTGGTATTGGAGAAACTTGGGGGAGGGCACCTGATGTGGAGCTATGAGAGTCACCATTACTGTGGTGGACGCTGCTGCCCGTGTCCCGCACCTCTGAGCCATAGCATTCACATCTAGTCACCATCAGGAACACAAACAGGAACAAGAAAGGTCCCTGCTAATTCCTTGGGCCTCGCAAACTGCTTCCCATCTCTTGTCAGAGCCTAACCACAAGCCACTTGACAAAGAAGAAGTGGAGCTCCAGTGTTACAAATGTGGCAGACAGGGTGGGTGTGGATGAAGCAGAGAGACAATAAATTAATAATGGGCACAGGTAGGTTACTAGCAAACCTATCAAAATAATAATTGAGTTCTAAATCAATAAGGCATATTCATACTGGAAAAATATCTGTAATTATTTTTAGTAGATTTCTTGAGTAATTAGTATATGAAGTTTCTTAATTATTCTCAATAGATTTCTTAAATAATAGTATGTGCAGTGGTTACTTTACAATAATAAATGAAAATACAAGGTGGAACAGAAGTAGGTTTACAGTTGTGAATAGGCAAAACATGGAGTTTATTCTTGTATTATTATTTATTAATTGTATTATTTTTTATATGAACAAATATATAAACCTACTTCTGCTCCACCCTATAGATATAGAGTTTAATAGGAAATCATGTTCATATATACAGATATGTACTTTTTTTGTATTATCAATTAATATGAAATATTTTATTAGTGCTTCATAGTTTAAGGAATTTATAGAGTGATCATGGTTCAGTGCTTTTGTTTATCCTTTGTTTTAGGATCCTTATCTTGACAAGTTTTTTGCTCTGGTCAATGCTCTGGATGAACACATGTTCCCAGTCCGAATTGGAGACATGCGAATCATGGAAAATAACTTAGAAAGTGAATTGAAGAGCAGTATTTCAGCGTTGAATTCATCTCAGTTGGAACCAGTGGTCCGATTTCTTCATCTTCTGCTTGATAAACTGATACTTTTAGTTGTTAGACCTCCTGTCATTGCTGGCCAAATAGGTAACTTATGTTTGAGGAATCATAAAATTTATAATTTGGTATTCTTAGCTTCTGTAGAAATAGAACCATGATTTCTGCTTTCTATCTATAAGGATTGCATTTTATTGGGGGGGGGGGAGTTGTTATTTACTTATTTCTAAAGCCAAAAAATGATAACTTTCTTTTGTTTTTTATAAAATATGTGATGTAGACTCTATTCAAATTATGGAAATTAATTTATTTACTCACCAAATATTTTTTTTAATAAATAAATTTTTATTAATTTTAATGGGGTAACATCAATAAATCACGGTACATATATTCAAAGAAAACATGTCCAGGTTATCTTGTCATTCAATTATGTTGCATACCCATCACCCAAAGTCAGATTGTCCTCCGTCACCTTCTATCTAGTTTTCTTTGTGCCCCTCCCCCTCCCCCTCTCCCTCCTTCCCTCCCCCCACCCCCCATAACCACCACACTCTTGCCCATGTCTCTTAGTCTCGTTTTTATGTCCCACCAATGTGTAGAATCCTGCAGTTCTTGTTTTTTTCTGATTTACTTATTTCACTTCATATAATGTTATCAAGATCCCACCATTTTGTTGTAAGTGATCCGATGTCATCATTTCTTATGGCTGAATAGTATGCTCACCAAATATTTTTAAGCACGTACTATGTACCTGGACACTGGTAGGCACTATCCAAGGCATGGTCCCTGATTTTTAGGCTCTCATAGACTAGTTAGGAAACCAGGAAAACATAAATCATGGTGCATTTATATGACATATAATATACTACTCCACATTTTCACTCACTTGCTATCCGCTATTTAATACAACTGTTCTTTCCTGCATTAACCCAAAATCTCTATATTCTTTTCTTCTTCTGTATTTTAGAAGGAAAGGTATTTTTATTTCCCATCCTTTTCCCAAAATTTACTCCTCTACTTTTGCTAACATCTTCCACCTAAGTCCAGCAAAGTAGTTGAGATTGTAAGAAATTTTAGCTAACCTGTTATAGAAATTTTGTGTTAAGTGGGAGAGGAGTATTCAATGCCTTGGGATTTTTTTAGGAGAGACTTGTAAGTAGAAGTAATTTTGGGTCAAGCACTTAAAGATGAATAGGAGTCTGACAGGTAAGTAACTAGTCCAGGAACATGAAATAGCATATGATAGTGCACAGATGAACCTGGAAATGTTGGGTGAATTACAAGTAATTTATAAAGTGGAAGGTGGGTGATTAGAGATGTTAAGTGGCGGGGGAGATGACATAGAATCCTTCATGACATTTTAGAGAATTGGGAGTATGATTCTGTAAGGATCAGTAGCCTTTGAAGGGTCTGGTATTAATTAGGGAAGTAACATGACCTGGTTTGGCTTTTGTAGAGATAACTGTTGCATGGAAGTGGCTTAAAAGTGGGACTATCCAGAGTCAGGGAGAGAAATTGGGAATCTTGTAATAGTTCATATAAAATCTACTAGGTCCTGATAAAAGAGAGGTGATAGTAGGATGGAAAAGAGAGGGTAGGTTAAGAGATATTTTGGAAGTCATAGGAGAAGATTTTATGGAAAAGATGTTAACGTTGTAGATTCTATAAGTAAAATAATAATAATAATAGTAAAAAACATTTGCATAGCATTTACTATATACCAGGAAGAGTACTATGTGTTTTATTTATAGTATGAAATCCTCATAGCTATGGGTATAGGTATCATTAGTGCCATCATTTCATGAATGGGTAAAGTGATGAACACAATACTTAAAAAATTTGCCTAAGGATTTAATAACCAAGCAACTGACTCCAGAGTCCCCCTCTTATCTACCATACTAGCGATTTTCAATCTTTTTCATCTTATGACACACATAAAGTAATTACTAAAATTTCTGCACCACACCAAAAACTACATTGTAGTTTTTGCCAATCTGAAAAAAAAATTAGGTGTAATTCTGACTCGTTTACACCAGATGACTATTGTTATGTTGTCTGTTGTCATTTTTTTAATTTGACAATCTAAAGGAAAAGTCAGGCATTGCTTGTTTTAAAAATTCTTGTGGCACCAGTGTGCGACAGCACATCAGTTGAAAAATGCTGTACTGTACTTAAGATGTGTCCAGTGGTGAAATTACAAGAATTGTTTTAGTCAAATAGCCCAAGTAGAAACCAGATTACAAAGAATGAAGTAGTGAATAGTAGATGATGAAAACAATACAAAAAGCGTGTACTTCTCTTTAAAGATTGTTGGAAGAGGAAGCAAGGTTAATCAGAGTATAAGAATGGAGAGACTGGAGCATGTTTATGTGCTTTGAGAAGTAGTTGTGGAGGCAGGGGGAGAAAAAATATAGGAGTGTGAGAGCACGTCTGTGGGACAAAAGTGAAGGGAGGTAGATCATTCTGTGTAGGAGAAAAACACTGCTTCCTTTTGGAAAGGAAGTAAAATGCTTGATTCTGACTAAGTGGTAGGAAAAGCTTGAGGACTTGAATGTTTTATACATTTCTGAGAGTTAAAGACAGGATGGCAGAGAAGGGTGTAAGGTGGATGTGAATTTTGAAGAGGATTCTGATAGTTTGGAGTAGCTACTATGAGGAAAAGAAATTAACTAGGAACCCAAGTAGGATTGCTATACCCCACTTAGGTTTCTCTGCTTCTAGTCTCTTTCTCTTCCAGTTCAGTATATGTAGATAAATCTCCCTAAAATGACCACTTTAGCTGATTATCCTACTTATAGGAAATTTAATTGGCCTCATTATCTGTTCATAATTTTCTGTCTTGAATAAATAAATCATGGAATCAGAAACTCTGTTGCTTAAAATGGCTGTTTGGTTTACCCATTTATTCAGTGTGCTACCAGAATTTCCCAGTTTTTGCAAAATTCATGTTATATACTGACTAGAATGACTGGGTAGGTATTGCTCGGTCTGATGTTTAAAATGCTGTTATAGTCTTACCTCAGCGTGTTCTTCTATTCTTCTAGCCTCTTCTAATCCATTTATAGATTCACTCATTTTAATCAAGTTGCTTATTCACTATTTTCTTATTATCTTAAATTGATATTTTAAATAATCTACTTTTATTGTTAATATTTTTGAATTTTTTAAGCAAAAGTCACATTCTTCTTATATGCTATGTAGGTTTTCAAAGTCATCTTTAAAATGAAAATTTACTTCTCAAAGGTGATATCCAAGATAGATTTCTTTTTTATATGTGTTTTATATTGTTTTACAAAATTGTAGGTACCTGTAGGGCGATGTTTTGTTTTTTGACTAAGCAAACCCATATGATTTTCAAGTTAAAGTAGTAAAATGAGTTTTTCTCATTTTGTTTAGAAAAAGAAATTTTGATTCATCTAATACAAGATAAACATTAAAATCAACATCAAATTGTTTAATCACTATGATGTACACCTGGAACTAGTATAATATTGTGTGTCAACTGTAATTGAAAAAGAAATTTGAAAAATCAACATCAAGTATCTTTATACAATTACTGTGTATAATCACTATACTTAATGCATAGGGAGATGACAAAACCTTGATCATTTTGGAACTTACAGTATAAAAGTGCAAAAATATTTTTCTCCTCTTTAAAAGTTAATTTAGGTCAAGCATCTTTTGAAGCGATGGCATCCATTATAAATCGGCTTCACAGAAATCTGGATGGAAACCATGACCAGCACGGCAGGAACAGCCTTCTTGCATCATATATCTATTATGTTTTTCGCTTACCAAATACTTACCCTAATTCACCATCACCAGGTATTTTATTTTTACTATGAACCGAAAACACTTATTGAATGCCTGCTAAATGCTGTGAATTATACTAGGTGCTGAAGTTAATAAGTTACATTTTAAAGCATCATTATTTACATAGCTTATTTAAATTTGAGTTAGAGATATCTTGCTTGAATTAATTTTTGGAAATGAACTTTGAAAATAACTTTGTGTGTCTCTGGAAGCATTTCATCATTTCCTGTTAAGATAAAAGGAGTGTTCCATATGTCACTGGAGTGCTATCGGATGTTTAAGAAGAAATGTGGAGGGCTAGTCATTCCTTGATAATGGTGTGAGACCTATAACAGTATAAAAGATTATTCTCTAGAAAAGTTCTGATTTCTCCATTGCTAATAAATTGACACTACAGCCTTTCAGAACATTAGAGCCCAAAGTAGTTACTTGTTTTTTATATGATGGTGGTGGTGGAGGATGTGGATATCTTAGTTTGAATAACTCTTTAGTTGTTCAGTTAGTTATGTTGTACATACCTTTCAACCTGCTCACATCTTTGTCTGTATGAATCATCATTCATCATTAGTGATAATGGTAAGTGCTCTTTTTAGCAATTAGGAAGGTTAGCTTTAGTAATGGAGACAAATAATTATGACATTATGAAAGCTAAGCATAACAGTAATCTGACTCTTGAGTTTTATCTCATTTTTCTCAATTGCAAAAACAGTAGTAATTGACTAATATTCTGGTTCATAATATTCTATCCTGATTTTTTAAATTATAGTACTTGAGGCTTTGAGTGTGTAAATGATTATGGGCTATATATATTGATATAATACTCCTCCATTTACACTTTCATTCAGTACACTGTTGCAATACCACAGATTGTGCAAAACATCTTTTTTATATGCTTACCTGAAAGACTTGTAATTAGTTGACAGGTATGTGTTCTTTATATATATGACATTCAGAAAGATTTCTTTAAATTAAAAAAATGGAGAAATTATGTATACAATTGCTGGCTATTTTTATGTTTATAGAACATAGTTGAATGATAGTGTCAGGAATGATTTTAGACAAAAGATTATTTTTTGCTTTTTATATGGGATAGACTCTTAGAAGAATATCTTTACGTTTTTTATATGTATATTCTAAAAGGTGTCATTTTGTTATAGTTCAAATTGTCACTGATGAAAATAGAGAAATAAAGCATAATCTCATTCAAGAGATGTTGACAGTAAATTGACTGTCCCTCTAGTAACTGTATCAAGGGGCAAAGCAAGAAGGGGTAGGGAAGAAAGAAGAGACATAAATGGAGTATTTTGGGTCCTAGATACACCTTTATCTAAGTAAAGGTAATGTGTGTGAATCTTTTCTGCTACTTTAGTTTTTTATTATACATGTAATCCATAATCATAGAAACATTGAAGAGAATTGTATTTACAATTTATATGGTTTTGCCAACTGTTGGAAAATAGAATATCTTTGTGAATCTATCATTAGGTCTTGAGTGTTTTTCTTTCTTATTTATAGTATTTTTCATTTATGAACAAAAACAATTCATGTCTTTGTGAAACTTTATAAAGTAGCAGAGATTAATTTTCAGGTCCTTTCTTGACTAATTTTTTTTATTTAATTATGTGATGTTTTATATACAACTCTAGGTCCTGGGGGTTTAGGAGGATCAGTGCATTATGCCACAATGGCTAGATCTGCTGTGAGACCTGCAAGCCTTAATTTAAATCGTTCTCGGAGCCTTAGTAATAGTAACCCAGATATATCTGGGACTCCCACGTCACCAGATGATGAAGTACGGTCAATCATCGGCAGTAAGGTAAACTGAAGATAGTGTCTATAAACTTGATTTTTAGTTCATGAATAAATGAAAAATGTCCCCATGTTTTAATTTATTCTTAATTTTAAAATGTATTTGAGTTAGTCGTAAGCAACAAATTGTACATTTCTATTCCATCAATAAACGCTAAGTATTTCCTGTTTCTATTAAATATGCTTGCCATTACAAACTGGTTTGTGCACTCTGCTTAAAAAAAATCTATCAAATTTAAAACTGTTTCCAGGATGAACAGTCACTACTACTCACTTTTGTCTATCTGATATTTCATCATGTAAAAAATGATTTTTTACAGAATTCAAACAGCCATGTGACTGCTGTGTAGAAGGGACATATCACTGATGTAAAATATATGTCATTCTTCAACAAAAAAATATCAAGAACAGTAATTAGCCTTGATTGATAATCAAGCTACATTTCTTATGAAAAACTATGTAGGATACACCAGGATTAGAATAATATGATTTATTTAATGGTGGTTAATATTTATCCCAGATAATAAGGGAGATGCCAGCTAGTTTAAATCTAGCTATATTTATTTAAAGCATTAATTTTTTTAAATAATTTTATTTTTTTAATGGGGTGACATCAATAAATCAGGATACATATATTCAAAGATAACAAGTCCAGGTTATCTTGTCGTTCAATTATGTTGCATACCCATCACCCAAAGTCAGATTGTCCTCTGTCACCTTCTATCTAGTTTTCTTTGTGCCCCTCCCCCTTTACCTCTCCCTCCCCCCCCCCAACCACCACACTCTTATCAATGTCTCTTAGTCTCACTTTTATGTCCCACCTTCATATGGAATAATGCAGTTCCTGTTTTTTTCTGATTTACTTATTTCACTTCGTATCATGTTATCAAGATCCCACCATTTTGCTGTAAATGTTCCGATGTCATCATTTCTTATGGCTGAGTAGTATTCCATAGTGTATATGTGCCACATCTTCTTTATCCAGTCATCTATTGACGGGCTTTTTGGTTGTTTCCATATCCTGGCCACTGTGAACAAAAGCATTAATTTTTATTACCCAAAGAAATGTACTTAAGAAACAAATAGCTATTCCCTTTCCTTATATAAAGTACAAAAATAACTCAAGAGTTTAAACAAGCTGGACAAAAGAACAGTAATACTAAGGCCAAGAAACTGTGTCATGTTCTGTTTTTACCAAACCATTTCAAATTTAAATACATTTGCTATTGAAAAGGAGGAAGATAATTGTTGTTATGGAATCATAGCCAATGTTTCTTTGGCATTTTAGTCTGGTAATAAGGATATGAGGAAGAAATACTAACACATTCTAGGATTTGTGTTTAACACTTAGCCTGAACTACAATAGAATATTTTTTTAAGATCTGGGTTCGTTCGTTTGTTTGTTAGATGAAATACTTGAATATTGATCAGAGACATCAGAACTACTTATATCTATTCATATAGTTACAGAAATTTTACATTTTCAGAAGCTTCTAATGAACAGTAAGCATTGCTTATTTTAAATTAACTTCTAAGCAATTTTTAAATGATTTCTCACAGATCAAAAACATAGCCTCACCCCACATGTCCATGTTTAGGAAAAGAACTTAAGTTTTTATCTTTGTCTTTCTTTTTGGTCATATCTCATTATAATAGAAGTAGTATATTTAGCATTATTTATATATTATAAAATATAGTTCTTTAGTAGAATGTATCTGATTAGTGAATTATAAGAAATTTACCTATTAAACTAAAGACATCATTTTCTTCAAGATTTTACTTTTAAAATGACTCAGTTTCTGGCCCTGGCCGGTTGGCTCAGCGGAAGAGCGTCGGCCTGGCGTGCGGGGGACCCGGGTTCGATTCCCGGCCAGGGCACATAGGAGAAGCGCCCATTTGCTTCTCCACCCCCCCCTCCTTCCTCTCTGTCTCTCTCTTCCCCTCCCGTAGCCAAGGCTCCATTGGAGCAAAGATGGCCCGGGCACTGGGGATGGCTCCTTGGCCTCTGCCCCAGGGCTAGAGTGGCTCTGGTCGCGGCAGAGCGACGCCCCAGAGGGGCAGAGCATCGCCCCCTGGTGGGCAGAGCGTCGCCCCTGGTGGGCAGAGCGTGGCCCCTGGTGGGCGTGCCGGGTGGATCCCGGTCGGGCGCATGCGGGAGTCTGTCTGACTGTCTCTCCCCGTTTCCAGCTTCAGAAAAATACAAATAAAATAAAATAAAATAAAATGACTTAGTTTCTGTAAGATTTGCACTATACCTCACTTAGTATAATTCTAGTTTTCTTTTATATGATGTAGTTGATAAATTACAACATCAAGATTTAGAACACAGGTTCAAATATATTGAAATGATTATTTGCCTTTTTTCAAGTAGTTTATAAAATGAGACATGACATGAACTTACTTTTGATGCTATATCAACTTTTGAGAAAACCATCATAAGATGAGAATTTTTTATGATTATACAGTCTTTCATGAATCAAGTTTTATTTAAATGGTTTTTATGTTTTCTCTTTGTTGCAAAAATTTTGCTAGGTACCTTTATTTTGGATTATCATTTAGTTATTTATAATCGCTACTAATAATAGTATATAATTTTATTTTATTGAAAAATTATAAGGGGTCTTGAAGTTTATTTATAGCTGCTTTTCATTTAGTCTGATTTTATTGGCCTAGAAATTTAAGTAACTTTTTCTTTTAGGGTTTTGTCTTTCACCTTGCTCAACCATCGTCATAACCTAGATCTTGTCATTACCAATAACTTTATCCCTCATCATTTCAGTTTTATTTTGTTCTCTAATCATTAGCTCCTAGTTTTCTCATTAGTACATACCCCAATTCCAACAATTTCTCTATTCCTCTACAACCTCCAATCACTCGATCTTAACTCTTATACTGTATTTTCCTCCCTTAATGTTATTTCTTCCAATTTAGTTAGCCAGCTAAAATTTTACAATCAGTCATTATAATTACTCCAATTACAATCAACCCTCAATTCCCTCATCCTTTGCTTGCTTCATTTAACTTGCTTGAATAAACCTCAACCCATAGTTTACCCAGTTGACTGCCTTTGCCATGTCACCACCTATGCCACTGAACATGATTTGAGAAATACCATGATGACTGGCCTCATTCAAAATTAAAGACCAAAAACCTTAGAGAACCCTTAATGTTATCAAGCAGTTATTATAGATATGTATTTCTGTATTCTATTTACTTTTCTATTCTCCCAGAAAAGGGTTTTATGCCACCTTTTGTTACTTCAAGCCTCCTAACCCCCCCCCCCCCACCAATTCTCTTTCTCACTTATTTTCTACTTCATTGAGAAAATTGAAGCCATCAGAAGAAAATTTTGGTAGACATTTACCATCACATCTACCTGTCTATACTCATCTACTACTACCTAATACTACTCTGCCATAGATGAACTATCTGCTTCTCTAAATCCATTCTGTCCATTTGTACACAACCTCCATTTCCTCTTACCTACTCAAGATCCTTAGGTCAGCAGTTCTTTCCTCTCTTGTCTGCATTATATTTCTCCCTGTCTGCTAAATCATCCCATCCTTATGCAGGCACACTATTATATTTTTTATTGAAAAAAATCTCCATTGTATTTCTGCTGCTGGCCTCTGTCATTTCTCTGGTACCTTTTGTGGTAGAATTTCTTTTTTTTTTTTTTATAAATTTTTATTAATGTTAATGGGATGACATTAATAATTCAGGGTACATATATTCAAAGAAAACATGTCTAGGTTATCTTGTCACTAAATTATGTTGCATACCCCTCGCCCAGAGTCAGATTGTCTTCCGTCACCCTCTATCTAGTTTTCTCTGTGCCCCTCCCCCTCCCCCTAAATCTCTCCCTCCCTCCCTCCTGCGTCCTCCCTCCCCCCACCCCTGGTAACCACCACACTCTTGTCCATGTCTCTTAGTCTCGTTTTTATGTTCCACCAATGTATGGAATCATGTAGTTCTTGTTTTTTTCTGATTTACTTATTTCACTCCGTATAATGTTATAAAGATCCCACCATTTTGCTATAAATGATCTAATGTCATCATTTCTTATGGTTGAGTAGTATTCCATAGTGTATGTGTGCCACATCTTCTTTATCCAATCTTCTATTGAAGGGCTTTTTGGTTGTTTCCATGTCTTGGCCACTGTGAACAGTGCTGCTATGAACATGGGGCTACATGTGTCTTTACGTATCAATGATTCTGAGGTTTTGGGGTATATACCCAGTAGAGGGATTGCTGGGTCATAAGGTAGTTCTATTTGCAGTTTTTTGAGGAACCACCATACTTTCCTCCATAGTGGTTGTACTACTTTGCATTCCCATCAACAGTGTATGAGGGTTCCTTTTTCTCCACAGCCTCTCCAACATTTGTTATTACCCGTCTTGTTGATAATAGCTAATCTAACAGGGGTGAGGTGGTATCTCATTGTAGTTTTGATTTGCATTTCTCTAATAACTAATGAAGCTGAGCATCTTTTCATATATCTGTTGGCCATTTGTATTTCTTCCTGGGAGAAGTGTCTGTTCATGTCCTCTTCCCATTTTTTTATTGGATTGTTTGTTTGTTTGTTGTTGAGTTTTATGAGTTCTTTGTAAATTTTGGATATTAGGCCCTTATCTGAGCTGTCGTTTGAAAATATCATTTCCCATTTAGTTGGCTGACTGTTTATTTTGATATCAGTTTCTCTTGCTGAGCAAAAACTTTTTATTCTAATGTAGTCCCATTCATTTATCTTTGCCTTCACTTCTCTTGCCATTGGAGTCAAGTTCATAAAATGTTCTTTAAAACCCAGGTCCATGATTTTAGTACCTATGTTTTCTTCTATGTACTTTATTGTTTCAGATCTTATATTTAGGTCTTTGATCCATTTTGAATTAATTTTAGTACACGGGGACAGGCTGTAGTCGAGTTCCATTCTTTTGCATGTGGCTTTCCAGTTTTCCCAACACCGTTTGTTGAAGAGGCTTTCTTTTCTCCATTGTGTGTTGTTGGCCCCTTTATCAAAGATTATTTGACCATATATATGTGGTTTTATTTCTGGGCTTTCTATTCTGTTCCATTGGTCTGAGTGTCTATTTTTCTGCCAATACCATGCAGTTTTGATTATTGTGGCCCTATAATATAGTTTAAAGTCAGGTATTGTAATGCCCCCAGCTTCATTCTTTTTCCTTAGGATTGCTTTGGCTATTCGGGGTTTTTTATAGTTCCATATAAATCTGATGATTTTTTGTTCCATTTCTTTAAAAAATGTCCTAGGAATTTTGATGGGAATTGCATTAAATTTATATATTACTTTGGGTAATATGGCCATTTTAATTATATTTATTCTTCCTATCCAAGAACAAGGAATATTTTTCCATCTCATTGTGTCTTTTTCTATTTTTCTTAGCAATGCCTTGTAGTTTTCTTTATATAGGTCCTTTACATTCTTTGTTATGTTTATTCCTAGGTATTTTATATTTTTTGTTGCAATCGTGAAGGGGATTATTTTTTTGAGTTCGTTTTCTAATATTTCATTGTTGGCATATAGAAAGGCTATGGACTTCTGTATGTTAATTTTGTATCCTGCGACCTTACTGTATTGGTTTATTGTTTCTAGTAATCTTTTTGTGGAGTCCTTTGGGTTTTCGATGTATAGGATCATATCATCAGCAAAAAGTGATACCTTTACTTCTTCTTTTCCGATATGGATGCCTTTTATTTCTTTGTCTTGTCTGATTGCTCTGGCCAGAACTTCTAGCATGTGGTAGAATTTCTTAAGAGTTTTCTATACTTGGTATGTCCAATTCTTTTGCTCCTGTTCTCTTTACCCTTCTTAAATCATATATTTCTCCCTCCTTCCACCCAGATTGCCCTTATTAATGTCACCAGTGCTCTCCATGTTACTATATCCAATACTGAATTCTCACCACTTGGCTCACTTTACATCCCTGCGGCTTTTGACAGTTAAATTTTCCTTCCTCCTTGATTTATGCTGTTTCCTTGGTTTCCAGTGTACTACCTTCTCTTGGTTTTCCACTTACTTTACTGGTTACACCTTTTCAGTCTCCTTTGTAGGTTCCTTTTCCCCCCTGATCTCTTAATCTAGAAGTGTCCCAGTCCTCTGTCCTTCTCTTCCCTTTCCTTCTCTCTGTACTCACTCAACTTGGTGATCTTACCAAATCCCAAAGTTTAATTAAATACCATTATATGCTAATAACTCCCCAAATGATATTCCAGTACAAATTTCTTTCTAGAATTTTAAACTCAGCTATCTTTTCTAACTCCTTGTTTGATTTGCATATATGTTAAAGATAGAGCCATTTCTCACCACCTCTACTACTATATATGCTGTTTTCTCCTAAATCACATACTTATGGAAAAGAATAATCTGTAAATTAGTCACAGTAAGAGATTAGCAACAATAACTATTAATAAAATAGAACAATTTTAACAATATACTGTAAGAAAAATTACATGAATGGTCTCTCTCAGGTGTTCATAATATACTGTACGCATTCTTCCTGTGATGATGTGAGACTATACGGTGCCTACGTAATGAGATGAAGTGAGGTGAATGACAGGCATTATGCTCTAGTGTTAGGCTGTTAAAAGGGTTACCTGAACACAAGCATTGTGATACCTTGATAGCTGATCTGATAACCAATAAGCTACTAAGTGACTAACGGGTGGGTACCATATGCAGCTTGGGCACACTGTGCGAAAAGATGATTGATGTCCTGAGTAGAGAAGGTGTAGGATGGTGCAGGATTTTATTATGCTACTCAGAACAGCACAATTTAAAACTTATGAATTGTTTGTTTCTGAAATTTTTTATTTAATCTTTACAACCTTGGTTGACTATGGGTAATGGAAAGCTAAACCGCAGATAAGAGGGAGACTGCCATAATAGCCAGCATATTGAAGATACTCACCAGATAATTATCCCATGAGTGAATGTTAGTAAGCATTGAATATCATAGAAAGAATAAACTGCTTTAAAAAATTGAATTATACTTTTGTTTTTCCTCTTACTATCAGGATTAATTCTATATTTATAGATCTTAAGAGATTTGGCCTTATGAAAGTTTTGGTTAGACTTCATTCCTTAATATAAGATGCAGAACTCCTTAAATTCAAGAATACTTGTATCAACAGGCTTTTATTACTCTAGTGGCTGTAAAACCATATTTGTGAGACTTCTTTATAATTATTTTGCCAAAACTGATGTATTCTTTTATTGTCCTAGTGATAATCTTTTCATGCTCAAGTATGTGAATGATAACATTAGGTTTGAACTTTATTGCTTTTAATCAAATACAATGCAGTTTTACGTTGATACATATTTTCTTTTTGATGTATTATCTCTTACTTTTTCATTTTAAAACACTGAGAGGTTACTAGATGCTAGGCAATATGCTGAAGACTTCTGGCAATAAAGCCAAATCTTCGTAAGATAACATGAGTGTTACTGTCAAGTCAAATACAAAGTGGGCCTTGCTCAAGGAAAGTGCCTATCTGTATCTAAGGGATGGAATGTTATGGGGATTTGACAAAAACATCACTTCATGCACATTATGTGTATATTTGGTTAATCTTTTTTATGTTAGTTGGAGTTCAGTAAACACTAAGTTATTGTCTTAGTAAATAACATTGATGAATGTGCTTAACTAAGGTCTATTTGATATAATTCTTAGCTTTAAAACACCGAATTTATGGAAATTATTTGCTGGTCACGAAATAATTGACCACAGGCTTTCTTTAATTAAATATAAGGACTTGATGTACTTTTAACTGGTTTAGAGCCTTAGTATTGTGGATATAACATATAATTAATGGCACAAAGAAATTTATTGTTGATTCTCACATTACTGATTAACATGTACCTTAGTTTGCAAAGGAAATTGCTAAGCAAAGAGTTAAAAAAATTTCAGAATACAGCGAAGTTATTGTTACTCTCTTTATAGAAATTTATGGTAGAGAAAAAGGCACAATTGTAATGTTGCAGAAATCAAGTGCTCATCTTTTTGTTATTTTTGTAACATAAGTAGTGATTTTTTTTTAAGTGGGAGAGAGAGGGACAGACAGGGACAGATAGGAAAAGAGAGCGATGAAAAGCATCAACTCATAGTACGGCATCTTGGTTGTTCATTGATTGCTTTCTCATACATGCCTTGACCATGGGGCCAGTGATCTCTTGCTCAAGCCAGAAACCTTGGTCTCAAGCCAGTGACCTTTGGGCTTAAGCCAGCAACTATGGGGTCATGTCTATGATTCCACACTCAAGCCAACAACCCTGTGCTCAAGCTGGTGAACCTGTGCTCAAGCTGGCAACCTTGAGGTCCCAGGTCGACGCTCTGTCCACTGCACCACTGCCTGTTCAGGCCTTAGGTAGTAATTATAACAATTCAAAACATCAGGAAGAACTTTACACTTACACAGTGGAAACACAATTTGGGAGACTGAAAAATTTTGTCTTATCTGAAAAATATGTGCTAGTTTGCTTTTATTTGAGATGATACAATGGAGTTCTGAGAAGACAGGTATTTTATTTTAAATAAATCTGATTACATAATTTTTCTAGTATTTGTATATTGTTTAATTTACTTTGGTAGGAAGTATATAAAAACGTGAAAAAGTTTTTGTTAAAACTGTATTTTGAAAGTTTACTATATTTGAGGCATTGAAGTTAGTAATTTACTTAATTATTTAATTTGATCTTTACAGTATGAAGGAGACACTCATTATTTCTTATTTTTAGCTAAGAAACTGAAAAAGAGATTCAGTAATTTACCTTAGACTTTACAATTAATAAGCAGTAGAACATGGATTTGAACTTTAACTCTAATAATATACATTCAGTGTCAAATGTATAGCTGATTATTGTATCGTCACTTTAACCTCTTTGTATTTTTGGAAAAAATAGGGACAATAGAAGGATATATTCGTCCTAAAACCTAAGCCCTTGAGAGGTGACAGGCAAGCTGTCTTTCCCTCTTTTCTCTTTAACCTTTCTCTTCTCCTTTCCTCTCCTTCCCTTCCCCTCCCTCCCTCCTTCTCTCTCCTTCCCCCTTCCTGTCCCCATAATACTCTGATTTTATTGTTTAGAGGTAGGGCCCTGCACATTTGTGGTGGTTGTTAAGCTTCCCACGTGATACTGTCTATGCAGGATTGATCAACATTGTGACTACTCTTTTCTTTTAACTGTCCTTCTTTTGGTGTTTTCTGGTTTGGGTCCATGCTCATGCCCTGATATTTATAGCCAGTCCCTCTTAATGCCAACAATCCTCTAAAAATTCCTTATGACTTGCTTCAGTTCTATTAGCAGATTTCCAGGCCCTAGTCCAGATTACTGAATCAGGATTTTTGGAGGTAGTGCCCAGAATCTGAATTTCATAAACCTTCCCAAGTAATTTTAATGATCAGTCAGGTTTAAAAAATTGTAAAATCCCAGATCCCTTTATCTGGGATCATAATAACCTCTTTCAGAGACACACAGACATAATTTACTTCTGGTCATATACATTGGTAGCATATTAAATTAACTTTAAATTAGTGATAGCGATGATGAAGATTTAATTTCTATAAATAGCTCAGCATGTTTTTTCTTACTCTTTATATAATATAGTAGCCCATTAGGTTTAATTAAAAAAAGCATAATAAAACTGAGCACATCCCCAAATTTACCATGATTTTTAAGAAGGCACAAATATTAAGCTCTTTTTTAAATTAAAAAGAAATTTTTTCCATTGATTTTAGAGAGAAAGGGAGATAGAGAGCGAGAAAGAGAGAGAGAAGCCTCAATTTGCCATTCCATTTAGTTGTGCACTCATTGATTGCTTCTCCTACATACCCTGAACAGGGATCAAACCCATGACCTCAGCATGCTGGGTCGATGCTTTATCCATGGAGTCGTCTGGTCAGGGATAGGCATTTATATCTTAACTTTTTACTTATTTTCTCCTAACAGTTCCTAAAAGAAAATAAGAAACAAGATCAGATAGAACTATAGAATGTCAACACATGGAAGTTTACAGTTGATGACATATGGAATAAAATTACAATCTTTTAGAAAAGATTGGAATGTTTTTTCCTTTCATTTTTTTCCTTTTAAACTCTATTTATATTTAGAGTAAATTATCTGTTGCTAACTCATACTACCATCTTTAAAAAGAATTGGAGGATTGGTACTATGGGAACTTTAGTTGTTGGTACTTCAAGGCGATCCTTTTCAGAGAAATTACCTTTGAATGCTATACTTAATGTTCTTGGTGATTTTTAAAAACTTATGTAATTAAGATAATTTTGGTGAACTAATACTCTAGGTGCCTAGAATTTTTGGTTGCTTTAACAGTACTAATTTAAAAAATGTTTGCATTGGAAAGTCTGGATTTCTTTAAGAATAATTTATAGCATGCCACATGTAATATTTCTTTCCTTTCCAACTGCTTTCTATTATATGCATAGGGTTTAGATCGCTCCAATTCCTGGGTTAACACTGGTGGTCCAAAAGCTGCCCCATGGGGATCCAACCCCAGTCCAAGTGCAGAATCAACACAGGTGGTGTTTATATTAGAGGTTTTTTTTTATTGGCTGCTGATGTTTCCCTTTAGAACATTACTTTTTAGTATATACTATGGTTTCAGTGGCTTGCTTTTTTAATCATTAAAAAGTGTGTATTTTTGTTTACTTAGCACATTTTTCTACTACTATGCATGAATACCACCAATTGCACCAGTATTGCTCTGCTTTCCTATATCCTGTCTCCTTCTCCTCCCTCCTTATAAACTCATTGAGTATTTCAGTGCCTGCTGCTTATGCAATTGATGGCTTTGTAACAGTTTCTACTTTAGGCTTAGTACAACTTCAGTAGGAATTTAAGATACTTTTTTGTGGAAAAACCTGACAGCTTTCCATTTGCTTTTGGTTTAAAGTGTAGCTATTGTATCATTTCCATTTAGCATTTACTATCTTGTCATTTTTTTCATAATCACTGACTAGAAATACTGGTGATAAAGTAGAAATTCAATATGAACAGTATATGCTTTCCATCCTATAAGATTAAATACCAGAAGCAAAAATCTATTTAATTTGTACTGTGTTGCAAAGTATGAAATTTACTGTAACTTACTTGAATTAGATTTTGCTTACTTAAGTCTAATGGCTTGATAGGTAATACTGCATGATACCTAAAATATACTTCTCATCTGTTTATTGGCTTTAGGGAGAAATACTCTTGCTCTTAAAGAAACTATTTAATTACATTTTAGTATTGTAATTGATTTAAATTTTATGTAGTATATGGCAAACCTGAATACTCATTTTGATAATAGTGAAAAGTGAAAGAAATCATTCTGAACTTTTAATATTCTTTTATTGAATGTAAAATTTGGGTTTGTTTTTTTTGGGTCTGAGACCAGTTGAGAAGTATGTTTTTACATTTTCTTACTGGATATGTGCATGTGTATAGATCACACAAATAAAAGTTTCATTCTTTGCAGCACTCTGAATTTATACAATTATTAAAACACTCATCTTTTTAAAGACTAAAAATATTTAGAAGCCATTTTGATATTTGTAATGCGCTAAAACAACTTAAAATGGTGAAAAGGAGATGAGCAATAAAATAGACGGTTGTTGAAACCGCGTTAAAACACCATTTAAAAATTGTATGTAATCCTTGAGCTGCAAAGTCATCCACAGCAGACTTTAATGTTATCTCGTCATTCATTCATCTTCACTTCATAGGCTATGGATCGAAGTTGTAATCGTATGTCTTCGCACACAGAGACGTCAAGTTTCTTACAAACATTAACGGGACGCTTACCAACTAAAAAGGTAGATTCATAAAAAAACAATCCATGTAGGGGAAAAATAATTCCAACCATTAAATAGATATAAGGTTTCTGTACATAATCGGTTTGCATTGCGTTTAAAAATACATTTGAGCAAGCACTGCTTGTCTGATGCCTTTTGGCACATGCTTTTCCACTATAGGCTCTTTTACATTATTATACTGTTTATATCTTTGGGACTGGCTATTTTAGTGAATTGAAATTTGATCATCAAATATTAGTGCCAAAAAATGTATCTACTCTTAATTCTGTTTCTGTAACTACTTCTGTTTTGTGTTTTAAATCTCCAGGAAAAGGAAGATGAGTTAGAAAAATTATCACTCTTAGTAAGATATGTTGATTTGCTTCCCTTATGCACAGCTTTGTTAGTCCTTTTTCATAACAATATACACTACTTTGCAAATGCATTGTGTGCATATCCATTACAAGGCAGAAAGTTTCTGCCATTTTTATAAAAAGACTTCAAATACCTGAAAACTTGAATATTAATGCCTTATAACAAAGTTTAAAAATTGAAAAGTATGCCCTAAATTGTACCAGCAAAGTTCATGAATGTATTTGCATATATTAAAATTTGTATGTAAGGCACAAAAAATATTTTATTTGTAACTGTGAGTTTTCTGTCTAGTTTCTGTTTGCAGGTACAATTTAGGAGGCTATTTCCCACCTGTTTTTTTAAAATTACATTTTACTGCAAGATAACATGTAATTTTTTCAGCTATTCAACATGCCACTGTCTTACATGTATAAATAGCCGTTTCGTTAATGGGTGTCCTCACTGCATCATTGAATGGTTCACATGCCTTATTTTGCTTATTCTCATTATATCTTCATTTGCATTATTATTTGGTTTGTGTTATTAACAGACTTGACTGTGATAATAACTTTGGATTTACTTCTGGATAGCTTTTCCATGAGGAGCTGGCTTTGCAGTGGGTTGTTTGCAGTGGTGGCGTTCGGGAGTCAGCTTTGCAACAAGCCTGGTTCTTTTTTGAGTTAATGGTGAGCAAAATAAACATGTTCTTTAATATTTTCCTTATTGAACACCTTTGTGTTAGCTCAGTATTTTATACTATGAATCTTTTTCTATTGTCCATCTTACAGTTTGACATGTTCCTCCAAGGTAAAATTACATGTTACATCTCTAAATAAACACTGTGAACACTCAGCATGATTTAGTTGAAATTATAAAGCTCATTTTATTTACTTTTTTAAGGATGGTTGCAGAAACTAGCTACTTTTTTAAAGGACCTGTGATATATATTTTTTTAATCTGAACATGCTACTGTATAATGGCAGTATTGTAGATTTCATACCAGAGATAGATAAACAGAGCTTTATAGATACCTAATTGCTTTTATGGTGAAAAAGCTCTTAGGGAAATACCAGTTACAGCTAATTAAGAAAAACTTTTTGGGGCAGATTACAAGCTGGTGATGGAATAGATGGACGTTCCAACTGCCACCTCCCAGGACCAAATTGGATTACAACTTAATTTAAGAACAGTCTTCATGAAGAACCAACTTTGGGCTAAATGAAGAGGAGTCTATAACCAAGGATCACAAAAGAAGCCACACCAAAACGGATAGGAAGGGCAGAGACACAGAGGACTGCCTCGCTCCCAGGTGTGAGCGGTGGCTGAGGGTCCAAAGGGACTCTCACTGCAGGGAGGTTTGCCTTGAGAGGGAAGGGTCCTCAGCCCCAGGACTGGTGCCCCAGCCCAGAGGCCCAGAGCCTAGAAGAAGCCCCACACAGCATTTGGCGGTTAAAAGAGCTGAAGTTTCTGTCTGCAAGAAAGAAATGGAGCTCTTGAGATACAGGCTCCGTCTTAAAGGGCCAGCTCAGAAAACCTCGTTCACAGCCACTTACCATGGGCTCCAGCAGAGGGAGGGCTGAGAGGACTGGAGTTGCGTGAGGAAAGTGTGAAATTGGTGGCCCAAGGAGAGACACTGTGAGGGATGGCCACCAGAACCCCTGTGCTGAGGCATTCACCTCTGAGTGGAATCAGCCTGGGGGAAAACAACTGCCCCACCCTATGGAGACTGGGCCATTCGGAGAAGTAAGTCCAGAAGCAGCGGATACATCAGTGACTCAGTTTTCTGTTGTTGAGGCCAGAGCTATTTGCTGATGACATGATACTGTACATAGGGAACCCTAAAGTCTCAGTCAAAAAACTTCTAGAACTGATAAATGAATTCAGCAAAGTGTCAGGATATAAAATCAACATTTAGAAGTTAGTGGCATTTTTATACACCAACAATAAATAAACTGTCAGAAAGTGAAATTAAGGAAACAGTCCCCTTCACTATTGCAACAACAACAAAAAATAAAGTACCTAGGAATAAATTTAACCAAGGAGGGGAAAGACTTGTACTTGGAAAATTATAAGATATTGAAAAAGAAATCAAGGAAGATACAAATAAGTGGAAGCATATACCATGTTCATGCATAGGAAGAATTAACATCATTAAAATGTCTATATTACCCAAAGCAATCTATAGATTTAATGCAATTCCTATTAAAATACCAATGGCATACTTCACAGATTAGAACAAATATTCCAAAAATTTATATGAATTGCCTGAATTGCCTCAGCAATAAATAAACCCGAATTGCCTCAGCAATCTTGAAAATGAAGAACAAAGTGGAAGGTATCACACTTCTTGATATCGAGTTATGCTACAAGGCCATTGTTATCAAAACAGCATGGTATTGGCATAAGACAGACATACAGATCAGTAAAAGAGGAACAGAGAATTCAGAAATAAACCCATGCCTTTATGGTCAACTGATATTTGACAGTGGAGGCAAGAGTATACAATGAAGTAAAGACAGTCTCTTTACTAAATGGTGTTGGGAAAATTGGACAGGTACATGCAAAAAAATGAAACTAGCCCACCAACATACACCATTCACAAAAACAAACTCAATATGAATAAAAGACTTAAATGTAAGTTGTGAAATCATAAAAATCTTGGAAGAAAACATAGGCAGTAAACTCTCCAATATCTCTAATAGCAATATTTTTGTGGCTATATCTTCATGGGCAAGTGAAATAATGGACAAATAATGAACAACTGAGACTATATAAAATTAAAAGGCTTTTGCATAGCAAAAGATACCATGAACAAAATTAAAAGACAACCCACACAATGAGCAAACATATTCACTGTTACATCTGATATAAGGGTTAATAACCAAACTTTATAAAGAACTTCTAAAACTCAACACCAGGAAGGTAAGCAATCCAATTTAAAAATGGGCTAAAGAACTGAATAGACACTTCTCCAAAGAGAACATACAGGTGGATAATAGGCATATGAAAAAATGTTCAACATCACTAATCATCAGAGAAATGCAAATTAAAACCACAATGAGATACCACCTCACACCTGTCAGAATGGCTTTCATTAACAAATCAACACACAACAAGGGCTGTCCAGGGTGTAAAGAAAAGGAACCCTCCTGTACTGCTGGTGGGAATGCAGACTGGTACAGCCACTGTGAAAAACAGTATGGTGTTTCCTCAAAAAATTAAAAATGGAACTGCTTTTGACCTAGCTATCCCACTTTTAGGAATATATTCCAAGAATCCCAAAACATTAATTTGAAAGAAGAAATGCAACCCATGTTTATTGCAGTATTGTTTACAATAGCCAAGATCTGGAAACAGCCCAATGTTTATCAGTGGACGAGTGGATGAAAAAGCAGTGGTACAGATACACAATGGAATAGTATGTGGCCATGGAAAAGTAAGGAAATCTTACCTTTTGCAATGTCATGGATGGATCTGGAGATTATTATGCTAAGTGAAATAAGCCAGGCAGAGAAAGACAAATATCATAGGATCTCACTTACATGTGGAATCTAATGAACACGGTGAACTGAGGAACAGAATAGAGGCAGAGGCAGGGTCACAGGGAGCAGAGGGACAGCTGTCAGAGGGAAGGGGGATGAGGGGACAGGATCAGAAAAGGTGAAGGGATTAGTGAAAATATATATACATAACACAGAGATACAGAAAACGGGACAGGAAATCCCAGAGGGAAGGAGTGGGGGAGGGACCCAAGGAGGTAGACAAAGAGGGTGTGATGGGAGGCAAGTTGTTGGGAGGTGAGGGTGTTATATTGAGTGAGATACCTGAATCCATGTTAACACAGTAAATTAAAAAATTTAATAAAAGTTTTTTGCTTCATTCAATAAATGATATTAAAAACAATGAATCAGTATCTTAATATTTATACACAAATGTTTATTGCTTTTGTGTAATATATATGTTTATCAAGTGTGTACAGTGTGGCAGCACTGTCTCTATGCACTAAGTCCTACCAAGGCACAGAAAGATTAACTTTAACTGTGTACTGCCTGTAGAGAACAGAAGTGTGTTTCAAAAGCAGGCATTCTGGCACTAGGGATCTTCCTCATCAGCCTCTAGAAAGCTGAAATCATTGAAACTTCTTCTCCCAAAAAAGAAGTATGTAAAAAAAGCAACAAAGGAAAACAAAACAACAAAACAGAAAGGGAGCTTCTAGAGTACATCATAAGGTCTTTCTCAGCATTGAATGTTACCTGCGTATATGGGTGATATAAAGCAATTTTTTCTAGGAATTTACTAACCAAATAAATAAGACATTATACATAAATGATAAGGTAACTCATTTTTTTCCCCTGGAGAACAAACACCAAATGTGTAATTCATGTGCTTTTAATATAAGATCAAAATTATAATTTTTGTATATATTTTGTTACAGTCTTAGATATATGGTCAGAATGCTTAAATATAAACTAGTCAGAGGCTATAGTTTAAGACTTGACTGTGCTATTTACTAACTGTAGAACTTTGGCTTGAATGTCCCTGAAGCTAAAATCTTTATTATTATTACCACTTTGCTGTGTTAAGAATCTGTAACCAGGTCCTGGACAGTTGGCTCAGCGGTAGAGCGTCGTCCTGGCATGTAGAAGTCCCAGGTTTGATCCCCAGTCAGGGCACACAGGAGAAGCGCCCATCTGCTTCTCCACTCTCCCCTTCTCCTTCCTTTCTATCTCTTTCGCCCCTTCCTGGGGTCAAGGCTCCATTGGAGCAGTTGGCCCAGGCGCTGAGGATGGCTCCATGGCCTCCACTGCAGGCACTATAATGGCTCCTGCCGCAGCATAGCAATGCCACAGATGGGCAGAGCATCAACCCCTGGTGGGCATCCAGGTGGATCCCGGTCGGGCTCATGCAGGAGTCTGTCTGACTGCCTCCTCGTTCCTAACTTCGAAAAATACAAATAATAATAATAATAATAATAATAATAATCTGTATCCAAAAATATTTTGTAAACTTAAATCACTTGGTTGATTTTTACCTAATATTTTATGGTTAATATTCAGTTATTTATATTTAATATACACCCACAACTTGACACTAGATGCTGATAACACTACAGTGAAGTCAAGGTTTCTAGTGTTTCAGAGCTCCCTGTCTGGGGGATATGGAATGGCAAAATTACTGAGTCTAGGAAAGATTTAATTTAAAACAATTTTAAAGGGTGATATTTTTTCTTTTGACGTATGCAGAATTTTTTTTTCTTATTGACAGCTAGGATAATTTTATGAAGGTAATGTAATGATTGAATTGTATTTTATTTGATGTTTCCTTGGAACATACAAAATATTATAGTGAACTTTTCAAAATATTTGAGGAGCTAAAAGTACTTCAGCCATATATTAAATCACATGGTATAATGAAATGTAGCCCTATTGCTTGGAGTCTTTGTAACTGCTAATTGTATCCATAAGAAATTAAAGTCATGGCTTATTTATTTTTTCAGGTAAAGAGTATGGTGCACCATTTATACTTTAACGATAAGCTTGACGCACCAAGGAAAACTCGTTTTCCAGAACGTTTCATGGATGACATTGCCGCTCTTGTCAGTACAATTGCTAGTGATATAGTTTCACGATTTCAGAAGGTAATATGACTTATTTTTTTGTTAAATCTATTTGAAGCTCACATTACACTCTCATATTTTATGTGTTTTTTCTTTTTATTCTGTTTCTCAGGACACAGAAATGGTTGAAAGGCTCAACACAAGTCTTGCTTTCTTTCTCAATGATCTGTTGTCTGTTATGGACAGAGGATTTGTCTTTAGCCTTATAAAGACATGCTATAAACAAGTAAGGCATGATTAGTAATAATTCATAATCAAGTGACCTAAATACTGTGTTATTTTTACAGCTAGAGCTGAGAGACCTTGAAGAACCCATGCATGCACTGGTATTTAAAAGTATAGCATAGTTTTATTTATAAGGCAAAAGTAAGATAACAAGATAACATTTGTTTTCTTAGGACACAAGGTTGTGGCAAGCTGATATCAGTGCAACTGGCTTTTCCTTGGGTTACACTGGCCCACTCTTTATTTAATGAGGCTGGAGCACAGCATCAAGTCAGGAGTCTAACTGTAAAGCAGGCCCAAGATACCATTCAAGAATAGTGTTTATACTAAATGAAGAACTAACTTCATTTTCTTTGTCATCGGTGGTATTTAAAGCAGCTGCATTTTGCTATGTATTCCTTCTAATACAGCCTTGAACATTGTAGGGTTTAGACAGATGTTTACCCAAAGCCCAAATGTCATTCATTTTGCTTTTACTAAACTAAAAGCATCCTGGAACTTTTCCACAAACAGCTGATTTTGTTTCAAAATTTTTAGCAGCTGATTTATAAAATCTGCCTTTTGAAAAACATTAGTTATCGAACCTATCGATAAGCAATTTTACTGGTAAGCTGTATGCTCATCCTAGAGTTACCTCTTAAAGGAGCTTTCAAAATATATAGATCTGTGGGTCCACCATCCCAGCATTATTGAGGAGTTTGAATATTGGGGGTGAAGGTCAGGAGTGTGGGACGTAGTGCTTATGAAAAGGACTTCCTAGCTGGTCCACAGATTAGATTTTGGAAACTATTCATTAAGAATGCTATTTGGCAGTCTAATA
Source organism: Saccopteryx leptura (assembly GCF_036850995.1). NCBI lineage: Eukaryota > Metazoa > Chordata > Mammalia > Chiroptera > Emballonuridae > Saccopteryx > Saccopteryx leptura. The sequence goes on along the minus strand of NC_089505.1, from coordinate 136,206,701 downwards.
TTTTTAATTTTAAAGATCTGTTCTATTAGATACCTTTATTGTATGTTTCTTTTAATGGAGAAGTTAAAATTGTGTGGGCACTGACTCACTTGCGAACATTTGCTACAGTATGTATTATTTTTACTTTGTCCCCAAAATTTCATGTTGCTTCCAAAACCTATTTGTTTTTATTATTCAGGTATTGACCTCCTACCTTTGCCAAGCATTGAGCTAGACCCTAGGAATGCTAAAATTATTAAGTCAGTTTATATATGTCCTCCAGTAGTTTATGGTATAGCTGGGAAAATAGCAAACAGATTATTATTAATATAGGTTAGCATAATGTAATGTAAAGTGAATGGATACTTTCTTTTATGAAGTTGTTTTGATGGTGTACTTTTCCTTCATAAAGTGCCTCTTTGAGAAGGGGGAATAATGCTATCTTGGAAATATAAAAATATGGCTTTTAGCCTAGTCAGTGGATTTATACAATAAATCTTGTAGTTCAGATTTGTTTATTTTAACAGTAATTCTGGAATAACCTGATGATATTATTTGAATCACAAAACCCAAAGCTGCTCACTGTGTACTGTTGTTTAATTCTTTAATCTGTCCTTCTGGTGTGTTGGTATTAGTGAAATGATATATTCAATTGGTGTTTTCTTGTTTATGCAATGCTTACAAGGTGTCTTCAAAACTCTATTCATTACCAAATCCAAGTGTCTTGGTGTCCTTGAGGTTGGATTTTCTGAGGATCATCTGCAGCCATGAGCACTATGTTACATTAAATTTACCCTGCAGCCTGCTTACTCCACCTGCATCACCATCGCCTTCTGTTTCTTCTGCAACATCTCAGGTATGCTAAGTGTAGGAAAGATTCTTTTTTTCTTTTTTTAAGTGAGAAGAGGGAAGATAGTGAGACAGACTCCCGCATGTGCCCTGACTGGGATCCACCCAGCAACCCTTAAATCTGAGCTAATTTTAGTGCCTGAGGCTGATGCTGGGACCAGCTGAGCTATCCTCAGTGCCCAGGGCCAATGCTTGAACCAATCAAGCCACTGGCTGTGGGAGAGGAAGGGGGAGAGGGAGGGGCGGAAAAGCAGATGGTCACTTCTCTTTTGTGCCCTGACTGAGAATCAAACCCAGGACATCCACATGCTGGGCTGATCCTCTATCCACCGAACCTACTGTCCAGGGCCAAGACAGTCTTAAAGTCCACATTTGTTAAAAAGTATTTTAAACACTAGAATAAATTGTAGGTACCACTACTGAATTAACAGCTCTATGTACAGGTAAGCTCTGTGTTAAGGGCTTTATAAGTATTAATCATTTAGTTCTCAGAGCAACTCTAGGAGATAAAGTCTATAACTATCCCCATTTTACAGATGAGAAAACTGAAACACAGAAAGGTCAGTAACTTACCCAAGCTCACACAGTAAAATGGCAATGCTAGTCTTTGAACCAAGGCACATGTTGGCTTTATTTTATATTAAATTAATTTTTCAATTATAGTTGATATATATATTAGCTTTAGATATACAACATAGTGATTAGACATTTCTATACCTTACAAGTCATGACCCCTGTTAATCTAGTACCCATCTGACACTATACATAGTTATTAGTTCTTATAATATTTTTAACTATATTCCTTATGCTGTACTTTGCATGTTGGGTTTATTTGAGACCCCAACTTCTTAACACTGTGTTGTACTCCTCTTACAGATTAATGCACACGTCAGTGAATTTACCTACGTAAGCTCACTTATTTAGATGTTTTTACAAGTTAAATTTTTTTGAAGTAGACACAGTTTAGGATGAAAGATGTTTATTAGGACTTAATATTAGTTAAAAGAAGGGGGATGAAGCATAATTTAGCAGAAAAGGAAGTCAAAATGTTTGGCCCTGGCCAGTTGGCTCAGTGGTAGAGTGTCGGCTTGGCCTGTACATACCCCGGGTTCAATTTCTGGTCAGGGCACACAGGAGATGTGCCCATCTGCTTCCCTTTCTCTCTCTTTCTCTTTCTCTTCTCCTCCTGTAGCCATGGCTCATTTGGAGCAAGTTGGCCCCAGGCACTGAGGATGGCTCCATAGCCTCTGCCTCAGGCACTAAGAAGAGCTCAGGTGCTGGGCTATGGAGCAACACCCCAGATGAGCAGAGCATCACCCCCTAGTGGGCTTGCCGGGTGGATCCCAGTCAGGGCACATGCAGGAGTCTGTCTCTGCCTCCTCTCCTCTCACTGAATAAATTAAAAAAAGAAGAAGTCAGAATGTTACAGAATTACCTCCCAGAATTCAGGTTTGTGTACTCAATGCACTAATAGGCCAAAATGTTGAGATACCAGTGTTTGGAAACAAAAATGTTTATTTGATTTTGTCAAAATGAGAGGATGGAAGAGCAAGATCTCTCAGATCTGTCTCTTTCAAAAAGGAAAAGTAGAGAGTTTTTATATAGCTAAGGGTTTATTTTAGTTCAGGGAACTGAGAGAGAAGTCCATGTTTCTTTAGTCACAGAAAACACTTGTATCAGACACCTAGGTATCAGCAGCTGGTCACAGCTACCTTGAAGACATCCTTTCCTTTTACAAAACAGACTCTTAAATTCTTCTCAAGACCCTGAAGTGATCTCTTCCTGCTTAACAAAGAAACAGTCCAGTAGTAACACAAAATTATATTGTGAGAACAGGGGATACTGGGTCAAAGGACCAAGATTCTGCAAAATATATCATTGTGCATCAGTGACACTATCTTTAAAGCAAAAGACAGAAACTTGACATCTTGCGACTATTGCCACTGTTTAAGCTATCATTGTTTTGTGTTTAACTAGCTATAGTTTTTTGTTATTCAAGCAAAGATTACTTTTTTTTTAAGATTTCATTTATTCATTTTAAAGAGTGGGGAGAGAGAGAAGACAGGGGGAGAGAGAAAAAAAAAGAGAAAGGAGGGTGGTGAGGAGAGGGAAGCATCAACTCATAGTTGTTGCTTATCATACATGCCTTAATCAGGCAAGCCTGGGCTTTCAAAATGGCAACTTCAGCATTCCAGGTCAATGCTTTATCTGCTGAAGCACCACAGGTCAAGCCAAAGGTTATTTTTAAACATTTCTCCTAGAACTTGCTGTACAGACAGACCTTCAGAACATGACCAACATACTGTCTTACTCTTTGACTATAAGCTACCTGACAACAAAAGGAACTGGAACATTTAGTTAAAGCTTATATCTATATCCTAATTGTGAATTAAATTATTTAATTCTAGCTGCAAAAAATACTAGAGGCAGTAAGATCACAAAGGGCTCAGCTACTACACTGCAGTGCAAGATGACAGAGCCCTGCCTACCTCTCTTGATTCCAGAAAACCCAAAGGAAACTAGATGAAATTTTGTAGGTTTATTGGATGATACTTGACTTCAACAGCTGTTAAGTTTCTCTAAAGATGAGAAAGGGTTATCATAGCAATTATTATGTATCTTGTCATAGAGATTGGGATTAAGGGATTTTGTAGTTTTAGTATCAAAGGAGCCTGAGTTTTCCCTCCTAGTGAAATGTTCTTTCTGCTATCTAGTTTCTGAGGTGAACAAGCTGTTTTCTTAGGCTCTGAATGTCTAACATTAGAGTTGATCTTAACTCTTCTTGATTTTACTTTTGAGATATTTACTTTCTTAATGTAATTCTCTAGACTAGATCAATGTCAGTTCCTTGATAAAAGAAAATTTGAAACTTCATTTAGAAAGATGGGAAAACAGCATAGCGTACCCACAACTTTTTACTGTACTTTACCTCTGCAAAAAATCTTGTTTCCACATACTCTTTTACCTGGCTAGCACACACTTCTTCCTATAACAGATGAAGATAGTCTTTTGATTTCTTCCCCCATCCTCTTTCAATGATGTGGCTATACAGTTAAGTACAAATTAAGCATAGGTACAGTTCTAAAACCTTTAATGAAACACATTTATTTACACCTAACTGCCTACTGAATATTTCATTTAACCAAGGAATTTATAGAATTTATTTCATTATCTTGTTCCCCACCTTGTAATCTAACTATAGTACATAATTTTCATATTCTAATAATATATGACAGAGACATCACTCTTTGGGGGAGTGGCAAGAGGAATTTTATATATATACTTATTAGGAAGATGATTTCTCCATAGAAAAATCTGAAATCTTTTGTTCTTTCAAGAAACCTCACGTAGATGGTTTTGAGTTATGCATTAGAGGGGATGAAGTCGAGGACTTTTTTACCTTGAACTATATCTTGGGGTATGCTATTTTTGCAGTATTAAAAACTTTTTAGAAACTCAGTAAGTGAACCCTAAAATTGCAGTAATTTTCTAGAGATAGTATTTTCTCTGAGAAACCATTTTATCTGTATTTGAAATTTCTCTGGAAACCTGTAGCCTTGACTATGAATATTTCCTGACACTTAGCAGTGAGCACATAATACAAGGTGGGGCAAAGGCAGTTTTACAGTTGTTTGTGTGGAAAATAATACAATAATTCATTAAAATACAAGAATAAACTCTGTTTCACATACAACTCTAAACTTATTTTTTTTGCCCCACCCTGTATATTATTTGGACATAGTTTCTTTTTCTTTTTCCATTCAGAGTATAATATTAAGACATTAAGTGTCTAAAAGAATAAAGAAAAAACAGATGGAAAACTTTAATATGACAAAAAAGAAATTAAAAATAATTACAAGTGTATTTCATCCTAGTTTCCCATATCAAAAGTAAGAGCAGTTACTTTCTCCAATGTTAACAATAATTGTCTATAATAAACCCTAGGCAATAAATTGTTCTAGGCAAAGTTTATCTCACTTTTATTTTTTATTTATTTATTTTTTATTTTATTTTTTTTGGTATTTCTCTGAAGCTGGAAACGGGGAGAGACAGTCAGACAGACTCCCGCATGCGCCCGACCGGGATTCACCCGGCACGCCCACCAGGGGGCGACACTCTGCCCACCAGGGGGCGATGCTCTGCCCCTTTGGGACGTCGCTCGCGACCAGAGCCACTCTAGCACCTGGGGCAGAGGCCAAGGAGCCATCCCCAGCACCCGGGCCATCTTTGCTCCAATGGAGCCTCGGCTGCGGGAGGGGAAGAGAGAGACAGAAAGGAAGGGGAGGGGGAGGGGTGGAGAAGCAGATGGGCGCCTCTCCTGTGTGCCCTGGCCGGGAATCGAACCCGGGACTTATGCACGCCAGGCCGATGCTCTACCACTGAGCCAACCGGCCAGGGCCTATCTCACTTTTAGATAATGTTCACATTTTATTTGTTGTAATGCCGTGTCTGTGGGATGTTTTGTTGCATAATTATTACAGTTTGTTCTACCTTACTCCCAAACAGAGTTCTGGATTTTCTACCAATGTACAGGACCAGAAGATTGCAAATATGTTTGAATTGTCTGTGCCTTTCCGCCAACAGCATTATTTGGCAGGACTTGTATTAACAGAGCTGGCTGTTATTTTAGACCCTGATGCTGAAGGGTGAGTAGACTAGGTTTTGCCTTGTAAAATATCAGCCTAATTTTGGGCAATGAAACAGAAGCATCCCACTTTAACTTCCTAAATATCCAAAGAATACTCTTTTCTACTCTATTTGCAAAGATCTATACTCATGCTATTTCTGTTGTTCATCAATTTTATATATTTTTTCATATTTTGTTATTCCTGAATTTGAAATTTGTGTTAAAATTGGTGATAATCATGATTTTTTGGTAGCATTGTTTTTAAAAGTACACAAAATATTTGAACATTCAAGTAAACGGACTTATATATTTGGTGATAAACAATAGGCACAGTTCAATTGATAAAAATAAACTAGGCTTCTCTTCGATTCTTTGTGAGGAAAATTTATCACTTGCTATCATACTACTTGGCATTTTATTTAAAAATTTGCCCAATAAATCCTTAGGTTTTAAAAACTTTTTTTTTTTTTAATTTTTCTGAAGTGAGAAGGAGGGAGGCAGAGAGACAGACTCCTGCATGCGCCCGGACCAAGATCCACCCGACAAGCTCACTGGGGGGCAATGCTCTGCCCATCTGGGGTGTTGCTCTGTTGCAACCAGAGCCATTCTAGTGCCTGAGGTGGAGGCCGTGCAGGCATCCTCAGCAGCCAGGCCAATTTTACTCCAACGGAACCTTGGCTGCAGGAGGGGAAGAGAGAGACAAAAGAAAGGAAAAGGAAGGGTGGAGAAGCAGATGGGCACTTCTCCTTTGTGCCCTGGCTGGGAAGCAAACCCCGGGACTTCCACACGTGGGGCCAATGCTGTACCACTGAGCCAACCATCCAGGGCCGGTTTTAAAAACTTTTAACATTGAGTATACTTTTAGATGATTTTTGGAAATTAAAATAGTAAGAAAATAAAGAGTATATCATCTGATGATTTGAATTTATAGAAATAGCTTGATATGTTGTGGTCTAGCATTCCTATAAAGTACTTCAATATTAATAGTTATTTTCAAAAATCTATATGACCATGACTCATTTGGGTAATAATTGCTTTCATTTTTCATTTTTTTCATACTGGGATCATTAGAAATTTATAATCCAGTTTAACCTCATATTTAAGAGTTCCATAAAACAAAAAGAGTTACCCTGGCACAGGTTTTACAAAAATTCTCTGATTTATTGAACGAATAAAAGAGGAGGTTTGAAAAATTCTTAGCAATGGTCTAGGCCATAGTCCATTAATGCTCAATAAATTATGAAAGGTTAAACCTTCTGAAAATGAAAAGTATGCCTTTTTATAATGGCAACTTCCTATTTTAGGAATATATTTTAAAGTAGTTGTTCATACTGTGTTCTGCAATTATAGAGTTCTGAAGAGTTGCTTAATGAGTTTCCATGTAGGATAGGGTGGAGGAGTTCAGACATTGGAAGAAAGAGAGGACAGACTAAGAGGGTGAGGCTCTGGGGCTTCCCCCCTGTAGGGCACCATATTTATTATTTGCTATTAGATATGAATATGATGTCATTGGGGGATTCACTGTTTAGAAAAAAACAACTCTAAAATCAATTCTAAACGTACTAGCTTTCTTTAATAACTGGTGTATTGCAATCATTTTAATGCATATTTCCAATAATTTTACTTGATATACCATAATATTTTTGGTTATAAAAAAATAGAAAACCTTTCTTAATATTGGCTCTATTAAAGGAATGAAATTTATTATTTCATAATTGAAAGAGACAGTTGTTCTTTTCTGTGTATCTGTTTTTTTTTAATTTATAATTTTATTTAGACAATTAATTTTAACGGGGTGACATTGATCAACTAGAGTACATAGATTTAGAGAAAACATCTCCAGATCATTTTGACATTTGATTATGTTGTATACCCATCACCCAAAGTCAAATTGTCCTCTGTCACATTTTATTTGGTTTTCTTTATGCCCCTCCCCTCCCTCCACCTCCTCCCTCACCTCCCTTCCTCTCCCCCTAGTAACCACTTCCCTCTTATCTATGTCCATGAGTCTCAATTTTGTGTCCCACTTAATATATGGAATCATACAGTTCTTAGTTTTTTCTGATTTACTTATTTCACTCAGTATAATCTTATCAAGGTCCATCCATGTTGTTGTAAATGATCCAAGTCATCATTTCTTATGGCTGAGTGTAGTATTCCATAGTATATATGTACCACATCTTCTGCTGCAATGAACATGGGGCTACATGTGTCTTTACGTACCAATGTTTTTGAGTTTTGGGGGAATATACCCAGTAGAGCAGCGGTTCTCAACCTGTGGGTCGCGACCCCAGTGGGGGTCGAACGACCAAAACACAGGGGTCACCTAAAGCCATCGGAAATACATATTTTATTTAAAAATGTATTGTATAATAAATATGTATTTTCCGATGGCTTTAGGTGACCCCTGTGTTATGGTCGTTCGACCCCCTCCGGGGTCGCGACCCACAGGTTGAGAACTACTGCAGTAGAGGGATTGCTGGGTCATATGGTACTTCTTAATTTTTTGAGGAACCACCATACTTTCTTTCATAATGGTTGTACTACTTTACATTCCCACCAACAGTGAATGAGGGTTCCTTTTTCTCCATAGCCTCTCCAACACTTGTTATTACCTGTCTTGTTGATACAAGCTAATCTAATAGGTATGAGGTGGTATCTCATTGTAGTTTTGATTTGCATTTCTCAAATACCTAATGAAGATGAGCATCTTTTCATATATCTGTTGGCCATTTGTATTTCTTCCTGGGAGAAGTGTCTGTTCATGTCCTCTTTCCATATTTTTATTGGATTATTTGCTTGTTTGTTGTTGAGTTTTGTGAGTTCTTTGTATATTTTCGATATTAGGCCCTTATCTGAGCTGTTGTTTGAAAATATCATCTCCCATTTAGTTGGCTGTCTGTTTTGTTGACAATTTTTTTTGCTGTGCAAAAGCTTCTTAGTCTGATGTAGTCCCATTCATTTGTCTTTGCCTTCACTTCCCTTGTCTTTGGAGTCAAATTCATAAAATGTTCTTTTATGGCCAAGTCCCATGAGTTTAGTAACTATATTTTCTTTTATGTAATTTATATTTTCAGATTTTATATTTAGGTCTTTGGTTCATTTTGAATTAATTTTGGTACAAGGAGACAAACTGTAGTCGAGTTTCATTCTTTTACAGGTGGCTCTCCCGTTTACCCAGCACCATTTATTGAAGAGGCTTTCTTTTCTCCATTTGTGTCTTTTTGGCTCCTTTATCAAAGATGATTGGACCATATATATGTGGTTTTATTTCTGGGCTTTCTATTCTGTTCCATTTGTCTGAGTGTCTATTTTTCTGCCAATACTATGCTGTTTTGATTATCATGGCTCTGTAGTATAATTTGAAGTCAGGTATAGTAATGCCCCCAGCTTCATTTTTTTTCCTTAGTATTACTTTGGCTATTAGGGGTATTTTATGGTTCCATATAAACCTGATGATTTTTTGTTCCATTTCTTTAAAAAATGACATAGGAATTTTGATGGGAATTGCATTAAATTTATATATTGCTTTGGGTAACATGGTCATTCTAACTATATTTATTTTTCTTATCCAAGTACAAGGAATATTTTTCCATTTCATTGTGTCTTTTGTGATTTCTCTTAACAATGCTTTGTAGTTTTCATTATATAGGTCTTTTACATTCTTTGTTATGTTTATTCCTAGGTATTTTGTTGTTGTTGTTGTTGCAACCGTAAAAGGGATTATTTTTTTAGTTCATTTCCTGAAGTTTCATTGTTGGCATATAAGAAAGCAATAGACTTCTGTATATTAATTTTGTATCCTACGACCTTACTGTATTGGTTAATTGTGTCTTATAGTCTTTCTGTGGAGTCTTTGGGGTTTTCTATGTACAAGATCATATCACCTGCAAAAAGTGAAACCTTTACTTCCTCTTTCCCAATATGAATGCCTTTTATTTCTTTCTCTTGTCCGATTGCTCTGGCTAGAACTTCCAGCACTACATTGAATAGGAGTGGAGAGAGTAGGCAACCTTGTATTGTTCCTGATTTTAGAGGAAAGGTTTTTGGTGTATTGCCATTTAATATGATTTTAGCTGATGGTTTGTCATAAATGGCCTTTATTATGTTGAGATATTTTTCTTCTATACCCATTTTGTTGAATGTTTTACACATAACATGATGTTGTACTTTTTTGAATGCCTTTTCTGCATCTATTGATAGGATCATGTGGTTTTTGTTCTTTGTTTTGTTGATGTGGTGTATTATGTTAATTGTTTTATGTATGTTGAACCATCCTTGTGATTCAGGGATGAATCCCACTTGATCATGATGAATTATTTTTTAAGGTGTTGTTGTATTCAATTTGCTAGTATTTTGTTTAGGATTTTTGCATCTGTATTCATTAGAGATATTGGCCTGTAGTTTTCTTTATTTTTGTTGTCCTTGCCAGGTTTTGGTATGAGGGCTACATTGGCTTCATAAAATGTGTTTGGCAGTATTGCTTCTTCTTCAGATTTTTGGAAGACTTTGAGTAAAATAGGAACCAAATCTTCTTTGAATGTTTGATAGAATTCACTAGTATAGCCATCTGGCCCTGGACTTTTATTTTTTGGGAAGTTTTTGATAGCTGTTTCTATTTCCTCCTTGCCTATGGGTCTGTTTAGGCTTTCCGCTTCTTCATGACTCAGTCTAGGAAGATTGTATTATTCTAGGAATTTATCCATTTCTTCTAGATTGGTAAATTTGGTGGCATATAGTTTTTCATAGTATTCTATGATAATTCTTTGTATATCTTTGATATCTGTGGTAATTTCTCTTCTTTCATTTTGGATTTTGTTTATATGAGTCCTTTCTCTTTTTTCCTTAGTGAGTCTTGCCAAGGGTTTGTGAATTTTGTTGATTTTTTTGAAGGAAGCAGCTCCTTGTTTTATTGATTTTGTCTAGTTTTTCTGTTCTGTGTTTCATTTGTTTCTGCTACGATTTTTATTATTTCCTTTCTTCTGCTCGTTTTGGGTTGTCTTTGTTCTTCTTTTTCTAGTTCCTTATGATGTGATGTTAAGTTGTTTACTTGGGCTCTCTCTTGTTTGTTCATATAAGCCTGCAGTGATATGAACTTCCCTCTTATTACTGCTTTTGCTGCATCCCAGAGATTCTGATAAGTCGTGTTTTCATTTTCATTTGTCTGTATATATCTCTTGATCTCTGCTGTTATTTCTTCTTTGACCCTGTCAGTTTTTAGAAGTATGTTGTTTAATTTCTACGTTTCTGTGGGTTTGTTTACTTCTTTTTTGCAGTTGAATCCTAGTTTCAAAGCTTTATGGTCAGAGAATATGCTTGGTATAATTTCAGTCTTTCTGGATTTGTTGATGTTAGTTTTGTGGCCCACCATATGGTCAGTTCTTGAGAATGTTCCATGTACAATGAAGAAAAATGTATACTCTGACATTTTGGGATGAAATGTCCTATAGATGTCTATCATATCCAATTATTCTAGTGTTTTATTTAAGGCCAATATTTCTTTATTGATTTTCTGTTTGGAAGAACAATCTAGAGCTGTCACTGGTGTATTGAGGCCTCCAAGTATGATTGTATTTTTGTCGGTTTTTATTTTTAATCAGTTAGTAGATGTCTTATATACTCTGGTGCTCCTTAGTTTGGTACATATATATTAAGAAGTGTTATGTCTTCTTGATTCAATGTCCCCTTTATCATTATGAAATGACCATCTTTATCTCTGATTACTTTTTCTATCTCGTAGTCAGCGTTGTTAGATATGAGTATGGCTACACCTGCTTTTCTTTAAATATTATTTTTTTGGAGACTCGTTTTCCAACCTTTCACTTTGAATCTGTTTTTATCCTTGTAGTCTGCTGGTGTGTTGCTGTGGCAGTGACATAGGCTGGGCCTCAGTTCAGTTGGTAGGTGGGGCTTGTTAGGGCTTTAAGGCTCTAACAATGGCAGTTTTCCAGTTGCCTCTCCCCACGTCCCTCCCTCCTGAGCTAGCAGCCTGGGGGCTTAGCTGTGAGGTTTGCCCCAGTCACTGTCTGCAGAGCAAGAGTTTCTAAGAATAGCCAGGTTCTTCCACCAGTACCACTCAAAGCACAGTTCTGGGTAAGGCAGTGGCAACCGGAGCTGCCAACGAGAGAAGGCAGGGCTGGGAGCCAATTGTAAATCAAGTGACTTTCTATGGGCCTACAGGCAGGTCTAGCATGCCTCAGCACACTGCAGGTCTAATCTCCACAGGATTCTTTCTCGTGCACTGTTTGGTAGACTGCAGTATGTCCAGCTCCCACAAGTCCAGCAATGCACACAGAGACTTGCACCTGCCCACTTAGGCACTCAGTGCCTGTGATCTCAGTCAGAGCCAAGAATGCACTCAGAATTCTGCATGGAGGTGCCTACCCCAGCAGTCTTAGGCCAAAGGTTTTGGCCTGGGCACACACCTTGCGCTGGTGATCATGGAGCCAGGAATGCACAAAGATGCTGGCAGTGGCTCACATGGGTACCCTGCCCCAGTAATTTCAGGTGGAGCCCACTGCCTGTGTGCGTGCCCTGCATCCAGGCAGAGCTGGTGTATTCTTTCTTCTGTTTGAGCACCTACCCTAACTCAGCTCCTTCCCCGCTAACTAAGACTCTCCACCACGCTCAGCTCCAAACAAAAGCACCCCTTCCTCAGATCAGTGAGGAAAGCGAAATACCTTCTTCTCCATCTTATTTCCTTCAGAGAGGATTACGTATTCAGCCACCTTTTTGCCCAATCATACCTTTGTTTGGTGTGTGTATATTTCAGGTACTCCTGAGATTTTTTTCTCTGTGTTTAGTTGTTGAATTTGGTGAAATTTCAAGGGGAGATATTGGGAGTGTCTCTCATGGGGCCATTTCTCTGATGTCACCACCTCGAAAGAAAGGGTGTTTTAAACAGTACAATCAACAGCACAGTGATGCTACTAGGGTTCTGTTTCTTTACATCTTTTACCTTCATTAGATGCTTTATCCTAAGGCGAGTGTCTTTCAAGACTGCAAGACAGTTGTCACTGGCAATTAAGATGAAATTCTTACTTGCTATGTTCAGCAAGAGAGAGAGGGCAAAACCTTGTTCCAAAGCTTGCAATGTAAATTTTCCTTCGGACTCATGTGGCTCACTTGCCTAACCAGAGCAATGCCAGGTGCTAGATGGATTAAATCAGTCTGACGGAAATGTGGTGCTTAGACTGGTTCATGAGTTTTTTGTTACAGACAAAATTGTAAATCAACTGTGTCACTAAACACATATGTTTAGTTTATATGACCTTTTTTTTTTTTTTTTGTAGACTTCAATTAGGGAAGCAATGAGTTGATTAACAGTTTTCTATTCTTGGACTGGTAGCAAAACAGTTTGCTAACTGGCTGTTTTAAGTAGCAGGGCTAGTCTAATTAGGATCTATTCCTGAAACAGGATTGAAACAGTCAAGTGCTGTTAGTTAGGAAGCAAGGGAGTAGATAGTTGGTAGTAAATGGAAACACTTGGTATGGACTTAACATTTAGGAATATATTACGGGGAACATCATATAGTAGTTTATTCCTATCAATAAGTGAAATACCATATAAGCTAGAGGAAACTAATTTCAAATGAATATGTATTTTTGAGATAGGAAAGGCTTATTTGAATAATGAGGGGGGACATTAAAGCTCTTGAAGATATATGGAGTTCATTGAACACATGGGGAAAGTACTTTCTGAGAGAAGATAAAACTTTTTCTGAGACAAAAGATAATCCTATAGCTATAAAGATGGAGATGTATTAAGAGATGTGACCAGAGCAAATTAGGAATGGCTTTTTAAAAGGAAGAAGTTGGTGGTAAAGTCTTTTCCTGAGATTGATAGTGAGAGGCTTAAAGAGAGAGATTGAGATCTGAAACTGGTGTGAGGTACAGCATTAAGCACCAGTTGAAGTTGGTTTAAATTTATTGATTGATTGATTTTAGAGAGAAGGGAAGGAAGAAAGGGGGAGGGGGAGAAAAACATCAATTTGTTTTTCCATTTATGCGTTCATTGATTGATTCTTGTATGTGCCCTGAGTGGGGATCGAATTCGCTACTTTGGCATATCGGGACGACACTCTAACCAACTGAACTACCCGGCCAAGGCTGGATGAATTTTTAATTATAAAGTTTGCATAGTCAAAGAGACTTCAATTTAAGAAGAGAGGCAAAAAAAAAAGTGTGATTCTGAGAGTGACCCTTGCTATTGTATTAGGCCAGTTGAAACGCAGGCAACTGGGAGTATAGAACAGTTGTAAGGGCCCAAATGAAGTATATAAGCAAGGAAGATCAGTTTAAAAAGATGTCGAAGGCAACCGCAGCCTGTGGACTACATAATTTATTAGGTAGAGGATTTTTGTTTGGGAAAAAGGAAATAAAAGTATTCCTTTTTTGAATGTGAAAAGATCTCATCAATAGCATTTATAGTTAACTTAAATTTTTCCTCTTTTTTTTTTTTTTTTGTGTTGCTCTGAAGTGAGAAGCAGGGAGGCAGACAGACAGACTCTGGCATGCGCCCAACTGGGATCCACCTGGCATGCCCACTAGGGGGTGATGCTCTGCCCATCTGGGCCGTTGCTCCTATTTGACCGGAGCCATTCTAGCGCGTGAGGCAGAGGCCATGGAGCCGTCCTCATTGCCAGGGCCAACTTTGCTCCAATGGAGCCTTAGTAATGGGAGGGGAAGAAAGAGACAGAGAGAAAGGAGAGGGGGAAGGGGGAAGAAGCAAATGGGCACCACTTCTGTGTACCTTGGCCAGGAACCGAACCCAAGACTTCCACATGCCAGGTAAATGCTCTACTGCTGAGCCAACTGGCCAGGGCCTATTGATTGATTGATTGATTGATTGATTGCTGTAAAATATATCCACATAGTAAATGATGATGGACTGGAGACTTGACTTGGGGTGGTGAACGCACAATACAGTGTACAGATGATGTGTGGTAGAATTGTGCACCTGAAACTTCTATAATAACAAGTGTCATCCCAATAAATTCAATAAACATGAAAATACATATATATATAACCATAAGTACTCTTAAGTTATTTAATATAATGCACTAAGAAGGAGTTAGTATAAATATATTATGGTTAACTCCTAAGTAAATTTGTGTAACACTTTTCCCTCTCTGTTATTATTTTATAGAGACATTTATTAATTTTAAAATGAGAAGTGTTTTTGTAGAAAAACGTGCAAATATGTGACAAAGTTAAGAAGCTGAACAAAATTGATTCGGTATCATAGCTTACTGTTTGCTTTAAAGATGTTAACTAATCTTTGTGGCCTTACTCCTTTTTGTTCTCCATCTTCTTTTTAAATAGACTGTTTGGATTGCATAAGAAAGTCATCAATATGGTACACAATTTACTATCCAGTCATGACTCAGACCCGCGGTACTCTGACCCCCAGATAAAGGCCCGGGTGGCCATGCTGTATCTACCTCTGATTGGCATTATCATGGAAACTGTCCCTCAGCTGTACGATTTTACAGGTACTTGGTGTATTTTAAAGGCAAATCTCAATGTATAAAAGTGTTAGAAAATATCTCAAGGATGAAGATCTTATTTTAGGAAAAAAAAGGAAATGTACACACACAAGTAAACTGTAAATACTTAGCCACAGTACTGAAAATCTTTTGACTATGTGAGAGAATCCACTACAAGGTTTCTGTAAGTAGTTCTTATCATAAAATTTAAAATAGTGATTGTAGCCTGACCCGTTGTGGTGCAGCAGATAAAGCATTGACCTGGAACATTGAGGTCGCTGGTTTGAAACCCTGGGCTTGCCTGTTCAAGGCACATATGGCAGTTGATGCTTCCTACTCCTCCCCACTTCTCTCTCTGTTTCTCTCTCTCTCTCATTTCTAAAATTAATAAATAAAATTTTAAAAAATAAAATAGTGATTATATAGTATTTCTATTTGTACTTATTAGGAAATAGAGTTTTTATGTATAAATACTTACTGTTTCTCTAAAAAACCAAATGAACATTTGAAAGCTATTACCCTGAGTGTCAATTTTATTCATATAAATATAATTTAAATTAATATTCACCTGTATAACAAGAATTAAGTTTATTGCTAGCATTGGGTTACCAAAAGGAAGTTTTGTTGCTTTTCAAAAATTAGAACTGACAAAGTTTTATTGCTCTTGCTTTTCATATTTAGAATTTACTTGAATTCCTTCATTTGCCTTAGAGAAAATACTGTAGGTTGTTATTAACTTGATAAAATAACTTCTAGTTCAATAAAAACAAACCTTTACTGAGTACACATTATGTATTAAGAACTTCAATAGGTGCTAGTGATACAAAAATAACCAACCCCTTGCCTTTAAAAGACTGATAGTTAAATAATTTTTCCAGTATTTTGATCACTAACGTGGGTTTCCTAATTTGAAAGCAAGGTAAAGTTTGCTACAATACTATAAATTATTACTGTAGGAATGTTGTTTAAAAGAAGTAACTCTAAGGATAAATATTACATGTTAATAGCTTTTTTTAATAGTAGTGGAGAAGAAGAAAAAGAATTGCATGCTCAATAACTGTTAATTAAACTAAACAGAAGTTTTACTTATTTGTTTTGGACTTTTTTTCCCAGAAACTCACAATCAACGAGGAAGACCAATTTGTATAGCCCCGGATGACTATGAAAGTGAGAATGGAAGCATGATAAGCCAGACAGTCGCCATGGCAATTGCCGGAACGTCAGTTCCTCAGTTAACAAGGCCTGGCAGTTTCCTCCTCACATCAACGGTAAAAACAACCCTCCTACAGAAGCTTTTTCTGGAAAGACAGATATTTACAAGGATATACTCTTAAATAACTGAGATTATTGTATTAGCTGATGTAGAAGTACACTGAGCTTAACTTATTTTGCAGAAACATTAAGGTTCTGAGACTATTCCCTATCTTGTACTAAGTTATTTTAACAAGTATTAGGGTTTGTGGTATAAGGCTCGATAGTTTGTCATTTAGAATTTTGAAAGTTGTCTTATTATCTAGCCTAGTTTTCTTTTTCTTTGTAGTTTTCCAAAGTTAGAAGTGAGGAGGCAGTCAGACAGACTCCTGCATGCACCCGACCAGGATCTACCCAGCAAGCCCACCAGGGGGCGATGCTCTGCCCATCTGGGCCGTTGCTCTGTTGTGCCCGGTACCATTCTAGCACCTGAGGCAGAGGCCATGGACCCATCCTCAGCGCCCGAGCCAACTTTGCTCCAATGGAGCCTTGGCTGCAGGAGGGGAAGAGAGAGATAGAGAGGAAGGAGAGGGGGAGGGGTGGAGAAGCAGATGAGTGCTTCTCCTGTGTGCCATGACCAGGAATTGGACCCGGGACTTCCACACACCGGGCTGATGCTCTACCGCTGGGCCAACCAGCCAGGGCCTTATTATTGTTGTTATTATTATTACTACTACTACTACTATTATTATTATTATTATTATTATTATTATTAAATGAGAGGCAGGGAGGCAGAGACAGACTCCTGCATGAACTTCGACAGAGATCCACCTGGCAAGCCCCCTATGGGGCAATGCTCTGCCCATCTGGGGCCACTTTGCCTAGTATCTTTTTTAAATCCATTATTCTTATTTTTGGGGGTTTTTTCTACTTTTTTATTTTATTTAACTTTATTAAATTTAATGCAGTGACATTGATAAATCAGGGTACATATGTTGAGAGAAAATATATCCAGATTATTTTGACATTTAATTATGCTGTATACCCCTCACCCAAAGTCAAATTGTCTTCTGTCACCTTCTATCTGGTTTTCTTTGTTCCCCTCCCCTCCCCAACCCCTCTTTCCTTCCTCGCCCCATCCCCTCTTTCCCCCACCCTCCCACCCCCGTTCCCATCACATTCTTGTTCATGTCTCTGAGTCTCATTTTTATGTCCCATCTATGTATGGATTCATCTAGTTCTTAGTTTTTTCTGATTTACTTCTTTCACTCCGTATAATGTTATCAAGGTCCATCCATGTTATTGTAAATGATCCGATGTCATCATTTCTTATGGCTGAGTAGTATTTCATAGTATATATGTACCAAAGCTTTTAATCCACTCGTCCTCGGACGGACACTTGGGCTGTTTCCAGATGTTCGCTATTGTGAACAGTGTTGCCACAAACATGGGGGTGCATTTCTCCTTTTGGAGCCATTCTATGGTGTTCTTGGGATATATTCCTAAAAGTGGGATAGCCGGGTCAAAAGGCAGTTCGATTTTCAATTTTTTGAGGAATCTCCATACTGTTTTCCACAGTGCCTGCACCAGTCTGCATTCCCACCAGCAGTGCAGGAGGGTTCCCTTTTCTCCACATCCTCGCCAGCACTTATTGTGTGTTGTTTTGTTGATGAGCGCCATTCTGGCTGGTGTGAAGTGATATCTCATTGTGGTTTTAATTTGCATTTCTCTGATGATTAGTGACGTTGAGCTTTTTTTCATATGCCTATTGGCCATCTGTATGTCCTCTTTGGAGAAGTGTCTAGTCATTTCTTTTTCCCATTTTTGGATTGGATTTTTTGTCTTCCTGGTGTTGAGATTTACAAGTTCTTTATAAATTTTGGTTATTAACTCCTTATCAGACATATTGTCAAATATGTTCTCCCATTGTGTAGTTTGTCTTTTTATTCTGTTCTTGTTGTCTTTAGCGGTGCAAAAGCTTTTTAGTTTGATATAGTCCCATTTGTTTATCCTGTCTTTTATTTCACTTCCCCGTGGAGATAAATCAGCAAATATATTGCTCCAAGAGATGTCGGAGAGCTTACTGCCTGTGTTTTCTTCTAAGATGCTTATGGTTTCACAGCCTACATTTAAGTCTTTTATCCATTTTGAGTTTATTTTTGTGAGTGGTGTAAGCTGGTGATCTAGTTTCATTTTTTTGCAGGTAGCTGTCCAATTTTCCCAACACCATTTGTTAAAGAGGCTGTGTTTACTCCATTGTATTTCCTTACCTCCTTTGTCAAATATCATTTGTCCATAGAGCTGTGGGTTTATTTCTGGGTTCTCTGTTCTGTTCCATTGATCTATATGCCTGTTCTTAGGCCAGTACCAAGCTGTTTTGAGTACAATGGCCTTGTAGTATAACTTGATATCAGGAAGTGTGATACCTCACACTTTATTCTTCTTTTTTAAGATTGCTGAGGCTATTCGTGTTCTTTCTTGGTTCCATATAAATTTTTGGAATATGTAATCTATATCTTTGAAGTATGTCATTGGTATTTTAATTGGTATTGCATTGAATTTGTAGATTGCTTTGGGTAATATAGACATTTTAATGATGTTTATTCTTCCTAACCATGAGCAGGGTATATGCTTCCACTTGTTTGTATCTTCCTTGATTTCTTTTATCAATGCTTTGTAATTTTCCGAGTACAAGTCTTTAGTCTCCTTGGTTAAGTTTACTCCTAGGTACTTTATTTTTTGGTTGTAATAGTGAAAGGGATTGTTTCCTTAATTTCTCTTTCTGACTGTTCATTGTTGGCATATAAAAATGCCTCTGGTTTCTGAGTATTGATTTTATATCCTGCCACTTTGCTGAATTCATTTATCAAGTCCAGTAGTTTTTTGACTGAGACTTTAGGTTTTTCTATATACAATAACATATCATCTGCAAATAATGATAGTTTTACTTCTTCTTTTCCAACTTGAATACCTTTTATTTCTTCTTCTTGTCTGATTGCTGTGGATAGGACTTCCAGGACTATGTTAAATAAGAGTGGTGAAAGGGGGCACTCCTGCCTTGTTCCTGATCTTAAGAGTATTGCTTTTAATTTTAACCCATTGAGTATGATGTTGGCTGTGGGTTTCTCATAGATGGCTTTTATCATGTTGAGGTATGTTCCCTGTATTCCCACTTTGCTGAGAGTTTTGACCATGAATGGGTGCTGGATTTTATCAAATGCTTTTTGTGCATCTATTGAAATTATCGTGGGGTTTTTCTCTTTTTTTTTTCGTTTATGTGATGAATCACATTGATTGATTTACAAATAATGTACCAGCCTTGCCTCCCCAGAATAAATCCTACTTGATCATGGTGTTTGATTTTTTCCATATATTGTTGGATCCGGTTTGCTAATATTTTGTTGAGGATTTTAGCATCTATATTCATCAGAGATATTGGCCTATAATTTTCTTTCTTTGTGTTGTCTTTGCCTGGTTTTAGAATCAGAATTATGCTCGCCTCATAAAAGGAGCTTGGAAGTCTTCCTTCCTCTTGAATTTTTTGAAATAGTTTGAGAAGGATAGGAGTTAGTTCTTCTTTGAATATTTGGTAGAATTCAGTTGTGAAGCCATCAGGCCCTAGACTTTTCTTTGTTTAGGAGTTTTTTGATAACTGTTTCGATCTCATTTGGTGTAATTGGTCTGTTTAGGTTTTCTGATTCTTCCAGATTGATTTTTGGAAGATTGTATGTTTCAAGGAATTTGTCCATTTCATCTAGGTAGTCTAGTTTTTTGGCATACAGTTCTTCATAGTATTTTCTTACAATATTTTGTATTTCTGTTGTGTCAGTTTTTATTTCTCCACTCTCATTTCTAATTTTATTTATTTGAGTCCTCTCTCTCTTTTTCTTGGTGTGTCTAGTTAAAGGTTCATCGATTTTGTTTACCTTTTCAAAGAACCAGCTCCTAGTTTCATTGATTCTCTGTATTGTTTCTTTAGCCTCTATGTCATTTATTTCTGCTCTAATCTTTATTCCTTCCTTCTACTACATTTGAGCTTTACTTGCTGTTCTTTTTCTAGTTCTTTTAGATGCAGGGTTAAGTTGTTTATTTGAGCTTTTTCTAGCTTCCTAAAGTGTGCCTGTAGTGCTATGTACTTCACTCTCAGTACTGCTTTTGCTGTGTCCCATAAATTTTGAGTTGTTGTATGCTCGCTGTCATTTGTTTCTAGGAATTTTTTTATTTCTTTTTTGATCTCATTCTTAATCCATTCGTTATTTAACAACCTGCTATTTAGTTTCCATGTGTTTGAGAATTTTTGAGCTTTTCTGTTGTGGTTCATTTCTAATTTCATGCCGTTGTGATCAGAGAAAGTGCTTGATAAGATTTCAATCTTCTTAAATTTGTTGAGACCACTTTTGTGCCCTAACATGTGGTCTATCCTAGAGAATGTACCATGAGCACTTGAAAAGAATGTATATTCTGCTGCTTTAGGGTGAAAGGTTCTGAAGATATTTATTAAATCGAGTTGATCTATTGTGTCCAATAAGTCTGCTGTTTCTTTGTTAATTTTCTTTCTTGAGGATCTATCTAGTGATGTTAGTGGGGTATTGAAATCCCCTACTATTATAGTATTGCTGTTGATCTTGCCCTTTAAATCCATCAACGTCTGCTTTATATATTTAGGTGCTCCTATATTAGGTGCATGATAATTATAATAGTTATATCTTCTTGTTGGATTACTCCCTTTATCATTATGTAGTGGCCTTCTTTATCTCTTACTATATCCTTTGTTTTAAAGTCCAATTTGTCTGATATAAGTACTGCTACCCCAGCTTTTTTTTCATTTCCATTTGCATGAAGTGTTTTTTTCCACCCTTTTACCTTCAATCTATGTGTATCTTTTGTTCTAAGGTGTGTCTCTTGTAGACAGCATATGTAGGGGTCCTGTTTTTTTATCCATGCAGCTACCCTATGCCTTTTGATTGGATCATTTAATCCATTTACATTTATGGTTATTATTGATATGTAGTTGTTTATTGCCATTTTATTCTTTAAAGCTGTATTCCTTTTTTGCAATATTCTTTTCCCACTTTGATCTGTTTACAACAGACCCCTTAACATTTCCTGCAGCATTGGTTTGGTTGTAATGAATTCCTTGAGTTGTTTTTTTCTGGGAAGCTTTTTATTTCTCCTTCTTTTTTAAACGATAGCCTTGCTGGATAAAGTAGTCTTGTTTGTAGGTTCTTGTTCTGCATTACTTTGAGTATTTCTTGCCATTTCCTTCTGGCCTCAAGTGTTTCTGTTGAGAAGTTGGATGTCATCCTTATGGGGGCTCCTTTGTAGGTAATAGCTTTTTTTTCTCTTGCAGTTTTTAATATTTTCTCTTTATCACTTAGCTTTGCTATTTTAATTATGATGTGTCTTGGTATAGGTTTCTTTGGGTTTCTCTTTAATGGAGTTCTCTATGCTTCTTGAACTTGTGAGAGTTTCTCCTGCATTAATTTAGGGAAGTTTTCAGCTATGATATGATTGAACAAAGTCTCTATCCCTTAGTCTTTTTCTTCTTCTTCAGGAACCCCTATATGTGGATGTTATTTCTCTTCATGTTGTCACAGAGCTCTCTAAGAGTTTCCTCAGACTTTTTGAGTCTCTTTTCTTTTTTCTACTCTACTTTCTTGCCTTCATTCAAGTTGTCCTCCAACTCGCTGATTCGATCCTCAGCTCTATCCATCCTGTTTTTAATTCCTTCCATTGTGGTCTTTATTTCTGATATTGTATTTGTCATCTCCAACTGATTCTTTTTAATATTTCAATATCCTTTTTTATACTTGCTATTTCTTTATTTAGGTGTTCATAATGACCATCCATTGTTGTTCTAAGATCCCTAAGCATCCTTACAATCATTATTTTGAACTCTGCATTTGGAAGTTTGGTTATTTCCATATCACTCAGTTTATCTCCTGAAGGTTTCTCTTGTGGTTTTATTTGAATTGCTCTTTTTTGTCTTCTTATTATCTGTGTTTGAGTGTTTTGTTTGTAGAGTTGGTTGAGTCTAGGCTTGGTGTTGTCTACCTCCAGTTTTCAATTGTGTTATTTCTACGTCTTCTTAGGTTGGTATCAGCTATTATTTGTAATCCACTTTCGGATTTGGGCAGCTTTGAAGTCTTGATTTGTTTGTTTTCTTAACAGATGATAGTCTTCTTTACTGATCTCTGCAGGGGGCTTCCTTGAAACTGTATCCAGGAATGGGATGGGTATAACCTGAGACTCTGAAGGCCTCTTCCACCAACTAATCTCTCTGGGGGAAGGGTGTTTTCTCAGCTTCAGTAGAGTGAGGTGTATCTCAGATCTCCATGGAGACCTGAGTTACTGCCCCTTCTCCCCACTTCTTGTTTTCAGCCATGTCTTGTGCTGATTGGAGCTGGATAGATGTCTGGAGATCTCTGATCCGGAAGCAATTCAGTACTGTTTTGTGGAAGGATCAGTCCCTCCTCCAGCTATGGCCGCCTCCAGCACAGATGAGTCAGCTTTTTTAGGTCGTCTCCTGCATTTCTTAGCCCCTCACAGTCTGTCCTTCTTTCTCTCCTTTCCACTTGGGAGATAAGCTGGTCTTTTCAACACACCTCGCTCCCTGGTCGCCAGGCAAGTGGCTGTGAGCAGTATTTTCTGCTCTTTTCCCTGGAGTGAGATCCCCTCTGGCCTCTCAGCCTCACCCCCCCCACCCCATTCCTGTAAGCAGGGGAGATTCAGGAGCTCCCTACCAGGTTTGTTGTGGCTTCTTCTTTGCTCCTTGGTTTTTGAGAGCTGTTCTTGTAGTCCAGAGTTGGTTTTTCACGCTGATTTTTCCTAAATTGATTTGTATTCCAGTTTGGTGGTGAG
This sequence comes from Saccopteryx leptura, assembly GCF_036850995.1. Classification (NCBI taxonomy): domain Eukaryota; kingdom Metazoa; phylum Chordata; class Mammalia; order Chiroptera; family Emballonuridae; genus Saccopteryx; species Saccopteryx leptura. The sequence goes on along the minus strand of NC_089505.1, from coordinate 136,183,706 downwards.
AGCTGGGCGTCTGTTCGCCCGCCTACTCCGCTGCCATCTTCAGGTCCCATTTTTTTTTTATAAATAAATTTTTATTAATGTTAATGAAGTGACATCAATAAATCAGGGTATATATATTCAACTAAAATATGTCCAGGTTATCTTGTCATTCAATTATGTTGCATACCCATCACCCAAAGTCAGATTGTCCTCCGTCACCCTCTATCTAGTTTTCTTTGTGCCCCTCCCCCTCCCCCTCTCCCTCTCTCTCCTTCCCTCCCACGCCCCTCCTCCCTCCAACCCCCGGTAACCACTACACTCTTGTCCATGTCTCTTAGTCTCATTTTTATGTCCCCCCAATGTATGGAATCATGTAGTTTTTGTTTTTTTCTGATTTACTTATTTCACTTCATGTAATGTTATCAAGATCCCACCATTTTGTTGTAAATGATCCGATGTCATCATTTTTTATGGCTGAGTAGTATTCCATAGTGTATATGTGCCACATCTTCTTTATCCAGGCTTCTATTGAAGGGCTTTTTGGTTGTTTCCATGTCTTGGCCTCTGTGAACAATGCTGCAATGAACATGGGACTACATGTGTCTTTACGTATCAGTGTTTCTGAGTTTTGGGGGTATATACCCAGTAGAGCAGGGGTCCCCATACTATGGCCCACGGGCCACATGCGGACCCCTGAGGCCATCTATCCGGCCCCTGCCGCACTTCCGGAAGGGGCACCTCTTTCATTGGTGGTCAGTGAGAGGAGCATAGTTCCCATTGAAATACTGGTCAGTTTGTTGATTTAAATTTACTTGGTCTTTATTTTAAATATTGTATTTGTTCCTGTGTTTTTGGGGGTTTTTTTGTTTTTGTTTTTTTACTTTAAAATAAGATATGTGCAGTGTGCATAGGGATTTATTCATAGTTTTTTTTTTATAGTCCGGCCCTCCAACGGTCTGAGGGACAGTGAACTGGTCCCCTGTGTAAAAAGTTTGGGGACCCCTGCAGTAGAGGGATGGCTGGGTCATAAGGTAGTTCTATTATCAGTTTTTTAAGGAACCTCCATACTTTCTTTCATAATGGTTGTACTACTTTACATTCCCACCAACAGTGAATGAGGGTTCCTTTTTCTCCACAGCCTCTCCAACATTTGCTATTACCTGTCTTGTTGATAATAGCTAATCTAACAGGTGTGAGGTGGTATCTCATTGTAGTTTTGATTTGCATTTCTCTAATAACTAATGAAGATGAGCATCTTTTCATATTATCTGTTGGCCATTTGTATCTCTTCCTGGGAGAAGTGTCTGTTCATGTCCTCTTCCCATTTTTTTATTGGACTGTTTTGTTTGTTGTTGAGTTTTATGAGTTCTTTGTAAATTTTGGATATTAGGCCCTTATCTGAGCTGTTGTTTGAAAATATCATTTCTCATTTAGTTGGCTGTCTGTTTATTTTGTTGTCAGTTTCTCTTGCTGAGCAAAAACTTTTTAGTCTGATGTATGCCAACAATGAAATATTAGAAAACGAACTAAAAAAAAATCCCTTCACGATTGCAACAACAACAAAAATACCTAGGAATAAACATAACAAAGAATGTAAAGTATCTATGTAACGAAAACTACAAAGCATTGTTAAAGGATATCAAAAAAGATACAATGAGATGGAAAAATATTCCTTGTTCTTGGATAGGAAGAATATGTATAATCAAAATAGCCATATTACCCAAAGCAATTTATAAATTTAATGCAATTCCCATCAAAATTCCTATGACATTTTTTAAAGAAATGGAACAAAAAATCATCAGATTTATATGGAACTGTAAAAAAACCCAAATAGCCAAAGCAATCCTAAGGAAAAAGAATGAAGCTGGGGCATTACAATATGTGACTTCAAACTATATTATAGGGCCACGACAATCAAAACAGCATGGTATTGGCAGTAAAATAGACACTGAGACCAATGGAACAGAATAGAAAGTCCAGAAATAAAACCACATATATATGGTCAAATAATTTTCAATAAAGGAGCCAACAACACACAATGGAGAAAAGAAAGCCTCTTCAACAAATGGTGTTGAAAGCCACATGCAAAAGAATGAAACTCGACTATAGCTTGTCCCCTTGTACTAAAATTAATTCAAAATGGATCAAAGAGCGAAAGAGGAAGGGTGAAGGAGCAGGAAGCATCAACTCTCATCTGTGCCTCGACCAGGCAAGCCCAGGATTTTGAACTGGCAACTCAATGTTCCAGATCAATGCTTTATCCACTGTGTCACTACAGGCCAGGCAATAAAAATCTTAAAAAAAACCAAACATTTTGAGAAACTTCTGAACTCTTTTTCAAAGTCGCTACACCATTTTATATTCTCACTAGCAGTGATAAAAAGGTTCCTGTTTCTTCTATCTTCACCAACACTTGTTACTCTTTTTTTTTCTTCATTATAGCCACCTTAGTGTGTATCTCATTTTGGTTTTGATTTGCATTTCCCTAATATCTACTAATGTTGAGCATGTTTTCATTTGCTTATTGGCGTATTTTTTGTATTTCTTATGTAGAGAAAAGTACATTCAAATCCTTTGCCATTTTAAAAGTGTGTTGTTCCTCTTTTTGTTACTGACTTGAAAGAGTTCTTTATATATTCTGGGTACAACTCCTTTATATGTGATTTTAAATATTGTCTCCCATTCTGTGGATTATCTTTTCACTTTCTTTTCTCTTTTCTTTTTTTTTTTTTTTTTACAGAGACAGAGAGAGAGTCAGAGAGAGGGATAGACAGACAGGAACGGAGAGAGATGAGAAACATTAATCATTAGTTTTTCGTTGGGACACCTTAGTTGTTCATTGATTGCTTTCTCATATGTGCCTTGACTGTGGGGCTACAGCAGACCAAGTAACCCCTTGGTTGAGCCAGCGACCTTGGTTCCAAGCTGGTGAGCTTTTGCTCAAACCAGAGGAGCCCGTGCTCAAGCTGGCGACCTCAGGGTCTCGATCCTTGGTCTTCCACTTCCCAGTCCGATGCTTTGTCCACAGCGCCACCACCTGGTCAGGCTTTTTTCACTTTCTTGATGGTGGCATTTAAAGTACAAAATTTTTTTGCCTGACTTTTTTTACTTTCTTGATGGTGGCATTTGAAGTACAAGAATTTTTTTGCCTGACTTTTTTCACTTTCTTGATGGTGGCATTTAACGTACAAAATTCTTTTTGCTTGACCAGGCGGTCGCGCAGTGGATAGAGTGTCGGACTGGGATGCGGATGACCCAGGTTCGAGACCCCGAGGTCGCCAGCTTGAGCACGGGCTCATCTGGTTTGAGCAAAAGCTCACTAGCTTGGACCCATGTCACTAGCTCGAGCAAGGTGTTACTTGGTCTGCTGTAGCCCCACAGTCAAGGCACATATGATAAAACAATCAAAAAAGTACAAAAATTTTTAATTTTGATGAATGCTAATTTATCAATTTTTTCTTTTATTCCTTTTCCTTTTGATATTATGCATACAAAGGAAGATATGAAGTATATGTACAATAAAAGTAAAATAATAGAAGAAACAGCACTATACCATCACCCAGCTTCAGAAATAGCAAATTGCAAATACTTTGGAAGTTCTCAGTCTGCCTCAATTTGTTCCATCTCATCCCTCAAAGTGTCCCCTAGTCTCAATTTTATTGACTTTTTCATTTGTTTAACTTTTCTTTATGTGAAATATACTGCACATGAAAAAGTATATGAATCATAAATGTACAAGTTAACAAAATATTATAAAGTAAATACCTTTGAAGCTACCTCTCAGGGAAAAATATGAAACATTGACTTTCTTTTAGAAATCCTTAGCATGCTTTTCTCCACCACAACTATTTACCAAACCCCCTTATCCTGACTAATGAAGTAATTGCTTAATTTTGTTTTTAGTTTTACCATCTGTGTTTGCATCCCTAAATATTATAGTTTAATTTTACATCATGTCTTTATTGATCCAAGTTACAAATTGTAGCTGTAATTCACTGATTTTATTTCTGTATGATATTCTATTATCTGACTATAGATCAGTTTATTTACCCATCTGTTGATGGTAGATGCTTGAATGGTTTCTGATCTTTGGTTATTACAAATATTACTAATATTCTTTTATATGTATCCTGTATTCATGGTACTCTTATTTAGGGTATTGCCTAGGAGTGGAATTTGCTGGAATACAGAATATGTTTCTTCATCAATACCAGATATGCCAGGGTGTTTTTTGAAGGGTTCGTCTCAATTTGTATTTGCATCTATCAGAGTTTTCATTCTTTCACATGTTCATCATCACTTAGAATTTTTAGACTTTTCAAATTTTGTTAATCTGGTATTTTATACTTGTGTTTTATTTCCCCAATGTCTTTTGAAAGTACATATTTTTTTTCTTTTTTTTTTGTATTTTTCTTAAGTTGGAAACAGGGAGGCAGTCAGACTCCTGCATGCGCCTGACCAGGATCCACCCGGCATGCCCACCAGGGGGCGATGCTCTGCCCAGCTGGGGCATCGTTCTGCCGCAATCAGAGCCGTTCTAGCCCCTGAGGCAGAGGCCACAGAGCCATCCTCAGCGCCCGGGCCAACTTTGCTCCAGTGGAGCCTTGGCTGCGGGAGGAGAAGAGAGAGACAGAGAGGAAGGAGAGGGGGAGGGGTGGAGAAGCAGATGGGCACTTCTCCTGTGTGCCCTGGCCGGGAATCAAACCTCGGACTCCTGCACGCCTGGCCGACGCTCTACCACTGAGCCACCCGGCCAGGGCCGAAAGTACATACTCTTTCATATGTGTATTGGCAATTTGGATTTTCTCTTTTAAAATGTCTAGAGTTTTTTGCCCATTTTCCATTGTGTTGTCAGCCTTTGTTTATGATTTGCAGAACTTTATATGTTCTGGACAAGCCTATTGTCATTTAAAGGTGGTTCTTATATTTTATGTAGCTTTCTTTCTCACATACTTAATAGTAAATTTGATGATTAAAGCATCTTCTTTTAAAAGATTTAAATTTGTCAGTCTTTCCCTAGTATTTTTTATATCTTATTTTTTAAAAACTTTCCATATTCTGAGATTTTAAAGGTATTCTTTCAAATATCTTCATGTTATTTTTTTATTTTAAAATATTTTTTTGTTCTTTTGTATGCAATTCTAAAATCTACAGAGAATTGCCTGACCAAGCAGAGTCTCAGTGGATAGGGTGTCAGACTGGGATGCTGAAGACCGAGGTTTGAAACACCGAGGTATCCAGCTTGAGCGTGGGCTCAACAGCATGAGTGCGGGGTCACTAGCTTGAGCGTGGGATCATAGACATGACCCCATGGTCGCCAGCTTGAAGCCCAAGGTCACTGGCTTGAACCCAGGGTTGCTGGCTTGAGCAAGGGGTCCCTCGCTCTGCTGTAGCCCCCCTGGCCAAGGCACGTATGAGAAGGCAATCAATGAACAACTAAAGTGCCACAACGAAGAATTGATGCTTCTCATTTCTCTCCCTTCCTATCTGTCCTTCTCCCTGACTCTGTCTCTATCTCTGTCAAAAAACCAAAATAAAAAAAATCTACAGGGAATTCATTTTTATGAACATTGGGCTTTGGAGGGGGGGGGTGTCCATATTCATTCATTTATTTTATATGTTATACCAGGTTATCTCAACATCATTTACTTATATTTTTAAGTTAAAAAATTTTTAAATTTATTTAGAGAGAAAGGGAGAGGGAGGAGAGAGAGAGAGACATTGATTTGTTGTTCTACTTATTAATGCATTCATTGGTTGATTCTTCTATGTGCCCTCACTGGAGATTGAATGCTCAACCTTGGCATATCAGGATGACACTCTAACTAGCACCCAATCAGGGCTCAACATCTTTTGTTAAAAGATTATTTTTCCCTACTGCTTTGGAGAACCAGCTCTATATAGTCTTACCATGTAGAGAAAGTCCTCATGCATTTTTAAAAAGTGTCTTGACTAATTCTTTGTCCTTTGTATTTCTATATAAATGTTAGAATCCTAGAATCCCCTCATAAAATTCCACTAAAATAAATTAAAAACCAATGAACCTGTTGGGATTTGGGTTGAAATGGTATTGAATCTATGAATTAATTTTGGGGAACACTGATATCTTTAGACTGTTGAGTCTCCTAATACTTGAACATGATAGATCTGCTGTTATTTAGGTCTTCTCTAATGTCTATGAATATATAAACTTTTATAGTTTTCACCAAAGAGGCCTAGTATATCTTTTGTAGATGTATTTTTGGTCCTTCATATTTTTTTATAATTTTATTATATAGAATATATACATATTTATAATCTTACAGTCTTATAAAATGTTTTTGAAAAATTTCTGTTTTCTGTTGACTGCTTTTATGTAGAAATAGAATTGATTTTATACAATTATGTTTATTTCCAGCAGAAATTGCTAATTACTAACATGTATAGATTTCTTTTCCTACATACACAATCATCTGTGAATGACTTCTTCGTTCTCCCTTTTATTTTTTTCATAGCTGTTTTACTCGCTAGAACTTCCAATATAAATTCGAATAGAAGCGAGAGTTGGCATCCTTAATGGGGAATCTTGCAATATTTCATTCTTAAACATATGTGCTATAGTTTTATTTTGCTTTTTTAAGATACCCTCTTATTATATTATGGAAGTCTCCTTCTGTTCCTAGTTTCCTAAGAGTTTATTTTTTTAATCATGGATAGTGGTTGAACTTTATCGTGTTTTTGCATTCATTGAGACAGTCATATTATTTTAGCTTTTTGATATTTTACTGTGAGCCCTCTAAATTCATTTTCTAGTGTTAAACCTACCTTGAAGTTGTAAATTAAACCCAACTTTTTCTTGGTTGTATAATATATTAATAGGTTTGGTTTGCTATATTTTGTTTTCGATTTGTATATCTTTTATTTGTAGGTAAGATTGCCTGTAATTTTTCTTTCTCATAATGTTCTTTTTAGGTTTTGGAATCAGGTTTAAGTTAGTCAGTTTTATTCTGTTCTCTGCAAGTACTTGTTTAAAATTGGAATTATTTTTTTCCTGGAATATTTGGAGAACTGCACCTGCTTGCTCTCCCTCCCTCCCTCCTTTCCTCCATCCATCCTCCCTTCCTTCCTTCAGTTTAAAAACTATTAATTTAATTCTTTAATGACTGTAAGAGTTTTCAGTTTTCTATTTCTTTTTACACTGGTTTCTGAAAATTTTGCTCTATTGAAAATTTACTCAAATTTTTTGACATATAAAGTAATTTCAAATATGAATCTTGTATAATCTTTTAATGTCTATAACATTTGTAGTTGTAAATATTTTCATTTCTGTGACTGTCTTTTTATACCTTTTGTCTTAAATCGGTGTCAACAGAAATATATATATATATATAATGTTTGTCTTTATAAAAAAGTTTGGGGGATGGCCCTGGCCGGTTGGCTCAGTGGTAGAGCGTCAGCCTGGCGTGCAGAGGTCCTGGGTTCCATTCCGGGCTGGGCACACAGGAGAAGCGCCCATCTGCTTCTCCACCCCTCCCCCTCTCCTTCCTCTCTGTCTCTCTCTTCCCCTCCCGCAGCTGAGGCTCCATTGGAGCAAAGATGGCCCGGGCGCTGGGGATGGCTCCTTGGCCTCTGCCCCAGGCGCTAGAGTGGCTCTGGTCGCAACAGAGCGACACCCCGGAGGGGCAGAGCATCGCCCCCTGGTGGGCAGAGCGTCGCCCCCTGGTGGGCGTGCCGAGTGGATCCCGGTCGGGCGCATGCGGGAGTCTGTCTCTCCCCGTTTCCAGCTTCGGAAAAATACAAAAAAAAAACAAAAACAAAAAAAAAAGAGTTTGGGGGCAATGTTGATCCTCACTTTTGAATGTTTATTTTTATTATTTACTGTTTCTTACTTTTTGGGGGTTTATATTTACTTTCTTCTATTTTATTTTTCTAACTTCTTGAGATGGATGCTTAACTCACTAATTTTCATTCTTTTGATACACATATTAGGCCTATACATTTATCTTTAATTATATTTATTTTTGTTACATGCTACAATTTATATCTGACGTTTAATTATTTAGTTTAAAATGTATCTAAAACTCATTATTTCTTTTTAGACTTTGGGCTATTCACTTGTTTTTGTTTTAAAATTACAAAAATTTTTAGTAATTCTTTTGTTTCTGATTTTGGCTTAATTGCATGATTAGAGAATTTGTATAATTTGTTTGCTGTATTTGTGGCAACTGGTTTTATGGTGTATATATATGGCTAGTTTTTTTTGTTGTTTTTTTTTGTATTTTTCTGAAGCTGGAAACGGGGATAAACAGTCAGACAGACTCCCGCATGCGCCCGACCGGGATCCACCCGGCACGCCCACCAGGGGGCGAGGCTCTGCCCACCAGGGGTCAATGCTCTGCCCCTCCGGGGCGTTGCTCTGTCGCGACCTGAGCCACTCTAGCGCCTGGGGCAGAGGCCAAGGAGCCATCCCCAGCGCCTGGGCCATCTTTGCTCCAATGGAGCCTCACTACAGGAGGGGAAGAGAGAGACAGAGAGGAAGGAGAGGGGGAGGGGTGGAGAAGCAGATGGGCGCTTCTCCTGTGTGCCCTGGCCGGGAATCGAACCCGGGACTTCTGCACGCCAGGCTGACGCTCTACCACTGAGCCAACCGGCCAGGGCCTATATGGCTAGTTTTTGCAGATATCTCATGTATTCTAAGAGAATTAATATTTTTCAATATTAGTTGCTGTTCAGTATGTTTGTTACTCCCATTATGTCAGATTTGTTAACTCAGTTTAAATCTTTTCCTTTGTTGAATTCTGTCTGCTTATTCTAACATCTGTCTACAATTCTGCTTTTGTAATTTCTGCTTACTCTGTCAGATTTTGTTTTATTTCCTTTGAGGCACTATTATGAAATAATGAAAATTTGAATAATGTATTTTTTAATTTTTTTCATTTTTTAACATGAACTGTAATGTTTTTTGTTTGTTTTTGCCATGAAGTCTATTTTGTGTAATATTAGTATAGATGTGCTAGGTTTCTTTTCCCTAGAATATATATAGCATGACTTGTCCCTTTTCAATTTCAATGTTTTTACTTGTTTTAAATATTTGAAACTTCTGTTTCAGATGTCTTTTATAAGCAGTATGTAGTTGGATTTTATCTTATATTTTAAAAATTTGGGGTGTTCATTTTTGTCTTTTACTACTTTTTAAATCCATTTTCATTTAGTATAATTAAAATTAATTTACATTTTAATTTTCGAATTTTCTCACCTATTATGTGTTTTTGTTCTGTTTTGGGTTTTCTTTATTTTTCATTTGTGTTCTTTCAAATTATTTTTTTCTCTTTCCACATTTTCCTCTCGACTAGTTTAGAAGTTATTCTGTTTCTATCCTTTTGTGACTATATTGCAAGTCACTGTATGCTTCCTTAAAGTAAATTTGAGTCTAATGTAAATCATTACCTTTACATTCATTTTGATAAATAAATAGAAGGATATATATGTATATTAGTGAGAGACAGAGAGAGGGACAGACTGGAAGGGAGAGAGATGAGAAGCATCAACTCATCTTTGAGGCACCTTAATTGTTCATTGATTACTTTCTCATGCATGCCTTGATGGGGAGCAGGGTGGGGTGGGGGCATCACCCGAGTCAGTGACCCCCTGCTCAAGCCAGCAACCTGGGGTTTCTAACCTGGGTCCTCAGCCTCCCAGGTTGACGCTCTATCCACTGTGCCACCACCTGGTCAGGCCTGTAAATAGAAGGATCTTAAAGCAGGTTGACTTTATTTGCTATTCTTACTGCTTACATGCTCTTTTTATACATTCTTATTTTGCATAGCATTAAAACTCACAAGACATTATTTTTATTTTCCTGGCTATGTAGTAAGAGTTATCATTTAGATTTGCCCATGTGTTCATTCACCACTTTATTTGCTCTTGATTCTTTCCTGAATTTGTGACCTTCTAGAAGAGGGCTTTTTCTCCATTGTGAGATAAATCTTTTAGAATTTTGTATGCTATGGTGATGAATTTTGTTTCTTTGAAAAATGTCTTTATTTGACCTTCATTATTTATGATTAAAAATATTTTTAGGAATAACATCTGAGTTTTTTATTTTCTTTCAACATGCTGTGGATGTTGTTCCCACTGTCTGCCCTACCACAGATTCAAACAATCTTCTATTGCCAGGGAGGTTTGATAAACTTCAGGATCTTAAGTTTAAGATTCTATATGACCTAAAAGTATTGTATGAATCAAATGGTTCTTTTGTTTTTATATTTAATTTTTAAGCAATTTTTGTTTTATTGCTTTTAGAAGAAAATAACTGAACCCCCCCCCCCCAAAAAAAAAAGAAGTAGTCATTGATCAATCTATCTCATTCTACTGTTGTTCATTTTCAGAGTGGCAGGCAACATACTACCTTTTCTGCAGAATCAAGTCGGAGTCTTTTGATCTGTCTACTTTGGGTCCTCAAGAATGCAGATGAGACAGTTCTCCAAAAGTGGTTTACAGATCTCTCAGTCCTGCAGCTAAACCGACTATTAGATCTGCTTTATCTCTGTGTATCTTGCTTTGAATACAAAGTAAGTGATCTTTATGCCATTGCAAAGAAGAACAAGAAAGGAAACAATGGAGAAAAAGAAGAAGAAAATTTTCTCAATGCCTCTTCTCTTCTAATGTTTGAATTTTAGGGAAAGAAAGTGTTTGAGAGAATGAATAGTTTGACCTTTAAGAAATCAAAAGATATGAGAGCTAAGCTGGAAGAGGCTATTCTTGGGAGTATAGGTGCAAGGCAAGAAATGGTGCGCCGAAGTCGAGGACAGCTTGGTATGTACACAATACCTTCTTCTGGTGAGAATTTTTTCAATTTTCTTCAAGTATATATTATACAGATCATTGTTGCAAGTCTTCAATGACTATTCTATACTTTTTAGAAAGTGTTTTAAGTGCAACTGAATTAACCTGAATGACCATTTCTCTGGGGGAACTCTAATTAGAATTCTGATTTAAGTAAGGTAAACATAATCCCTGATTTCTTCTGGATAGCCTTTTTATTCCTGTTGCCTTTGCATGCATGATTATTAACAGTGTCTAAAAATAGACTATTTTTAGAGCATTTTTAGGTTCACAGCAAAATTGAGCTGAAGGTACAGATGTTTCCCTACCTGCACATATGTAAGCCTCTCGTGTTATCCACACCTTCACCAGAGTATTTATTTGTCACAACTAATGAATCTACACTGACACATCAGAATCACCCAGAGACTGTAGTTTATGTTAGGGTTCACTCTTGCTGTCATAAATTCTACGTAGTATCACCCTTTAGTCTTTTTTTTATTGATTTTAATTTATTGTGTTTACACAGATTCTAGTATCTCCCCAAATGCATCCCCTTCCCCCATATTCCCTTCAACATCTCCCTTTCCTCCCTCCCGACAATGCCCTCCCCCCTTCCCTTCAGGTTTATCCCATCCTATCATTTCCTTTCCCTCTGTCTTCTTTTCTTCTGGTCCCTTTGGTCCCTCCTCTGTCTCGATTTCGTTCCTCAGTTCACATTGTTTCTTGGATTCCTCAAATGAGTGAGGTCATATGATATTTTTCTTTCTCTGCCTGGCTTATTTCACTTAATGTAATACTTTCCAGGTCCATCCATGTTGTCACAAAAAGTAATATTTTATTTTTCATGGCCCCACAGTATTCCATAGTATATATGTACCAAAGCTTTTTAATCCACTCATCCACTGACGGACACTTGGGCTGTTTCCAGATCTTCGCTATTGTGAACAATGCTGCCATGACCATGGGGGTGCATTTCTTCTTTTGAATCAGTGATATGGTGTTCTTGGGACATATTCCTAAAAGTGGGATGGCTGGGTTAAAAGGTAGTTCCATTTTAAATTTTATTTGGATCTCCATACTGTTTTCCATAGTGGCTGCACCAGCTTGCATTCCCACCAGCAGTGCAGGAGGGTTCCCTTTTCTCCACATCCTCGCCAGCATTTATTATATGTTGTTTTGTTAATGAGCGCCATTCTGACTGGTGTGAGGTGGTATCTCATTGTGGTTTTAATTTGCATTTCTAATGATTAGTGATGTTTAACATTTTTTCATCTATCTATTGGCCATCTGTATGTCCTCTTTGGTGAAGTGTCTATTCATCTCTTTTGCCCATTTTTTGATTATATCTTTCTGGTATTGAGTTTTATAAGTTCTTTATAAATTTTGGTTATTAACCCCTTATCAGACATATTGTTGAATATGTTCTCCCATAGGTGGTTTGTCTTTTTATTCCATTCATATTGTCTTTAGCTGTGCAAAAGCTTTGTAGTTTGATATAGTCCCATCTGTTTATCCTGTCTTTTATTTCACTTGCCCGTGGAGATAAATCAGCAAATATATTGCTGTGAGAGATGTCGGAGAGCTTACTGCCTATGTTTTCTTCTAAGAAGATTATGGTTTCACAGCTTACATTTAAGTCTTTTATCCATTTTGAGTTTATTTTTGTAAATGGTGTAAGTTGGTGGTCTAGTTTCATTTTTTTGCAGGTAGTTGTCCAATTTTCCCAACAACATTTGTTGAAGAGGCTATCTTTACTCCAATGTATGCTCTTACCTCCTTTGTCAAATATCAATTGTCCATAAAGCTGTGAGTTTATTTCTGGGTTCTCTGTTCTTTTTCATTGATCTATATGCCTGTTCTTAGGCCAGTACCAAGCTGTTTTGAGTACAATGGCCTTGTAGTATAACTTGATGTTAGGAAGTGTGATATCTCCAACTTTATTTTTCTTTTTCAAGATTACTGAAGCTATTTGTATTCTTTTCTGTTTCCATATAAATTTTTGAAATATGTGTTCTATATCTTTGAAGTCTGTCATTGCTATTTTAATTGGTATTGCATTGAATTTATAAATTGCTTTGGGTAATATAGACATTTTAATGATGTTTATTCTTCCTATCCATGAACATGGTATATGCTTCCACTTGTTTCTATCTTCCTTGATTTATTTTTTAATCAATGTTTTATAATTTTCTGAATATAAGTCTTTAACCTCCTTGGTTAAATTTACTCCTAGGTACTTTTTGTTGTTGCAATAGTGAAGGGGATTGTTTCCTTAATTTCTCTTTCAGACAGTATTTTGTTGTTGTATAAAAATGCCTCTGATTTCTGCATATTAATCTGCATTTTATATCCTGCCACACTTTACTGAATTCATTTATCAGGTCCAGAGGTTTTTTGACTGAGACTTTAGGGTTTTTTATGTACAATATCATATCATCTGAAATAATGATAGTTTTACTTCTTCATTTCCAATTTGGATGTCTTTTATTTCTTTTTCTTGTCTGATTATTGTGGCTAGGACTTCCAGAACTATGTTGAATAAGAGTGGTGAAAGGGGGCACCCCTGCCTTGTTCCTGATCTTAAGGGGATTTTTTTTTTTAATTTTACCCATTGATTATGATGTTGGCTGTAGGTTTGTCATAAATGGCTTTATCATGTTGAGGTATGTTCCCTGTATTCCCACTTTGCTGAGAGTTTTGATCATAAATGGGTGCTGGATTTTATCAAATGCTTTTTCTGCATCTATTAAAATTATCATATGGTTTTCTCTTTCCTTTTGTTTATGTGATGAATCACATTGATTGATTTGCAAATATTGTATCATCCTTGCCTCCCCAGAATAAATCCCACTTGATTATGATGTATTTTTTTTTTTTCATATATTGCTGAATCAGGTTTGCTAATATTTTGTTGAGGATTTTAGCATCTAAATTAGAGGTCTTCAAAATTTTTACACAGGGGCCAGTTCACTGTCCCTCAGACTGTTGGAAGGCTGCCACATTCAGTGCTTCTTTCACTGACAACCAATGAAAGAGGTGCCCCTTCCGGAAGTGCGGCAGGGGCCGGATAAATGGCCTCAGGGGGTCGCATGTATCCAGCAGGCCGTAGTTTGGGGATGCCTGATCTAAATTCATCAGGGATATTGGCCTATAATTTTCCTTGTTTGTGTTCTCTTTGCCTGGTTTTGGAATCAGAATTATCCTCGCCTCATAAAAGGAGCTTGGAAGTCTTCCCTCCTCTTGAATTTTTTGAAATAGCTCGAGAAGGATAGACGTTAGTTCTTCGTTGAATATTTGGTAGAATTCACCTGTGAAGTCATCTGGCCCAGGGCTTTTGTTTGTTGGTAGATTTTTGATTACTCTCTTGATCTCATTTGTTTTAATCGGTCTTTAAGGTTTTCTAATTCTTCCAGATTGATTTTTGAAAGATGCTATGTTTCAAGGAATTTGTCCATTTCACTTAGGTTTTCTAATTTTTTTGGCATACAGTTCTTCATAGTTTTTTCATACAACCCTTTGTATTTTTGTTGTGTTGGTTGTTATGTCTCCACTCTCATTTCTAATTTTATTTATTTGAGTCCTCTCTTTTTTTTTCTTGGTGAATCTGGTTAAAAGTTCATTGATCTTGTTTACCTTTTCAAAGAACCAGCTCTTGGTTTCATTGATCCTCTGTATTGTTTTTTTAGCCTCTATGTCAATTATTTCCACTTTGATCTTTATTTTTTCTTCTTCTACTCCCTCTGGGCTTTACTTGCTGTCCTTTTCCTAGTTCTTTTAGCTGCAGAATTAAGTTGTTTATTTGAGCTTTTCCTAACTTCTTCAGGTATGCCTGTAATGCTATGAACTTCCTTCTCAGAACTGCTTTTGCTGTGTCCCATAAATTTTGAGTTGTTGTATGCTCATTATCATTCGTTCCTAGGAATTTTTAAATTTCTTCTTTGATCTCACTGTTAACGCAATCATTATTTAGTAACATGCTATTTAGTTTCCAAGTGTTTGAGTATTTTTCAGTTTTTCTGTTGTGGTTGATTTCTAGTTTCATGCCATTGTGATCAGAGGAAAATGCTTGATATGATTTCAATCTTCTTAAATTTGTTGAGACTGCTTTTGTGTCCTAACATCTGTTCTTCCTAGAGAATGTACCATGAGCACTTGAAAAGAATGTATATTCTGCTGCTTTAGGGTGAAAGGTTCTGAAGATATCTATTAAATCCGGTCGATCTATTGTGTCCTTTAAGTCTGCTGTTTCTTTGTTAATTTTCTTTCTTGAGGATCTATCTAGTGATGTTAATAGGGTACTGAAATCCCCTACTATTATAGTATTGCTGTTGATCTCGCCCTTTAAATCCATCAAAATCTACTTTATATATTTAGATGCTTCTGTATTAGGTGCATAGATATTTATAATAGTTATCTCTTCTGTTGGATTGCTCCCTTTATCATTATATTGACCTTCTTTATCTCTTATTATAGCCTTTGTTCTAAAGTCTATTTTTTCTGATATTTGTATTGCTACCCCAGCTTTTTTTTCATTTCCATTTGTATGAAATATTTTTTCCATCCTTTTACTTTCAGTCTATGTGTATCTTTTGTTTTGAGGTGTGTCTCTTGTAGACATCATATGTATGGGTCCTGTTTTCTTATCCACAGAGCTACCCTATGTCTTTTGATTGGATCATTTAATCCATTTACATTTAAGGTTATTATTGATATGTAGTTGTTTATTTCCATTTTATTTTTTAAAGCTACATTCCTCTTTTACTGTTTTCTTTTCCCCCTTTGTTCTGTTTACAACAGGCCCCTTAACATTTCTTGCAGCATTGGTTTGGTTGTAATGAATTCCTTGAGTTTTTTTTTTGTATGGGAAGATTTTTATGTCTCCTTCAATTTTAAACGATAGCCTTGCTAGATAAGGAAGTGTTGGTTGTAGGCTCTTGTTTTGCATTACTTTGAATATTTCTTGCCATTCTTTTCTGGCCTCAAGTGTTGCTGTTCATAAGTTGAATGTCATCCCTATGGGGCCTCCTTTGTAGGTGATTGACTGCTTTTCTCTAGCAGCTTTTAATATTTTTTCTTTACAAATATTATTTGACTTACAACCTATGCAACTTACAATCATTCAACTTTACGTCCACAATTGCTAGCCATGACTGCTCTGTGTGTGGCAGCGCAAGCATTGCCCAGCTGGTCATACGACAGTATGGACCAGCTTCCGGCAGCACTACCATCTCCACGTGCATCATTTCAACTGTTATCCCAGACTCAGTACAGCAATTTGTGTTTTGTGTCTTGGATAGTTTCATCAAACCCCTCCCAAGATGTCTACCAAGAGGAAATTGTCTTTGCAAATATTAAACCAGTTGTACTGGTAATGCAGTGTTTTACTTAAACCTGACGTATATAAAAATAAGAAACAAAATAGTGTAGAGATGATACAAATTGCATAAAATGAACAAAGAAAATTATGATATATAACAATAATGAAAGAAAATTATGATAAAATATGACTTGAAGATTTTTATAACATCAGTTCACAGTACTGTACATATAGCCTACTCAACTTATGACCAAATCATGTTATGACCGGTCTGTCTGAACCAATCGTGGTTGTAAGTCGAGCACTAGCTGTATTTCTTAGCTTTGATATTTTAATTATGATGTGTTATGGTGTAGATTTCTTTGAGGTTCTCTTTAATGGAATTCTCTGTGCTTGAACTTTTTGTGACTTTTTCGTGCATCAATTTAGGGAAGTTTTCAGCTATGATTTCTTTGAACAAGGTCTCTATCCCTTGTTCTTTTTCTTCTTCAGGAACCCCTATGATGCGGATGTTGTTTCTCTTTAAGTTGTCACAGAGCTCTCTTAGATTTTCTTCAGATTTTTTAAGCCTCTTTTCTTTTTGCTGCCCCACTTTTGTGCTTTCGTTTATCTTGTCTTCTAAATTGCTGATTTGATCCTCTGCTTCATCCAGCCTGCCTTTAATTGCTTCTAGTGTAGTCTTTATTTATGATATTGTGTTTGTCATTTCTGACTGGTTCTTCTTTATTATTTCTATGTCATTTTTGATGCTTGTTATCTTTATTTATGTGCTCATTGTTTCCATCCATTGTTGTTCTAAGATCTTTGAGCAATCTCATAATTATTATTTTATACTCTGCATCTGGTACTTTAGTTATTTCCGTCTCACTCATTTCATTTTCTCAAGGTTTCTCTTGTTGATTCATTTGGAGTGCACTTCTCTGACTTCCCATTTTGTCTGTTTATACACTCCTTGTTTGGATGTGTTGTTTGTGAAGCTAGCTAAGTCTAGGGTTGTTATTGTCTGCCTCCAATTTTTAGTTTTGTTATTCCTAGGTCTTCTTGCATTGGCATCATCTATTGTTTGTAATCTGCTGTGGGCTACTTATCTGCTGTCACTGTTGTTTTGTTGTTTGTGTTGGAGTTTTCTATGTCTTAGCTGGGTCAAGTGTGAGGAGCCCTTCATTAAGCTTCCACTCTAACAAAGGTTGTTAGGTCCTGAACTGATGCTTTTTGTATCTAGCCACTGAATGTGCCTGCCCTGGACTTCCCTGGCCAGGGCCTGGTGCAGATCAGTGGGAGTCGCTGCCTGTGACTGGCTCTTATCAACCTTTTGGGAGCTACAGGCGATCCAGATCTTGTGGCTTCCTCTGCTGGGTCTAGATGTTGTTGTGAATATTAGCTGCACTCCTAGGCTTGCTTTTATCTATTTTTGGCCTGGGATAAGTTACTTTAAAGGTTCCTTTAAAAGTTCAAGTTCCCCTAAGATCTGCTTTCTGTTGCCTCTTATTGCTGGCTATTTGTTTGGCTCAGTACTGTAATTCATTGATTAGGTGTGGTCTTAGATGTGGCTTACTCCTTAGCCTCAGGTGTAATTTTATCCAGACTTTTAATTTATTTTATTTTGTTTTGTTTTTTTCTTCTTTTTCAGCACTCAGTAGGGTGTAGTCACAGGGGTCCAGTAGGTGTGTCCCCTGTACTCTCATTGTGTGGTCTGTCTGTTCAGCCCCCACCACTGTTGCTGCCTGGGACATTTGGGCTCTGGCGCTGCTGACTCCAACCTGCCTCCGTGGCCGCAGTTGCCCCTGTTGGGCTCGCATGTTTCCGCTCATGCCAGTTTGGACTGCTTCTGTGGCTACCCCAGCCTCTGCTGCCTCTGAGAGCCAGCCTGTGCCACAGGCACTTTTGCTCACCGGCTTCTGCAGCGTCTGTCCTGGCTTTCACCCCACAGGTGGGGCCGCGCACGCCTGCTCAGACTGCTTCTGGGGCTGCTTCGGCCTCCGCAGCTGCAAAGGGTTGGTCCATCCCCCGGGGTCTGCCCATAGGCTCAGACCTCAGCAGCCGCCACGGGGGCCCTGCACACATGCCTGCTCAGACCACCTCCGAGTTTGCCTGGCTTCCGCTGCTACTGAGGGTTCACCCACACCATGGGTAGGTTTGCATGCCTGCCTGGATCCCCGCAGCGGCCTCTGCAACTTTTGCCCTCGCTGGCAGGCTCGCGCATGCCCAAATGCGTACCCTGTCTGCTGATGCTCGGGGCTCCACCCCGGCCAAAGGCGGGCCCACTCAATGAAAAGGACTGTGTGTGAGCCCAGTCCTCTGCAGCAGCAGCGGTGGTTCCTAGCTCCTCAGACCTCTGCAGCCGCGCCTTGCTGCCTCTGGCCTGCTCGCCCCGGCAAGCACTCAGTGGTGCAGTGGGAGGGGTAGTTTAGACCTGTGCACTCCCTATTTGTATCCTTAATGTGCTGCTTGGCTCTAAGTGCCTTTGTTCTAGCTAGGGTAAGTGAGCCTCCGGTGGATGGGGTAATTTCTTCCCTTTGCTAGTGATGATATTCCCAGGAAAAATGTTTACTTTAGATATGGTGAGTGACTCAGCCCAGGGGTTAGGGTGTCGTGTCCATCACTCAAAGTGTCTCCCCCTTGCCTATTGGACCACTCTCTCCCCCGGCAACTCCAGTCCTCCCAGCACTTTCCTCTCTTGGAGCTCCGGGGAAGTGGCTGTGAGTGAGGCTCTTGGTGCAGTCCCTTTAATACTGAGCATGGGTCTGAGAGTTCTGTCTCCTTCTCTCAAACAGTGTATAGGTTGTTTTCTCAGCCAAATGTAGTCCGTAAGCCCCTTCCAGGCTCCAGGACTCTAGGCTGGGATTCCGGTTTTGGGGATGAGGACCCAAAACTCTCTGGGCAACCCTCCCCATCTTGAGAGTCCCTCCTGGCTGCTGCTCGCTCCGGGGACTGAGGCAGCCCTTTCCACATCTCCGCCTTTCCTACCTGTCTTAGTGTGGGTTCTTTGGTGGCCCTTGACTGTAGAATCCTCTTAATTTAGTCCAAAGTTGGTCTTTCATGATGAGTGTTCTCAGATTTAAGTTGTAATCCACCTTGGTTCTGGGAAGTGGGAGTTGGAGCATCTGCCTACTCTGTGGCCATCTTGGAACCCCCTCACCCTTTATTATTAAAAGTTTCCTAGTTTGCACAATGAATTGATATACCCTGTATCTAAGGCAATGATATTACCCATCAAACTCAGATCTCAGAGAGGAGAAACAATTTAGTATCCTTCGCAGCCTGTTTCTAATCCCAGGTCTGCTAATCATTAGCCATATTATCTTGACCAAGACACTTAATCTCCCCACTTTCCTTTTCCTCATCCATTTGTGATTGTTTTGAGACTTTAAAAGGTAGTGTAACTGGATACTCAGGTTGCCATTTTGACCTCAGAATTTCCATCCTAATACCATGGCTCAGTTTGTCTTTACCTTCACAGAGAAGGCCCCCCACACTAGTAAATGCTGCTTTGACTTACCCAAAGCCTGAATGGCCACATTTTGGCACTATGCCAAGGTGGAGCTGCTTCCTCTAACCCCTGCTGAGATCCCTACAGTTATTCAGAGCTTTAAAAAGTTGTCAGTAGTGTTCCCACTGGTAGCCTTAATCAGTTCTCGGTAAGGAAGCTCTTCTGAATAGTATTTGCTGGCCACTGAGGTGTGTATGTGGTTTTGATTCAGCAAGATCATAAGTATGCCATCAATGGCTATAATGCTTGTAGACCAATTTTTAACATGTTTCTTTTTGCTATATTATTTGAATGATCTTGGACCATGAGTGATCAGAATGGTATTTGAAGAGAAAAGATATGTCCAGTGATGGAATTCAAATAATTTAACAACCAATTCTCTGCCCTAATGATCATTTTAAGTATAAAAAAATGATACAATGAAAAGTAGTTTATTATTTCATGCATTTAATACATAAATAAGAACAGTAAGAGAGGTACAGAAAACTAGATTATAAGAAAGTTTTAAAATATTTTTTTTTTTTTTGTATTTTTCTGAAGCTGGAAATGGGGAGAGACAGTCAGACAGACTCCCACATGCGCCCGACCGGGATCCACCCGGCACGCCCACCAGGGGCGAAGCTCTGCCTCTCCGGGGGGTCGCTCCGCCGCGACCAGAGCCACTCCAGCGCCCGGGGCAGAGGCCAAGGAGCCATCCCCAGCGCCCGGGCCATCCTTGCTCCAATGGAGCCTTGGCTGCGGGAGGGGAACAGAGAGACAGAGAGGAAGGAGGGGGTGGGGGTGGAGAAGCAAATGGGCGCTTCTCCTATGTGCCCTGGCCGGGAATCGAACCCGGGTCCCCCGCACACCAGGCCGACGCTCTACCGCTGAGCCAACCGGCCAGGGCCGAAAGTTTTAAAATATTAATAAAAAATATTAAATAATACCTGACAAAAAACAATAAAACTGTTATTTAAGATATTTCCATATTGCTTCTTGATTGGTGTCCTCACTTGCGATTTTTTTCACCTGTGGGTGCAATGAACATTATTATGGTTGCTTAGTGTACGCTGTTGCGCAGATGAATGTTAGAAAAGAGTAAGGAATGTAAGTTGTGATTTCCACATTGGGTAGCTGCCCAGGCACCCATCTTAGAGAGAACCCTGATTACAGGTGCCATTTTAACAACTGGTTTGCTGAACTCAACAAAAAATTAAGTATCAGTTCTGCCGAACTGGTGTGAACCGACCGAACCCCAACACTGGATATATAAAAATCAATGTTTCTGAATCAAACACTGCATGCAAAGGTCACTATTTCCTTGATATTTTAGGTTGGACTGTCTTTTGCTTTAATAATGTTAATACAGCTCTAAATAAATATGTTTGCTTAGCCTGAAAATACAAAGCATACATGTGAATATTCCAACTTGGTACCTATATTTATAGAATAAAATTTTAATTTGAAAGTTGGAAATATATTTTATTTCCAAAAAGTTTGGAGGAAAAGCCTTGAGAAAACTAGAAAGAACTTGCTACAGTGTAAGAAATAGTAAGACCATGTACTAGAGTTAAATTATGTCAGTAAAGAGTAAAATTTGGATGGTTTTTTTTTTTTTTTTTTGCTAAAGTTAAAGAAAGACTTTTTTGGCAATATCTGTGTCTGTAAATGTTGGGATATTTGGTGGTATTCTAAGTATGTATTTCTGTAACATTTTTAATGCCAAGACAGTGAATGAAAGCCATGACCTACATTTTAATCTAATTTTGATATGTGTATTATTAATCTATGTGGTTTTATGATTTTTAGAACCTATATTTGCTAAAATAAAATACCCTATGGATATTTAAACAGGATTACAACAGTATCATCCATGGATCTAAAATTTATATGATATCCAAAAATAAATAGAAGTGATTAGTTATCGGTCTATCATCTTGAGCCATTTTACTGAGGATATAGAAGAGACTAAAT
The DNA here is from genome assembly GCF_036850995.1 of Saccopteryx leptura. Lineage (NCBI taxonomy): Eukaryota > Metazoa > Chordata > Mammalia > Chiroptera > Emballonuridae > Saccopteryx > Saccopteryx leptura. The sequence goes on along the minus strand of NC_089505.1, from coordinate 136,162,161 downwards.
CATTCCTTGACTTTCTTGGGGATCTTACCATCTCTGAGTGGCTCACTGGTACTTCCTGAATTCATTGTAATTCTTGCAGCACCTACAAAACATGCAGTACCCACTGATGATAACCAGAATTTGAATGCATATTGGAAAGCATCATGGCTCACAGTATAGTATTAATCCAGTCAGTCCCAAATTTACCCACTACATTGGGAACACTGCTGCTTTAGCTTAATAAAAGTCACAGCTTTTCTAAGTGATAGACCTTCTCCACAGAGACTGCTACTCTTCTGAAATAGGCAGTAATACCTAACACAGCTTGCTTCTACAATAATAAAGCATAGGTAGTCGACTGAAACTACCTCCTTTCAAAAAGCATTCAGTGATTTAAAATATGCATAGCAGAAGACTAAAAAGATACTGACTACTACAATAATGGTGGTCTTTATGAATTTCTCTATTTCATGCAGTATTAAAATTAACCCCCAAAAAAGGTAGTATAACTAACTGATTTTATTTTTGTGGGGACCATGTGTGTAAACATTTTGTAAATTCTAAAGTGACATGCAAATAATACTGTTGCTGAGAGCTCCTAAAGTCAGGGACATGGCTTAGTCATAAGTACATGACACATGCTAATAGCTTCATATATACTTGACTTAAAATAGGACTATACATTTACATCAATATTTTCTGTTTTTTAAAAAGCTATTATCATAGTGATCATTTATTTAAGTGAACCATATGCTGTGTGTGTTTGGAATTTGATAATAAGATAAAGTCTTTGCCTTTAATGGAATTAATAGAGCACCATGTTTACACTTTAGTTATATACAATTCACAATGTACCTATGGATCTTCTTTTAATTCATTTATTATGTACAAAAACCTAAAGGGTATGAAAATTAACTCTTAACTATATATTAACTATTAGCCAGGTCATTTAATTATTACCCAAACCTAATGAATTATTATCCTCATCTTTAAGATAAAGAAAATAAAACTAATACAGATAAATAACTTGCCTAAGATTATAAACTAAGTGGCAGAAACAAGATCTTTTGACACTCAATTTATTATTCTTTATAATTAAACCACAGCTCTTTCTGAAGTTTATTGTTGGAAAGAGTAAAAAAACTGTCAACAATATGTTTTTTACACTTTTAAGCTTGTGGCCTTAGGACAGCTGTCATTGTTTGAATGTAAGAATTGAAGTTCTGTATGTAGAACCTCAAAAAGACAGACTGAACTTATAGAGAACAGTTAGATTGTTGCCAGAGGCAGGGGAGTGGGGATGGACAAAATGGGTAATGTGGGTCAGAAGCTACTAACTCTCAGATATGAAATACATGATTACTGAGAATGTAACATACAGCATGGTGACTATAGTTAATAATACTGTATTGTATATTTGAAAGTTGTTCAGAGATTAGATATTAAAAGTTCTCATCATAAGAAAAAAACTTGTAAATATGTGCAGTGTGATGGATGTTCAGTATACTTAATGTGATTATTTTATAATATATACATATATCAAATCCATTACCTAAAACTAATGTTATATATTAATTACATCTCAAAAAAAGAATTGAAGTTCTTAGAAAAATTAAGTCTTTGCAATTCTTATTTACATTTGGACATTTAAGTTAGGTCACCTAATGATAGACATTCTTAACTAAGGAGATGAAACAGTTTCATGAAAAAGAAGTTTAGGTAAAAATGTAAATAGAGCCTGACCAGCATGTGGCACAGTAGATAGAGTGTCGGACTGGGATGTGGAGGACCTGGGTTCAAGACTCCAAGGTCTCTGGCTTGAATGCGGGCTCATCTGGTTTGAGCAAGGCTCATCAGCATGAGCCCAAGGTCGTTGGTTTGAGCAAGGGGTCACCTGGTCAGCAGTAGCCCCTGGTCAGGGCACATGTGAGAGGGCAGTCAATGAACAGCTAGGGTGCCGCGGCGAGGAACTAATGCTTCTCATCTCTCTCCCTTCCTGTCTCTGTCCCTCTCTCTGACTCTCTTTGTCTCTCACAAAAATTAAAAATTGTAAAAATGTAAATAGACCACATATTTATTCATTTAACTATCTTTATATAGGCGTATAATTTTTGTCTTCTTTTACAAAATTTCTTAAAGGTAGAGACTTCAAATTAAAAAGAGGTAAAGAGAGAAGGAAAGAAAGAGAAAGGAAGAGAGAGAAAGCAAGAGAAATATCCTGACATGTCCTTTATTGTGTGACAATATATTTGTTTCTCAGTACTTTTTAAATTTGTATTTGAACTCTGAATTTTTACTTTCATTTTTCTTTTCATCTTCCCAACCAATTTAAGGTCTCATGTCTTTAAAAAAGGAACATTAGTGTTCTCATCGAAAACCTAACATCATGACGTCCCACTGTTTAAATATTTTTATATTTCTTCACAATTCCCGATGCTTCTACCACTTCTGCAGAATTTGTATGAATCAGTTCTATTGCTACCACCCCTTAAAAGAGTCTATACTATTCAGTCTGCCTTCCAACCTAGAAACCTCTTGGGAGAAAGCCACTATCTTTCTCTTGTTCTGCCTTTTGTTAACCAAAAGAAGTAATTACTTTAAGAATTCTCCCTATTTTCTCTATTTATCAGATAAAAACTTATTGAGCTCTCAAAATGTGCCAGAAATTTTGTCAGTCCCAGACATCAAGTCAACAAAGTAAACATCTCTGTTCTGACTAGCTTGAAATCTTGTGGTTATAAATGGTGTGGAGAGAAATAAAGCATATGAAGAGGAACAGAACTGTTGGAAAATTGGTGAGGGCCTCTTTTAGTGGTGATGAGTGACTGGCCAGTGAAAATGCGGGAAGAACAATCTGATAGAAGAAAACAACCCTTGCCCAGGCCCTAAATCAGGAGCATATATGTACAGTGAGACAATGCATAGAGACACACACACACGCACATGGTAACTGTGATGGTATAAGCCGGAGGAAGAGTGGTAGTATGTAAGGTTGTATCATGTAAGGCCACAGAAGCCATGGTTAACATTTTGAGAAAATTAGTGATAGACAATTTGCTTATTTTAAAGGGTATTTTTTTCTGTATTTCTTCTGCAATTGTTGTGAAAACTTTTTTTTTGTCCTTTGTTGTGAAAACTTTTAATAAAAGAGCACCAATGTCATGTTTTCACACTTATATTGAGAATAAAATGGCTGTATATAAAATAACATTGTGCAGTGTTTCTTAAATGTTTGCAAATATACATAGATGTGGTCCAACTGAAATAACATTTTTAAAATGGTTTTGAAATTTATTTGACAGAGAGAAGCCCATCTGGAAGTGCCTTTGGAAGTCAAGAAAATCTGAGGTGGAGAAAGGATATGACTCACTGGCGTCAGAACACTGAGAAGCTTGACAAGTAATATAACCTTCTATTTTATGTTACTGATAGGCTTTTTGGATTTCAAATGCAAGAAGAAAATGATTAATTTTAGTATTATTTTACATATATGTTAGGCATTAAAATCTTAGAAGACAGCCTGACCAGGTGGTGGCACAGTGAATAGAGCGCTGGCCTGGGATGCTGAGGACCCAGGTTCGAAACCCCAAGATCGCCAGCTTGAGCACAGGGTCACTGGCTTGGGCAGGGGATTATAAACATGACCCTATGGTTGCTGGCTTGAGCCCAAAGGTCACTGGGTTGAAGCCACAACTATGAGTTGATGCTTCTCCTCTCTCTCCTTTCCTGCCTGTCTGTCCCTGTCTATCTGTCTGTCTCTTGCTTAAAAAAAAATCTTAGAAGACAAAATGGTTTTCTTTAATTTATAAACTGAAGATTTCAAAAGATTTGGGGTAAGAATTTTTAATGTGGTAGAGTAAACAAAATGTTACATATTTTAATATACATGCTGTGAAAGCAAGTACAAAATATTAAATATTTTAAATATTACTCCATTTTCCCCAGCAACCCCCTTGGTAAGTTGCATTCTACAACTATTTTAGAATATATTTTGGGTGTCACACTGAAATAAGTATTTCAAGGATTACAAAAAATTAGAAAACTAATCTTTGCCTTCTAGGAGCTTAAAATATAATTGAAGAAAGACAAAACACTATAGGTCTTTTGATTCCAGCATGGAGGCAAGCTAGGTACACTGGCTGACCTTACTGCAGAAAACATCTGAAAATGCACTTCCGTGCCAGGAGCCTAAAGGACTGCACCTTCAGTGTAAGAATCAGAAATAACCCCTTTTCACTGCCGGAGAGCTACAGGTGCAGTTGCTTGGCCTGAAACTTGGCGGTGAATCGAGGGGTTAAATATTGTCTCTTGACAATTTGTAGTTACAAGTTAGCCCTCAATTAGCCTTAACTGACCTAAGAAACTTCAGAATATGGTGACCAACTCATTCAGGCTTGCATAGTACTGCTAATTTTAGCCCTGAATGTTTCATATCTCATGGAACCCCTCAGTCCTGTCCTAAAGCGAACCAAGATGATTGGTCACTATCTGAAACCATCTTCAGCCAAAGCATTAGAGGATTCCTACAAATAAACTTCCAGAAGTATTGGCTAACAGCCAGTGAAATTTTAAAACACAGGAAACAAGGCCCTTTGTGAGTCAGTTTAGAGAAAAAAGGCAGACTCAGTATCATATAGATGAGAGTTTGTAATTATCAAAAATCATCTTAGTCTCAGAAGGCTGCTATAACAAAATACCACATGCTGGGTCACTTATAAACAAAATTTATTTCTCAGTTCTGGAAGCTGGGGAGTTCAAGATTATGGCACCAGAAGATTTGGTGTCTGAAGGCCATCTTCCAGGTTACAGACTTCTGTTACGTCTTCATGTGGTAGAAGGGCAAACTCCTGGGGCCTCTTTGTAAAGGCACTCACTAATCCCATTCACAAGGCCTCTGCCCTTATGACCTTCGCTTTACCTCCTACTACCATTACCTTGAGCATTAGCACTTTCAATGTAAAAATTCTGGGGGGACACAAATATTCAGACCATAGCAGATACTAATATAAGTATGTTAAAATGTTAGAGCTTTGAGTGTTCACTCTTCTTTCTTCTTTGTCCAAGTCTATTTCTTTGATTATTTTTGCACGTGTTGTGGAAATCACAAAAGCAGCTAGTTACTATACTATTTGTATATTGCTTTATCTCTGCATTTAAATAATGTGTTCTTATTTTACTGTGTTCTAAGGAAACCTTTTTTTTTTAGTGTTTTCCTGATTTTTTTGTTTAAACCATCTTTTTTTTTTTTTTAAACCATCTTATTACCATGTTTCTTAACAGAAATCTTGCTGGATTTTAAGTTTGAACAATGTATCATTTTCTTTTTCATTTTAATTCTGACTGTGCTGTATTTTCTCCTTAAATTTAATTTGAAATATGTAAATTCATGAACTGTTCTCTGTAGTGGTATTAATAAAAGATTCAGAGATTTGAACATTTAAGAACTTAAGAAAGTTGGCATTTAATATGTCCTTGGATTTTCGTTTTGATTTATGTATTGTTTAGATGTAATATATAGTTTCTCTATGCAATACTACTAAAACAAATGCCAACTTTACCCATAAATCATCTGTAGTTTTCTTAAATATTTTAAATTTATTAAGTACTACTTTGTAAATATTAAATATTCAAGTAAATGACTTGATTGGCATTAAGAATTTTGTTTCTAATGAGCGATTCCATTCAGAGTCTCACTAAAGACTTAAATTGCTTTCTGCATCAAAATTTAAAAATTTGGGGGAATTATGAGACTTTAGGGAAAAAAAGTATTTTTTACCCTGGAACATTTACATGAAGCAGCCCTAAATGCAAGCCAACATAGCACCACCTAGTGTCTGTGCCATTCACAATAATAGTTTCCTGTGTTTGCTATATCTCTAGAAGCTAAACATTTCTTTTAGTGGATTCGTAGTACTGTAATAGGTGAGAGAATGTGTATCAACATGGTCAACAAAATGTAGAGTAAAACAACATTAACTGTAAAATGTTGTCTACTTCCTTTTTCTCTTATAATTTTTCATTCAGGAAAATATTGAAAATCCAAGGTTTTTTTTTAAAGGTTCATAGGTTCATTTTATAAAACAGATACAGTCACAATATTAATTTTTTTTAATTTTTTTCCCCAAGCACACATTTTAATTGGCCTCAGACATAAGTAGGCTTGTGTTTAGGCACCAGGAAAAACTACTCTGATTTGGGGGGTAACTAAGGTTATGCAGATTGAAGGAGCAGCAAAAGAATCTAAAAGAGAGCAAACAAAAGAACTGATACAAATGACAACATTATAGCCTCTAGTAATCTTAGGCCAATGAACCCTGGTTGATTATCTTTATTATTATTAATCACTAACAGTTACTGAAGGCTCATCATCATCATCAGTAACATTACAGAAAGCTTATCACTTGCCAGTCACTATATTATACTATATGATTTTCCTAGAGGGTTTCACCTCAGCATGTATCAATAAGCCTAGAAAAGGAGGTACATTATTAGTTTTATTTTATAGATGGAGAAATGGGCTTAGTAATTGGCTAAGATCACTCAAGTAGCAAATGGAAGAAATGCAAATCCAGCCTAACTGGTCTGACTTTGGCACCTATAATCCTACCTACCACACTATAGTGCCTGCCCCTACCAGGTAAAGGATGATTTGCACTTAATGATTCCTAAGGGCTCTTTCAACTCTAACAGTCTATGATTTGCTTTATTGAATCTATGATAAAGCATTCAACTAGGCCCAGAAATCTCAATTTGTATAAAGCAAAATAAAGCAGCTTAATAGCCTGACCAGGCAGTGGCACAGTGGAAAGTGTATCAGCCTGGGACTCTGAGGACACAGGTTCGAAACTCTGAGGATGCTGGCTTGAGCGTGAGCCCAAGGTCTCTAGCTTGAGCAAGCGGTCACTGATTTGGCTAAAGCCCCCTGGTCAAGGTACATATGAGAAAGCAGTCAGTGAACAACTAAGGTGCTGCAACTATGAGATGATGCTTCTCATCTCTCTCCCTTCGTGTCTGTTGGTCCCTGTCTCTCATGGACGTGCTTAAAAAAAATCTCTACACAACCTGAAAGGTCGAACTCAGGCTTCTTAGGGTTATCAGAATTGGTGTTTCCCCATATTGAACCCTTCAAAAAATGAAAATGTCTTTCTCCTCTTTTAGTTAATACATAATTTTTTTTTCATTATGAAGACAGATGGCACAGACTATACCAAAAGACATTCCAGCAAAAATAAAAAAATAAATTTGCAATATATGCAATACAGTTGGCATGGTCTTTAAACACATTTGGACTCGACAGATTTGATAAATACAGTTTTCAGGGTGGGAGAGAATCCCTTCTCTTTTGAAATGCCTAAATTTAGTATAGATGAAATAAACTGCTTATAAATTATTGATATTAGCCTTGGAAAACATTACCGGTGGTTAATTAAATATATTAAAGCTAAAAAAATAAGACCTTTTTTGTTCTTTACACAAAATACTTAGATCACAGTCAAGTCAAAATATTCTTATTTGTATTTTTAATCATCATGAGAGTTCCTTTCTTTAAAAAACAAAACTAGCTGTCTAATTTACATTTTTCTCTTTAAAGAAGAAATACAGCTAACTCCATAATAGATATTATATAAAAGTTGTTAGGCAGTTCTTAGCCTTCACAAGTAGGATAAAGTACACCTCATGAATGCTGACACTTGTGTTATGAGAGATTAGAAACTCCTAAGGATTAACAATAATTTGTTGGAATTAAAAACAAGGTATTCTACTAACTATTTCTCTTAGAGGCCCCAAGAAAGAAAAAAATTTATTGGGTCCAGGAATCCAAGGTAACGTGGTATAATTATGATTACATGCAGAATTTCATGGTTACAGTATTTCCCCATGTATAAGACACACCTTTCCCCAAAAACTTTGGGGTCTAAAAATTGGGTGCATCTTATACAGTGGTTGTAGAAGTGTGGCATTTCAAATGCTATAGATAGAACTGAGGACGAGGCAATATATGCATACAGAGATTCAGCATCAGACACAGATGAGGACAAGCTAATGGATGGAAGTTTTGACAGTGATGAAGAGTCGTATGAATTTTATGATGAAAAAAATTTGAGTTCAATAACTTTATGTAATACTTTTTTTTTTTCAAATTTTGGGCCCCTAAATTAAGGTGTGTCTTATACATGGAGAAATATGGTAGGTTTATTTTATTATTTCTATGCATCTTTTAAGTCTTTTTTGAATTGTGGATCTCTATTGGGTTTTGTTTTTTTTTTAAGATAAATATAATTTCTTATACTATTTTGTGTTAGGTCAAGAGCAGAGATTGAACATGAAGCACTGATTGATGGAAATCTGGCGACTGAAGCAAACCTAACCATTTTGGATACATTAGAGATTGTTGTCCAGGTAAGAACACAAGGAAGAGAGATTTAAAGTATAGATTTGGTAAATTGTGATTGAGGAAAAAATGTTTATTGAATCATATAATTATATTTAAATGTCAATAGTTCTTAAAAATTATATTGTTGCTCCTTTTAAAAATTTTTCTCATTTAAATTCTGCTCATTCTGTTTTTCCCTTTTCTTTTCTTATCCATATCCTGGTAAACTCCTTTTTCTTGAAATCCTCCTAGATTTTATATTATCATTTTCCTACTCTAAAAAATATTTGTTTGGTAGCCCTGGCTGGTTGGCTCAGCAGTAGAGTATCAGCCCAGCATGTGGAAGTTCTAGATTCAGTTCCCAGACTACACAGGAGAAGCGCCCATCTGTTTCTCCACCCTTCCCCCTCTCCTTTCTCTCTCTCTCTCTCTCTCTTTCTCTCTCTCTTCCCCTCCCGCAGCCAAGGCTCCATTGGAGCAAAGCTGGCCGGGGCGCTGAGGATGGCTCTATGGCCTCTGCCTCGGGCGCTAGAATGCCTCCTGCCACAGCAGAGCAATGGCCCAGATGGGCAGAGCATCGCTCCCTGGTGGGCATGCTGAGTGGATCCCGGTTGGGCACATGCGGGAGTCTGACTGCCTCCCCGCTTCTAACTTTGGGGAGGGGATATATATATATTTGTTTATATATATATTCTGTCTCCCTAACTAAACTGCAAGTACATTTCTATTTTATTTATCCATTTTTCAATTGCAGACAGTTTCTGTAACAGAATCCAAGGAGAGCATCCTTGGCGGGGTGCTGAAAGTGCTGCTGCACAGCATGGCCTGCAACCAGAGCGCCGTCTATCTGCAGCACTGCTTCGCTACGCAGCGGGCCCTGGTTTCTAAGGTACGGTAACCTTGTACCTGTAGTCTTGTCAGACTGGATTAACATTGCCTAAGGTCATTTGATATGTTCATTGGTTAATATGTTTATAGTTAAAATTTTAATAAAAGCCCAAGGCCCTTGATTCTTCTTTGTCTCTTCTACTGCTTGCCTTTTGGATTCTTATTTTATCACCTTTAACCAGTTTCTGGCTTAAAAAATTGGAGTTCTATTCCTTGTTCTTGGATAGGAAGAATAAATATAATTAAAATGGCCATATTACCCAAAGCAATATATAAATTTAATGCAATTCCCATCAAAATTCCTAGGACATTTTTTAAAGAAATGGAACAAAAAATTATCAGATTTATATGGAACTATAAAAAACCCTGAATAGCCAAAGCAATCCTAAGGAAAAAGAATGAAGCTGGGGGCATTACAATACCTGACTTTAAACTATATTATAGGGCCACGATAATCAAAACAGCATGGTATTGGCAGAAAAATAGACACTCAGACCAATGGAACAGAATAGAAAGCCCAGAAATAAAACCACATATATATGGTCAAATAATCTTTGATAAAGGGGCCAACAACACACAATGGAGAAAAGAAAGCCTCTTCAACAAATGGTGTTGGGAAAACTGGAAAGCCACATGCAAAAGAATGAAACTCGACTACAGCTTGTCCCCTTGTACTAAAATTAATTCAAAATGGATCAAAGACCTAAATATAAGACCTGAAACAATAAAGTACATAGAAGAAGACATAGGTACTAAAATCATGGACCTGGGTTTTAAAGAACATTTTATGAACTTGACTCCAATGGCAAGAGAAGTGAAGGCAAAGATAAATGAATGGGACTACATCAGAATAAAAAGTTTTTGCTCAGCAAGAGAAACTGATATCAAAATAAACAGACAGCCAACTAAATGGGAAATGTTATTTTCAAACAACAGCTCAGATAAGGGCCTAATATCCAAAATTTACAAAGAACTCATAAAACTCAACAACAAACAAACAATCCAATAAAAAAAATGGGAAGAGGACATGAACAGACACTTCTCCCAGGAAGAAATACAAATGGCCAACAGATATATGAAAAGATGCTCAGCTTCATTAGTTATTAGAGAAATGCAAATCAAAACTACAATGAGATACCACCTCACCCCTGTTAGATTAGCTATTATCAACAAGACGGGTAACAGCAAATGTTGGAGAGGCTGCGGAGAAAAGGGAACTCTCATCCACTGTTGGTGGGACTGTAAAGTAGTACAACCATTATGGAAGAAAGTATGGTGGTTCCTCAAAAAACTGCAAATAGAACTACCTTATGACCCAGCAATCCCTCTACTGGTTATATACCCCAAAACCTCAGAAACATTGATACATAAAGACACATGTAGCCCCATGTTCATTGCAGCACTGTTCACAGTGGCCAAGACATGGAAACAACCAAAAAGCCCTTCAATAGAAGACTGGATAAAGAAGATGTGGCACATATACACTATGGACTACTACTCAGCCATAAGAAATGATGACATCAGATCATTTACAGCAAAATGGTGGGATCTTGATAACATTATACGGAGTGAAATAAGTAAATCAGAAAAAAACAAGAACTACATGATTCCATACATTGGTGGAACATAAAAACGAGACTAAGAGACATGGACAAGAGTGTGGTGGTTACCAGGGGTGGGGGGAGGGAGGATGCAGGAGGGAGGGAGGGAGAGATTTAGGGGGAGGGGGAGGGGCACAGAGAACTAGATAGAGGGTGACGGAGGACAATCTGACTGGGCGAGGGGTATGCAACATAATTTAATGACAAGATAACCTGGACATGTTTTCTTTGAATATATGTACCCTGATTTATTAATGTCATCCCATTAACATTAATAAAAATTTATTAAAAAAAAAAAGAAAATTGGAAAAAAAAAATTGGAGTTCTAATGTGGAGAAATGCCTGAAATTAACAGCTAATTTTAAATATAGGTCTTTGTTTTCTCTTCCTCTTGTTTTGTCTGTTCCTTATTAACTTGATTTATCAAGAATTCAACATGTAAATACTATATAGTTCAGTCCATTGAAATTAACTTATCCTATGGTGAATGAAGAAGAAGGTACATTTGTTTGTTCAACTACTTCAAATATTTCTTTTCTATGTTGGTTTTCCCCCAGAAATATGTATATTGTTAAATCTTAAAAGTAGCTATTTCATCATAGTTGTTTTATAAGATGGAAAACAGAGCTGTTGATGAAACTTAACCCAGTGAAAATAACTTATATTACTATTTTGTAATAATAAAAACACATGACAGAATTAATACATATTGGTTACTATACTAGATGCACATTATCTAATATAAGTTAGTCATAAATCCCATGTAGATAATATTATTACGCTCATTGTATAGATGAAGAAACTTGGTCCAAGGTCACATTGCTACTAGTTATTTAGTGGCATAGTTAGTATTCAAACCCAGTCTGTCTGGCTCTGGTCCACATTATTAACCACTACCAAATACTGTCCTTTAACTGTTCTTTTAATTCTCAGGCTATACTAACAGATCTCTGTCTAGTTCAGGCTGCATAAATTCAGTGTGGGTGCTGTTTTTTGCAGTTCCCTGAACTCCTGTTTGAAGAAGAGACAGAGCAGTGTGCCGACTTGTGCCTCCGGCTTCTCCGACACTGTAGCAGCAGCATCAGTACAATACGGTCACATGCGAGTGCCTCCCTCTACCTACTCATGAGACAGAACTTTGAAATAGGGAATGTAAGTATTTTGTTTCTGGATTTTATCTCTAGATCATAATGAAATATGACTCCTGCAGCTGTCTAGTATGGATTTGGGGAGAAACATGAGATTATTTTATGTATTTTGAGCCTAATCTTAGACTATCGATATTTCTTATTCTATGGATAGCTTATAAAAACCAAAGCTCTAATTTTGCTTCCCGTACTTAAAAGAACATATATAGTAATAGACCTAGAATATAAATGTATGTGGAACTAAAGAAAATTAAAGGTTTCAATATCTTGACTTGCCTGACCTGTGGTGGCGCAATGGATAGACAATCAACCTGGAACGCTGAGGTTGTCGATTCAAAACCCCAGACTTGCCCCGTCAAGACACATATGAGAAGCAACTACCATGAGTTAATGCTTCCCATTCCACTCCTCTCTTCTCTCTCCCTCTCTTCCTCTCTATAAAATCAATAAAAAAAAAAAAATAAATCTTGGCTTGATATTTTATGATTATATGCCAATCTTTGAGGAATTACATGTTTTCATTTTTAAGTTTTTTATTTGAATATTTATTAATATGTTGTATTTTTTAAGTTTTTTAGTCAAATATTTAATTCAGTCTTTTTACTCATGTAAGTATTTAAGAATTAAATTTTAGAATCTTTTTTGAGCACTGTTTTTGGTAGCTCACTAGTTCTAATATGTAGTTTTTCAATATTCTTGTTTTATACATATTTTGTAATTTCAGGTTGCATTTTAACTCAAAGAGTTAATAGTCCTTTTTGTTTTTAAGTTTTGATGTTTGTTTGATTGCATTATGTTCATATAACCTATGTCCCTTTTGTACTGTGTATGTGTGAGTTTGTGTGTTCATATATACAATGTTTTTATAAATGTTACACAAGCATTTATAAGGAAGAGATATTCTGTATTTTTAGAGCATTGAGTTAAACAGATATACCTTATTAATTAGATTATTATGACATTATTTTGTTTTACTATATCCTTGGTATTTTTTGATCCATTTGGTGGACTAACAAATGATTTAAACCATATACATTGTGTGTTTTTCCTTTAGTTTTTATTTGGTAAATTGGTAACTATTCATGAAATATCATAACTATTCAGAATATTGATAGTCAACTACATATTTTTATGAATTATTATTCTCTTAAGAATTGGAAAGGCCCTGAATTGGCCTTATTTAAAACTTTTATTTATTTTTATTTTTTGGCCTAAATTCTACTACCTTGTAGGGTGTTCAGATACTTCTGCTTTCTTTTTCATTTTCTCTAGTTACCTTTGTCTATCCTTTTATTTTTACTGTTTGAATCACTTTATTTCAGGTGTGCCTCTCATAGACAAGATAGAGTTGAGTTTTGCTGTATAATCCAATCTCTAACTTGAACTAAACCTTTTCATACTTGCTATTATAACAGCTATGTACTGGAGTTCTGCTGTATTATTTTATTATACCTCCTCTTCCTCTCCTTTAAAAAAGGTTTGTTAGTTTTTATCTTGCACCATTGGTCAATTCACCTTATATTTTGGGTATAATATTTATCATATTCAGTGAAGTTTATATTGCCCTAATGATTACCTTTATAATTTTATAATATCTTCACTCCTTTATTTTTTTAGATCATTCATTAGTGGGGGCAATAGTGCCACCAAGCAAGTAAGAATTGAGTCTTAGGGAATGAAAAAGAAATCTTAGCTATTACAATCGTTTATAACTTACAGAGTACAACATTACCATTAGCATCTCACTCTTTCATACAGTTGACCTTTGAACAACAAGGGGGTTAGAGGCACCAATCCTTATACATTCAAAACCCAATAACTTTTAACTTCCCCCAAACTTAACTACTATAGCCAGCTATTGAATAGAAGCCTTACTGATAACATAAATAGTTAACATATATTTTGTATGCATATGTGTTATATTCTTACAATAAAGTAAGCAAGAGGAAAAAATGTTATTAAGAAAATCATAAGGAAGAGAAAATATACTTTCATTACGTATTTACTGAAAACAATCTATGTATAAGTTCAAACCTATGTTGTTCAAGAGTCAACTGTATTTATTTCTCTCGTTGGGTTTTATTAGGTATTATATGAGCAGCATTGACATTAAGTTCATAAAAGATAAAGAACAAAATAGATGCACATTGGTGCTATAAAACTTAATTGCTGGATTCCAAAGTCATGTGGCAAGAGGTGGTCTATAATGTACCTCTTGGTGTCTATATGGATGGTGTTTATGTTTGATCCTCAGGGCTTCTTTGTGTGGCTTGGGCCTTGAAAAATTACTTAAGTTTAGTATTTAATTCAAAAAATTTGTTCAACCCATCATTAATTATGTCAAGGACTGAAAAGAAAAATGTCAATAATATCTAAATGAATATCAGACAGCTAAGTACTATTCTGTAGTTGTTTACTCGAGAAAGTTATTAGGAATATTTCCCAAGTTCTTGATTATTCAGTTATCTGTACTTCTAAGACAACAAGGATAGTTATGAAATTTTTGCCTCAGAATTTGAATAATAAAAAGGATGAGAAAGATCAGCAAAACTTACCAGATAAAGAACATTTAATTTTTAAAAAAGGTACTTGAATACCATTTTCTTCTGGCATTAAGTATTGTGTTGTTGTTGTTGTTTTTTGAGGGAGAGCCACAGACAGGAACAAATAGGCAGGAAGAAAGATGAGAAGCATCAATTAGTAGTTGCAGCACTTTAGTTATTTATTGATTGCTTTTTTCATATGTGCCTTGACCGGGGGTGGGGTAGGTGGGGGCTCCAGTTGAGCCAGTGACCCCTTGCTCAAGCCAGCAACCTCAGGGTTTTAAACCTGGGTCCTCAGCATCCCAGGTCAATGCTCTATCTACTGCGCCACCACCTGGTCAGGCCTGCACTAAGTATTATTGTACAGATATCTGAAGATAGATATCTGAAGATAGATCTGATGTTTTCTCCCCTTTTGTTTATTAAAAATTTTTTTCTTTATTTGTTGATTTTCCTAGAGGGCAGAAAAGAGAGAGAGAGAGAGACATTGATTTGCTGTTGCATTTATTTAAGCATGGACTGGTTGATATTTGTATGTGCCCTGACAGGGGTCAAACCTGCAACTGTGGCATGTTGGGATAATGCACCAATCACCTGAGCTACCCAACTAGGGCCTTTCTTTCCTCTTAAATAATTTTTTTCTCCCAACTGTTCAAGTGATTTTTTTCTTTATATTCAAAATTAAATCTCTTTTATAGAATATGTCATGGGTATTGACTGATTTTTGGTATTTTTCACAGGCACATAATTTCTACTTTTAATTCATTTATTTCAGAAAGTTTTCTTGAATACAGAATTGAATAACTGGTTTTTTTCCCCAAGGTTTGGGGTTTTTCTGCTTAGTACCAACCATACATATGTTGGATCTGTTTGCTTTACTTTGTACTTAACATTTTCTCTTTGCCTTGTTAATATATACTTTCTAAATTTCTATTCATTTTGATTGCTTTTCTCTCCCCTATATTTCTTACGTGCTTTTCACATCTCTTTTCTTTTACCAAGTTTATCATTTTCATTTCTATTTGTTTTTCAAGTAGTGTCAGCTCACATGTGAGCTCCTATTTTATCACTTTCTGAGTTTTGCTATCTTTCCTTGAATTTTTTTTATTTCTGCCTTGTTTTCCTTCCTAAAGTTAATGGCATTATACATATTTTATAATTTAAGGCAAAATATTTCATTAGAATTTTTATCTGTTGCATGACAGTGTTCTTTATCTGGTGAGTTTCACTGATCTTCTTTACCTTTTTATTAGTCCACATAGAATAAGTTGGATTATCTTGGTCCAGGTATTTGTAGGAAATTACTTCAGGAATGTGTTTCTCATGGGATTTTGCTTTGTAAAAACAACTTGTCTAACCTCTTACTTTCTATCCACTCCTAGATTTTTAGCTCATTATTTTTTCAAGACAGTTTTATCACTTCAAAGTCAGTCCCGTATTTTAAAGAAGTATTTTTCCCATTATTTCTGAAATCTGTACCTAAGATTCCACTTAGTATTTGCTTTCCCCTTCTTTCCTTCTATCGACTTCCTATTTTAGCTTATTTTGGCAACCCTTGGCATTTTTCTAATTTTACTGAATATAGATTAATGGATTTTTCCCTATTTATCTTTTATTTTTGTATGAAATCCAAGAGAAGTGGGAAATTGCTATCTCACACTATTCTATTTTTACTGGAAGCCAAGTCCTCTTTCTTAATCCAGAACAGCACGATCCATTCACTTTATTGATCTTGTTTAGTGTTAAAATCAAATTCCTAAAATTTGATGACACTTGAAGTTTTCTTTTTTTTAAAGAGAGTGAGAGAGACAGAGAGGAAGGGAGAGAGAGGGTAGAGAGAGAGATGAGAAGCATCAATTCATAGTTGAATCCCCATAGTTGTTTATTGATTGCTTCTCATATGTACCCTGATTGGGGGGGAGGGGTGCTTAACTGAACCAGTGACCTTGGACTCAAGCCAGCAACCCTAGGATCATATTAATCCCACACTCAAGCCGGCAACTTCAGGGTTTTGAACCTGGAACCTCTGTGTCTCAGGTCAGTGCTCTATCCATAACATCACCACCACTCAGGCTGAAGTTTTCTTGATACATTCTTCTATTATTTTAGGAAATATTTATATAATAGGATAAAAATAGGTAATTTATCATCTTCGTGTCAGGTAGTACCTCTAAAAAAATATATGTAATTTAAAACTGGCAGTGATAGCAAAGTATTGAATTATTTACTACATACTCTAGAAGGCATTAGGCAAACAGATAAAAGGACAGTCTTTTTTCCAAGTACCTTAGTATCTAGTGAGGGAGAAAATGGACACATAGTGTTTATCTAATAATGGTAATAAGTACCCACTTCAGATGGTTTTGTGAAGATTTTATAAATTAATGTTAAATAAAACAGTTGTAACAATAATTAGCCCTGAGCAAATGCGGAATATGTGTTTGCTGTTGTTAATACAATGAGAGGTTAGCACAGGGCTCACTGAAAGCACAGAGAAAAGTAGCTTCTGCCCTCTGGGATGGGTTTTCGAAAAGAGGAGACGCTTGAACTGAGGATGAATTTGCCTAATCAGATGGATAAGTAGGTAAATAAAGCTTTGTACATAATTAGAAAGGCATGGAGACAATAGAAGGAAACAGGGAAAAAGAAAGATATACTTTTTTTTTAGCACTTCTGGATGGTTATGGCTGGAAGAGGGAGTAGTTGGAGATAAAGCTGTAATTCAGAGGGCCTGAACTAAGTAGGGCAGATACTTGCTTTGTCTATTATTGTACTGTCATTTCCCACCATACAGTTTGACATATTTACTGAGTTAATACTTGAATATTATCCTCAAAGCTATGTTCAACGATTGGGGTATTTTAAGGAGAGATGTGTTTAGATTAGCACTTGGATGATAAGAGAAAAGGCAGAAAGATTGGTTAAGAAGTTATTACAATAATTCAAGTAAGAAATGGTAAGCATTGGCATTGGGAATAGAGAAAGAACAGATTGGAACGGATTAAGGGATAGTGTGGATTGGATTTATAATATGAAGAATGAGGGGAGAATGAGTCTTAGATTTTTTGGCCTGAGCGACTACAAAATAGGAGTGTGCGCGCCCGTGAACACACACACACACACAAATAATAATAGTAGCACCATTTATTTAATCAATAGAAAAAGAAGGTATTTTAGAACTGTTAAAATTGAGGTACCCATGAGATATCCAGGTGGAGACATCTAATAATAGCCTGAGCTCTAGAGAAAAATATAAGCTGAAGACATTGGCATGTATCTATACTAGTCGAAGCAAAGAAATGGATGAGGCTATTTAGAGTACAAGTAAAAAGGTTTCTTGACAGAATCATTGGTAAAATTGGTATTTAAGAAGGGCTACTGAGGAACAAAAGAAACAAAAAAGGAATGGATAAAAAAATTGGAAAATTAGGATAAAGTGGTACCACTGAAGATAAGCTAGGAATATTTCACAGATTTTTTTTTAAAAGATTTTATTTATCCATTTTTATTGGAGAGAGAGAGAGAGAGAGAGGAAAGAGATAGAGAGAACAGGGGGAGGAGCAGGAAGCATCAACTCCCATATGTGCCTTGACCAGGCAAGCCCAGGGTTTTGAACCGGCAACCTCAGCATTCCAGGTTGACGCTTTATCCACTGCGCCACCACAGGTCAGGCGCTAGGAATATTTCAAGGAAAAAGTAGTCAGATATTTAAATATACAGAGTTGTGAAATACAATATTAACAGAAACATTTTAGATTTGACCATTATTATATTATTACATATAATTTCTTAAAAATGGTTTCATAGTGGGGAATGGTGAAACAGAAATGAATTTACACTATAAAGGGAAAAATATAAATCCAAAGATTCTACCTTTAAATTACTTTATACATGATTTATGTTAAAAATTTTTTATAATAATGGACCTAATGAAATGGGCCAGAGTTTAAAGACTGGATCTACCACTTAAGAATTTTGTGATTTTTGCCTGACCAGGCGGTGGCACAGTGGATAGAAGCATAGGACTGGGATGCAATGGACCCAGGTTCAAGACCCCAGTTGAGCGCAGGCTCATTTGGTGTGAGCAAAGCTCACCAGCTTGGACCCAAGGTCTCTGGCTTGAGTGAGGGGTCACTCAGTCTGCTGAAGGCCCACAGTCAAGGCACATATGAGAAAGCAATCAATGAGCAACTAAAATGTCACAACGAAAAACTAATAATTGATGCTTCTCATCTCTCTGCGTTCCTGTCTGTCTGTCCCTCTCTCTGACTCTTGCTCTCTCTCTCTATTTAAAAAAAAAAAAGAATTTTGTGATTTTTTTCACCCTGGCTGGGTAACTCAGTTGGTTAAAGTGTTGTCTCAATATGCCAAGGGTCTGGGTTCGATCCCAGGTCAGGGCACATAAGGAATCAACCAATGAATGCATTGAATGAAAAACAGCAAATTGATAATCTTTCTCTTTCTCTTTCAAATCAATAAAAAAATATTTTTTAAGAATTTTGTGATATTGGTCAAGCTCTTTAACCTCATATATAAAAATAGTGTTATTAATAATATATATCTCATATTTGGTCAATGTAAAGTTCTGGGAACAACTTCTAATTCAACTGTAACACATGGCTTTTTTAATCCTGTTTTGTAGCATATTGTTCACAGCAAAATTCTAAATTTTAGGTCCATTTTAAAATAAAATTTTAATATGCATATTTCATTACTTTCTAAAAGTATTTTGCTTAGAGTATTTTTTCGCTAACTAACCTTTTCTTTTTAGCAAGTAATAAAACAATTTCTTCTTTAAGCTTTCCTATATTAAACAGTAACCTGACATTTTTCTGTTACAGAACTTTGCCAGGGTTAAAATGCAGGTAACCATGTCACTCTCTTCCCTGGTGGGTACATCTCAGAATTTTAATGAAGAATTCTTAAGACGTTCTCTGAAGACTATCTTGACATATGCTGAAGAAGATCTGGAATTGAGGGAAACAACATTTCCTGATCAGGTCAGAAATGCCACTTTCTACATCATTAATTGAAATAGGATATAAAAATAGGCACTTTTCCAAATTGTTAAATCAAACTTTGTTTTTTACATGAGGAACCTATATTTTTCTTTCAATTCACATATCATAAGGCCATAGACAGGGCTGAATTGTTTAGTTTCAATAAACCATTTTTCTTCTTGGATTGGTTAATAAAAAGTGTTAAATTCTGTGTACTTGTAACAAAAAGAGCAGTAGACTTAGTGTGGACAAAGCTTTATGATGAAATATTATTCCCACTTATTATTAAAATAGTAATTTACCTTAAAAACTAAAGTTAAAAAAACAAAACAAAACTAAAGTTTCTACAAACTATGTTTTGGTAAAATCAGAAACATACGAGAAGATTTTCTTTTGTGTTTTTTTCTTGTATCTACTCTATCCCTATATTTTATTTCTACTTACGGTTCTACTTGTTTCCAGGTGAAAGAACTGAAAAAAACAATCTGCTGAGGAATTGTTATAAAGTTTAGCACCCTTGACCCACCATACCGCAGTATTCTCATACTCTTAACCCTATCAATATCATATTATTTTGAAATCTTTAGATGTTCATCTGAGATATCTCCACACTAATTTAGTAATTTTGATTGAATGGCAATTGAAGAATGTTTTTCATATAATCCTCTGCTGCAGGTCCAAGATTTGGTTTTCAATCTTCACATGATCCTTTCTGATACTGTTAAAATGAAGGAACACCAGGAGGATCCTGAAATGTTGATTGATCTGATGTACAGGTAGTGTTTGCTTGATTCACTTATGCCTTGTATAATGAGCTTGAATATGTAAGGCACAGGAAACATTGGATAAAAAAACCCCCACAAATATTAAGTCATTTTCTAATGGTAGATTGGAAAGTCAAAGTGCACTTTTTCCAGCCTGCCTTTTCAGATCTCCTATGTAACTTCTTTCAAGAATGATGCATAATTGTTCAGCATATTAATTATCAAAAACAAGAGGGTTTTAAAAAATAACCATACACATTTAACACTTGGACCCTAGACTTCCTAGGAAAGCTCAAGACCCATATTCTAAATGGAAAGTTAAGTCCTTTAAGAAGAAAATATAGTATATTAATGTTTACTATAACATTAATTTTCCTGACTATGCCTATAGAATAATATTTTTAGGGGAACATTTTGAGAATTTTGTAATTCCTTTTTTTTTTTTTTTTTTTGACAGAGACAGACAGTCAGATAGGGACAGGAAAGGAGAGAGATGAGAAGCATCAATTTTTCATTGTGGCACTTTAGTTCATTGATTGCTTTCTCATATGTGCCTTGATGGTGGGGGTGGAGGGGTGGGACGGGTGTGGCTACAGCAGAGCAAGTGACCCCTTGCTCAAGCCAGTGACCTTGGGCTCAAGCTGGTGAATCTGTGCTCAAGCCTGATGAGCCCACACTCAATCTTGGACCTCTGGGTTTTGAACCTGGGTCCTCTGTGTCCTAGTCTGATGCTCTATCCACTGTGTCACCTCCTAGTCAGGCATTTCTCTTATATTTTGAAAGACATAAAACGAGACTTTTTGTCACATGACCCTCTCTTTTCATGGATTTGGAGTTAGTTCTTCATAGACACAAATAAGACAAATATTTAAAGTAAAGATGATACAATCAAATTATCTTTTATAAATCTTTTTTTCTTGAATATAAAACTTACTGATAGTTCCATAATGAACACATAAATTTTCAAAGATTTCTTTACCTATCATTTTCTTTAATGGCCATATTTTAATATGACATGTTATATTAGTGCCCCCACTGAAAAAACCTGATTTACCCATTCCATGGGCCCACGGCTATTTTCTCTAATCGTACCCAAAGACATTTCCATACCACTCAAAAACTTATTTTAATAGGCTGTGGTAGAAATAACAGAAACCTTTGTAGGTAGACAATGAATGAGCAATCTAAACTCCCTTTCAGCTTAGGAGGCAAATGCTAATTGGAAAGAATTTCTGTTCTAATTAGAATTGCCAAGGGCTACCAGACGTCTCCAGACCTACGGCTGACCTGGTTGCAGAACATGGCGGGCAAACACTCGGAGCGCAGTAACCACGCGGAGGCGGCGCAGTGCCTGGTGCACTCGGCAGCCCTGGTTGCTGAATACCTGAGCATGCTGGAGGACCGCAAATACCTGCCCGTGGGCTGTGTAACCTTTCAGGTAGGAAAATGCCAGGTTTCCATTTGATTGAGGGATGTCCTTTTTTGGTTTTAACTTTTCTCACTGGGGTTTAGATTAGTGAGGAAAGCACAAAGATGGAAGGTGTACTTCATACGATGAATTAAGATTTCACTGTCACTGTCATTAATACATTTTTAAGAAGTACTTCTTAATTCTCTCTCCACACGTTCTTACCTCTGAATTATCAGTACTGATTATGTGTATGCTCTTTGCCCTTACTGCTGGGGACTTTATGGAAACTATGGAATACACTTAGCACACTAAGAATCAGAATTCGATGGAAACTCTTAACTGGCTTTAATTGACATGCCAGATAAACCAACATTGTCCACTCCCTGTATAAAATAGGCTAATATCATGACTCAAAGGTGATAGTTTTCTCTCTGGTAGTATTACCTATCTCTGACTCACTGGCTGAATTCTTTGTTTACTAAGAGTCAATCATGAGTTGCTTTTTATAAAAAACCATTTTAATGCCAGGTTTGAAAATTTTCAAATTTTAATTAAATATTATATCCTCTGATGAAACCTGAATGCAAAAAGAAAATGAGTAATTGTTTCTCTGAAAATTAAATCAAATGATGTGCAAAGACTTGATTAAAGTGAGTCTCCAAAACTTTGTTAATTTTGGACCAAGATTACAGGAAAAGCTCCTAGAAGTCTCGGATAATTTGATCATCTTTTTAAGTTAAGATTTTTACTCTACTTTAAAGAAAGCAAAACTGAAAATATTAAAATAACAGAAATCTTTGGAGATAGACACTGAACGAGCATTATGAGTGTTTAGTCAAGAAAAATTACATGGCCTGACCAGGCGGTGGCGCAGTGGATAGAGCGTCGGACTGGGATGCAGAGGACCCAGGTTCGAGACCCCGAGGTCGCCAGCTTGAGCACGGGCTCATCTGGTTTGAGCAAAGCTCACCAGTTTGGACCCAAGGTTGCTGGCTCGAGCAAGGGGTTACTTGGTCTGCTGTAGCCCCACGGTCAAGGCACATATGAGAAAGCAATCAATGAACAACTAAGGCATCGCAACGAAAAACTGAAGATTGATGCTTCTCATCTCTCTTCATTCCTGTCTGTCTGTTCCTCTCCATCCCTCTCTCTGACTCTCTCTCTTTGTAAAAAAAAAAAAAAAAAAAAGAAGAAGAAAAATTACATGGAACTCTAATCCTGAGACCCATACACAAAGGAAAGGTCTTAGACCCACTTCAAAATCTTGGCAAATGAGTGTATATCTACTGTAAATGTTTAGGTTAAAATAAAATATTTAAATTATGTATTATTTATTTTTTAGAAATAATGTCTGATCCCAATCTTATGGGGTAAATGGCTTTTATTACACCTGAGTTTTTCATTAATTTATTGTATGTTGGACAAGTCAAAGAGACTATTTTTTTGTACCTTAATTTCCCTCATAGAGAGTTTTGACAAGATCAAATACTATTTTAAGTCTCTCTAGATATCCTGTGTCCTATCACTGTTTTCCTTAGCTCGTGATTTTTAAAGCTTTTCTTTCTCACAACTTTTTATGATGGCAGAATTATTTAGCAATGATGTGTCATTTTATTATCTTCAAAATACAAAAAGTTTGTAGAGATATATTTGTCTTATATCAGTGCATTGACTACCCATTTTTTTAACCTGAACTGATAACTACAATATATTTCATCTTCAATTCCATCTTCATATACATCTTTCATGCTAATAGATTAATTCCATTTCACAAAGCTTGTCGATTTATTTCTTCCTAGAATATTTCATCTAATGTCTTAGAAGAGTCTGCAGTCTCAGATGACGTGGTATCTCCAGATGAAGAAGGTATCTGCTCCGGAAAGTACTTTACTGAGTCAGGACTTGTGGGATTGCTGGAACAAGCAGCTGCATCTTTCTCTATGGTAGGTGACTCTTTCATTCTCTTGCCCCAGTTACAGACCTCTGAATTACTAGTGATGTGTATATTTATTCTCTCTGCCTATGATCCTGCTGTTCCTTTATGATGGTTTTCTCTAAGCACCTTAAGAACTGTCTAATAACAAATTTTCTTCCTAGATTCATCATTGCTTACTCCTTTTAATCTTAATAATCTGTTACTTCTAGTGTTTTTCATTTGCTTGTTTATGGGCCAACACTTAATCTACAACAGCTTTTTTTTTTTTTATAAAATTTTTACCAGCAAACATTTTCTAAAACCTAAATTTTATAAGAAATAGAACAAAACAAAACAAAAAGACTCTAGATGATTTAAGTTCCCGTTTGGGTAGACTGACATGGCTCTCAATATAGAGTTTGTTAATTGGATGAAAGGGAGGATCTTTTTCTGAGTGTGTTGGAGAGTTATCTTTTTCTGAGTTTTCTGGTACTCAGGAGAGTTATGGTCACTCATTCCATTGCTTGCCCTTTTAGGTAGGTGCTAGGGGCCTGGAGCTTGCTTATCAGGGACTTTGAAATACATCCTATATCTCTTGTCTGACCTACTCTACCATGCTTTAACCCTAGTCCTGTCTTTCCCCATCTGTATGTGAAAAGTTGAAGTAGTCATGTGAATCTAAGATGGGATATTTATCAGTGAAGGGAGAGAGAACTAGCGAATCCCTTTCTTAAGCCATGGTGATAGGATCACCTACTTTCTGTGACTTTTCTGCTGAGTGTTTAGTGTCCTAGCACCAAGGTTTAGGAGACAGTGAGGTTCACATTAGCAAGAGTGGTAGCTTGAGATAATAAGCAATTCTGCCCTCCTTCGCCATTGTACTGTTATTGGGATTTAGTTATTTCTTCTCTTGGCCTTATCCTACTTTGAAGTATAGATTTAGGAGGCAACAGCCAGAATTCAAATCCTAACTCTGCCACCTTAGTAGTTAAATCAGTTCAGACACCAATTACTCAAACTATCTTGAGTGCCTTACTTTTCTTACCCATTATGCATCTAAGTACCTACCTCATAGGAATATTGTTATGATTAAATGAGTTAATATATGTAATGTGGCTCTGGATAATAATAGTGTGTTTGCCATTATCCTCCTCCTCATTATTTTCACTTAGAACCAGCTCACTAAAATATGATTCTTAGACTCAAAATATTAGGTGTTGGTCCACTTTATATTTTTTGTCTTTGAGAACCTTGACTGTCGGGATTTCCCTTGGATCTCTGCTCCTTGAGTGTCAGTATAACTGGTCTGAACTAGCAGAAGAAAAAGGTGTTTTTCTATTAATGAAATATTTTAATAAATATACAATTTATGTGTTTATAATTTTAATAATTCACACTAGTGAATTTATATTGTAGTACAGTAGCCTATATTTCAGAATTTTTTGGAAATAAACAACATAATTATGAATTTCATTCTTTTTCAATTAATCTATTTAATCTTAATTAAAATCTTAGTGGGGCATTAAATATGTTTCACTATTATAGCTACATGACTGCTTAAACATAGTCTTGTGAACTGACTAGAAAATCTAAGAACTACATGTTTATTTCCTAGGGAAAATATGTTTCCTGATTTACGAGGCAATGGGAATTTAATGACTCTTGGAAATCATCTCTTTCTTCCCTCACTACAGCCACCAATCCATGATTAAAGACTGGAGAATGGAATAGTGGTACAAACACATTTTGTCACTCACTCTGAATATAACCTGAGCAACCCTTGGCCAACAAGTGGCCAGCTAGCTTCTTGTAAAATAAAATCTAATGGCTCAAGACCTTCTCATGTTTTGTTATAGATCAGTTATTTTTCTGTAGGATATTCCAGTATTTCCCATGCCAATTTAATATTTTGGAAAAGTTAAATAAGTTTTATAGCAGGTCGCAGGTTAGCTGTTATCTGTGTATCTGTAACCAATATAATAATTAGATTTCTAATATTTTTCTGCAGATACACACATTTACATTTACTGAAGTAATTACTGGGTAGATAGAAGCAGAATGTTCAATTCAAATTTTATAGAATTATAAATATGAATATATATGTGTGATGTTAAATGTACACACTCACGCCTGACCAGGTGGTGACGCAGTGGATAAAGCGTCCAAGGTTGCCAGCTTGAGTGTGGGCTCATCTGGTTTGAGCAAAGCTCACCAGCTTGGACCCAAGGTCACTGGCTAGAGCAAGGGATCACTCGTTCTGCTATAGCTCCACAGTCAAGGCACATATGAGAAAGCAATCAATGAACAACTAAGGTGTCGCAATGAAAAACTGATGATTGATGCTTCTCATTTCTCTCCGTTCCTGTCTGTCCCTATCTATCCCTCTCTCTGACTCTCTGTCTCTGAAAAAAAAAATGTACACACTCACATGCATACATGTATCTATCCATTCATCTAGAGGAGACAATTCATTGTGGAAAAGTCTTTTATTGTTTTAGTAAAATTAAAAATTAGTACTATTTTTATGTCCTATTGGAAAAGCTTCAGTGGTATTGTTTTAGCAGATATTGTGAGTTCATAAATAATAAGTGTTGGCCTGACCTGTGGTGGCACAGTGGATAAAGCGTCGACCTGGAAATGCTGAGGTTGCCGGTTCGAAACCCTGGGCTTGCCTGGTCAAGGCACATATGGGAGTTGATGCTTCCAGCTCCTCCCCCCTTCTCTCTCTCTCTGTCTCTCCTCTCTCTCTGTCTCTCCCTCTCCTGTCTAAAATGAATAAATAAAAAAAATAAATAAATAAGTGTTTACTTTCTTATTGATGTAAAAGAAAGCAATATCTTATAACATTATTCCTATAGGCTGGCATGTATGAAGCAGTTAACGAGGTTTACAAAGTACTTATTCCTATTCATGAAGCTAATCGGGATGCAAAGAAACTATCCACAATTCATGGTAAACTTCAAGAAGCCTTCAGCAAAATTGTTCATCAGGTAATGATTGCAATTTCTAGCTTCAGTGTAAATGGAGAAAACTATCTAAAAACATTAATGTTGCATTGTACTGGTATCAAACTGGATTTCACAGAATGACCATTTTAATTAGGTTACACATCAACAGTGTCAAAATGATGGTTCAGGACCAAAACAAGGCTCATTAACCAAAAAAATGAATTTACCTAGAATAGGTTAAGATCATTCTAAACTTCCCACATAGCTTTTCTTTTTTTCTTCACATTTTTTGAATTATTACTAGTTGCTAAATCCTTGTAAAATGTGAGTTAGTTTCTGTTTCACAGTTATAATTATGAATCTGATTTTTAAATTGATTTCTATCCTTTGCTGCCCAAAATGTTTTATATTTAAGTTAATTTTTAGTAAATGATATGAAAGTTTATTAAACCATATTTTGTGATTTCAGCTGGACTTAACTGTTTTTCCTAGATGTTTCCATTCAGTCGTCCTTTGATATATTTCTGATATGAAAATAATGAATAAAATGATTGTCTTATGTTTATTCAATTATAATAGTATGATTGTCTTATGTTTATTCAATTAAAAACTTTAGTACTTGTTTATAGTTCATGGAATCCACATATTATTACATACACAAAAGAAATAAAAATAAGCTTGGTTTAAAAATGACTTAGACTATTAGCAATTGATGTCCCACAAACTAAATCCTTGGCTCCATTTAAATACTTGAAATACCCTGTTGAGCCTTCTCCTTCTCCCCTTTACTATTCACTTTCCTGTGCTGCCCATGCTATTATCTGCTACTGCCTTCATCTAAGAAGAAAGTGGAATATTGAATATCTGCTTTTGTATTCAGTACTAGTCCTACTTCATTGTCTATCAGCTTGACCTCCTCTTTCTCGCCATGGACTAAGCTATTATTCTAAATGAATTGGTATAATGTAAAAACTTTAACAGTCTTAAAATAGGGCTGCTCTACTGTTACACCAGAATTTTATTGGCATCTACTAAAATATTGAAATTGCAAAAGATTTACTAGGATTCATGATCATAATGATGGGTCTTTTTATTATCAGTTGTACATATACTGTCAAAGGAACGTCATTCCAGCTTCCAGAGCTGTAAACTGCAAATTATACAGGTCAGGTCTGGAACATTACAAGAAACTTTTGTCCATTTGTACCAAAGGCATTTGACCAAAATTGCAATTTCTATTCCAGTTTACCTTGGGTAGTTGAGTGAGGTTCAGCTGAGTTTAGTTAGAGATCTAATTTATACATACAAATGGAGCAAGCAGTTGGCTTTCTTTCCCCAAAATATGTACTTTCACCTTTAGGGTTTATAAAAGGTGAAATTTTAGCTATTAGGTTTTGAAGAAGTAATGTGTACAATTATCAGAGGTCTAAAAAGTGAAAGAATATGGTGTTTAAAATATCCTCTTGTCTTCTATTTGTGGAGAAGAATTTATGATATATGGTACCTTTACAACTACTGAATTTCCTTTGGCCTTTTTTTTTTTTGTTCTTTTTAAACAGTTTTTTTTTATGACCTGCCCTTTTTTACTTTTTATTATACAGAGTACTGGCTGGGAGGTAGGTAATGTTTTAGTTAGATAAAGACACTAATAGATTGATTTGATTAGATCTTATGCCAATGCTTTGCCCACATGTGCTAGCTGTGGGCATTCTGTTGCTATCTGCTATCAACCGAATTCATTAACCAAAGAAATGTTGTTAGAATACCGTAAGTTATTTTTTAATTTATTAATTAAGAAGTGTAGGCAGTGCATGGAAATCCATGTTATACTAATGAGATTCTTTGGTAAATGAGCCACTTTGTCATCACTTTAGTTTGTTTTTATCCTTTGAAGCATTTTCTTTCATCAACATTTACACACAGATTTCTTTTTTTTAACCATATTTTTCCACCTCATTTTACAGAGGTCGATTTATGTGTTATTGCTCAGAGGTGTAAATAGAAAATACTGTATGTCATCTGATCTTAGATGCCATCCCACTATTCTATATGCATTTAAGAAAGAAAAAAGAAACCTGTGTATTAAACCCATAACCACCTCTCAGTTGAAAAATGAATGCCAACTACAGAGATATTAAAATGTGGACGGAAAAGATGTGCATCTTAGAATTGATGGAAGAATATGTTAATTTGATTTTGACTCACTTCACCTTGAGCATAAGCACTACTAAGGAAAGAAATTCACGTTTGTCATTTTAATATTGTTGGGAGGACAGATAAAGAGGTTGATAGAACTTAAAATTTAATTTGACCTCATATTCTGACAGAACTCGATAATTAGTGTTTAATGAAAACTATGTGTGCTTTTTTTTTTCTTTAGTCAAAAAGAGACAGACAGACAGACATGAAGGGAGAGATGAGAAGCCTTAATTCTTTGTTGTGGCACCTTAGTTGTTCATTGATTGCTTTCTCATATGTGCCTTGACCAGGGGGCTATAGCAGAGCAAGTGACCCCTTGCTCAAGCCAGCAACCTTGGTCTCAAGCCAGTGACCTTTGGGCTCAAGCCAGCAACCATGGGGTCATGTCTATAATCCCATGCTCAAACCAGTGACCCCGCCTGCGCTCAAGCCAGATGAGCCCATGCTCAAGCTGGTGAGCTCCGGGTTTCAAACCTGGGTCTTCTGCATCCCAGGCCAATGCTCTATCCACTGTGCCTCTGCCTGATCAGGCTATGTGTGCTTCCCTTTATGTAGGAAGTGGTTAGACTCATGAAAAGTTATATGTAAATCAATCTTACCTAGAAAATGCCAGGAAGAAATTGTTTGCCATTGTTTTAAATTCTTCTGTAAAGGAAGAAATTCTATAAAATCGGTTCTAATTTATTTTGATGAGGTAAAGCCAGGTATTAATAAATTAGATTTATTTAAAGCTAGATGTATTTTTGAAGTTGTCTGCTTTGCCTCTCACTTGGTAGTCAAGTTTATCTTGACTAAACAGCGTAGGCTTTCTGTTTGGTTTTGCATTGCAGTCCTTGTTTGGGGTCCCAATTAGAAAACCTTAGGAATAAGTGTTACTACTGCATTTTCTTCCATTTCTGAATTGGTTCCCACCTTTCGCTTTTGTACTTTTACATCTACCTTAATTCTCCAGCTTAAATGTACATGACCGTATTAATACCTAGCACAGAATAATACCTGAGCATAGACCCTCATTTCTGTGTTTCAAGACACACATAAAGAGACTTGCCATGGTTATCTGCGAGTGATAAAGTTCCTTATGGATTTTCTATCGTGAAATGGAGTTAGCTGAAAAGTAAGCACAAAAGATGTATGGAAACCTCTGAGCAGTTTATTATCAGTTTGCTTGATGCTAAATCGACCCCTGAAAGGTATAATTTTCACTGGTTATGACATTAATATCATTCTGTCATCATGTTTATTGCATGGTAAAAGTCACACAGATTTTATTTTTTTGTTGATATCTTGTCACTTGACCTTTCACTGGACCTTTAGCTTTGTAGCTTCTAAAATTGTTGCACGCTTGTTTTTTGCTTTTTCCTTGTAAAACTTAAATGGATGCTTGCATTTTAAAAATGTGTTTGCTACCATTTGCTGCTTATTTGTTTTGAAATTTCCCTAATTAAAATGCTTTCTGTTTTCTCTTCTCTCTTGCCCCTGGTTGCTGACCCCACTCCCTACTTTTACTATTGTCTATTGTGGTAAGTTCCTATCTTGTGAATATTTTCTATTTGACTTGGAAAACTTCAATAATTTCATTTTTTCTAAAAAACTATGTTTTCTAGCTAATTTCTTGGTATTCTCAAAGAACTCTCACTGGCTTGAAATTCAATAAGAATAATTTATACATTGTAGAATGACTTGTTGACTTTAAAAAAAAAGCCTTCTGGGCTTATATATTAGCAATGTGTTTTATTTTTCATTATGCTTCTTGATTTGGTACAAATTATTTGGGTTGGTAAAGCTTTTGGGGGATATGTATGTGGGTTTGTGTGAGTGTGTAAAAGATAACTCTAAAACTTGACACTTAGCAATTAGTAAAGTATTTACCATGTGAAATAACAAATCACAAGCCCTTCTTGAATCACGGTGGCTGTTAGTCTGCTGTGCCAGTCTCAATACCTTGATAGCTGTTTACTGTTCACTGTTACTTTTTCTTCTCCCAAGTCCAGTTTTTAAAACAATAGGAAATAAAATATACTTTAATCATTTATGATTGCATTTTAAATTATTTTTCCAAAAAAATGTTAAATTTCTGTATAGAGATTTTTATAACCTCATATTGTGTGCATATTATATTTTCAAAAATATGTTTGTCTCTTTATATTTATCTGAATAGTGATCTGTTGTATTCAGAAGTAGAAAGTTTGTATTCACAGTAGAGGACAAGTTTTGTGAGAGAGGAAGATAAAACACAGGGGGAGAGGTACCACATAATTACTCAAGGAAATTCTCAAGGAAGACATCAGAGAAGTGTAAGATGGTATACATATATACTTATGTCCTAGTGTTATATACAGTATATAGAGTATGGGGATTAGATAACCTAATTAAGAACTTGGGTTAAGGTGTCAAATATATTGGGATTTAAAGCTGAGCTCCACCAAAGTGTAGTTCCCAAGCGTGACCTTGGGCAAGTTACTTTTCCTTATCCTAAAATAAGGGGGGAAATAATGGTACCTAGCCCAGAGTTGTGATAAGAATTGACATAATGCATGTAACATGGATAGCCAGGGTCTAACACATACTAAGTACTCAAAAAATGTTGGAGATTATTATTACTGTTGTTATTACTATACTTATCATTATCATTATTATTACTTGGATTCTGAACACAGTCTGGTTAATAAAACCTAAAAGGTGTTATATTCCCATGTTGAGATCTGTTTCTAAATTGATAAAAGTGTATGTGTTCTTTAAGAAGATAGCTCTAACTGAAGGGAAGGGAATTACCACTGTGTGAACTACTGGTATGCTTATATGGGAATCAATTAACCTGAAGGAAGCACAATGGAAGACAATTGGGTGAGAATAAAAGAAGTTATAGAAGCGATATCATTGTTTAAACATAACCAGCCCAACAGAATGTGTCTCACAAAATACAGATTAAAAAATACTAGAACAGATTTAAGATATATTTGTCATAAGAGATTGCAACCATTAGAGACATGGATAGATCAGTAGATGGATTTCCTTGTCTGTCATCACCCATAAGATTGTGGAATCAGTAAGTAGAACTGCTAAGGAAGAATAAGTTGAAGTGTGGGATGATGGGAAGTTCAAGAAGAATTCATAACAATAAAGGAAGATAATATTGTAATGACATATGCTAGATTACAAGAAAGAAAGTGGATTTTTTAAAAATTCAAAGGGAAAACACATGTCATCCTGTGGTCCAAAACTTGGAAGAGAAAGGAAAGATGAAGTGATGTTTTTCCTGAAGATGAAGCTATGTGTTATGTTTTCATGAACTTGATAGTGTCAGTGGTTTGACACTTGAGAACTCTAAGTTGAAAATAAATTTACTAAGACTCTTAACTTTCCTTTCCCTGCTGCTCCCCACTTTACCATCCATACATACATTTGTTTTCAATTCCAGTAACTGCATATAGTTACCTCTTTGATCTTACCCCCTTAGTCTGCTTCAGACACACTGGCCCCCACCTCCCTGCTCTCTGAACACATTAGGTAGGCTCCTGCTTCAGAGCTTTGCTCTGGCTCTTTCCTCTGCCTGGAACCCAGTTTCACCAGAGATGCACATGAAATACTCTCACTTCCTTCATGTCTTTGCTCAGATATCACCTTATTGATGACATCTATTTGGATCATCCTCTTTGTCTCTTGTTCATTAATTTATCACTAATGTCTACAGCAGTTTGCTGACACATAGTAGGCACTCAGATATGTGAATGTGTGGTTTCCCTTACATTGTTTCATGACCTTTTCTTTTCCCACTTTCCCTCTTTCTCTGTAGCGAAATCTTTTCCTCCTACATCCATTGTTCTTTCTTTGAGTTGTAAAATCCTTTCTGTAAGTTACCCCTTTTGTGATCTGGCTCCAACGGGATTAATATTTCTTAGTATAACTTTTTAATTATCACATACAACCTTCTGTATTGTAATTTTTTGAATATATATACATTTTTTACTCATTTGTGGAGCCAAATATTATTTTAATTCCTGTTACTGATGAATAGTGGCTAACACAACATACGCACTTGAACTGAATGTTAGTATGGAAACTAAATAGTTTTAAATGGCTGCTCAACAGTTGTTGTAAGGTGCATTAATAAAATACAAGTTCAGATCCAGGGAGGCAGTGAGCCTTACAGATCAGATCAGAGCAGAGCAAACATAACGCACTTTACAAGGTGGCACTGAAACACAAACAGAATGCAAACAGGATGGTGGTTACTGTCATGTGAAGGGGATTGAGAACTGGGAAGTCTCACTAAAGGAAATAAATTGTAATTGCTGCTTCAACTATTCAAGAGGCCATAATATTGAAGAGTGGAAATAATGTTTTAAATTGAGAGCAACTGAGAGGAATCACAGCCAGAATAAACAAGATTTTAATATTTATAGCAATATTTATATGACACTTTTGAAAAATAACATTATCACAGATCATTAGTTTTCTCAATTATCTTTTATTTTCCATGCAGTTCTATCCTCATTTCTTGATTATGTCAAATTTGCTATTATTACATTGTTCCATTGGCATGTTGATGGTTCTAATTAGAATTTTGATTGACTACATTTAATCTGTCTAAAATGATTTCCTTTGCTATCGAGATCAGTTCATTTTTTAGGTCTGTTAAATTTTGAAATAAAATTACTTGTGAAAAAAATTTAAACTAGAAACTTCAAGTTTTTTTTTTCTTAGCTCCAGAGAATATTTTAAACATTTAATTCTTCTGGACAAAATGTGTGGTATTTATAGTCACTGCATTTTTTTTTTTTTGGTATTATAAAACTGGTAAATTAAGAATCAGTTTCTTTTTTTTTTTTTTTTTTTTTTTTTTTTTTTTTTTTTTCATTTTTCTGAAGCTGGAAACGGGGAGAGACAGTCAGACAGACTCCCGCATGCGCCCGACCGGGATCCACCCGGCACGCCCACCATGGGGCAACGCTCTGCCCACCAGGGGGTGATGCTCTGCCCATCCTGGGCGTCGCCATATTGCGACCAGAGCCACTCTAGCGCCTGGGGCAGAGGCCACAGAGCCATCCCCAGCGCCCGGGCCATCTTTGCTCCAATGGAGCCCTGGCTGCAGGAGGGGAAGAGAGAGACAGAGAGGAAAGTGCGGCGGAGGGGTGGAGAAGCAAATGGGCGCTTCTCCTGTGTGCCCTGGCCGGGAATCGAACCCGGGTCCTCCGCACGCTAGGCCGATGCTCTACCGCTGAGCCAACCGGCCAGGGCTAAGAATCAGTTTCTTATTTTACTTGATTATCTGTGACATTTGTGACTTATTTCACATGTTGTGTGCCCTTTTGCCTTTTTAAAAGAACTCAATATAAGAAAAATAAGAATAGGACAGACTTATGTGTATGTCTGTGTATGTAAGAGCCATCACAAATTCCTTCTGAAATATCTCTGTATCTAAACTGAAAAAAATTGCATAGAAAGCTTCTAATTATTTTATCTTTATTAAAGGGATTTGTTTCCAAATGCACTATGTAAAAGTGACCTTAATGTATTTTATACTTGAAATGAATATGTGGTTAATGTATGTAGTGGGTGGTTATTGTATGTAGTGGGTGGTTTGGGGAGTGTAGGGTAACCAACTCCTCTAGATTTATTTTTCTTTTATCTTTCAATCTTATATGTCCTCCTTTCTATTCCATTTTTAGTTACTCATCCAAATAAAAATAGGTTCATCAGCACAGGGATACTGTTTATAAATTTTTGCTATAGTGCTTCTGGATGGTCCTAACATTTATTGATTGTCTGCTCTGTGCCGGGTGCTATACTTGGCTCCTACTTTTATGATCTGATTTAATATATGTCAAGAGATTATATAAAGTTAACTAAAAGTATTAGTGTTTTTATGTAGTATGTTGTAATTTCAGGACAGTTAAGACACCGTTCATGTTATACCAACCATCTTTTCTTGTGATAAGGAAATTAAGTGAATTTATTTCAAATGCATGGACTTAAAACATAAACCAATGTAAGGTAGTCTCTTGGTACAAACCGTAAAAGCTTATAACCATATGTGATTTATTCACTTGGTGAAAGTCCAGTTACATAATGTTATTTGTTAGAAATAATGAAGGAATGATTATTTGCTTTGTTTTTAACCTTTATTTGAGAAAAAACAAAATATTGTAATTTTGAATTAAAATTTTTTTCAATGTCCCGGGAATTTTATATAATAATAATCTAAACAGTTGTGAAAAACAAAAAGACTTTATATTAAAGTTTCTTTATTTTCCTAAACCTAGGATGGTAAGCGGATGTTTGGCACCTATTTTCGTGTTGGTTTTTATGGAACCAAGTTCGGGGACTTGGATGAACAGGAATTTGTGTACAAGGAGCCTGCAATAACCAAACTTGCAGAGATATCTCACAGATTGGAGGTGAATGCTGTGGCGAGTCATAAAATGTCATCTTTAATTTGCAGTCATATGCAGATCTAATCATTTAATAATCCAAATCCTGCCAAATAAACTATTCCTGTAGTGTATAAGCAATTTTGATAAGTACAATAATACTTTCTAGTCTTTCAAATCTTTTATGGCAACAGTAAAATAATACTAACTTTATTTTCTTGAGACTTTTTTCACACAAATTTTAGAAATCCTTATACTCTTCAGAATTACTTTGATTTATAGAGAAATGTATATAATATTGTCCACATTTTGTAGAAAAAGGCATAAAGAATTAAGTCACAACTAATGATAGAACCAGAACCCCAAGAATTTTCTGACCCAAGAGCTTTATTTCTTTGGCTGAAGTGATTTCCAGTGAGATATCTTTAGAACTTAAAAGCCTGAAATCACACCTTGAAAACATTTCTTAAGATCCCTTAACTTTTAAAGTTTTTTTAATTTTCACCATAAGTGATTAATTTTCATACTTTGAAAGCTAACCAGTCATTTCCGCTTTAGTTATCCTATCCAACATTTTTCTATTCTTGTCACTCAAAGTATGGTTCAGGGATCAGAAGCAGTGGCATCACCAGGGAGACTGAAGTACAGAATCTTAGGCCCTATCCCAGGCCCTCTGAATCAAATTCTGCATTTTAACAAGATCCCCAGATGATCTTGTTTGAGAAGCACTGCTCTAGGCTTCCTTTTATTCTTAGCTAATGTTAATTTCTTTTTCTGTTCCTTTCTTATTTTATTTTTTATTTTTCCAAGTGAGAGGAGAGATGGACAGACTCCTAAATACGCCCCGATGGGAATCCACCTGGCACCCCCCCCCCCCATTTTGGGCCAGTGCCCACAACCGAGCTATTTTTAGCACCTGAAGTGTAGGCCCCACAGAGCCATCTTCAGCACTCAGGGCTAATGTGCTTGAACCAATCAAGCCATGGCTGCAGGACAGGAAGAGAGGCAGAGAAGGGGTTGAGAAGCAGATGGTCGATTCTCCTGTGTGCCCTGGCCGGGAATTGAACCCAGGACATTCACATGCCAGGCCGACACTACCTGAGCCAACCGGCCAGAGCTGATGTTAATTTCTTGAATATTTTATTCTTCTTCCTGACTTTACTGGGCTCTATTTCCATAGATTGGCTTAAACTATGACATTTTGTTTTTCAAGAGGATAAATAAATCTGGGGAAATAGTAATTGCAACAGTATTTCTGAGACAGCATTTTTTTTTTTTTTTTTTTTAGCAAGAGATAGAGAGGGACAGACAGAAAGGGAGAGAGATGAGAAGCATCAACTCATAGTTGTAGCACCTTAGTTGTTCATCGATTGCTTTCTCATATGTTCATTGATTGGGGAGATCCAGCTGAGCCAGTGACCTCTTGCTCAAGCCAGCAACCTTGGGCTTCAAATCAGCGACCTTTGGGTTCAAGCCAGCAACCAGAGGGCCATGTCTATGATCCCACACTCAAGCCAGCAACCCTGTGCTCAAGCCAGATGAGCCTCCACTGAAACCAGTGACCTTGTGGTTTCGAACCTGGGTCCTCAGCGTCCCAGGTTGACCCTCTATCCACTGTACTACCGGCCAGGTCAGGCTGAGACAGTATTTCTTCAACTTAATCATAAAAATTATCTTTGAGGTAAGAGTAGGATTTCTCCTTTGAAGATTCAGATTTAATTTTTCCTTTTGCACAGCTCCATTCATTGCCCATGCTGCTATTCACTGTCATATGGGAAAGGCACTAAATTCTTGACTCAGTGTTGCCTTTTCAAAATCTAAACCTATATAAAACTTCAACAGGTTAGTGCTTTTATTTGAAAATTCTGGAACATTGCATTCATAAAAATGCATGCTTGTTCATTGACCCATGGCTGCAAGAAATCAGGCCACATCAAACACAATAAAAGATCCTATACATCAAAGATACTGAATTTCATTTGTCTCTGCTTTCTGTTCCCTCTTTGTTTTTCTTGAGGACCTCCTGTGGAATCCTGTATTTTTATTGAATAAAATTGTTGTTTTCTTCTACTTTGTGTTATTTAAAGTAAGTTGATGGGGATAATATCAAATAAATATGGACTGAGACTGGGCTAATTTGTAGGCTAAATATAATTCACTTTGTAATTAAAACATGGTTGTACAAAAATTTACTAAATGGCCTCATTTTGCTCAGGAGTCTTCCTCAAAGGCCTTCTCTATATTCTCTAATACTGTTATCTTCATGTAAAAGATTTCTTTTTCTTTATTGTAGGGATTTTATGGAGAGAGATTTGGAGAGGATGTGGTTGAAGTAATCAAGGATTCCAATCCTGTAGACAAGTGTAAATTAGATCCTAACAAGGTATGGTTGATTAGACTGTAATGACACATAGGCATATCTTTGAGACCCGATGATTTTGTTGGAGAAAGACTGAAGGATAATTTAACAGTAAGAAAATGAAGGACTTTTTCCTTTCCCAGGCGTATATTCAGATTACCTACGTGGAGCCATACTTTGATACATATGAGATGAAGGACAGAATCACATATTTTGACAAAAACTATAATCTTCGCCGTTTCATGTACTGTACACCCTTCACTTTAGATGGTCGTGCCCATGGAGAACTTCATGAGCAGTTCAAACGGAAGACTATTCTGACCACTTCTCATGCTTTTCCTTATATTAAGACACGGGTCAATGTTACCCACAAAGAGGAGGTAAGTTCACAAATGGGGAAACAGTTAGTGAAATAAACACATCAGAGCCATGTGAGAACAGTGTGGATGTACCATTATGTACCACCTCTCACATGGTAACATACTAAACTTGACTCATTTTAAGTCATTAACTTTAGCCTTCTTTTCTAAGTTCCTAGGTCACCTTCAGCTTTTACTTTAAAAAGTTGATTTGTTTTTCATTAAGGCATCTAATTTGGAATTTTATTGTTAGATGACAGTTTGCAATTGGTCTCCACCCTTTTTCTCTTTTAATTGATTATATATAAAGCTCATTAAATAGTTTTCTATTTAGTATACTGGCCTAATAGATGTTATTTCATCCAGATCATCTTAACGCCAATTGAAGTTGCTATTGAAGACATGCAGAAAAAGACACAGGAGTTGGCATTTGCAACACATCAAGATCCTGCAGATCCCAAAATGCTCCAGATGGTACTCCAGGGATCTGTAGGCACAACTGTGAATCAGGTCAGTGCATTCTTTGGTGCTGTTTAAGTTATAAATGGAATTTTGAATGATTTTATTATTATATTTTACAAATATCGTAAGTGCCAAATCAAGAGAAAAAGATGTATGTTAGAACTGATTGCAAAAGACAGAGAAAGTATAAATGAAAGTAAAATTTTAAAAATTTTAGTTTAATTTTAATTGTTAAGGTTTTCACGCCTACTTTCTATGCTGCTTATGTTTTTCTGCATTGAATATTCCATTAGGAAGGCATTGCTTCACTTACAATAGCCTTTCCTTTAAAAGCCTGTACTGAAAGAAAGTGCTTAGAAAAGAAGGCTCATTTCCAGAGCTATATAGCTGCGTGTGAATGCCTACTCCTAGATACTCCCTGATGTTATTTTCTCCAGACCTCTGCAGTGAACTGTAAGGAGTAAATAAGGAATATGGAATCATTTTGAAAATTTTAATAATACATGTACACAAAAATATTACTCTTGATTTGTCATATGTAAATTAGAAGGCATCCCCGTTATCTTTTTGCTGATGATTAGTCAATATTCTAAGATAAGACAAAATCCAGACAGGTTTTAAATACAATACCACATAATATGTCTTAGCCTATTTTTTAGGTTAAAGGCACAAAGCCAAAATAATCCCCTACCATAACTGAAGCAAACACTTTAAAACCTTTGCCTGCTAAAACATACATGTTAGAGGTTTTATTTGCAAATAATATAACTTAGCAAGAGATTATCTTCTTTAATGTACAATGTTGGCAACTCATCTGGGATACTGAGGGAATGTTTCAGGAAATCAAGTCTAATATTTAGGGTTATCACTTGATTGCCAGTAGCCTGACAACTTTTACATTGAGGATGAATTAAAGAATGTAAAAACTACAAGGCAAAATGCATTAATGAATACAATAGTCAATCCTTGTGCTTCTACTCTTCTTTGAAAAATGAAGTAGGCAAGAACATGATTTGACTTTAAGAAAAACCAAGATTATATTACCAGAATCTGTCTGTGAGTTTTAATATAGGCATAGACATATGCATTAAGCTTAAATGCAGCCATCTCAGTGCTAAGAAAAATCATTCAGGTAATGTCCATCTCATGATTTTAGAGAATATAAAATACACTCCGGTTTTCTCATTTTACAGGGGCCGTTGGAAGTTGCCCAGGTTTTCTTATCTGAAATACCCAGTGACCCAAAACTCTTCAGACATCATAATAAACTGCGACTCTGCTTCAAAGATTTTACTAAAAGGTATTCAAGGCTTCCTATGTAAGATCTTTAAATTGAGACTTTCCAAAACAATAGTGTAAAATGAGAAAATACAGAATAGTGGCTCACAGTGGAAATTGTTCGTGTATTTCTCCATTTACCTATATCTTTTCAATATTTTCATGATATTATTTTAATTTTCTGTAGAGGCCTTTTGTATCTTTTGATTTATTCCTTGGTATTTAATACTTTTATGTTTTTATTAATGATATCTTTTAAAATTATGTTGTTTATTGGTATACAGAAATGCACTTGAATTTTATGTATTTTCCATGATAATATTGCCAAACTTACTTGTCTTATTTAATCTTGACAGTGCTTAGTCTGTTTTTTTCAAAGAACCAACTTTTGCATTTATTGATATAGAGCTATCATATTTTTATTTTCTTATACTTCAAGTTTATTGTTCTTTTTAGGTTATTTAGCTCTTCAGTTTGAGTCTTCTTTTCTTTTTTTCATTTATTTTATTTATTTATTTTACAGAAACAGAGAGAGAGGGATAGATAGGGACAGACAAACAGGAATGGAGAGAGATGAGAAGCATCAATCATTAGTTTTTCGTTGCGACACCTTAGTTGTTCATTGATTGCTTTCTCATATGTGCCTTGACTGTGGGCCTTCAGCAGACCAAGTAACACCTTGCTTGAGCCAGTGACCTTGGGTCCAAGCTAGAGAGCTTTGCTCAAACCAGACAAGCCTGCGCTCAAGCTGGTGACCTCGGGGTCTCGAACCTGGGTCCTCCGCATCCCAGTCCAACGCACTATCCACTGCATCACCACCTGGTCAGACTCATTTATTTTATTTTTTTTTCTGAAGTGAGAAGCGGGGAGGCAGAGAGACAGACTCCTGCATGCGCCGGACCAGGATCCACCCAGCAAGCCCACTAGGGGATGATGTTCTCCCCATCTGGGGCATTGCTCCATTGCAGCCGGAGCCATTCTAGCACCTGAGGCAGAGGCCATGGAGCCATCCTGTGTCTGGGCCAACTTTGCTCCAATGGAGCCTTGGCTGCAGGAGGGGAAGAGAGACAGAGAGGAAGGGGAGGGGGAAGAGTGAAGAAGCAGATGGGCATTTCTCCTGTGTGCCCTGGCCAGGAATCTAACCCAGGATTTCCACACACCAGGCCAATGCTCTACCACTCAGCCAACTGGCCAGGGCCTCTTTTTTTCCTTTTCTTTTTTTTTTTTTAGGTGAGAGGGGGGGAGATAGTGAGGCAGACTCTTACAGGTGCCTCGACCGGGATCCACCCGGCAACCCCATCTTGGGCCAATGCTCAAGTAACAAACTGTTTTTACCACCTGCGGCCACACTGGAACCAATTGAGCCACTGGAGGAGAAGAGGGAGAGAAGGGGGAGAGGGAAAGCGTGGAGAAGCAGATGATCACTTCTCCTATGTGTCCTAACCAGGAATTGAACCTGGGACATCCATGTGCCAGGCCAACACTCTATCCACTGAGCCACCAGTCAGGGCCCTTTATTTTCTAATATAAGCCCTTAAGGCTATACATTTTCCTCTGAGCATTACTTTAGCTATATTCTGCAAATAGTGATATGTACACATTGCTTTTTCATAGCCTTTGATTTATCTATCAGAGTCTAGATGGTTTTGTTTTTTTATTTGTTTGCTTTAGCAAGAGAGACATAGAGAGGGTCAGATTGGGACAGACAGACAGGAAGGGAGAGAGATGAGAAGCATCAATTCTTCATTGCGGCACCTTAGTTCATTGATTGCTTTCTCCTATGTGCCTTGACCGGGGGTGGGGGGGTTACAGCAGAGCGAGTGATCTCTTTCTCAGGCCAGAGACTTTGGGTTCAAGCCAGCAACCTTTGTGCTTAAGTCAGCATCCATGGGGTCATGTCTATGATCCCACACTCAAGTCAGCAACCCTGCACTCAAGCTGGTGAGCCCGCACTCAAGCTGATGACATTGGGGTTTTGAACTTGGTTCCTCTGCACCCTAGGCTGACACTATCCACTGTGCCACTGCCTAGTCAGGTTCCAGATATTTTTTTCTTAAGTATCTCAATAAATTGTTATCAAGAGCTGGTCGTTTAAGAAACATTTAAACACAGGCAGACCCATGTGCCAAATGCCGTCAGTGCCTCATCAGTGAATATGGGCAAAGCCCTTAAAGAGCTTTTAGTTTAGTGGTGATATGTGAGGAAAAAATGGCTTCAGATTTAACATTTAGAAATAGTTTTTCTTTTAAAAAAATTTTTGGATAAAAATATGTAATTTTCAATTAAATAAGTACTGGAAAGAAGTGAATGCTAGATTTTTAAGGAACTCAGTTGATCATCTGTTCTCTTTCTTAAACCCAATACAAGATATTAAACATTCAGCCAAGGAACTGAATGTCTTCATCCTGGTGAATATATAATTAGCATAAGCCCTCAAACTGTACAAGATGAAATTTTTTGACAACACATTTTTTTCTAGGTGTGAGGATGCCTTAAGAAAAAATAAGAGCCTAATTGGGCCAGATCAAAAAGAGTATCAAAGGGAACTGGAGAGAAATTATCATCGCCTTAAAGAGGCCCTACAGCCTTTAATAAACAGAAAGATCCCTCAGTTATACAAGGCAGTATTACCTGTCACCTGCCACAGGTATGCTTGTTTTTCTGTTATTTTGGATATGTTCAGAAAAATAAAATCTGCTTGAATTATTTGCTTTAATAGTGTAACTTATTACATGGTTTTAGATAGTGTCTCTAGACAAGTTCAACTAGTATAAACCTTTTATTATCTCTACATTAACCAGTCTCCAAGTCAGTTCTTTCTGTAAGTCAATAATCAGTTGTGTTACGTACTTTTTCTAATGAAGACACCACACATAATAAGTCTGGTCTCTTAAAACTATTCTTTTTAAAGTCCTGTCACACTTTCTGGTATTTTTGTGGGAGTATTCACTGCAATGTATCAGGAGCCATGTATTTATTTCCCTCAGTCCTGACAGTGAATAGTATGCAGTGATATAGATTTGTATTAAAACAGGTAACCCCACTGAGAATCAAGAAGGCTTCAGTATTTTTTTCTACTTTCTAAGTGTGACACAAAATTAGAAATGGAAATAACTTGGAATTTTGTCCAACTGATCCAAAGTGTACTTGAGCAGGTAATTTAATCTAATTTTTAGATTTCTCCCCTAAAACTTCTTCCCTTGAAAAGGTTGTTGTGGACATTAAATGGCATGAAAATATCCAAGGATGGTGCTTAACATTTTGCTTTTTAGTACCTGAATTCTGGGCAGGGCATTGAAATCCAAATGTATATGCAGCTTGAATTATTGTGGTACCAATATTTTACCACCCTTTCCTTTGAATAAATAGCAGTAAAGCCAATTAAATTATACTTATCTGATTAATAATTTGGAAGGCCTTTGTTGCTGCTTTTAAAAATAAAACAATATAAATACATGCTAAAATATACTACAAAAGAAGGTAAAGTGGCTATTTGATCATCTGGGAATTAGTCCTTGTTCTTCAGTGATCTAATATTTCTGTACTTCTAGACCTCTGAAAAAAATCATTCATACATTCATTCAAAAAATGTGTATGAAGTGCCTGCTGTATGTCATGTCCCAGGAAGCACATATAGATTACCTGAATCTATTCCACAATATACAGGAACAGGTCCTACCTCTGGCAAAATAGTTTGCTTCCAGCATCCTATACTGATGGGTGAACTCTAGATGGTTGCCTCTTAAAATTCCTATTGAGAAGCAACACTAGTCCCCTCCACTTTT
This sequence comes from Saccopteryx leptura, assembly GCF_036850995.1. NCBI lineage: Eukaryota > Metazoa > Chordata > Mammalia > Chiroptera > Emballonuridae > Saccopteryx > Saccopteryx leptura. The sequence continues at coordinate 136,118,777 of NC_089505.1, read as the reverse complement.
GGCTTCTACTTCAATCATTTTGGAATTTCTGCCTTCCTGCTTCTAACTCCCTCCACCAGTCTTATACTGTGGTTAAAGGTCCTGGAATGAGGGTGCTGGATGTAGTTAGGCAATTTCCTAATCCTTGTTCTTTCTTCCTTCCAATCTCTCCAACTCTTTTCAGTCAAGACTATTCTTTTTTTTTTTTTTTAAATAAATTTTTATTAATGTTAATGGGATGACATTAATAAATCAGGGTACATATATTCAAAGAAAACATGTCTAGGTTATCTTGTCATTAAATTATGTTGCATACCCCTCGCCCAGAGTCAGATTGTCCTCCGTCACCCTCTATCTAGTTTTCTCTGTGCCCCTCCCCCTCCCCCTAACTCTCTCCCTCCTTCCCTCCTGCGTCCTCCCTCCCCCCACCCCTGGTAACCACCACACTTTTGTCCATGTCTCTTAGTCTCGTTTTTATGTTCCACCAATGTATGGAATCATGTAGTTCTTGTTTTTTTCTGATTTATTTATTTCACTCCGTATAATGTTATCAAGATCCCACCATTTTGCTGTAAATGATCTGATGTCATCATTTCTTATGGCTGAGTAGTAGTCCATAGTGTATATGTGCCACATCTTCTTTATCCAGTCTTCTATTGAAGGGCTTTTTGGTTGTTTCCATGTCTTGGCTACTGTGAACAATGCTGCAATGAACATGGGGCTGCATGTGTCTTTACGTATCAATGTTTCTGAGGTTTTGGGGTATATACCCAGTAGAGGGATTGCTGGGTCATAAGGTAGTTCTATTTTCAGTTTTTTGAGGAACCACCATACTTTCCAAGACTATTCTTCCCATCAAAAGGAAACTCCGTTACAGTATTATCCTGAGCTTTGCCTTCTCTATGATCTGATTATGGTCAATCCTCCAAGTTTCAGTTCTTAATGTTCATGGGAATTTTGGAATTTAGAAAATCTCTTTTCTTCTGAAGAATATTGTTTATTGATTTTTACAGCAAGAAGTATCAACCCATAGCTGCTTCACTTTAGTTGTTCATTGGTTGCTTGTCATATGTGTCTTGACTGGACAAGCCCAGAGTTTCGAATCGGAGATCTCACCATTCAGGTCGATGCTTTATCTACTGCACCACCACAGGGCAGGCAGTATCTAACTTTTACTACTGCTTTCTCTGGAACCAAACAAACCACACTTTGAGTTTCAAAGCTGAACATGACTTGTTTGTGCCTGCCCTCTCCTTTCCTGGAGATTGTAAACATCAGAGCTTAACCTTAACAGCAGGAAGGCTAAACAAAAGAAATTAAGGATAAAGGGATATACATTAAGAAGTATTGAAGAATAATATTCTCTTCACTATTAACATCTTCATAACAGAAAATAAAACTTCCTTAGAATTTGAAATTTTTATTTTGCTTATTTTTCAAAATCTATAGTAGTAATTATAAGGCATTGCGATAGTGGTTCTCCAAGTGTGATGTGGGACTCCTGTGGGAAGGGCATCCCTGAGGCCCTTTCAGGAGATTCCCGAGTCAAAACTATTTTTATATTAATACCATATATTATTTGCCTTTTTCACTGTCATTCTCTTATGAGTACAGTGGTTTTCCAGAGACTACATGTAATGTGATATTATAAAAGATAAGAGAACCTAGCCTGACCTATGGTGGCGCAGTGGACAAAGCATCAACCTGGAACACTGAGGTCACTGTTTCGAAACCCTGGGCTTGCCTGGTCAAGGCACATATGGGAGTTGATGCTTCCTGCTCCTTGCCCTTTTCTCTCTCTCTCTCTCTTTCTCTCTCTAAAGTGAATAAGTAAATAAAATATTTTTTAAAAGATATGAGAACCTAGGCCTTCTATTAAGCTGGATATTGAATATAGTAAGCATGACACTCTCCTAAAATTTCTTGCAAATTTTTTTTTGTTTTTGTTTTTTTTTAATTTTTTTATTTATTTATTTATTTATTTATTTATTTATTTATTTATTTATTTATTTATTTTAGAGGGGGGGGAGAGAGAGAGAAAGAGAGAGAGAGAGAAGGGGGAGTAGCAGGAAGCATCAACTCCCATACGTGCCTTGACCAGGCAAGCCAGGGTTTTGAACCGGCAACCTCAGTGTTTCCAGGTTGACGCCTTATCCACTGCGCCACCACAGGTCAGGCTTTTTTTTTTAATTTTTAGTGTGGAGGGAGAGCAATTTGTTGTCCACCTTATTCATAGTGTCATTGGTTGATTCTTGTATATGCCATGACTGGGGACCAAACCCACAACTTCAGCATGTCAGGATGACACTAACCAACTGAGCTAGCCAGCCAGGGCTATAAGTCATTTTTAATAAACACTGTTATGTAATGGACTATTTTGTAAAATAATTTAAATTTTTCTTAGTTTTAAACTTCTAGTATGGTAAATATAGTCCACACAAACAAAAGCTTCTTGGGGTCCTCAATTTTTAATTGTAAAAAGGGCCTAAAACCTGAAAGCTTGAGAACCACTGACTTAAGACTTAGAATATTGTAAATAACACCTACATTTTACCTTTTAATAACACAAAATAACATTTTCCTGAAATTTCTTCCATTTCCTTTAGTTCCTTGTTTTATTTATATCTAATGCATCTGTTACACAAGTGAATAAACGACCACTTGGTAAAGGGGTCACTGTAATATACCTTTGATATATAGAGAAGTCTATAAGCCAGAATATATGTATATAAGACAGAGCAACTTGAAAGTTGATAACTTTGGTGGCAAAAACTTTTAAAGTTAAAAGTTTCTGGTGTTAAAACTTCTGTTTTAACTGGCAGAAAAAGTGTGAAACCTATTTTAGAGAGATATGCAAAAGGCTGATACAGAGAAGGCTGACAGCTGTGGGGGAGATTGGTGAGGAAGGTGGAAGGATAGAGCAAAAAGGACAAAACAATTCATGGACAACAGTGTGGTGAGTGCGGTGAGGGTGAATGAGGAGGGTACAGGATAAATGGTGATGGACAAAGGTGACTTGGTGAGGGGTGGTGCACACACAATACAGTATACACAGATGTGTTGTAGAATTGGGCATTTGAAACCTATAGAAATGTTAACCAGTGTCACCCCAATAAAATTCAATTAAAAAAAAGAAATATGCAAAAATTGTTCACTTATCGTTTTTCTTTCCAGAGATTCCTTCAGTCGAATGAGCCTGCGCAAAATGGATCTCTAAAATAAACATGTTTTACTCATTTGAAAAGAGCCACATACTCAACATTGAGTGTGAAAAGATCTATTGAAAAATAAGACTTGGGACTTAATTCTGGAAATCACAGCATTAATTTACTCATTGAGGAATGCAGTGGCCAAAACAATATCAAATGTAGATTGTTGGAGTTTGAGAATCACGGCTCTGGCATCTAATGTTCTGGTAATATGCTGTTATTTTTAAAGACATTGTAATGACTCAAAGGTACACTATACATTTACCATTATTTATACCATAGCTAATGTTAAATTTAAGTTTGTATTTTTTAATTTATATTACCATTTCTAGATTCATTTTGGAACCATTTCAAATGTAGTAATGCTTATTTTAAAGGTACTATTAAATATGTGAACGTTTACACTAATTTTACTGAGTGGGGACCTTAACATCTTTATTGACAAAGGCATAAAATGAAAGTTGACTCACCTAGTTCCAAAACTAGAAAAATGAAAATAAAAATTGACAGTCACTTTATGACCCAAGTCCCAAATTAAGTGAATAAATTTATAAGTAAAGATATTGATAACTGGTTTGTGAAGTCCTAAAACTGGTTTCTAAGCTATTTTCCATTTAGACACACATAAAAAGGGAATTAGAATAAATTGCAGAAATAATTTAAGTATTGATTGCTAAAACCATTGATAGTAGCTTGATCTTTTTGACTCAACCTTATTATACTAATGACAGTGGTATGAACGTAATGACTCTCAGCAACTGTAATGAATGATTCCTGTTTCAAATTAAACATTCATTAGTTTTTTAGTGATCTCTGAACTGTTAAATCAGAAACCTGCTTTAAAGCTGTTACATCACCATAAAAATAACACCAAGAGCAGCTAGTTGATTTTAATCTACCAGCTGAATGAGGTTATATTTTTTGATACTTATCTAGATTTTGCAAAGTACATGTAAACATAAAATTAGTTGTTTTAACTTAGGAACTAATTAATCAAGTTATAACTTCATAAAAAACTAATGCAAAAGTATTTTTAAAAAATTTATAGTCATCATTTATAATCTATTCCTTTGCTCTACTGACCAGTTATATGAATCACTTAGAACTAAAATTTAACAGTGCCTTCATTCTGTTGATGTTGAAAATAAGATCTCCAAAATGTCTGATTCTTCTGAGTGCACAGGTGAGGTGATGGTGATATCTACCACCCTCCAGCCTACCGTTATAACAATGTCATCTCAAATTCCTCTTTTCCACATGAATTCAAAGACGGAATTATGAAAAGGTTTTTCAGATGAGTCTACAATTTTGGACAAGGGATTAAGAAGTCAGAAAGGTGTAACCTCAAAAATATATTTGGGTACAAAAAATCCAGATGAACAAGAAGGAAAGGCAGGAATTAAGAATGGAAACTCATTAAAACAAAAAAGGTAACACACTCTTTCCGTGGGTGGGGAAAGGGGGAGGTAGATGTAAGGGAGAATGTTTAATGCCTGTCATTTCTCATTAGGCTACATTTATCTAAGTTTTAATATTTTCATACAAATCTGTGACAATATCAAGAACTTTAATATTTATATAATTATGATTTAATATCATGCATTACTAAGTATTGTGAATTGACTAAAAAACTTCCTCTTCCTCTTAAAACATTGGTATACTTAACACTTGATAACTTAACCATGTACTTCAATTTGCTTTAAACTTTCTTGTATTAGGAATCTATACTAGCAGTTCTTAACCTTGGTTGTCCCTTGAATATTTTTTTTTTTTTAGATTTATTCATTATAGAGAGGAGAGAGAGAGAGAGAGAGAGAGAGAGAGAGAGAGAGAGAGAAAAGGGGGGAGGAGGAGCAGGAAGCATCAACTCCCATATGTGCCTTGACCAGGCAAGCCCAGGGTTTTGAACCGGCAACCTCAGTGTTTCCAGGTTGACACTTTATCCACTGCACCACCACAGGTCAGGCCCCTTGAATATTTAATAGGGGCCTAGGCTCTATCCTAGAATTACTCCATTAGAAACTTATGGCTAGTATTCAGAGCTGTTTCTTTTTAAAGTTTTTAGTAATTCCTACCCCATCATAAGTTTATGGGTAATGTTCAAAGTTACTTCTTTTTATTTATTTATTTATTTTGAGAAAGAGAGGGATAGATAGGGACAGACAGGAACGGAGAGAGATGAGAAGCATCAATCATCAGTTTTTCCTTGCGAGACCTTAGTTGTTCATTGATTGCTTTCTCATATGTGCCTTGACAGGGGGGCCTTCAGCAGACAGAGTAACCCCTTTGCTCAAGCCAGTGACCTTGGGTCCAAGCTGGTGAGCTTTTTTTTTCTCAAGCCAGATGAGCCCGCGCTCAAGTTGGTGACCTCAGGGTCTCAAACCTGGGTCCTTCCGCATCCCAGTCCGACGCACTATCCACTGCGCCACCACCTGGTCAGGCCAAAGTTATTTCTTTTTAAAAGTTCCATTACCGATTCTGAATGTAGAAAGAGGTGAGAATCATGACTTACATTATTTAACTATGCAACTGATTTATTAGCTAACAGGTACTCTTATTTGTTGAAATGGGGTTAAGTGTTATTCCAGTAGCATATTTATACTTTTGTGACAGAGAGAGGGACAGATAGGGACAGACAGGGAGAGAGATAAGCAGCATCAGTTCTTCATTGTGGCTCCTTGCTCATGCCAGCAACCTTGGGCTTCAAGCCAGTGACCATGGGGTCATTCATGTCTATGATCCCATGTTCAAGCTGGTGACCTCAGAGTTTCGAACCTGGGTACTCTGTGTCCCAGTCCAACACTCTATCCACTGTGCCACCACCTGGTCAGGCCCAATAGCATATATTCTTAAGAATTATTATTATTATTTTTTTTTTTTTTTGTATTTTTCTGAAGCTGGAAACGGGGAGAGACACCCACATGCGCCCGAACGGGATCTACCTGGCACGCCCACCAGGGGCGACGCTCTACCCACCAGGGGGCGTCGCTCTGCCGCGACCAGAGCCACTCTAGTGCCTGGGGCAGAGGCCAAGGAGCCATCCCCAGCGCCCGGGCCATCTTTGCTCCAATGGAGCCCTAGCTGCGGGAGGGGAAAAGAGAGACAGAGACGAAGGAGGGGGGAGGGGTGGAGAAGCAAATGGGTGCCTCTCCTATGTGCCCTGGCCGGGAATCAAACCCGGGTCCCCTGCACGCCAGGCCGATGCTCTACAAGAATTATTTTTAATACTGATACCAAGAATATCTTTTAAGAAGTCTTAAGATACTTGATCAGTTACTAATTTAATATACTATATTAAAATGTAAATTTAAAGAAATTTTTACATGTGCCCAAATAACCTTAAATTCTCCAGTTCTAGATTATGCTACATAGTTATGTCTACTTTAAAAAAGACAATTTTTAGCCCTGGCCAGATGGCTTAATGGTAGAGCGTTGACCCAGCATGTGGATGTTCTGGGTTTGATTCCTGGTCAGGGCACAGAGCAGAGCAACCATCTGCTTCTCCACCGATCCCCATCCCCCTTCTCTCTTTCCTCTTCCCACAGCCATAGCTCCATTGGTTAGAGGGACTTGGCCACGGGGCGCTGAGGATGGCTCTGTGGCTTCCACCTCAGGCGCTAAAAAAATGATTCAGTTGCTGAGCAATGGTCCAAGATGGGCATAGCTTCGAGCCCTAGTGGGCTTGCTGAGTATTCTTGTTGGGCGCATGCAGGAGTATGGCTCTCAACCTCCCTCCTCTCACTAAAAATAACAATTTCTAGTGTAAACTTTTAAGTATGACAACTTATATGGACTAAGCACAATTTGAATTCTCCTACGAAAGTATTAGAGAAAGATAGTTATGCCTGTTTATTCTCTTCTATTAATGTGTACATGTATATTATACATACACACACATATTCTGTTCTTTAAGAGAACCCAGCTGTATTTATGGTAAAAATATGCATACACAAAAGAAGCATTTATATACCTAGTTTTTAAGCATTTAAAATTTTATTGACCTTCTGACTAAAAAAAAACCCATTAAACTTAAGGTCATACCTCTAAGTTTGATATACTATATACAGATCGTGCAGAATATTACTATGAAGAGATACAAATTAGTCCATGCCCAAAAAGATTTACTAAAGAATCATCTTCATAAATACATATAAAATTCTAGTGAAGGTAGGACTGTCCAGGTTTTCTGAGACACTTTCAAAGTGATCCAAGGCACAAAATATACACCAGTGTGAATACACACATATTCCAGACTTTGTGCCTCCCATGCAGCCCATCAGAGATTTGGCTTCATGACTGATAAAACTAAATGTACTGAAATGATACTTGGCTTATTAGCTTAAAAAAACCCACAGGAGCTATAAAACATCATGTAGATAATTACTCCAAAATATGGAGATACAAATACAAGCACTTTATTTTAAAAAGCGAACACAAAAAGGTGTAAATTCAAAAGTGTTTAAATGCTTCCATTTTGGATAATTCTTTTAAGAACCTATACAAGTTTGTTCCCAGAAGCTAATACATCACTAGTCTCTACTAAGAGGAAATGAATTCTAAAAATTAACATGGTTTTCAGTAATTCATATCTCACTATATAAAAACCTAGAGACCAACAATATCCAATAGCTTCAAAAGATAAGCCAAAATTTTAATGTAATCAACTCTGCCAATGTTTATATACACAAGGATAATACACTCTATAGTTTCTTATAAAATAGCAAATAAGGAGTAGATGTAGGAGATGTAGAAGGGGAAAGAGAATTCAAAAAGTCCTTCTCTTCAGTCACTTTTACTTCAGAATCATCAAAAAGCAACCACTTTCCCTCAAACTCCTTTAAGCTTTGCACTATATATGAAATTTTGTTCTCAAATCCACTAATGTTAATGCCTGTTTGGTCAGTGGATTCCTTGTTTCTGTCAGATTCATGGGTCCCATTAGTAATGTTAGTCTCAGAATTTCTATTTTCAACAAATGCTGTACTGGCACCTTTATCAGGATTAGATACTTTGTTGTATAGTTCATAATCTGCTTTGCTCTTTTGTCCTCCAAGAAGTCCAACAGCTTCTACATTTTTTTTGTTCAAAACTTTACTTGGCTGTGTGTTTCCACCGACTCTAATTGATACATCTTCATCATCGTAATTTTCAACCACATCCCTTGCTTCCTCCTCATTCAATGGCTCTGGCTTACCCATTTCACACATTTGGTTGACCACAAAATTTCCCTTATCTATTTCTAAACTGTTAAGGTCGGTGACTTTAACAGAAGCAGTGTAGTGCCCACTACTAATTGTAATGCCGCTATGCATCACAACTGCAAATAATCCATAGCTGTCATTGGTTGGCTTTGTACTCCATTCTTCTAGTGACAATTTAAGAGGTGTCAGTAAAGGAGTGTTGATCTTGGAAAGTCCACCACCATAACAATCAAACCTTTGAAGAAAAAAAATAAGGTTTTCTGCAATTCCACTTTAAATATATTCAACTTTACACCCAATGTGAAACCAAGTAACAGTCTGAATGAACCCTTAATATATATTTATTTAGTGCTCCTATGAATAAACACAAAAGAATAAAAGACCACAATTTTATATACTTAAAATATTTGCACAAAGAAAAATACTGAAATAAATGCTAATATTCAGGTGTTTCTGTGAAGGCTATATGGCATTTCACCTGCTTCATTACCCCCCTCCTTAATTCCCCCCCCTAATTTTATGCAGTGAGAAAATAAATGGCATAAAAAACACCAAATTTCAAACCAAAATTTTTTCTTTAGAAAGTCATTTTAATGCAAAGTCTATCTCTACCAGGATTTAGGGACAAAAATAAATAGTACTATAGCAAAGAAAGTCTGCTGAAAGAACCGTATGTCATTCTTCCAGCACAATAATATACGTGGAGAGCTCCTGGGAAGCCCTTGGGTAATTTTAAACAATTCACTGATAAAGAAAGGAATAAAATCTACAACGATATGTCAGAAAAAAGCCAGACTATTCAGAATGTAACTGGCATTTTTATACTTATTTTTAAATTACTTTTAGATTGTTCAAAGATCAGTTTGATTTCCTGAGTTACCTTAAAACTAAAATAATTTGGCCTTTTTCTCGCCTCAAAAAACTCTTGATATATGTAAAATTTGTTCTCCGCTTTAATCAATTTAACTTGTATCTAATAAGGAATGAAAAGATGTATAAAGAAATCACAGAATATGCAGTCAGACTAAAAGGATTTAAACTGATACATTTTTATAGGGAAACTTGATAAGAATTTTTCTATGGCAATCTTTATAAATGACTTCATTTCAGTAATTTATATTATACTGTCTTAAACAAAACTTCTCCTATAGCAGCTCATTTTCCTCATATAGCTTTTATTTGTAATACTCACTCCAAGCCACTAGCAGCAAAACACTTCAAATGAATGGTTATAACTTCAGGCATTTTGTCAAACAAAAGACTTCGTTCAGCTTCAGTATAATGATGGCAATTTTCACAGAAATATTTATCTTCTCCAACAATCCTCTCCACTGAAGCAAACTGTGAAATTGCCCATCTCAGGGTCTTCATTTCTGTTTTTGGCTCTGGAGAAACTACATAAAAGAATCCTTTCACTCACAAATAAACTTGTCAGACATTTAAAAATTAAACCACAAAGTTCCACGTTCAAAGATAGCATGCAATTTCAATGGACTAATCCTTCCAATAATAACTAAGGACATTTCTTTTTTAGTTTCAGAAACTCTTAAGTTCACCCTCAACAAGTGCACATCTTTTTAATATTTGTATTTGGTCAGCCAAAAAATATTTAGATGAACATGACAAACCTAGTCTCTGACTCAGTGTAAGACAGACTTTAGTTTATATTTAATAGCCAATTTCCAATATCTGAGCATGTAAACCAGTCTCATGATAATTTCCCATTACATTTCTGTATTTTTTGTGGTCTATACAAGACAAAACAGTGGTTCAAATGTTGTGTTTACACAAAAATATCTTCAGTAGCTTTGAGAAATTCAAGTACCTAAACGTTAACTTATAGCAAAGCGTTTCATTTTTCTCATTATACTCTACACATCAAAATAAAGATACCACAATTTTCCAAAAGCTAGTTTTTAACAAGTGAAGCTACTTGTTAAACAATGATTTTATTTTAACAAAGCCACTAAAATACAACTTCTCAATTAATTACACAAGCTTATTAGGCTGTGCTTATTGAAGAAAGCTCTAATTACTCCCTGGTCTTTACAGAGACCCCAAGTTTGCTTACTTCCAGAACTGTCTTCTACTTTGGAAAGCTCATCTTCTTGTACTGGCACACTGATGTCTTGAAAATCTTCTCTTCTTTCTGTTAAACTTTCACATTCTAAGCAACGAGTCCTTAATACCAGCTGACCTTGAAATAATTTCTCTACTAGCTCAAAACCAATTTGCTCTGTGCGTAAAATAAAAATAGGGAAAAGTGTATTGCACATTAGTTTTTCAGCACAGCCCAAATAACCAATATTCATTTAAAGCATGCATGAATAAAAGACTGACTTTCAAATCTAAACTTGTTTATTAGCATTAGGAAATGCCTTATTCATGAAATATAAATTCCTTATAAAGCTAATTTTGAATATGTTGTCTCTAAAAATAAGTCACAACTGTGTCTTCATAATTCCTTTCCCAAAGACATTCCCCCTACAGAATACCCAAAATAAGGGTGACACATTTGGTAAACCATAACCATATCAATATTTCACATTTCCCTGAGATCTGTAATCTGGACAAAACTAGGTAAAAATTCAGTTCAAGTCTGGTGTAACTACTTACCTCTCTACAACTGCATTTCACTAAATGCAATACATTTCATGAGTTTTTATGTCAAATACTGTTTATGTAAGAGGGTGAAGTATTTATCCTCTTTCCATTAAAATGTATTGAACTCCATTAGTTTATAAACCATAAATTGACATTACCTTAAGACTGAGATTTAAACACACAAAGAAATACATCTAAGCACAGTGCTTAAAACACTACAGTTCACACTGTTAAATTTCTTCTTAAACAAAACAGAAACTTTAGCCAGATTTCTACTGTATATGTATCTTAAGAGGAGAAAATTCCAATTCTGTAACTGTTGATAATGCCTACCTATCAATGTTTAAGAATAAATCGTACTGACCTTTGTTTATGGGCTTAACTTCATTACCATTAATGGGCTTAACATTATTCCCTGGCGACTGAAGTCCACAACCATTTGTTATGTTATCATTTTCACACTTCCCAGAGTCCTCTTCAAGATCATATTCATTATCTTTAGACTGTCCTTTGGATCCTTGGTTTCTTTTTCCCAGACTACAGAATTTAGAAAGAATGCTGGGTTGCTTAGTTGTAGACTTGAACCAATTTATTTTAACTCGTGATTTTTTCTGTGAGGGTCTTGCACTCTCATTGTCAGAAATGTACTTGGCAATTATTTTAGGAGGGATCTCTAATGTATCACCTGTAGCTTTCCTTTTTGATCTGGTTTGTCTCTGGTTCTCTTCCAATGACTGTTGTTCCTTGGAGACCTTAATTTTTTTCTTCATGTTACCAAATTCAGTGTCACTTTTTCTTTTCCCATTTCCTTTTGGCAGTTTTTCTTTATAGTCTTCAGAATGCCTCATATTGTCCATCTCTATGCTATCAACACCACTAATTTCCTCTTTCTGGTGAGGTTTTTCTTCTACCTTGTTAGATAATTCTGCCACATTCTTTACTTCCTCTTTTTTTAGAAGCTGGCATGCTTCTTGAATGTTTCCCAAAATACACTGTAATACTTCCTGTGCATCATGCTGTAGGTATCCTTCATACATAGGGTTGAGTTCCCTATAAAAAAAATTCCCATTTCACATATCTTAGCTTTTAAGATAAAATACAAAAGCCCTGGCCAGAGAGTTGTGTTGGTTAAAGCATCGTCCCAAAGGGCAAAGGCTGCAGGTTTGATCCCAGGTCAGGGCACACACAGAAATAGACTGATGTATGTTTCTGTCCGTTTGTCTCTCTTCCCCCTCCTCTCTCTCTAAAATCAATCAATCAACCAATCAATAGATGTAATACAAAAAAAAACCACTTTTCTATATAGAATTTATATTTTTAAGGTTAACAATATTTTTAAACTCAAAACATTTATTCAGCTACTAATATGAAATTTACCTAAATTTGTAACTATAAAAGTAAGTTTTACCTCATTTTCATTATCACAATAGAGTGCTGTATACCAAGTTTCATTCAAAGTGCTTTTTATATTATGTGTATCACATAATTCTCACAGTAACCCCATGAAGTAGGTACTGTTACCACCACTATTAACAAATAGGGTAACTTGCCCAAGATCACAGAATAGCTAAGATACAAAGCCAGGATTCGAACCTGTTCTTAGACACCATATTACACTACCTCTTAACAAACAGAACAATATATTACACCTAGGTCTATTCCTAAACTACTAAATGGTTAGATAATTTTTTAAAGACTTAACCTATAACATTTTGAATAAAGCTATTTTATATATATAGGGTCAAAAGAAATCTATTCCAGTTAATATTCTAAGGACATACAACAAAAATAGAGTATTTGGAACTTATAGTTCTTATGCATAATATATTTTGAATACAGACCTACAATTCATAATCTGAAATCCTTAGGAACAAATGTGTTTGGGAATTCAGAATTTTTCAGATTAAAAAAAATATATGGGGCCCTGGCCGGTTGGCTCAGTGGTAGAGCGTCGGTCTGGCGTGCAGAAGTCCCAGGTTCGATTCCCGCCAGGGCGCCCATCTGCTTCTCCACCCCTCCCCCTCTCCTTCCTCTCTGTCTCTCTCTTCCCCTCCCGCAGCCGCAGCTGAGGCTCCACTGGAGCAAAGATTGCCCGGGTGCTGGTGATGGCTCCTTGGTCTCTGCCCCAGGAGCTAGAGTTAGAGTGGCTCTGGTCACAACAGAGCAACGCCCCGGAGGGGCAGAGCGTCGCCCCCTGGTGGGCGTGCCAGGTGGATCCCAGTCGGGCGCATGCAGGAGTCTGTCTGACTGTCTCTCCCCATTTCCGGCTTCAGAAAAATACAGAAAAAATATATATATATACGGCACATAAGTAAAATATATATCACCAACATGATAGAGGGCAGTATACCCTAAGTAAACTTTACATAACTATTTCTACAGAAAATGCATGGATATTCACATCAGATAAATAAGAATAGAGACTATAAATAACCTCTTAAAAATAAATTTTAATAATTTAGCACCAAACTTATGAAAAAATGTCTAGTTTTTGGAGTCTCTGGATATTAAAGACTATAAATCTTGGTTTCTAGTCTCCTTGCTATATACTTGTTCATATATCATTCACCAAAGAAAGCAGTAAGCAGCTAAACTGGAATCCTAAAATTGTATCATAGGCTATACCTGAGGGTGTTAAGCAGTCGCCTTGGCTGAGTAGCGAGTTCATCAGTATATTTCTCTGGATTTAAGAGAAAACTAGCCTGAAGCTGTTCAACTGAAATGATCAAGGACTGTAAACTGCATATTAGTTCATAACTTGCCAAAGAATCTTCTTTACAATTTTCCTGCCAAGAAAGAAACACACAAATCAGTATTTTTATTTATGAACAAATTAAGTATCTTCCCTTGTCTTTGTTTCACTAGACAAACTAGCTTTTCTAAATTTAATTTCATTATAGCACTCGTTTTATGGAGTTAAAAAATAAACTTTTAAAATTTTAAGAGATTTTTTTGGGTTATTTTCTATTATGTGGATGATAATGGTTTTCTAATTATGTAAGTCAACAGTTCCTTTATATTTACTTAAATTTTAAAAGGGAGTCAATTGGGAAACAACAAATGAGTAACAGGTGGTACAAAGCTATACTAAACTGTGATGGTGGTATGACATGACAGTTTATTGGTAAACAAATTAAAGGACAGGAGGACACACTCTGTAAAAGGGGTAAGTTAGCTACTCTGTAAGAATGAAAAGTAACTGCTTTTCTGACAATGTAAAATACTGAAAAATTTAATTCTCAGTTACAGTTTAACTGAGAAATGATCTTTGTCATCCTCTTCCCAAACCCCATGTATCTATGACTTTATTTTGAAGCAAGTGAATTTCCCTTAATTTACTTTTTAACTTATTTTCTATTCTTTTTACCTTCTCTTTTTGATTAGCTTCATCTTTAAGAGCTTCTTTCTTCCTTGAAATAATATTAAATAAGTGCTTCACTCCAGATTTAAAACCGGGACAAAAATATAATACCTATAAAAAGTGAAATTGTTTTGAGTGTTTACTGAACAAATAACAATTATATTCCTAAGTCATTCAGACACTATCATGAGTTTTGTGGAGCACTTTAAAATATGCATTACTTAATATTCTGCAATTAAGATTTGTATCAAAATTGTTCTATTTCATCATCATAGCCCACTGTCTTCCCTCACTGGCAATAATGCACTGAGCCTGAGCAGGTATTGCCAAGACATGGTTGTAATGGTACAACATAAAACAGATGTGACTCAAGGGTTAAAATACTTAACCCCATAGCACCAGAAACTGGGAAGAAAAACTAAAAGTTTGACACCTTCCACTTAACCAAGGTCTACTCCATTTTGCTCTCCCAATTTTATTTAATGTATCACTCTTACCTAAAAGGGGAGGTTTATGACACACAACTCAGAATCCTTCTTTTAGCGCATTCTGATTTATTACAATCAAAGGTAAGGATAGTATGAACAATTAAAATCCTCTAATAATCTGAAATTCTCAGAAGCATTAAATGTTAAATCTCTATCTTCCCTTATCTACTAAAGTTTTATTATACAGCAAAATCATCAATTTACCTGAAGTATACTATTAAGATAGCAAGTATTGCCGAGATTATTCAGTCCCACAAATGGTAACAAGTTTTCTTTCTTCTCACAGTTTATAGGTGAGGTCTGTGCTGCAGGAACAACTTGATCACTATTAAGTATAGAGAGGAGGAGAGAGATACAATGAAATAGTATCTTAAAGTAGAAATATTATTTCCCTAGACTGTCTTTTCCTAAAAGTTGTATGATCTGAAAAGCATAAGGATTTTACTGAGATGACATTTTAAAAGAAGAAATATGTATAGGTGAAAAATTTGCCATACATTAAAATAAAAATTTTATAAGCACTTTAAAAACATTATAATTAGGAAGCCTCTAAATTAATTCTATTAAAAGGCTATTAATCCCATTTTACAGAGTAGAAAATTGAGGAACTGGTAATGATTTGTTAAGCCAACAGGACAGCTGACCCTTGAACAATGCAGGGGGCAAGGAGTGGGGGACTTAGGGGTACTGACCTCCCACCACCACCACCACACGGCTGAAAATTCCCATACAGCTTTTGACTCCCCAAAACTTAACTACTCAGAACCTACCAGAAGCCTTACTGAAAACAAAGTCAATTAACATGTTTTGTATGTTATATGTATTACATACTGTAGTCTTATAATAAAGTAAGCTAGGAAAAAAATGTTAAGAAAATCTAAGAGAAAATAATTTACAGTACTTATTGAAAAACATTCCCATACAAATAAATGGACCCACACAGTTCAAACCCATGTTTTTGTTTTGTTTTTTTTTTAATTTTTTATTTTATTTTATTTATTCATTTTAGAGAGGAGAGAGAGAGAGACAGAGAGAGAGAGAGACAGAGACAGAGACAGGGGAGAGGAGCTGGAAGCATCAACTCCCATATGTGCCTTGACCAGGCAAGCCCAGGGTTTCAAACCAGCGACCTCAGCATTTCCAAGTTGACGCTTTATCCACTGCGCCACCACAGGTCAGGCTCAAACCCATGTTAAGGATCAATTATAGTTTAACTTTACTATGGCACTAAGAATTCATGAAGAGAATTACATAGCTTTCTCTTAAAACACATTGTTCAAGCTTATAATTCTATTACCTCTCTCGAACAAAACATTAGGTCATCCCAGCATTTTTATATTTTAGCTGCTATTACTCTAGCACCTCAAAATGTTTATAGGCATGAATGCTGGTACACAAAAGTATCACAAACAACCTCCTAAATGGATTACTGGTAAATATTAGAAAATTACACATGAAACCAAATTTACTCTAGTCATACAGCAGAATACCTATCTGCTATAGGGAGCTAGCCTAGACTCCAACTGGAGCAACTGCTGATGGAATCAAGTATTTCATTTTGTTCTGATTTCAGTCACTTAAAGGATTTGTATCAAAAGCATTTTTTAAGTTTATTCTAAATATAATTTGCTATTGTACACCCCCAGCAGGTTTGATAATTCATGTTAGGTATGACTACAAAGTTTAAATATCTCAGGTAACTGTTAAGTATTCTTGCCCTCCCCCAAATCACCCATCTCTTCATCCTTACACTAAATGTGTTGTATTACAATCAAGTTTACACTGAAAAACAATTGTAGTCAATAAATATTTCTCCAAGAATTGGTTGAGCAAAATGTAAATGAGTTAACATTATGGATGTGATCCCTTTGGGAATCAAAAGTTTCGCTGATTTTACTGTATACCACCAGACTTAACTCACAAATGTGTGAGACTTTTTTTTTTTTTTTTTTGGCCTCTATGGACTATCAGGTCAGAATGTCTGGAAGTATCAACTGATGTTCATTCCTTCACTGATATGGAATTTTAAAAATACAGAAATATACTTAAGATACCTACATTTCAGATCCTCTAAATTCAGAAGCTTTTTCTTCATTTTCTTGAGAATCTGTGAAATCTAAGGCTCTCTTAGTTTCCTTTTTCTGAAAAAACTTCAAGGAAAGTCTGTTTTTCTTTGATGGACTACCTTTTGATAGCCCATTACTTTCACTAGGTATGACACCAGGCATTTTCTCTTCAAATCCCCGAGTTGACAAGTATTAATTTATATAGGAACGTTATGATCACCAATCATATCTGTTAATCACAGAAAAGACTTCATTAGTTTTCAGTTATCAGCTGAAGGCAATAAAATCAATTTTGAAAACAAATTTACCAAGGAACAATACTAATTAGAACTTATTTGAAAATGTAATAATGCCTGGCAATAATAGGCACTCTAATGTTCTACTGCTTGCCATTTGTCCTTAACTTTCTTACACAAGGAAAAGTACCAGAGATACATGGTATTTTTTAGCTTGATTATTAAAAGTCACATCACAAAATACATTTTAATAGACCTACGGTAAAGTAGATTAAATAAAACCTTAATTATTATAGTTTATTAATTCACTCAGAAAATATTGACTAAGCAACTACTATCTCTAATTACAAAGTAGGGGTGGGAAATGAAGAGGGATGAATGGGAAATCAAAGGATACTGGAATGAGTCTGCCTTCCAAGGTCTTTTCTACTTGTTAATATGAATACATGAAATATTCTCTAGAAAATCTCTTTAAAGTATAATTTGAATAAGGAAAAGGCATTAATCTGGTGCTGTTATACCTAAAAGCTTGAGTGAAAAGTATTAAGAAGGTTGAGACAGTGGTGCATTTTGTGTACATAAAATTCTTTAGCACTAGAAACCACAACACCCTACTTATTTTCTAAACATTTTCTAAAAAATATAGTTTTTAAAATAATGTTTCATGTAGGAAAAAGATAATTTGGTGTGCCTATTGCTCTCTTTCTTCCCAGTTTTAAAGTAAAACTTTTAGATTAAAAAAAAGGGTAATATTTTTGGTAGTTACTTTTTACATCAGTTTTTTTTTTCATTAGGATATCTGGAGGAAAATTATCTAAGAACCCAAAACAAAAGCTCAGCAATGACTTTCCAATGTGTATACAGAATACCATAAATTAACAAAACTCAATCAAATTCCATCCTTTCTAAAGCATTTCACTGGTTGCCTCTCATCTGAGAATTAACACTGAACTCGACATTGAAACCACATTTTTCAGACTCAAGCCAGGAATGTGGAAAGTTGACCAATTTCCCCATCCCCTCCTCCAACTCAATTTACTCTCCTGGCCACTTAATGCCGACGATGCTATCACGAATGATAAACCAGCCTGCGCTAAATTGTCGGGGATCTCTAATCATTAAAAAAAAGGTTTTTCTTTGGAACCAATCCTAATAAATGATGGAAATTGGACTGTCTCAGAAACAGAGTACGTAAATACAAGAAAAACTGATGAAGCAGCTGAAAGAACGGATTATCCAAATAAAACCAACCCTCTTGGCTCTCTGAAAACAATAACTGAACATTTAACATTTCTGAGACTTAAAACATTTCTTGCACCTGGCTTTCCTTAAAACTAGGGGTTGTTACATCAAAAGTGTCTATCCTGTAAGTAAATCCCACTTCTCAGAAAGCACAATGAATCGAACACTAAATGTTCTTGAAGTGACAGCGTGAACACTCAGTCCCATTAGTTTTTTCTTTCCATTATAAAATGACACGACTCAACTCCAAACAAGAACACCCTCGACAAAGGTTTAAGACACGCGGCGTTCCAAATACTTCTCAAAAAATTAAAAGAAACTGCGCTGTACCATTTCGCAGTTACCGACACAGGACAACGTAAATGGAAACACGTCTCCTCCCTAACCCCAACCGCTCTACAACGCAAAAGAAAGTGCAAGATGACGAGAGGAGCGGAGGTCGCGGCCCATCCCAACCAGGGCACGGCGGGAGGCTGGCCCGCGGTGTCCTTGGCCGGAACCACAACTCCGGCCCCCACGCCCGTGGGGTTGTCCCATTTACGCCGAACCCGCACCTGCTTTCTCGAGTCCCGCCGCGGCAGGAGGGGGCGCCCCGCCCGGTGCCAATGGGCTCGGCGGGCAGCTCCGCCAGGGCGCAGCACCAGCACGGTCTGGGGGGTCCTCCCCGCGGCACCGACACCCGTGTCCCAGAGCAGCCCCACTCGGGAGCCGGCCCAGCCTGCATCGGCGCCCGGCACCGGCCTCTCCTCCCCAGGCCCTCTTTACCTGGTCATGGCCCCAAGCGAGGTCCACGGCGGTGACGCCGTCGAGTCCAACTGGGATGAGTGTGAGTGCGACAGCTAGACCTTGCCCCGAGCCTGCGGAGTCCCCGACCCACTCGCGGAAAAGCTGGCCGCTTCGCCTTCCCCGCGACACAGTGACCATTCGCTTTCCAGAGCGGGAACCCGGGCCGCCGCTCGGTCCTGCCTTGCGCCGGCACCCACTACATCCCCGGAGCGGCGCCCGCCCGCGCCTGCCCCGGAATGGTAAGAAGCGCAAGAACTAGCCCCGCTGGCTAAGCGCCCGAACCGCTAGGGTCTTCCCCACTCCACCACCGAGGGGAACTTGGCGCGTTTTCCTCAGTCTCAGGACCCCCGTGCTTTAGCCTCCGCCCGCGCCAGCGCTGCGATTGGAGGTGGCGTCCTTCGAAAATGCCGGTTCTAATCTCCGCGTTGTAGAGCCTGAAAAGCAGGAGCCGCCACGCGACCGCCACTAGCCCTCGGCGTGCACGTGCTTCGGAACCAGCTGGAACGGTAGTTTCCCCTAGAGCCTAACGGGTTCTGCAGTTTCAAACAGCGTAGGCACCGTCGCGGGCAGCTAGCACGGGTCCTCGCTGAGGGCGCGCGCTAGGTGCTAGAGGCCTGGCTGGCGGGCTCGAGCCTCACACCCCACCCCCTGTCGTATTTTTTTTTTTTTTTTTTTCTCGTGTGGTGTTTTTTTTTTTTTTAACTATTTGTGCGCGCGGGTTGAAGGAAAAGTACGGGTCGGGAGACGGGACAGAGAAAGATGGGATGGGCTCCTTCCTGGAGGCGTCGCCAGATGCTCAAATCCACCAGTCCCTGAGCAATCCCCAGACCTTGCTCCTCCTCCCCACCCCACCCGTCTGAAAGAGCCAATCAGAAGTTCCTAGACCAAAGTCAATGGAAAGGGCGGGGAAAGGAAGTCCAGCCAATACCAAGAAGAAAAAGGGGTAATTAACCAATGTCACCCCAATAAATCCAACAAAAGTTAAAAAAAGAAAAATTTTTTAAAAAGGAGGGCTCTAGCCAATCATTGTTGGACAAACAGAGTAATTTTCAGGAACTCTTCCCTTCCTTCCGCTCGCATTGGCACTCGACCGCGCGCTTTCGCGGTCAACTGTTAAATCTCGCTCTGCGCTTTGTGAATCCGCGACACCTCCGAGGGCGCGGTCTTCGGAGTGAGGCCCTCGGGTAAGCCCCGCCCCCTTTTTGCGTACACCCTCGGGTGGGGTTACCAGGGAAACTAGTTTCGGAAAATGGCTGACCCGGATGCTTATTGGTCAGCGCAGGGTTTTTCTCTTTGCATTCACCGCCCCAGCCCAGGCCTATCCAATAAAAACAAACGCTGCCATTGATAATCCTAAATTCTCCATGGAATACAGTAGAGCTCTTTCCTCAACTCTCTTCATCCCTGTTTTATTTTCTCCCGTTTCCGGACGAGAAAGCAAAACGGCATTTTAAGGCCCGGCTTTGGCTAGGATATCTGTGAAGGATTGCTGCGCGAGCCCTTACTAAAGGCTCAGAAACAGCGAGGTAGACCTCACCAGGGTGTTGCTTTCTTCTGTGTTTGCCTGCTTTGTGAGATGACCTCACAACCGAAAAAACAAGGGCAGGATAAATGCAGTCCCAATTCATTTAATTAGGCAGGTACTCTTGGGTGCTTACTGTGTGCCAGGCATTTTTCAGGGTGCCAGGGATACGGTGTAAATGAAATATATTCCCTGCTCTAAAGGAGATTGACATTCTAGACGGGACATAAATTGAACTGAAGTGATAGGAAATTATATGAGGGATAGGGAAAGGAGATAAAAGTGTGCTGTTGTAGGATAGTCTTGAAAGACCTCTTTGAGTTGCTAGTTGAGCAGAGAGCTGAGTGAAAACAGAGAGCCTTGGAGAAATCCAAGGGAAGGATGGTCCAGGCCCAACAGTGTGGGAAATAAGATTTTTTGTTAACATGGCCGGAGTCTGATTAAGCTGGGTAAGGAGATGGGAGCCATTGGAGTTTTGCGCTGGAGAGTGGAGTGGTGGGTAGACTTGACCTTAAAAATTGTGCAAGCAGGAAGTCAGCTAGGAGGCTATTTCAGTAGTCCAGAACTGAAGTATAGTGGTTTGTGATCGGGTGGTAGCAGTGAAAATGTTGAGAACTGGTGGGATTCAGAATATATTTTGAAGTGGAGCCAACATGCTCTACTGATGAATTGTAAAGAAAGAGAGAGACAAAAATGACAAGGATTTTTTTTCATCAAAGCAACTGGACAGTGTTTAGGTGTTGCCAAAGTGGGATGCACTGGGGAACTAGAGGGTTTGGTGGGAGGGACCATTGTTCTTAGACATTAAGATTGAGATACCTATTTCACATACAAGTAAAGATGGTGAGCCAGCAGATACCAACTTTGGAGCTCAATGGACAGTTTAGATCAGGAGATATACATTTGGGAACCACCAAATAGTATTTTTATCGATTGATTGAATGATTGATTTAAAGAGACAGGGAGGAAAGGGGATAGGGTGGGGATATCCATTCGTTGTTCCACTTAGTTGTGTCTTCACTGGTTGCTTTCCATATGTGCCCTGACCGGGAATCAAACCCACAACTTTGGTGTTTCCAGATCTGACAGAGCTAACCTGCCAGGGCCACCAATTGGTATTTTAAACCAGGAGACAGGGAGAAATCACCTAGAATGATAATATTACAGTGGTACCTTGAGATACGAACAGACCAACATACGAATATTTTTTTAAGATATGAGCTGCAACTCGGTCCGTATTTTTGTTCGAGGTCTGAGCGAAATTCTGAGATAGGAGTCGTGATTTGGGAAGCTACCGCTAGTTGGCGCATTGGCGCACAGGTCCAGTATTGGCAATTTGATATACGAGTTAACTGACTTACGAGCTTGGTTACAGAACGAATTAAATTCGTATCTCAAGGTACCTCTGTAATCCTAAAAAAAAAAACCTGCAAGGGATGACTGATGACCTCTTCCCTTGCTATGCCAGGAATTCTGAATTCAGATAACTGCCCCTTAATTTACTACCCTTAGCCTTCCCCCCTACTAAAAAAAATTTTTAAGTGAAACTTAGAAAGCTTTTAATCATTGAGTTTATAAAAAGAACTCTGACATTCACAATGATATCTAAACTTCCTAAAAAGAATTAATTCTGTTATCACATGGTAAAATAAGTTCAAAACTAGTTTTTTACCATATTCTCAAGGGATTGATGAGTCCTATTTGAGAGCGGAAGAAGAAGCTCCCCAACTCATTTTGAGGCCAATATACTGATGATGCCTAAAGTAGACAAAGACAGAATTAGAAAAAAATAACTATAGGTCAGTTTTTTAGTTTGCCCTTGTGTACCATTGCCTGGAGTGTATCATGTACTAGCAAAATCATTGCCACTTTCAAACTCTACTCAGATGGATAATCATTTCTAATTTTCCTGGTTCTCGTTTTCCTATATCTCAATTGAGATCCTATTGTCTGTAGCCACTATTCTTCTTCTAATATGACTTACAATATCATTCAAGGTTCATTTGCAGAGAACAGAATCTATTCCGCCTGGCATAAGTATGAAGGGTACTGAATACTTGGGAGTATTGATTAAATAGACTCTAAGATTTTTTTTTCAGGAATGAGTCCCAGAGCCTTCACAGAACAAGGCCTCCAAGTGAGCAATAACTTTTCTATGATCAGGAAATGATTTCTGAACTATATTGTTTTTGCAAATGCCTAGGAAACTACCATCATCAGAAAGTTGTTTGTGTTGCCAATGCTGTGCCCACTGTGTGCTACACCAGCACAACTATGTCCTAAATCAGGGGTCCCCAAACTACAGCCCGCGGGCCACATGCAGCCCCCTGAGGCCATTTATCCGGCCCCCGCCACACTTTCGGAAGGGGCACCTCTTTCATTGGTGGTCAGTGAGAGGAGCATAGTTCCCATTGAAATACTGGTCAGTATGTTGATTTAAATTTACTTGTTCTTTATTTTAAATATTGTATTTGTTCCCGTTTTGTTTTTTTACTTTAAAATAAGATATGTGCAATGTGCATAGGGATTTGTTCATAGTTTTTTTTATAGTCCGGCCCTCCAATGGTCTGAGGGACAGTGAACTGGCCCCCTGTGTAAAAGTTTGGGGACCCCTGTCCTAAATACTGCCCGTCAAGGCCCATTGAACTAGTGGCTGGATATCTAGAATTTGCTAATGTTGCTTTAGAAATACCAAACACCTCCCCAAATGTGCTTATCAGTAGCCACAGTGGAAGGCCATGGGTGCATATCAGGGTTTGTTGTATCTCTGGCACTGTTATTCACACAAAAATTTAAGGGGTTTCAAATCCTTTTGCTTTCAGTCAGTTCTGTGTGGGAGAAATCACAGCTACAGTTCTTGCCTAGATATAGTTTTTAAGCCCAAAGACCCTTTATATTTTATTTTCTGGCTTCTGTGTGTTGAACAGCTACCTCACCCTCAGTGACAGCTATCCTGGGGACATCTGAAATGATGTGATTTAACAGGTTGACAGCATTCTTAATTCTGTATTTGTCAGCTTTGTATGGCTGAGCGGCAAGCATATTTCCTTACAGGCTTTTGTTCACAGGCACTGTTTCTATGTGCTTTGATTTGGAGTTAGAGAAATAGTTTTTTTCAGTAGAAAAATAGTTTTTTTTCAGCCCTTTAAGGCTCCAAGTTCTGGGACTCAATGCACTTAGATTATAGACAGAGTACCCCCCTCTAGACAAAGCTTTCTTGCTTTCTTTCTTTCTTTTTAGATTTTTTAAAAATTTATTCATTTTTAGAGAGAGACAGAGAAAGAGAAGGGAGGAGGAGCAGGAAGCATCAACTCCCATATGTGCCTTGACCAGCCAAACCCAGGGTTTTGAACTGGCAACTTCAGCATTCCAGGTCGATACTTTATCCACTGCACCACCACAGGTCAGGCCAATTTCTTTTCATAGCTACTTGCAGGTTGGCTAGCTCTGGCCTGAGTTCATTTCTCATAGGACTTCGCTAAAAGTGGCATGAAAAGGCCAGCAAATACCAAGTTTGTAAAACTTGCCTCTTATCTCCCTTCATACCACAAATATCTTGCAACTGAACAAGAGTCAGCACTTTTTCATCTTGCAGTATCTAAGTCTGCCCAAATGCTTCCCCTAAGTCAACATGTCATTTCTTTTAAGGTTATTCTGTGTGCACAGTGAATTTATAGTCTTCTGGCCACTAGACCTATAATTAGGGTTAAGTCATAACATAGCCTAGTTGGGAGGTGCTGTGACTGATATTAGAGGACTATTCCCTAAAAAAGATATAAGATGCCTGACCTGTGGTGGCGCAGTAGATAAAAGTGTCAACCTGGAAATGCTGAGGTTGCCGGTTCGAAACCCTGGGCTTGCCTGGTCAAGGCACATATGGGAGTTGATGCTTCCAGCTCCTCCCCACCTTCTCTCTCTGTCTCTCTCTCTCCCTTTCTCTCTCCTCTCTAAAATGAATAAATAAAATTAAAAAAAAAACTCTCAAAAAAAAAAGATATAAGACTTAGCAGCATATACCACCAGGAGTTTGGGGTATGCCTGACTTTCAACAAGTCACTGCTGAAGGTAGCAGAGGCCTCGTAGAACTTGGTTCACTGATAGCGGTGAGGATGACAGGACCCTAAAACAATAGAGGCCAGATGGCAATGCTAAACTACCAGAAGCCAGCATCCAGGGAGATACAATGATTATAATGTGGACCTGAGCCACACCGTTATGGAAATGCTTAACAGAACTTGGTGTTCTTAGGGGCAAAATAGATAGGCAGCCAACATTGGTCTTATTAGTTTGTATCAGCAGAAACAAATCAAGAATAGATGACCAGGAGGCTTAGGACTATCATCCAATAAAGTCACAATTCCTTACTGTAAACCTAAGCCAGTTTACAGATGTGCAACCCATTGACTGAAGAGGTCCCCAGCAGGAAGGACCCTGCTACACTTCAAGTATAAATGGTGCCTCAGCTGTGGTGGCACAGTGGGTAAAGCGTCAATCTGGAATAGTGAGGTCACCAGATCAAAACCCTGGCCTTGTCCGGTCAAGGCACATGCAAGAAGCAACTACAAGTTAATGCTTCCTGCTCTCCCTCAGCTCCTTTCTCTCTCTTTCTTCTCTCTCTAAAATCAATAAATAACATCTTTAAATATATATATAAATGATAATGATTTCCCTAGTTCACCCCAAACCCTCAAAGTACAGAGTTGGGCAAAAGTAGGTTTACAATTGTTTATATGGAACATTATACAATATTTAATAGTAACACAAGAATAATCTGTTTTGCAAACTCACAACTGTAAACACACTTTTTCCCCATCCTGTATGTTTGGTAATTGTACCTTGAGGAAATGGGAATACCCAGGCATTTCAAGGTCTGAATTGACATTGATACCCAGAGACCAGAAGTATCATCAAGGCCTTCTGTTAGAGTGGAGGCATAGAGAGGCCAGTTAATAAGTGGGGTCAAGGCAAGGTCCAGCTCTGAATGGGTCCATTGGTTCTCTGGCCCACATAGTGGTAATTTCCCCAGTCCTCAAATGTAAAATGAGATTGACCTATTTGGCAAAGGGTACAAACCCATCGGGACCTTTGCCTGTGGAGTAAAAGCTAAATGGAAGCTCTGAAATCCCCTCCTCTCCCCAGCTAATCGTGGCAAAGGAAATCAAAACAATGTTGTATCTCAGGAGAGGAGACAGAAGATAGTGCCACTCTTATGAATTTAAAAGATGCAAAGATGCTGATTCCTAATATTTCTCCATTTAACTGACCATGTGTTTCTGCCAAAAATAGATGGACCTGGAAAGATGACAGTAGATTATGGCAAGTGGGCCTGATGGCAGCTGCTGTGCCAGATGTAGTATATTTGCTACAGAATGGATTAATACAGCCTCAGGTACGTACTTGGTGCACATCATTGATTTATTGAATGCATTCTTTTCTATTCCAATCTTAAAGAAGGATCAGAAACAGTTGCAATCCATGAAACAGACAAAACTATACTTTTACAGTTTGCCCAGAGCTATGTTAACATTCCTACCCTCTGTTGTAAAATAGCTTGAACAGACCTAGACCTTCTGGACGTCTTGCAGAACATCATGTTAATCTATTACATCAATGACATCCAGCTGATTGAGCACCATAAGTTGATTATCCCATAACTATAGCAGGAGAATTAAAGAACTAAAAGTGTGCATGCATGGTAGAAGTCCACAGGAGTATGCACAAGAAAGAGAAGTCCTCATCTTCCATATTGGGAAGTCAACAGATAATGGCTATGAAAAATCAGGAAGTAGAAATATGAACATGTTATTTAGATATGTGGAGATAAATGCTAGAGAATCAGCTAAAAGTTGAAAGTGGTTGCTTGAGGGAATGGAAAGCCCTGTTGCAACCACTTAACTCTTTAAATCCCGGATATGTGTCACTTTAAAAAAAACAAGAAACTTTTTTTTAAAAGCACTGTAAATGAATTGTTTTCTGATTTCATCCCCGGGGGAAGGTCAGCACAAAGAGGCTCAGCAGGAGTAGGGTTATTTGGGATTTGGATGACAATTCTTCCAACTCTCATCTTCTGGGTGCAAGGGAAAGAAAGACAGGCTCAGTGCATGAGCCCTTGTCCTCCCCCAGGGTCTTTAGTAGCCACAAAAGGCAACCGACCTCAAAAAGCTAGTAAAACCACTGTCTAGTATTTAAACTTATTTCCACACATTAAAGTCTTTTTAAAAGGTAAAATCCATTTGACTTCAGGATTTTCAATTCCTTTCCACAGCCTCAAGCCCCAGGGTCAGTTGGGAGGACCTCCCATGCCTATGAAAGGAACGCTTTGCCCCACTTCCTTAATATTTGGTATCAATTTAGTAGATGAGTGTCCAGTAAGTGGGTGGGTGCTGAGGGGGTTGCAGGAAGCCTCAAGAGCTTATTTAGAGCCTATTTATATTTCACGGGAAGAGAATCTTGTCTTTCACATACCATTAACAGTCTCTTATTCTTTGTGTTTAACCCATCCTGAAAAGAGACCTACAGTTAAACTTCAACAGCAATATTTCTTTTTCTCTGCATAAGACTTAATAAAGTACTAAGTATTTGAGAAAAATTAATTCCTATTCTTTTGACTATCATTTTGGACTCATGACTTACTACATTCTTGTTTTAAGTATAAATTTAATTTCCTTTTTGAAGCAAAACACTGTAACAATTTAATCTGTGGGAACTCCTTTTAAGTTGGCTTCTAGGTCCTCTCAACATTTTGAAAGCATCCTTGTCTGCTGGCACAATCCAAATCCATCTTTCAAAATATTTTCTCAATAATTTGAATATACCATATAATATGTTGCGTTACCATGTTATATATGCTCAAGTTACAGTATTATTAAAAGTTTTTAAGCCTTAATTAAAAAAATAAATCTAAGTAAGTCATAAGATACTATTTACTATCTATTACTTTACCTTTTCATTTCAGGCTTTGACAAGAGCCCAGGTATTTATCAATCAGACAAGAATACAGTTGGCTCTAACATGAGGATTGTGTAATGATTATTATGGGCTTCTTTCAGACCAATTATCTTGGAGTTAGATTTTGTGTAGGCCTAGGTATGGAACCAACCCAAACTTTATGGTCTAAGATTATAACAACCTCTTCTTTTTCATGCTTCTGTGGTATAAAGCCAGTAGCCACGGCCACCATCACAGCCGCCTGGCCCATTCAGGTTCGCATTTGATTCGGACAGATGGTAATGAAACAACGGAGCCAAGAACTGGTGGGCCATTATCTTTAATCCTAGCTTGCACCCGGCTGGCAAGTAAAAACACACACTGGGCTCCAAAACCCACTCATTCAGTGCTCACAAAGCTACTGACTTATCCGAGTTTCCTAGAATCAAAGGTTTCTAGCTCACCAGACTTATTCACCTCTGTTTCCCAAAAGAGGTTCTCTCTGTACAAACTCTGCACAAATTGGCTTCTTCTCCTTCAGCAATCCGCCATCTTGGCTGCCTCTCTTCTCCTCCACGTGGCCCTTCTCTGCTCTCCTACAGCATGGGCTTCTCCTAGAACATAATCACTCTTCTCCCAGAACAACGTGATCTCTCTTCCTTTTAAAACCTTTTGGTGTGAAAGCCCTCCCCTGACACATATTAACATAATCATGCCCATCCCAAGCAATCACCTGGGCGACCGACTTCCATGTGGGCAGCTGCCATCTTTAACAAAGTGAACATAATCTATTTTATCTGCCCAACATGTGGCCTCTACATGCATGGTTCTTCTGCTGGTCTCTATTGGCTACCTCATGGCTGCATTCAGCTGGCAGGTAGTCTGGGGCCTGGGCTCAGCTAGAGACAGTAAGGCCTCCCTCTCCCTGTTGTTGTTCCTCCTCAGGGAAGTTGCAACGAGCTTCTTTACAAGATGACCACAGCAGTGTTCCAACAGGGCAAGACCCAGTGCACAAGCATGTACTAGGCCACTGCCTGTATTACTGTATTACACTCCCTTTGGCCAAAGGAAAACCTGTGGCCAAGTCTGAAGTCAATGTGCTATGGGTCTTCACAAGGACATGACTATGTGTGTGTGTGTTTGGTACAGAGTGGGGGACTAGTGGGAGGCAGTGGTTTGAGTCTGACTCTGGAGTCATTAAGGTTACAGTCTACCTACTCCAGTCTTCCTATAAATATTAACAAAATATAAGTCCTTCCATTCAGGGATCTATCAGACAGATGACCTAATATTAATACAGAATTTTATATGAGATTTGATCTAAGTATCCCCTTAACTACAGTAAGTTTTTATATACAAATATATATTTCTTAGTTTCATTTTTAACCTTTTATGCAAGGCAGTTCAGTATTGAACTCAAATTGCTTACCTTTAAAATGTCTTTAAATAATATATATCATATATATTTACTTTACCTATAGTGCCTGAAGACAATTAAGAAATTGTAAAGCAATTTAATATTAAAATACAACAAACAAGTGCAGGCAGGATGTGGAGAAAAGGGAACCCTTGTGCACTGTTGGTGGGAATATAGATTGTTGCAGCCACTGTGGAAAACAGTATGTATTTTCCTCAAAAAAATTTAAAATGGGACTGCCTTATGACCCAGCAATTCTACTTCTGGTAATTTATCCAAAGAAACCCAAAACACTAATCCAAAAGAATATATGCATTTCTATGTTCATTGCAGCATTATTTACAATAGCCAAGATCTGGAAGTGGCCCAAATATCCATCAGTAGATAACTGGATAAAAAAGTTGTGGTACATTAACATCAGCCATAAAAAGAATAAGAACTTGCCATTTACAACAACATCAATGGACCTAGAGGGTATTATGCTCAGTAAAATTAGTCAGACAGAGAAAGATAAATACCATGTAACTATACTTATATGTGGAACCTATAAAGAAAAATAAATGAACAAACAACACAGGAAGAAACTTATAGTTACAGAAAACAAACTGATGGTTGCCAGATGGGAGGGGCGTTAGGGGGATGGTCAGAAAAGGTGAAATGGATTAAAGAAGTACAATTTGCCAGTCATAAAAGTAGTGAGGAGGATGAAAAATACAGAACGGAATATAGTCAATAATATTGTGATAACTATCTATGGTGCCAGGTGGGTACCAGATTTATCAGGGTGATCACTTAGTAGGGTATATAAATGTCTAATCTCTGTGTTGTACACCTGAAACTAATACAATGCATGTCAACTACAATTGAAAAACGCATTTATAAAACTGGTAGGTTGCACCAAGTTATTCATATTCTTCCCCGTATGCTCCTTATGACTAACATTCCTGAATCAGCAAGACTCAGTCGAGTTGAAGTCAGTGATTAACAAAAGGATTTGGTTCTCCTATGTTAAAAAAAAAATCCTACAGGGTATATGTTAGTCAAATAAATTTGTAAATATGATATATATGTTTGCTCGCTTATAGTTTGCATTGGGTGTGGGAGACAGGCTGTAAGCTGGCAAGGTCCTTATAGCCTAAGGCTTAGTTTTAAGACTAAGCTTTTCCCCACACCCTTGACTATTGCATGATGTGGGGTGGTGCACTCTTATGAGGAATCCCATTTATGCCTCAGGTAAGTGGCTTTGTATCAGAGACTTCCTTAAGTGTATATTGACTTAAAGGCTTTAATTTTTACACTATAAAATAAGGCAAACCTTATTTTAATAAGGGGTTCTCTCATGTGGTTCCTGCCATCAGCATTGCAGAGGAGAGGCAGCCAAGATGGCAGAGTGCTAAAGGAGAAGCCAGTTTATGCAGAGTTTGTACAGAGAGAAGGAGATGGGGAACAGAGGTGAATAAGGCTGGTGGGGCCTTTGATTCTAGGAGTACTTGGATGAGTCAGTGGCTTTGGGAGCCCTGAATAGAGAGGGAAGTGTTTTCTCACTGTGTATATTTTCTCACCCACCAGGAGCGAGCTAGAGTTAAAGGTAATGGCCCACCAGTTCTTGGCTTCGTTGTTTCACTACCATCTGTCCAAATCAAATGTGAACCTGGACAGGCCAGGCGGCTGTGATGGTGGCCGTGGCTACTGGCTTTACAGTATAACATGACTTTGGTATTAGCATGAATTTATTGCCTGACTAGGCAGTTGTAGGGAATCACCTATCTGATCTGGGACCCTCTATAACTTGGATTGGGAAACTTTAGTTAAAAAGCCCTGAGGGTGAATGGTGGTGTAAATCTGTTCCCCTGCTGCAAACACAGGGAAGCAGATTTCTTGGATGTGAACACCAAGAAACTGTGAGTGAGTGACCTTTGTGCATACACAAAGAAATGCATGTGAACAGGCTTTAGGAAATTAGCAGAGAGGTTTATAGATTGTCCTTCGCTTTGTGCTGGTTAATTAGCAAAAAAAAAAAAAAAAAAAAATGTACTGAATGAAACTAGCCCTTTTTCCATATCAGCAAGAAGTACATTAGTCACTTTCCCTTTACCACATGGTCTCCCTCCCCTTCAATCCTGTTACTTTTGTTCTGCTCTGATCAATAAAAGCTCTGGGAGGAGAGTCAGGAGGTTAGTCTCTCTTGACTGTCTCTCCCTCTTCTCTTAACAACAGTTTGTATCTTGAGCAGTTTTTTCCATGTGACACTGGTAGTTCCCAGCAGGCTGGAGGACTGCAGATGTTGGTGCAGTGGGTAGAGCATTGGCCCAGGATGCTGAGGACCCAGGTTTGAAACCCTGAGGTCACTAGCTTGAGCACAGGCAGATCCAGCTTGAGCACGGGCTCACCAGCTTGAGCGTGGGATCATAGACATGATCCCATGGATGCTGGCTTGAGCCCAAGGTCACTGGCTTGAGCAAAGGGTCAATGGCTTGGCTGGAGCCCCCACACACACACACTTGTCAAGGCACATATGAGAATATGAGAAAGCGATCAATGAACAACTAAGGTGCAGCAACAATGAATTCATGCTTCTTATCTCTGTCTCTTCCTTTGTGTCTGTTCCTGTCTGTCTGTCTCTCTTGTTCTTTCCCTTCCGTGAGCACAGTCTACCAGCCTTGATTGGCTACTGTGTTGCAAGCTCTGTGCTGGCCCAGGGGCTACAAAATAAATAAGATCACTTTTTGCCCTTAAAGAACTCATATTCCAATAGAAGGACTCACTGAGTGGTGGGGTTAATAATGCCATTTTTATGTCACACATTACACATTGGCACTTTGTCCTAGTAGAGCCCAAGCTCTACGATGATCAGGCATCCCTGATTTGACTTCCCCATGCAGTGGGACACTCCTACTTATCAACAGGGCTGGCAGCCTCTTTGAGACTATTCTTGAGGCGGCTATGAGGATTCTACTTATCAGTGCCACACCAACTTCCAACCGAGGAAAGACATCACCACACACAAGTTAGTTGCAAGAATCACACAGGCAGGCCCTGGCCGGTTGGCTCAGTGGTAGAGCGTCAGCCTGGCATGCAGGAGTCCCGGGTTCGATTCCCGGCCAGGGCACACAGGAGAAGCGCCCATCTGCTTCTCCACCCCTCCCCCTCTCCTTCCTCTCCTTCCTCTCTGTCTCTCTCTCTCTCTTCCCCTCCCACAGCCAAGGCTCCATTGGAGCAGCGTTTACCCGGGTGCTGAGGATGGCTCTGTGGCCTCCGCCTCAGGTGCTAGAATGGCTCTGGTTGCAACAGAGCAACACCCCAGATGGGCAGAGCATCGCCCCCTGGTGGGCATGCCGGGTGGATCCCGGTCGGGCGCATGCGGGAGTCTGTCTGACTGCCTCCCCGTTTCCAACTTCAGAGAAATACAAAAAAAAAAAAAAAAAAATCACACAGGCAGTTTATTACTTACAAATCCTTTTGGCGTGCCTGCGTACAGCTTAAGGGGGCCCTGTCGGTGTGCTCCTCTCGGCTGTCTTTGGTCAGAGCAGCATGGAGACAGTCCATGTTCAATGTTGGAGTCTGGGTGACTACCGCAGCATGGGGGCCCCTTAGCTTTAGTACCTTTTCTGGCCTACACCTTCTAACAGGTGTCAATCTACAAGATTGACATCATCTCAAACGACCTTTTTGGTAGTTTCTTGCAGGGAGCCCTTTTTATGTTAATCTACTGAAATGTTACATCAAGCCACTTTTAAGATGTTTCTAGGGGAGCCTCCTGTCTATGTCAATTCACAGAGTTATGACATCAGTCACTTCTTGTCTATATGTAACCACACACACACCCTAACTGAGCCCTGCGTGAAAGGCAGTCTGTTTATCAGTCTGTTTATCATATCTGTACACACTATATTAATTCTTATCCAGACAATATAACTTTATTTAATTTCCTTAATTACTTTTAATATTCTAATTATTTTTATATATTTCCATGTTTTTCTATATATTTAATTACTATAACATTATATTATTACAACACACTTATTCCTATTATAGTGCTTTATATTAGGCGTTAAGTCCTCTGTGTACATGGGTATTTGAGTCTCTTGAGGTTTATATTTCCATTTCAAATTGACAAGTTTTATTCTGGCTTTATACAAATGGAGAAAGAAATAATTTCTCTCTACATCTGCCTCCCCTACTAGTCTGTGGGCTTTTTTGGAAAATGAATCCAGTGTGATTTATCTTTATACACACAGTGGACACTTAAGCAAATGGACTACTGAATAAGTTCCTTCATGTTTCTAACATGCAGAAGTTCAGAAGTCATCTCTGAAGAATCTCACACAGAACTAACTGCTCCCTCATCTCTTTTCTGATTTTATTTCACACATACTTCCATTTTAGCATTTAATGTTTAAATACATTGTTATACTGTTTCTCTCTATTGAGATAATTTTTTAAAACTCTGTATCCCCCATGTCTAGTGGCTGGCATAAAGAAAGTGATCAATGAAGGTGGAATTGAAGTTGCATGTTCTAGCTCATAAATGCAAGTTCACCGAACCAGTCTTAGAAATGCCTAGTACCCAAACTACTCAGAGTTAATGTAATTTAATTCAAAACTTAAAACTTCTTAATTATTAAAAAAAACAGCTTTTCTAGTTAAAAGGGGGACTGTGCACAAATTTTTGGTCAGTTAACTAATTACCATTTATAAGTTAAAGGGAACTTTTCAAGTTTTAACTTTTTAACTAGATAACTAAGTATCATCTAAATTTCATCCCTATGAAGGATCTCTGGAATAAGTAACACCTCAAACCGAATCAAGATGTGAGGGCTAAGAGTGCCGTTAAGTTTCTCAGCAGTAGGTGGTGCTCACATCATAGTGTTGGCTGGTCTTTAAACTTGGGGGTTTTCAAAAGAGACTGATTTGGGAATGGAAAAGGATGGTTCCTTGTATTCAAATGTGTGTTGATGGCCAAGTATGTAATTATTGCAAGGATAAAAACAATTAGTATTGTATCAAAAGATAAGTATTTTAAATGCTCTGTCCAGCTTCTCTTGTTTAGTACTTTAGACACTTCAGCAAGATTCTTTGCCTGAGGGTTTAATATATAATCTACTTAGTAGAAGGGAAAGGAAGAGTGGCAGTTTAGCAAGATGTGAAGTCAGTTAATGGAGTGTTTACAAGGTTGGAAGTAAGCACACCTACAGTTATATAAAATGGGGATGTTACTGCTACTTCACCCTATTTTTTAAAAATTATTTTTATTCATTCATTTTAGAGAAGAGAGAGAGAGAGAGAGAGAGAGAAGGGGGAGGGAGGAGCAGGAAGCATTGACTCCCATATGTGCCCTGACCAGGCAAGCCCAGGGTTTTGAACCAGCAACCTCAGTGTTACAGGTCCATGCTTGACCCACAGTGCCACCAAAGGTCAGGCTACTTCACCTTATTTTTAAAGCTAATGTTTGTTGACTGCCTACTATGTACCAGTCATTTCATCTGGATGATGTCATTTAATCATCATGACAATCCTATGAGGTAGAAGCTTGTCAGTTAAAAACAAATCCTTCCTCCAAACCAGGCAGGGGTTGGGAACCTTTTTGGCTGAGAATACCACATGAATACCACATATTTTAAAATGTAATTCCATGAGAGCCATACAATATGTTTAACACTAAATACAAGTAAATGTGTGCATTTTATGTAAGACCAACACTTTTAAAGTACAATAAGTCTCTGAATTCTTTTTAATAATGTTGTTATGCTGTTGCTAACCAATGATGAATAAAGTACTTCTTACCATTAATACGACTTCTGGTGCTGCATGGTTTTGCTGATGGCTTTGTAATCTGGTTTATATGTGATGAGGTTAAGCTTCATGCAGGCATTGAGACTTCCATTTGTTAAACGTGATCGTAGGTTGGTCTTAACGTTCTTTAGATGTGAGAAAGACTGTTCACCTGCATATGTAGAGCCAAACATTGTCAGTACAGCAATACTCACACGCTGCAGTGTGTGGTATGTGACAGGAAGCGCATTCCAAGTTTTGACAATCAGCTGGTCTGCCGGTTGAAGTTTTTTCATTTCTCCCCACTTGTGTTTGCTCGCCAACTCTGCTTGCTGTCATGCAAGTCTTTCCAAATCTTCATTCAGTGACTTGAACTTATTCACCCACATGTCTGAGGCCTTCAGGTCAGCAGCTTGTAGCTCAAAATCTCTGACGGAGACACCGGGGATGTAACTCAGGTCGGCGCTGTCCACTGCACACTTGTGTGGATGGGTGGTGAACTTAAAAAGATGAGTGCGCTCACGAAATTCTCCAAAGCACTCTTTGAATGACTGCAGGAGATTAGATGTGAAGCCCGCTAGCTTCTGGAGATCAAGATGTTGAGCAGGGTCACTTGCTGTGCATGCATCTTTAAACTCTCCCAGTTTTTCAAAGTGTAGTGAACGGCCTGTTTCAATGTCAGCAATGAAGAGTTCCAGCTTGTTTTCAAATGCAAACACTGCTTGTTGAAGGGATAAGACTATATTTCCAACGCCTTGCATTTTCACATTGAGCTGGTTCAGCTGTTCAGTCATGTCCATGAGATAGTAGAACTTCAGGAGCCACTCAGTGTTAGCTAACTCAGGATGCTCGACATTTTTCATTTCAAGAAAAGTCTGGATTTCACTCAGACAAGCTGTGAAACAGCTGAGCACCTTCCCTCTTGACAACCAACATACATTGCTATGCAGAAGCAGACCAGGATAATTATTCCCAACTTCATCCAGCAGTGTTTTAAACTGGTGATTATTTAAAGCTTGGGCAACAATAACGACCACCCGAATGACCAGACATCACCTCACCAAGCTGTTCGCCACACATCTTAGCACAAAGCGCCTCCTGATGTAGGATGCAGTGAAAACTTAGAATGGGTCTCTTTTCATGTTCATGAAGAAGTGCTACGAATCCTCTGTTTTTCCCCACCATGCACGGAGCACCATCAGTACACACTGAAATAAGTTTATCCATCGGTAGATTTTTTTTTCTTTAGCAAACTCAGTGAAAGACTTGAATAAATCCTCCCCTCTTGTTGTCTCTTTCATAGGCCAAACAGCAAGATTTTCCTCACGTAGTGTGTCACTGACAGCATACCTTGCAATCACGCTGAACTGGGATAAATGGCTTACATCTGTTGACTCATCCAAAGCGAGAGAAAAGAATGGGGCTGCATTTATGTCCTTCACTTGTGTTGCCTCAATTTGATTTGCCATCATGATGGTATGATCGTGAACAGTTCTTGCCGACAAAGGCATGTCTTTTATTCATTTGGTTATCTTATCTTTATCCAAAAAGTCGTCAAAAAGTTCATTGGCAACATCAAACATGAATGTTTTGGCATACTCTCCATCTGTGAATGGCTTTCTGTTTCTCACAATTGCTAAAACACCAGCAAAGCTAGCCAAATTCCTGTCACCTTGTTGGGTCCTAACATGGAGTTGCTGCTGACTGGCTTGCACTCTGCACAGTAGCTCTTGACATGCTTTCTTCCTGCTGTCCCCCGCTGGATATTTCAGTGCAAATGTAGTATGGCGTGTGTCGAAGTACCACTTTATATTTGACCATTTCATCGATGCAATTTTATCATTGCATATTAGACACACTGCAGAACCTGCTCTCTCCATAAAGGCGAATTCCTCTGTCCATTCCTGCTGAAAAGTACAAGACTCCTCATCTTTTTTTCTTTTAGTCATCTTCTTCGTCAAAAGGGTTTCTGCAATTAGCAAGCTGACTACTTGGTTAAAAGGAGGGAAGTTTACTTCCTGACCTCACAACAACCTGTGTACGTTACGCATTATCCAATAAAAATTTGGTGTTGTCCCAGAGGACAGCTATGATTGGCTCCAGCCACCCACAACCATGAACATGAGCAGTAGGAAATGGATTGTAATACATGAGAATGTTGTATATTTTTAACATTATTATTTTATTAAAGATTTGTCTGAAAAAAAAAAAGCAAAGATTTGTCTGCAAGTCAAGTCAGATGTAGCCATCAAAAGAGCCACATCTGGCTCGCGAGCCATAGTTTCCCGATCCCTGCTCCAAACCATACATGCTCCTTTAGACGCTGCAATTCCCTATCCTTTACAATCGAACTCTTTGTTAATACCTACAATCCCTGTTTCCTCACCTCCCACTTACAACTCTACTCTCTTCAATGTGGCTCCCACCCCCCATTACTCCATCAAAACAATTTTCTCTCATGTAATGAGGAGCCTCCATGTTTTCTTCCTGTACTGAACCTCCTTTTAATACTCTTTCCTGTCTATGGGCCCATGATGCATGGATGTTCAGCAGGACTCACCGTGAGTATAAGTTGTGATGTGCACACTGCTTGTTAAGGGAAAGAGGCCAATCCATAGTTGTTCTTTCAGTCCTTTCTTACTAATTATTAAGGTGAAGGTAGAATGTATGTATCATGAAGTAAAATACAGCAGTTAAGTTAGTTTTCTGTAGTGTTTCCACTATTCTAGTAGGAACAAAACACATATTCATGTATGAGCTATGAAAGAGGAATTGGATGATTTCAGTGGTTCCACATATGAGTTCCATGTTCTTAAATTTGCATTTAAGACCACCACTGCACAAAATAACGATGAATGGTAACTCATGCTAATCATTTAAATTTTAAATTTTTCTTTGCTTTAGAACTACAGTAAATAGCAAATTAAAAGAGGGATATGGAAAGAAAGGAAAAACCATTACAATTTTAGTATCTTTAATAGTGCATTATTCCTGCTTTTTGAACAAGGGACTTTTTTAAAACTTGACTTATCAATTTGTTGTTCCACTTATTTATGCATTCATTGGTTGATTCTTCAGTTTCCTGTCCTTTTTGTTGTGTTTCTGTTTTGACAGATACATGCCAGGACAATATTTGAAGCTGCTTTTTAAAAAATTCTTATTTACTTGTTTTTTAGAGAGCGAGAGGAAGGAGGAGAAAGAGAGAGAGAAACATCAATTTGTTGTTCCACTTAGTCATGCTGTCTGGGGTGGATTCTTGTATGTGCCCTGACCAGGCCTTGAAACCACAACCTTGGCATATTGGGGATGATGCTTTAACCAACTGAGCTACCCAGCCAGGGTGGGACCTTACATTTTTATTTTGCATAGTGTCGTACAAATTATGTAGCTGGCCCTGTTTACGGCCCTGCCTCAGGAGTAGTAAATGTAATTTACTACTTTCTATCACTGGGTTCAATTTCTGACTCTGAGAAATTGAGTCTGCCTGTTGCAAAAACCTGATTGCTCCTATTCAAGGAAGTTCTGACCAATTCAGTAATTTCTTTGTTGCCTTAGGTTCAAAACTCAGTTAATTCTGGGTTCTACCCATTTAGAGTGTCACCCTTTGTCCCCCCTAGGAGGTTTGTGGTTTGTTGTTATCTTTGGTCAGCATCTGTTGCTGATTTCAGTCTTGTGTCTCATCTTTCATTAATGGCCTCACTGTGTTTGATGGGATGACAACTACTGAGGCTCTTTTCTAAGTTTTATTTTTTTAATTTTATTTCTTTATTTTTTACAGAGACAGAGAGTGAGTCAGAGAGAGGGATAGACAGGGACAGAGAGACAGGAATGGAGAGAGATGAGAAGCATCAATCATTAGTTTTTCATTGCGCATTGCAACACCTTAGTTGTTCATTGATTGCTTTCTCATATGTGCCTTGACCGTGGGCCTCCAGCAGACCGAGTAACCCCTTGCTGGAGCCAGCGACCTTGGGTTCAAGCTGGTGGGATTTTGCTCAAACCAGATGAGCCCGCGCTCAAGCTGGCGACCTCGGGGTCTCGAACCTGGGTCTTCTGCATCCCAGTCCGACGCTCTATCCACTGCGCCACTGCCTGGTCAGGCCTAAGTTTTTGACTCACTTCACTCATTTAATCTACACATTAATCCTATGAGGTAAAAACTAATGTTATATCTATGTTATAGGGGAGAAAACCAAGGCATAGAGAGGTTACGCAAATTGCCTATGGCTACACAGCTAGGCAGTATCAGACATACTGGCTCCAAAACTTTCTGTCTTAACTATACACCAGACTAGCTCTTTCAACTTGGTGTTCTTCAAAGGACCTATTTGGTAATAATTAATGTTTTGTTGTTGTTGTTGGTTTTTCTTAATATAGTGTTAACTTTGATTGCCCTATGATTTTATTTTATGTAATTATTTTTTATAAGATTTTGAGTCTACTGTATTTTAGCCAAACTGATGACAATTGCCGGTAAGCAAGATCTCAAACACTCTTATAATTTTATTTTTGTGTTTGTTTGGCTATCCAACTTATACTAGTCTTATAAAATGAGTTAAGTAGCTTTTCTTCTTTTTCTAGTCTCTGAAAAAATTGATAAGAGCTTATTTGTTTTATAAAGTTTTGGGAGAGCTTATCTGTCAAATTCTCTGGACTGATGGCTTTTTGAGGGTGGAGAGACTTTGATTTCACTAGCTTTCACCAAGGAGACATTTCACACTAGACTTCAGTCTTATATAGAAGTGCTGCCCGCCATCTGGCCTCTACTATCAAAGGTGCAGAGTACAATGGCACATAGGGGATGGCAGGGGAGCTCCTGTGAGGGCTGTACCATGATGTGATTAGGCATTTTTCCTGGCCCTGATCACTTCAATTTGGGCTACATGACATATAAGCCTAGCTCTCTGACCCTCCTGGAGAATCAAGGAGCTACCTACTACCTTATTAGTTCTTTTCTGCTCAAATTAGTTTGAGTAGATTCTGTTGTCTCCAACTAACAATAAACTTTAGAACATTGTACATGGTCAATTTCTGTATATTTATACTCTAATATTATTTTTAATCTATTTGAGCTATCATATCTAATAGGAGTATATTAAAATATGACATGCACAATATTAAAGGAAAAGAACAAAGTTAGAGGACTGACACTATCCAACTTTAAGACATACTACTACAGTTATAATAATCATGTGAGTGTGGTACTGACAAAAAATAGTCAAATACTGTAGATCAATGGAACAGAATAGAGAGTCTACAAAGAGACTCATAAATATGGTCAACTAATCTTTGACAAGAAACCAAGGCAAAACAATGGAGCAAAGATAGTCTTTTCAACATAGTGAACATCAGGATAGCCACATACTAAAAAAGAATCTAGACTCAGAACTTATGCTCTTCACAAGAATTAACTCAAAAATGGATCATGGACCTAAATGTAAAATGCAAAACTATAAAACTCCTAGAAAATAACCTAACAGAAAATCCAGATGACCTTGGATTTAGTGATGACTTTTTTTTTTTATGCAACATCAAAGTCATGATTGCTGAAACAAAGAACTGATAAGCTGTACTCCATTAGAATAAAAAAATTTTCTGCAAAAGGCATTGTCAAAGAATGAAAGACAAGCCAAAGACTGGGAGAAAAATCTTTGCAGAAGTAATATCTGGTAAAAGACTATTATCCAAACATACAAAGAACATTTATAACTGAACAACAAGAACACAACTCAACTTAAAAAATGGCCCAAAGACCTTAACAGACATACTAAAAAAGATGTATAAATGGCAAGTAAGCATATGAAAAAATGCTCCACACCCTATGTCATCAAGGAAATGCAATTAAAACAATAATGGGATATCACTACATTCCTAATAGAATGGCCCAAACCTAGATACCAAATGCTGGTGAGGATGTGGAGTAGCAAGAATTCTTATTCACTGCTCATGGGAAAGCAAAATGGTACAGCCACTGTGGAAGATAGTTTGGTGGTTTCTTACAAATATACTTTTATACAATCCAGCAGTCATACCCCTTGGTATTTACCCAAAGCGATTGAAAACTTATGTCCACAGAAAAACCTGAACGCAGATATTATATTTATAGCAGCTTTATTTATAATTGCCAAAACCTCAAGACAACCAGATGTCCTTCAGGAAGAAAATAGGTAAATAAACTGTGGTGATCCAGACAAGGGAATATTTATTATCATGAAAAAGAAATAAGTTATCAAGGCATGAAAAGACATGGAGGAAACTTAAATGCATATTACTGAGAAGGCAATCAGAAAAGGCTACGTATAGTTTGATTCCAACTCTATGACATTCTGTAAACCTATGGAGACAATAAAAAGATCAGTGGTTGCCAGAGATTAGCAGGGAGAGAAAGATAAATAGGCAGAGTACAAAGGATTTTCAGAGCAGTGAAACAACTCTTTGGGGTACTACAATGATGAATACACATCATTTTACATTTGTCCAAACCCATGGAATGTATAACACCAAGACTGAACCCTCATAGATCACTTGGGGAACAATTTTTTTTTCATTTTCTGTTGCATGAGGTTTTAGAACTGTTTCTATATATTTTTGCATCACTGATTCCAAATCTGAAATCTGTTTTTGGTGCATGCTCTAATTTTTATGCAATTTTAATTTATTTTTGTTATAGTTAATGGCATACATTGGTTTTTAAATTGGAGTTAAAGGGCAATAACTCTTGGATTAAACATAACCACAAGGCAATTAATGTTTTACAAACATTACTTTTACATAATTGTAGTTTTTTTAAATGTAAAAAAATTATTATCTGATAAAAACACCCTCTTATTTTGTTTTAAGATTGAATCATGGCTTCTTCAAATAGTCCTGATACCTTCTGTTATATATGTGGCTGTTAAACACTTCAATGTCAAAGGCACAATATTTCACTATTTGTGACATGTGCATATATTGCCTATTTTCAAGTTCCCCTTGGCAATCAAAACAAGAATTGGGCTCCTCATATTGTGTGTCATAATTGTGAGGAAATGCCTTGTGACTGGACAAAAGGAAAATGCAAAGGAATGCCTTTTGGTATTCCCATGGTTTGGCATGAACCTAAGGACCACAGCAGTGACTGTTATTTCTGTCTGATCCATACAAAGGGCATCGGCAAGAAAAAACGGCATATGATTGCATATCTTGATATTCCTTCAGCAATATGACCTATCCCACACTCTGAGACACTCCCGGTTCCAGTTTTCAATGGTTTTATTTCTTCTAAGGACAAAGAAAGTGAACATGGTGAGCAAGTGTATTTTGATAAGATGCATGAGGAAATGGTTGTAGAATCTGAAGGGTCTTCTTCTGATGCCAAGCAGTCATTAACCCCTCAGCAGTTTAGCCAACCTGAATTGAATGACTTAGTAAGAATGAGATAAAAATTGTCCTCGACTTTCTGAAGTATGAGGAGCATAACTGGATCATTTGTGTGGATCTTAAAATGGTAAATTTCCTGCTAAAACAACAGAGAGGTTTCACAAAGTATCCTTGCTTTCTGTGTTTGTGGGACAGCTGAGCTTGGGAGAAACACTGGACACAGAAGGAGTGGCCAAAACGTGAAGCTCTGGAAGTAGGGATGCAAAATATTGTGAATGAACCTGTAGTTAATTGAGACAAGTTTCATTTTTCCCCCACTTCACATC
Organism: Saccopteryx leptura; assembly: GCF_036850995.1. Taxonomy (NCBI): domain Eukaryota; kingdom Metazoa; phylum Chordata; class Mammalia; order Chiroptera; family Emballonuridae; genus Saccopteryx; species Saccopteryx leptura. The sequence continues at coordinate 136,076,282 of NC_089505.1, read as the reverse complement.
AAACTTGGCTTAATGAGGCAGTCTGTTCAGGCTTTGAATAGAGAAAGTGAATGCTTTCAACATATTATTTCTGCTTTTCCTGCCTTGTCTTTTGAGAAGATAAAAGCAGGTGTATTCAATGGACCTCAAATTCAAACCTTCATATGTGACGAAGAATTTGCCAGGAAGATGAATAAGGAGGAGAAAGCAGCATGGCAGTCTTTTGTGGCAGTTATAAAGAACTTCCTTGGCAACAAAAAAGCAGAAAACTATGAACTTCTGGTTCAAAGGATGCTGTTGGCTTTCCACGACATTGGATGTAACATGAGCGTTAAGATTCACTTCCTGAACACTCACCTTGATAAGTTTCCCGAAAATCTTGGAGCTGTTAGTGATGAGCAGACTACTGCTGAAGCATCAAACGAGATTGTCCTCAACAAGTACACAAACGCAAGAGCTACAAATGCAAATTTTTGCCTGAATAGAATATAAATAAGTTTTGCACAAATTTTATGATTAAAATAAGTGTTTTAATATGTTCTATTTTGAAATTGTAGACAAATTCTGATGCAATCATATCTTTTAGTGTATTAATGTATTTACTGCGTTATATAAATTATTATATTTTTCACAAAGATGATGCCCAAGAAGACATTCTACTTCATTATGTTAAACTAAATGTTGAAAATTTTACAATAAAATGAAAACCTAAAATCTTGAATTGCAAAAAAACTGTAGCCTACAGAGAAAAACTAATGTCAGATTTGAGATCAGCACACTCGAATTTTTGTGGATGCAACAAAAATTTTGATCCCCAGTGTTGAGAGTGCTAATGATGTGTCAATGCAGGTTTATTGATTGGAACAAATGTTTGGTGGGGGATGTTGATAATGGAGGAAGTTATGCATGTGGCAGGAGCAGCTGGTATATGGGAAAACTATGTGTCTTCTATTCAACTTTTCTGTGAACCTAAAACTGCTTTCAAATATGAACTTCATTTATATATATACATATCATAGTATGTTAATAAGTGCATTTAAGTTTATGATTTGGGGGAGGGCGGGTTTGTTCCTTTTATGATCAGGTATTGCCCTTTCTTCTTACGACTCACTACTTTAGCCCCAAATTCTATTTTATCTAATGTAGTTTTGCTACACTGACTTTTTTTTTTTTTTTTTTTTTTTAATGAGAGAGAGAGAGAGAGGGACAGGCAGATGGGGACAGGCAGACAGGAAAAGAAAGAGATGAGAAGCATCAACTCAGAGTTGTGGCACCTTAGTTGTTCATTGATGCTTTCTCATATGTGCTTTGACTGGGGGGTGGGGGAAGCCTCCAGCCAAGTCAGTAACCCCTTGCTCAAGCCAGCAATCTTGGGCTTCAAGCCAGCAACATTTGGGCTCAAGCTAGCACTCTCACTCTCAAGCCTGAGACCCGTGCTCAAGCTGATGAGCATGCACTCAAGCCGGTGACCTTGAGTTTTGAACCTGGGTCCTCAGCGTCCCAGGCTGACATTCTATCCATTACACCACCATCTGGTCAGAGAATCCATTGATTTATTTTTCATTGTATTTTATTAGTTAGATTCAGCTACAAAGAACTGAGAGCTAAAATAGCAATAACCTAAATGAGAGGAGCTTTTTCTCTCCTACATGGAGGTCCTCCTTTGCAGATAGAGCTGATTTCTTTCCTGACACTAATCCACCACCTTGACTGCTGGGTGAAGCCCAGACCTGCACCCCATTGCAACATGGAAACATACACAAGAACTCTGCTCCCCCTCTGGAGTGAGCACCTTTGGCATTATCTGTCTCCTAACTAGGTTTGGTGCCAGTGCCTTCTCTGCACCTGGTCGTCCCTCTCCCCTTAGATTAAACATACATTCCTTTCCTAACATGTAGGCTCACTGCTTTTAGCTATAAAACAGAGAGACTGGGGGTGAGAAGCATAGAGCATATCCGTGTCCTCTTGCCATTGCCCAAGACATGCCTCCTGTGTAAGTTCCTTTAATAAACTCTATTGATTACCCACCAGACTGGAGTGAACAGTTGTTCTTTCCACTCTTTTCATTGCCCTCTACTTTGGAGGTAGATTTTCAGTCTTGGGACTTTCCCCTGTGTCTGCAGGTACGAATAATGGATGAACCGGCCAAGAGGCCGAAGAAATGGGCTTTAGTAAAGAGGTATCTCAGAGAAAGTCCCAAGCTGACCATCTATAGGGATTCCCCAGAAATGCAGGCTGGTCTCCTGCACTTGTTTGAGAAACTACACTGTGCCAAGGAAAAATATTTATGGCCACAGCTGTGGTAGCCTGGCCTTCTTATGGGCGGTTTGGCTGGCCACTGATGCCTTGCTAGAGTTAGAAGGCAGGGATGGAAAATTAGAGGAAAAGTGGAAACTAGGAAAAGATATTAGAATTTCTACAACTTAGTTAGCATTGGGACTGGTCAATAAAGGTTAGGGGGAGGGAAGGTCCTTTAAACAGATCCCACCTCTTTTATGAAAGCCATGAGGTATCTGTCCGCGTTTCTTTATATGTTTATGTGGGTTCATATATGTGTTGTATTTATGTGCTATTTTCTACCAATGGATGGTATTGCTAACTTGTAAACAAGATGGCTTGAGCCCAAAGGTCACTGGCTTGAGCGAGGGGTCAATAGCTTGGCTGGAGCCCCCAGTCAAGGCACATATGAGAAAGCAATCAATGAACAACTAAGGTGCTGCAACAAAGAATTGATGCTACTTATCTCTCTCCCTTTTTGTCTGTCTGTCTCTGACTGTCCCTCTCTCCATCTCTCTGTCAAACTGTCTCTTTCTCTCTCTCTCTCTCTCTTGTTAAAAAAAAAATTACTTAGCGTAGACCTGGAACGCTGAGGTCGCCGGTTTGAAACCCTGCATTTATCTGGTCAAGGCACATATGGGAGTTGATGCTTCCTGCTCCTCCCCCCTTCTCTCTCTCTCTCTCTCTCTCTCCCCTCTCTAAAATGAATGAAAAGAAAAAAAAATTTTAAAAAAGTTACTTAAGTTTGTTGGTTTAATTAAAATAAATGTCTTTAGTCTCATGAAGTCTTTGTGGGTAACCTACTAAGATTAAAATAGATTTAATTAAATAAGTGGATTTAAATATTAAAAGTCAACTGATACAAAAATAGAGTTTAGTTTTCTTTATCTCTGTTAAAAGAAAAGTTTTTTGGGCTACGGGTTTGCTCCTTATACTGTATTGTATATTGTTTTAAACAGGTCTCTGACTGCTTAAGAATACAGAATCTTCTCAATAGTAAAAGCTTACCCTCTGCCTTTGAAATGCCCTAGCTGACTTTCATGCAAAGGCAGTAGCAACAAAATCTATATAGATGATGCTACATATGGATTAAGGCCATTCTGCTTCTACAAAAATATCTTCTCAATGTTAAACTTTTGTCATCCTTATATCCTGGTAATATGGCAATAGTCTGCTCTGAGTCAGGAGAATTAAAATGAGTAAACAAGGGCTGTAAATTAAATAAATAGTGGAGGTAATAGGAAACCCAATACAGCCGCTTGGTTCTTCCAGGCTCCCGGCCAAACCCCGATTTCCAGTATTTTTGCATTATTTCATCGACCATAGTGCATTGATTGATTGACTGATTGATTGATTACAAGAGAGAGACAGACAGGAAGGGATAGAGATGTGAAGCATCAATTCATAGTTGTGGCACCTTAGTTGTTCATTGATTGCTTTCTCATATGTGTCTTGACCAGGGACTCCAGCTGAGTCAGTGACCTTGGGCTTCAAGCCCGTGACCTTTGGGATGATCCCACACTCTAGGAGCTAACTGCTAGCCTGACAGTCTATCATGTCTCTGCTCACTCGTCTGACCTGCCTCCCAGAAACATGGGGGTTGAGGGACTAGCAGGACATTGGCTCGTTCACAAACACCTGAACTAGCAGATTGGGTGCCAAGCATAGTGGGCACCGCAGTGCCTGGGTGAGATGGCAAATAATGAAGGGGCCAGATTGCTCCTCTTTTATGCTGATACAGTGGTGGCAGTAACCTTTTGCCTGGCATATTTTCGCTATGCCCCGGCTATATCACATACATACCAGGATATATACACAAAGCATCTATCCCTGTACAAGACTAGCAGGTAGTTTAAATTGGGTCTCTGCCAAGGACAGATACATGCCTTTATAACATGTGTGGATACTGCCACAGGACCATTGTAAGTCTTTCCTTGCAAAAGAACAAACTGAACAGCCACATAAGGGGTTAGAACAAGTTTGTGTTGTTTATGGTTACCTTCAGTGCATTGACAGTGATTGAGGTACAAATTTCATTGGAAATGACATCCAAGATTGGGCCCATGAGAGGGACATAAAATGGAGAATTCATTGACCCTATAACTCACAGGGTGATTGGAAGAAAAATGGTATTTTAAAGGCACAACTGTTTGCCCTTTTTAAGATCCTCTACCTTTCACAGGTGAGCAAAGGTGATCACTGAGGCAGTTAGAAAAACATCTTCAGCCAGCATCAGCATGGGGTCGGCTCCCTATTGATACCGAGGAACTGTTACAAAGAAAGTCCTGCTGACCATGTCTGCTAAAAAGCTATGGCCTAATACTCTGGTGCCAGAGCTGATAAGGGGTCATTGTCAGCTGCTGTTCAGAGTTCCTTCAGATGTCAACTGGGGAGGGGACACTTGAACAGGGGTTGGATTAGCAACTGCCCCCCAAGTTGAATAGGGTATTTACGGCCAGAGAGTGAGGAGTGTCCTGGGCAGCTAAAGTGGTGCCTGTCAATCTTTCTGGAATCTGAGCCTGAACACTCTGTATACCAGTACAATGGACAGAAACCAATACCAAAGGGCACTAGATAAGTCATTTAGCATGGCCTTTTGCAAACCTATGCTCACATTACAAATAATCCCAGCTCCCTTGCCCCTCGGGCAACATGCCTGGTATGCACCACCTGCCCCAAATCCACAAGCTGTATATACAATATTCTAACTAACAAGGATAAATGACTGCTGATGTCATGACTGCAGAGGAGGACCTCCCTCTCCATGTACCTACTAAACATCTGTATTTTCGCCCATAGCTGCTTCTTCCTGATGCTGTTCCTGCCTGTAGAGAAGTGAATTTTTTTTTTTTATCTTGGGCTCAAAGTTATGCCAACAGTTTCCAAAAAGATGTATGAAGGATTTGTGTGTCACCATTCTCCAGCACATCTATTTGTCATGGTGGTATCACCCATTCAACCAGATTGGTTGGAATTACAAGTATTTATAAAGGCTCTTCAAAGCCAAAGCACCACATTTAACACTGGGTTTACTGAAGATGATGCGTTCAGTGGCCTATAAATACCTCTTTTAACAACACAGGACGTGGCAAACCTTTCTCTGTCAGTGCCACACAGAAACAGGTGATTGTCTTAGCAACCCCTCTGTTAAAAAAACAGAAGTCAAGCTTCCACCATCAAATCTCAGAACTACTGCTACAAAAAAGTGTTTTTTGTTTGTTTTGCAAACCTGATACAGTTTCATCTGGCTCCACCCACAGCAGAGCACCTTAGCCCAGTTGCCCCATTATTCTAGGAGCAAGCCAACCACACACAAGATCTGTGGGCTACTAGTACCAGAGAAATGGGCTGACTTCCTCTGAAAATATCATTACACTCCAAACCAGGGATTGGTTTGTTACTGACTGGTCTCAGCATTCTGGCATTGCCTGGCTGGCACTGAATAAGACAGAATGACCAGGTAGCTCCAAATCTGTGGCCACGGCTGCCCCCTTGGACTGGCTTAGGGTGATGCACCCTAAGTTTGCCCTGGGTACAGAGATGGTGGACTAAAACAATTACTAAACTTGTAAATGACACCCATTTGGCTAGTAGGTGGACAAGGAATGTTTCTCACTGGCATGACCACCACACGGCTGTCTATGCCATCCTTAGCTGTGGAAGATACCGTTTGGCGTGCAGAAGCTTTAACTAATTACCTGCAATGTGCTGGCACGACAGCTTCCAGAGCATCTCCACACTTTGGCTTTTTAAACCTGGACAATTACTAACAAGTAACCCTAGGGTTCCTTGTTTTTACCTCTACTTCCTGGGCCATGACTACTTAAGGGTCTTGATAGAAGGCAGGCTTTGTAGGAATTATTTTTCAAATCATAAATGCAACAGAAAGCAATCCACTTTTCCATTTGACTCAAATTGTAATTATCAAATAAAATATATTGAAAAGTACAGTATAAAGAGACAAATAATCAAAACCAACTTTATCTAGAATAGCATTTTTCAACCTTTTGTTGTTATTGGTCTCCTAAGGAACCTTTTCAAATGCATTTTCCAAATTACCCTTCTCCTCATAAAATTTTAATATCATAGCTATACTGTTTATCTGTTTATAGACTGTGGCCTTTTGCAGGGCCACAAGCTACTGTAATGTCTCAGATTTTGCCACTTGCCTTTGAGGATACATATTCTAGAATAATTGACTAAGAAATTAAGAAGCTAAGAAAAATATTATTCAATATGACATCATCATTCTAAATCCATAGTCCTTATTACTTTTGCTGGCCACAGGAATGCAGTGATATTGTGGTTCCCTACCAGGGCCAAAGCCTCCATTGCACTTACCCTTTTGGGGTGATTGGCTAGAGACTGCTGTGGGCTCAAGCATCTTTGTATAGTATGGGCCAGGGCTACTATCAGGGCACAAATAACAGCTTCTTCTTCTCAGGTCTATGTTCACTTAGCTCTACCTTGAGATCCTGCCAGCCATTTTTTTTTTCTAAATTTTTTTTATCTATCAATTTTAGTGAGAGAGAAAGGGACAGAGAGAGTGAGAGAGGAACATAGATCTGTTTCGGTATGTGCCCTGACCAGGGATTGAATCAGCAACCTCTGTGCTTCAGGATGATGCTCTAACCAATTGAGCTATCCAGCCAGGGCTTTTTTTTTTTTTTTTTTTTTTTTTTTTAGAGAGAGAGAGTAAGGGGGAGAGGGAAAGAGAGAAATACTGATTTGTTGTTCCATCCATTTATGCATTTATTAGTTAATTCTTTTATGTGCCCTAACCAAGGATCAAACCCGCAACCTTGGTGTATAGAAATGATGCTCTAACTAACTGAGCTAAAGGGTCAGGGCCCTGCCAGCCATCTTTGCCAGATCTACCTGACTCACTACCAGTTAAAAATGTCGAGGGTTGGTTGGGAGTTGGGGTTAAATACAATGTGATTGAGAATGTTTCCTGTATGAATTGAGGCTATGAAGTCTCTTAAGGAAAGAAATCTGAGCCAGCACACACCCCAAGGCAGTTTCCTTTAGGGCAGCTCTCAACCAATCTAACCTCCTAACATTGAAACATTTTGATAAATTTATATTTAGCCCCAGAGTTGAAAATTTAATTTAGTGGCCCTGGCCTGTTGGCTCAGTGGTAGAGCGTCGGCCTGGCGTGCAGAAGTCCCGGGTTTGATTCCCGGCAGGGGCACACAGGAGAAGCGCCCATCTGCTTCTCCACCCCGCCCCCTCTCCTTCCTCTCTGTCTCTCTCTTCCCCTCCCGCAGCCGAGGCTCCACTGGAGCAAAGATGGCCCGGGCACTGGGGATGGCTCCTTGGCCTCTGCCCCAGGCGCTACAGTGGCTCTGGTCGAAACAGAGCGACGCCCCAGAGGGGCAGAGCATCGCCCCCTGGTGGGCGTGCCGGGTGGATTCTGGTCAGGCGCATGCGGGAGTCTGTCTGACTGTCTCTCCCCGTTTCCGGCTTCAGAAAAATACAGAAAAAAGAAAAAGAAAATTTAATTTAGTGATGGTTACCTAGAAAACTAAACAAATAAAACCAAAGTAATTATTAACTTGACAGAAAATAAAAAGTTGTATAATAAAGTTAATCATAACACACCTCATGGTTTAGCTTGGAAGAATGTATTTCTAATAATATCAATTATTGATGTTAGGCTGGGGTTTATTTTTATCTCCAGTACTTCTAGCTCCTGATCTCTTCCTCCAAGGATACTTGATACCATTTACCACTTGCTGATGTTTCTCATATAGAAATTATGTAGACAGGCCGTTTATTCCTACCACCATCCTGAGTCACCATGATCTTTTAACTAATAATGCCATTATTGGTGAGGGAAAAGCCATTATCAGGGGCTTTCTTTCCAAAAGGATACTCTTTTTTATGTCAAAAATACATTCAGTCTAGAATTGGGTATCAGCCCATGAAGAGGGATAGCTATGCCCAGCACTGAGACACCCTATGGTATTCCTGATAGTAACCAAAGTCTGGATGTGAACAGCCCTGAAACTTCCAGATTTGAAAGTAGAATCTCCTGCCGTGGAATAGTGTCATTGGACAAAGGTGGGTGGGGGAGCTTGTTGTCTCATCAGGATTATATTAAACTGGAACTTTACAAACCAGAAAGGACCACTTCAATATTTTCCTTCCAATGTTGTTGCTGCACTATTTACTAAAAACTTAGTGGCTTAAAATGTTATAAAGTACTGCACCCCAGATTCTGAAAGGCAATGTACCTCATTTCATCGAGTTCATGTAGAGACACCCAGTCCAGATGAATTCTGAAGAGTTTTTTTAGAGGAGGAGATTTGTTAGATATGCCGCATATGGCTGACATGGGGCATCTGCAAGCCCAAATCGTGCAGTCCCAAAAATAATTCAGTGGCTGCTTATATACCCTTGATCACACACAGGCGGGGGGGGGGAGAACATTATACAGGGGTCTTCAAACTTTTTATAAAAATCGCCCACTTTTGCAGTGCTGGTCAACCTGGTCCCTACCGTGCAACCAAACAGCACCGCGATTGGCCCATCATGAAAGCTGGAACGCCCACTAGTGGGCGGTAGGGACCAGGTCTACCAGCACTGCAAAAGTGGGCGGTTTTTATAAAAAGTTTGACGACCCCTGGAAGACTTTCAAGGTAACACAATCAAAGATGTTTTCAAATCTTTCAGGGTTCCTCTTCCCTCACTAGCCTAGAGGTATTTTACGCTCAAGATTCCAGGAAGGGGGAGAAACTACAATTAATGCAAGGTTGTATGTAAATTCTGCCTCCTATTGAAAGAGAAGAAGTTTCTAGGTTAACCTTTATTTTAGATTTAAAACTGAATGACCCATTGTTCTTGCAAGCCAGAAACTTCTACATTCTTCTCCCTCCCCTCTCCAAAGGAGGGACGGGACAGGAAAGCCTGACCTTTCCTCCCAGAACATCAACATCAATTTTCAGCTTCTTGGTACCTTACAACATTCTCCACTGGTTCTATTTCCTAAGTCAAATCCTTGACTTAATTTACTGAGGAGTATGAGGCTGTTGTCTAGGGTTATTAACTTATAACATGTAACAGATATTTAACAGACGTAATTAATAGCATTACAGTTCACTAAAGAAATAAATATTACTAATTAATTTCCTATAGACTGTACAGTTTCCTTTCTGGTCAGAATTCTTGATTTTAAAAATCTTAACCTTTAGTGACAATTAAGTTGGCTCTCATTTTACCCTAGTTTCTCTTTTCCCAAAGTCTGATAAAAAGAAGTCCTTAGTGAGTTTTTCATACATTTGCCATATGTAGACCAACCAGCTTCCAGTTTGTGGTTGAAGGTAGGGCTCACCATTTTTCTACCTTAGCAGCAGTGGGAGTTGTCAGGATTATGATGTGTGGACCTGTCCACGTGAAAGTCAGTCCTTGAGTGATGTACTTGATCTTCTGGTACTGCTGAAAGCACCTCTTGGACAGTCTTTGAACAGTTTGCTGAGTAACCTGTAAATCCTGCAAGTACTTAGGGAAAGGGTGGTTACATTTCTTTTACTATTTGATTCATGCATTTTACTTGCCTAGATATTTTGGTACCTGTGGGCACAATGTAACTTCAAATTAGTTTCTAATTATTATTGGGTTCCTTTCTTACTGGCTTTGAGACTGTGGACATAAATGCAGGTATATTACTAGAATGGGCAAGCTAAACCTGGAAAGAACCATATATAGTGATTTCCTAACGATTGTCAATTATTTTATTAAAGTTTAATTTAAATGTTTACTTGGGAAAATTTTCTTTTTCCCTGTTTTTTCTATAATTTCCTTATTTTGCTAAGTATTTACTTGGGCATAAACTAAACATTCAGATATTATGCCTTCTGTAATAGATTCCAAGTTTGGCTTTTCTAATTATCCCTTTCCTGTTGGCCAAATCTTTTTCTAGTTGTTTTGAATATACCTTTGGCAATAAGAATCCCAAGACCCCACTGGTTCTGGGTGGCATCTATTCATTTGAATTACTATGTTCTGGATGTGAGGGCGATCTGGCTGTGACATCTGTCACCCCATTGATCGCCAGGGTTGAATTACTATGTTCTGATTTTGAGGCAGACTAGAAAAATTTACAATTAACAATAAAATTCAATAGCTAATGTTAACAAATACTATAACAAGTATCTTAATACAATAAAATGACTAAAGCCTACTAGATTATTAAACAAAAATAAAATTCTAACTAATATAACAGGATTGAAAATAAAATTCTTACAGTCACAAATGTTCTTAACATGTTAATGTAACTTCACTAAGTCGGAGTAATGCCCTAAAGAACAGGAGTTACACATATTCAGGAAAAGTCCACAAGGCATTGGAGTTGTGGTCACATTCTACACTTTACAGCTAGAGTTTAAGTCCTAATGATCACTGCTTCTAGTTGGAATTAAGAGCAGATCCCAGCCTACAATAGGCATGGGGCATTGAAATAAGAGGAATAAAGGAGACACTATACATTAAATAAAGAAATAAAATCAGACTGTCAATACCCACAGTAGAGATCTTTGGGGGATAATAAAACTCAAATATTCAGGCAAGGCATAGTAAATGGCCCCCGTATTTTCAAGAAATGAGATCAGTTTGCCTGACCAGGCAGTGGTGTAGTGGATAGAGCGTCAGACTGGGATGCAGAGGATCCAGGTTCAAGACCCCGAGGTCGCCAGCTTGAGCACAGATTCATCTGGTTTGGGCAAAGCTCACCAGCTTGGCCCCAGGGTCACTGGCTCGAGCAAGGGGTTACTCAGTATGCTGATGGCCCACGGTCAAGGCACATATGAGAAAGCAATCAATGAACAACTAAGGTGTCACAATGAAAAACTGATGATTGATGGTTCTCATCTCTCTCCATTCCTGTCTGTCCCTATCTATCCCTCTCTCTGACTCTCTAAAAAAAAAAAAAAAAAGAGAGAGAGAGAAATGAGATCAGTTTACTTGCTACTTGGAAGAAATACCTTAGGCTCATGGACGATGTTGTGAGATGGGGCCAATGGCCGGCCTTGGTCACCTTTTAGCCTTCAGTAGCAAATCCCAACATGCTGCTGGGCAAGGTCAGGTCACAGATAGCTGGAGCAGGGTTAGAAGAGGCTGAACCCTCCCTCCATGGAGCAAGCAGGCAGCCTACCTTCTTGTGTACCTCTTTCCACAGCAAAGACATGTCCTCTGGTGGGGCCAAGAAGCCTGGCAGGCTTCAGTTCAATGAACTTTCTTTCCACTGTTGAAGCAGGGCCCTGATGGAATCCTATAAAACCTCTTTGGGGTGCTGGAGCCTTTAAGAGCATATGCCAAAAGCTGGTATTTCCTGACCTCTTTTGAGCCTATTTGCCTTTTCTGTTACTACCTTGGTCATTATAGACCTTAAAAGCCATGCTCAGAAGATCTCACTGAGGAGCTTGAGAGCCCTTTTTTTTATCTATATAAACTTATGGAAAAAAGGCAAAAGCAACGTGATTAGTGGGATCGATTCAAGAAAAATAGGTTTGGATGTCTCCTTTAGAATTCCAGAGTCTCTTCACTGCTAAATGACTCAGTACATTAGCATTCAAAAGAAATTTTAACAATACTGTTTTAAAATGATAATAAACTAAACATGACATAAAAAGACATTATTAACAATTCCTAATATTAAACTAAGATTTCAATATCACAAGGCTATAAAACAGCAAATAAAAGAATTAACAAAAGGCCTTTTAAACAACACATACATTTTACCATGGAAAATACTTTTATACAATAACAGATTCTTGGTATAAACTACCCAGCTGGCAAAGAGATATTAACTTTCTTTTGACTTACAGTAAGTTTAATCATGAGGGGCGGGGTGGATGCCTGAAGGAGAAGCAGACTCCAAGAAATAAGAGCTTGCCGCTTTTACCTTTTTTTTTCTGCAGTTTGCCTTGTATCTAAGCCTCTTAGCAAGACAATGGGACTTCTCCCAAGCAGGACTTGAACCAATTTGCCACCTGTAAACTAACTGCCTTGCTTTGAGCAGCTAAATACAATTTTCACAAAATTACTTTCCCAATAGTGAGTTCCTTTAGCCTATATGAGGTTTCCATTTTCCCCACAATTCCCTGAAAATTCTTTTCACAGTTTTTACCATTATGCTGTGGGTCTTCCTTATGAACTGTATGTCTTCTACGACTGAAAGACTTGGAGATACTCCAACACCCTCTTCATCCACAAGAGAGTATTGGAACTTTTTCTTATTTTTATACCAGTGGAGGGCAGCAAGCCATTACAACTAGTGCTTGACTTACGACCACGATTAGTTCTGACAGACCAGTCATAACACAATTTGGTCGTAAATTGAGTAGGCTATATGTACAGTACTGTGAAATGATGTTATAAAAATCTTTAAGTCATATTTTATCATAATTTTCTTTCATTATTGTTATATATCATAATTTTCTTTGTTCATTTTATGCCATTTGTATCATCTCTACACCACTTTTTTCTTATTTTTACATTCATCAGGTTTAAGTAAAACACTACATTACCAGTACAACTGGTTTAATATTTGCAAAGACAATTTCCTCTTGGTAGACATCTTGGGAGGGGTTTGATGAAAAATATCCAAGACACAAAACACAAATTGCTGTACCGAGTCTGGGATGACAGTTGAAATGGTGCACGCGGAGATGGTAGTGCTGCTGGAAGCTGGTTCGCACTGTCCTACGCCCAGCTGGGCAACACTTGCACTGCCAGACGCGGAGCAGTCATGGCTACGATTGTGCTTGTAAAGTTGAATGGTCGTAAATTGCATAGGTCATAAGTTGATCAATATTTGTATTCCCAACTCACGGAGTGCTTATTTTTAATTCTATTCCCTATAATCCTATTACTTATTATTCTATCCCTCCTTCTGGAGTTGCAATTTAATTTAAGAAACTGCCAATTAACTAACATGGTCCACACCTACGGTTTGTTAATTTTCGCCGCACACAGCAAGCTGAATCCTAACCTAACCGTGCACCTGGAGGCGGCGGGCTGTTTACTGTTTGCCTTCCACTCTGGTGCAGCGCCAGCGGAGACTGGAGAACAACGGAGAGGGGAGGGGGCATGTGTACGTTTACCTCTCCTCAGCCATGGCCCCACCCTATCCATCCACACCCCGCGCGTCCCCGCTTGGCTTTTCTCTCACTCAAACTGCTTACTTACTAATTCTTTTGCTCCAGAGTTTGGAGAAACCCTATCAATTTGTGGGCTCTGCTTTTCTTTCATTTAAATCGCTTGCTTGCCAGCCCTTTCTATATTGAGCAAGCTTTTAAGCCACTGTGGTAGATTCATTATTAAATTTAGCCACCGATCAATGTATGGAAACGGATCGGGACAACCTGGGTTCCCAATTACTATATTCCAGACTGTCCTTATTATCCAGGGATTAGAATTCCTGGTTGCTATTGCTTATTACAAAACTGAAATTTGTTTCAGGAGAATCTAAGAATTAGTGCACTATCAAGAAAGATAAGATAGTCCCGGGTTCGATTCCCGGCCAGGGCACACAGGAGAAGCGCCCATTTGCTTCTCCACCCCTCCGCCGCGCTTTCCTCTCTGTCTCTCTCGTCCCCTCCCGCAGCCAAGGCTCCATTGGAGCAAAAGATGCCCGGGCGCTGGGCATGGCTCTGTGGCCTCTGCCTCAGGCGCTACAGTGGCTCTGGTCGCAACATGGCCACGCCCAGGATGGGCAGAGCATCGCCCCCCTGGTGGGCAGAGTGTCGCCCCTGGTGGGCATGCCGGGTGGATCCCGGTCGGGCGCATGCGGGAGTCTGTCTGACTGTCTCTCCCCGTTTCCAGCTTCAGAAAAAAAAAAAAAAAAGAAAAAAAAAAAAGAAAGATAAGATAGATCAGTGGTAGTCAACCTGGTCCCTACTGCCCACTAGTGGGCATTCCAGCTTTCATAGTGGGCAGTAGCAGAGCAACCAAAGTATAAATAAAAAGATAGATTTAAGTCTAGTAAGTTGTTTTATAGAGATTTATTCTGCCAAACTTAGAGAAAATCCAACATAAAGTACTTGGTAAGTAATTATTATTATATGCTTTAACTTGCTATAACTCTGCTTTATAAATTTTATAAAGTAAAGTTACGTCCCTATTTTATAAATCACCATTACTGTGGAACTGGTGGGCGGTTAGAAAATTTTACTACTAACAGAGATACAAAAGTGGGCGGTAGGTATAAAAAGGTTGACTACCCTTGAGATAGATAATTAACTAGCACCCAGAATAAAGGGGTGTTTGACTATAGAGATATTAATTATTACACAAGACAAGGGGAAGAAGCCAACCGAAGAGAACTTTTTTTCCTCAGAGAAGAAACAACCCTACAGGGCGCCCGAAGCTAATTTGAGAACAAAGAGAATAATATTATAGTTTACTACTTAAGATTGCCTTTTAGTCAGAAGCTTTCAATTTTGACACAAAAGACTCAAACAGACACATTTAAACATTGAACAAAGGACTTATACACAAGCAATGTGCGCCTATTTCAATTAAATAATACTGGATAACTTGATGAACAAAGACAAAGCCTCACAGACGAGGGAAGGCTCCCCCCATGGTCTCTCAGGTGCACGCAGGTCTCGCCCCTGCAAGGACTTTAGACTTCAAACCTAGGTATTTTAGACAATAGGAAGGAGAACAAAGAAGGACAAGATCTCGATAAATACAAAGGTGTCTCGACTCAGGTTTTTCTTTGAGAGCATAACACAACTAGCTGCCTCTGGAAGTTCAGGGTCTCTACTCAGTCCCCTTTAATTATCTTTCCATAGTACAATTAAATGCATCCCAGAGAATCCTAATTAAGATCAACGGGATCTCCTATCGACGTCTCGGTTTTTGGAGAGTCCACAACGGGATTAGATTCAACTTGGTAATGACGGAAAGCTGGCTTTACTTACATACTTCTAAAGTTACAACTAAGCGACACAGACAATCTGTTCTACCTATATACCTCTGGAATTACAACTCAGTAAAAGCAACAGCTTTGCTTCTACCTACAAAATTCCAGAGCTACAACTCAGCAAAACAAAAGATCTACCTCACCTACAATTTTTCAGAGTTTCAGCTCAGCAAAGCAGCTTTGAGGCCCTACTTAAATCACCGGAGTCACAACTCAGTGAAGCCCCCAAATTACCTAGATTCTAGTCCCAAACCAATTTGACCAGTACCAGTCTCAGACAGAAAAAGTGAAAGCAAGTATTCAGTGGAAAACCAGAAAGTTCAGTAAAGCAGAAAAGGTTGCCCTACCTACCTCCTCAATTTTCTCTGCCGAATTATCCAAATTGTTGAATTTGGGAACTGGGAGGTGTCTACTGTAGAACTGTCTGGACCCCATAGGAAGACCAAGAGCCCTGAAAAGTCTCAGGTGGTATGCCTCCCCACGAGATTCAAGTGAGGCTGGGCAGCTCCCCAGAGAGACCAGCCGATTTGGGCTGTCTCTCCAGTGACGTGAAACACCGGATCCCAGACAAGCCCCCATATGTTATAAAGTACCACACCCCAGATTCTGAAAGGCACTGTACCTCATTTCATTAAGTTCATGTAGAGACATCCAGTCCAGATGAATTTTGAAGAGTTTTATTAGAGGAGGAGATTTATTAAATATGCCAGTCGCATATGGCTGACATGGGGCATCTGCAAGCCCAAATTGTGCAGTCCCAAAAGTAGTTCAGGGGCTGCTTATATACCCTTGAATACACATGGGCCAGGGAGAGCATGACATCATGGTATAGGCTGGCAACATTTGTTTAGGGAATACACAGAAACATTAAGACTTTCAAGGTAACACAATCAAAGATGTTTACAAATCTTTCAGGGTTCCTCTTCCCTCATTAGCCTAGAGGTATTTTACCCTCAAGATTTCAGGAAGGGCCTGACCAGGTGGTGGTGCAGTGGATATAGCATTGGACTGGGATGCGGAGGACCCAGGTTTGGGACCCCGAGGTCGCCAGCTTGAGCATGGGCTCATCTGGTTTGAACAAAGCTCACCAGCTTGGACCCAAGGTTGCTGGGTTGAGCAAGTGGTTACGCAGTCTGCTGTAGCCCCATGGTCAAGGCACATATGAAAAAGCAACCGATGAACAACTAAGGTGTCGCAACAAAAAACTAATGATTGATGCTTCTCATCTCTCTCTGTTCCTGTCTGTCTGTCCCTATCTATCCCTCTCTCTGACTCTCTCTCTGTCTCTGTAAAAAAACAATTAAAAAGAAAAGATTCCAGGAAGGGGAGAAACTACAATCAATGCGAGGTGATAAATAAATTGTGCCTTCTATTGAAAGAGAAGAAGTTTCTAGGGTAACCTTTATTTTAGATTTAAAACTAAATGACCCATTGTTCTTGCAAACCAGAAACTTCTACATTCTTCTCCCTCCCCTCCCTAAAGGAGGGATGGGACAGGAAAGCCTGATAGGAAAGCTTGACCTTTCCTCCCAGAACATCAACATCAATTTTCAGTTTCTTGGTACCTTACAACAAAAACAATACAAATCCATTATCCTATAGTTTTTGAAGCCAAAAGTCTGAAATCACTTTCCATGGGCTAATGTCAAGTACTGTCAGGGCTGCATTCTTTCTGGAGATTGTAGGGGAGAATCTTGGCCTTTCCAGCTTCCAGAGGCCACCCACGTTTCTTGGCTTGTGGGCCCCTTTCATCTTTAAAGCCAGCAATTGTATCATCTGACCTCTGATTCTGTCATCTGATCTCCTTCTCTGACTTTGATACTTTTACTGCCTTCCTATAAGGACCCATGTTACAACACTGGGCCCACCTGCCTGAATAATCCAGGATCATCTCCCCAAATCAAGATCCTTAATTTAATCACATCAGCAAAGTCCCTCTTGCCATATAAGGAAGCAGTCTCAGGTCCTGTGAGTTAAGATCTGAAAATCTTGGAGGGGCCATTATTCTTTCTATTACACTAAGGGCTCCAGGGAGTGAGTCTCATGGTGGGGGTCTCCTGATGCTAGGAGAGTGGTAATAATTGAAGGGGCAGCCTTTTGGTCTCATCCTTTTGGTCTAGGAAAAATACTCAGGCAAACCTTGGCCAAGGTTTTTCTTTACAGCCTGACTTTCCAAAGAGCTGTAATTCAGGTGTTTGAATGCCATTTATATAGTGATGGGATTCAAATAATTTAACAACTAGTACTCTGCCCTAATGACTGTTTTAAGTATAAAGAAAACGATATACCAGAAGGTAGTTTATTATTTCATGCATTTAATACTTAAATAAGAATTATAAAAAAGGTACACAAAAATAAATTATGTTATAAGAGTTTTAAAGTATTAATGAAAAATATTAAATTATACCTGACAAAAATAATAAAACTGTTATTTAAGATATTTCCATATTGCTTCTTGATTGGCTCCCTCACTTGCAATTTTCTTCGCTTTTATCCAAGCATCATCAGCTGTGTAATTTATCTTTAACCATCCTTTTTACTGTAGGAGTAAGATCTAAAGGTAGAGGTAGGCCAATTAGACTAATATTTCTCTTCTATTAACATATTATGTTTAACTTTGAAAATCCCCTTTCTGTTTCTGCCGAATTTAGAGCAATTGTTCTGACAATATTTTTTGCTCTTTGAATGCTTTCAGGAATTGCATAGGAATTTTAAAAAATGTTTTCCATGAAATCTCGATAATCATTAATATCAATTTGAAAATTAAAAATGTGTTTATATTATACTATTGAGGCCCTGGCCAGTTGGCTCAGTGGTAGAGCGTTGGCCTGGCGTGCAGGAGTCCCGGGTTCGATTCCCGGCCAGGGCACACAGGAGAAGTGCCCATCTGCTTCTCCACCCCTCCCCCTCTCTTTCCTCTCTGTCTCTCTCTTCCCCTCCTGCAGCCAAGGCTCCATTGGAGCAAAGTTGGCCCAGGCGCTGAGGATGGCTCCATGGCCTCTGCCTCAGGCACTTGAATGGCTCTGGTTGCAACAGAGCAATGCTCCAGATGGGCAGAGCATTGCCCCCTGGTGGGCATGCTGGGTGGATCTTGGTCAGGCGCATGCGGGAGTCTGTCTGACTGCCTCCCTGTTTCCAACTTCAGAAAATACACACACACAAAAAAAAGAGAGAGAAAAAAATGTGTTTATACTATTGATAAACATCAGTCAGAACATACATACTTTTCACTTTATTGATAATAAATGAACATTTCTAGGCTGAATTAATAACTGGCACAAGCTATGCAGATTAAATAAATCAAATAATGTACAACAATCCTGTTTGTCACGAGAAAGTTGTGAGCATTCTATGGCAGGGGTTCCCAAACTTTTTACACAGGGGGCCAGTTCACTGTCCCTCAGACTGTTGGAGGGCCAGACTATAAAAAAAACTATGAACAAATTCCTATGCACACTGCACATATCTTATTTTAAAGTAAAAAAACAAAACAGGAACAAATACAATATTTAAAATAAAGAACAAGTAAATTTAAATCAACAAACTGACCAGTATTTTAATGGGAACTATGCTCCTCTCACTGACCACCAATGAAAGAGGTGCCCCTTCCGGAAGTGCGACAGGGCCTGGATAAATGGCCTCAGGGGGCCGTAGTTTGGGGATCCCTGTTCTATGGCTTCCGAAATGGGCAATAAGATAACCCTTGAAATCTATATTTCTATTGGTTCATTGTGTCTGAGCTTCCTATTGGTTTCACCATTCAGGGAACTCCAGTGCACTCATAATATCTCAGGGGAATTTTGGGCGTAACACAAAGCTGACACAAATGACAGCTTGACACCCCCAGTTTGGTTGGCACTTTTTATGTTTGTTTACTGAAGTAACAAACATGAGAAAATTAAAATGTAGTATTTCATTAAAAGTATAATGAGTTTTATGAAATGAATAAGTATTACAAGCATAGTTCTGTCCAATTTTTTTCACATATGGACAGAATGAACATTACTATGGGCTCTTAGAATACACTCTTGCACAGATGAACATTAAAAAAGAGTAGAGAATGTAAATTTGTGATTTCCATGTTGGGCAGCTGCCCAGGTGCCCATCTTAGAGAGAACCCTGATTACAAGTGCCACTTTAACAACTGGTTTGCCGAACTCAACAAAAAAATTAGGTATCAATTCTGCTGAACCAGCACGAACCAGCTGAATCCCACCACTGCATTTATGATCTACCTGTGTCCTCAGGTAACCCAGAAAGATTTACTCACACTTGCAATTTTACCATCGCTGCAGATCTGTAGTTCTCCAGATAAACTTCTGGAGCTGGGCCCCAGTCTTTTCAGCATGCTGTAGAGAGGCCTGCAGGATGGACACTTAATTTGGCACCTATCTTGTGACACCCTTTTTAAAATCCCATTTCCCAAGCTTGCTTTCACTTGGTTTATCCACAGTTAAAAACGTCATTCTCCTACTACTGGAGTACTTGAAATCAGGGCATGCTCTGCTTTCCAATCTGGAGCCATCTCAGGCCCAGAATTGCATCAGGGTCCCCAGGGCTCCTGCCCCACCTTAGAAACGCAAAGTCACAGGGGAAGGGGGCCATGAAGCCTTCCTTGCTTACCCACCGTGAAGAGTCATGCATCCTTAGCTTGGCTTTTGTTTCTGTGTCCCCATTCTAGCAATGGGGCCATTCCTCCCAGTCATATTATCTTGTGGTAGACTAGTGTGGGGGCTCCCAGATACTAGAAATTTTCTGTATGATCTCTAAGCCACAGGGTGTAGGGAGGGCTCAAAATTCCAGCAGCTGGCACCTCTGCCTTGGGGTATATTGTAGTCTTGGGAGAGACTGACTACTAGAGAGCTCTTGGGATGGGGAAAAGACTTGCTTTTGAGTAAACTTGGAAGTGTTACATAATGTACTTGGTAGTTTTGTGTCTGAATTAGACAGTGTTCTATAGGCTTTAAGAGTGATTAAAAAAAAAACAAAAAACTCCCTGACTTTTCAAGAATATGGACAGAATTTTTCCCACTGAAGCCATTTAACAGGATTGGGGGGAGGCGGTGAAACCGTGCTCTGATTGCATGCCACAAGCCAGGCTTGTCTTGTACAGCATACCCAGCACATACCCTTCCTGCTCAATCATTTTCCTTTCGAAGACTCAGTGTAAATAAATTTCAGCTGATTAACAATAAACAGTTCACCTACCTGCAGATTTACTAAATATTCTCTAACGTATTATTTCTATTAGCACTTTTAAAAACTTCCTCGTTTATGCCAGTTGGGAAATGTACTGGAAACCAAGTTGAAGTGACCTCCCCTTCCAAATAGCAGCACCCATTCCAGGCCACTTGATCACTCTAATGGGGTGGAAAAAATATTAATAGATTTGGAAATGGAAGGATTTCCTCCCGAGGAAACAATCGGCCAGTGTGGAGCACCAACCATCTGCGTCCACTACAGAAGCAGCTTTCTTCAAGAGGAATGCTGGGCCTATAGATGCCCTGACCCTCGCTGTTCCGGTCCCTGTTAGCATCCTCTGTTCCGGCACTCTGTCACTGAACCTGCAGGTCAGCCCTGTTTTGTGGCCAATGACTGGAGCCTGGAGGCGTCTGTGACAGCTTTGTATCTTCAGACAGGGTCCCAGCCTTATTCCCCTCTACCCGCCTCAGCCTGGGTCACTGCAAAGAAGCAGGAAGATCACTGAATGTATGACAGTTTGAAGGACAGGCAGAAGGAAGCAGGACCAGTCAATCATCTGTCATTTAGTGAGCACTGCTGGGTGCTTCACATGCTCATGTACATTCACTGAATGCTCTCAACAGCCCTATGAAGTGGGTGTCACCAGTACCATTTTCTATGGACACTGAAGTTCTGTATTATCAGGGGTCCAGAAAGAAACAGGAGGCATACTCAGACTCTTTAATTGAAGAGAGTTTAACAAATGGACTATTTGTGAGGTATGAACTGAGTTAAGGGAACTAATGAGATGATGAAGCCTTGAGGGATCAGCAACAGCAGATAGCCATTATCACTCTGAGCTCTAAAGGGAAGAAGAAGGGAGAGAGTTACCCAGAAAGCTGGAGCCAGACAGGGAGAGGGTCAGAAACACTACAGTACAAAGGGCAGGGAGGTGGGGAGGGGTGAGGTGGGGGGTTGACTACCCTGCCCTGTCTTCCCCCACTGTTCCCACCACTGCTTTCTGTTGGCCAAACCCAACCGAAAGCCAGAAGGCAGGAACCCCTGGATGATGCAATCTATCAATATAAAGGTTAGCCCATGAGGGACAAATGGAGACTAGCCAGCGTGTATTCTGAGAGGTTAAGTTATTTGACCAAAAGTCTTGTGCTGAAATGTAAACCGTGGTCTTCTTGAATGCAGAGCTTCACTCACATTGTCTCCATTATCAAGAATAGCAGCTAGAAATTCGGAGGAAAGATTGACAAGGAAATTAAATTTCAGCTCATAGACCAACCATATCCGAAATATATTCCAAAGAACACTAGAATTTTATTGCCAAAAAGTTTAATAAAAACTTTATTTTATACTCCTCCCCCTGTCAGAGCTCCCAAAGTGTGTTTTAGCATATTGAAAGCTGTGAGATCATTAAACCCAACTAATTCTCACTCTTTTCTCCAATTTAATTGACCATGAAAACTTTTCTGTTTATCCAATACAATCACAGCACACAGATTTGTATTCTGAGCAGCACACCTGGCCCAGTAACTCAGTTGGTTGTAGCGTCCCTCTGATGCACCAGTGTTGCAGGTTGATCCCCTGTGAGGGCACATATAAGAATCAACCAATGAATGTGTGAATGGGTGGAGCAGCAGATTGATGTTAACCTCTCTCTCCCTTTCTCTCCCTCTCTAAGATCAATCAATCAATAAGTAAAATTTTAAATCACACCTAGGAAGGTGCTGCCGTAAGCAATGCAGGGGTCAGTGTAGATAACTGTAGCTGAAGTGTGGACTGTAGATTTAAAGATGGCAATGTGAAGGACGTATAGACCAAATAGAAGACTCCTCCAGTAATACAAGTAAGAGATGATGAGGGCTGGAACCTGGGAGGCTGCAATGGGAGGGAGGAAAAGCAGATTCTTCTTTGGTGATTGGGGTGAGTTTCAGCATATTTCACCTGGAGGAGAAATCATACAGAGACTGTGAGGTTTCAAGCCAGTTTTGGATATGTTGGGCATAAGGTGCTTTGAGATAACGAGATGTTTTTGTTGGAAACTAGGGACGCAAGATTAGGGTTTGGGAGAATGGGTACTACTCAAGGTACACATTTGAAAGCCATCAACCTATGAGTGACACCTGAAACTCACGGAATGGTGGGCATCCCCCAGGTTGGAAAATAGAGCAGAGGGTCTAACTGGGCTTCAGGATGTGAGGGAATATCTTGAAGTTACTTTTAAAAATTGCATATCCATGAATATAGGCAACCTTTTTTGTTTTTCAGGAAAGAGCATCCCATAGCTTTCAGCATATTTTCAAAGATGTCTGTGAAAAATAGTATATGAACTATTGATGTAGACTGAGGAGAGAGGAGGATTAGAGGTAGAGTCACTAAAGAAATTGTACATATTTTGGCCAGAGTGGAGGGAGCAATGTAAGATGCAGGGACTGCAGGATTCACAGTGGCAGGAAAGATCAGCAATTTCCAATGAGCCAAGAGGTCCAGGACAATTAGGTCTAGAGATAATCCTTTGGATTTGGCAATTAGGTGATTATTGGTGGTCTTACCAAGAGACGTGTCAGTAGGGTGCTGAGTGGATGGAATAGTGAGTGGCTTGGGAGGAGGTAAAGGATATGAGAAGACAGGCATCTTTCAAGATGCTTGTGTTGAAGGCAGGACTCAGATTATGTGCTTCATTAGTTTGAGATTGAGACCAACCAAAGCAGTTTTTAGGCCAGGGGTTGAGAACCTTTTTGGCTGAGCGAGCCATGAATGCCACATATTTTAAAATGTAATTTTGTGACAGCCATACAATGACCTGTGTACGTTATGCATTATGCAATAAAAATTTGTTGTTGTCCCAGAGGACAGCTGTGATTGGCTCCAGCCAACCGCAACCATGAACATGAGTGGTAGGAAATGAATGGGTTGTAATACATGAGAATGTTTTATATATATATATATATATATATATATATATATATATATATATATATATATATATATAAAAAATATATATATATATAAAAATATATATATATATTTTTTTTACAGAGACAGAGAGTCAGAGAGAGGGATAGACAGGGACGGACAGACAGACAGGAACGGAGAGATGAGAAGCATCAATCATTAGTTTTTCGTTGTGCATTGCAACACCTTAGTTGTTCATTGATTGCTTTCTCATATGTGCCTTGACTGAGGGCCTTCAGCAGACCAAGTAACCCCTTGCTCAAGCCAGTGACCTTGGGTCCAAGCTGGTGAGCTTTTGCTCTAACCAGATGAGCCTGTGCTCAAGCTGGCAACCTCAGGGTCTCGAACCTGAGTCCTCTGCATCCCAGTCTGACGCTCTATCCACTGCGCCACTGCCTGGTCAGGCAGAATGTTTTATATTTTTAACATTATTTTTTTTATTAAAGATTTGTCTGTGAGCCAGATGCAGCCATCAAAAGAGCCACATCTGGCTCGCGAGCCATAGGTTCCTGACCCCTGATTTAAGGTGTACAGCTTGATTTGATAAATGTATATAGTGTAAAGAGATTACCACAATAAGATTAGTTAACATATCCTTCACCTTACATAGTTAGCTTTTGTATGTGGTGAGAACTTTTAAGACATACTCTATTAGCAGCTTTCCAGTATATAATACAGTATTATTAACTATAGTCACCATACTGTACCTCAGATCCCCAGAACTTCATCTTATAATTGGAAACATTTACCCTTTGACCATTTTCACCCATTCCCCACACTTCCCGCACCCACTCCTGATTACCACCAATGGAAAGTAACCTTACATGATAATCTGATCATGAATTCCAAAGTAGGAATTATGGGTAGTCATGCCCCCGCTTTATAACTGCCTTAGTAGAAGTATTATCTTTGCCTTAAACAACAAGTAAAAGTCACCATAAGAACATCTAAACCTGTAGAGAATTTTTATGGAAATTTATTTGAGCCAAACAGAGGATATGCCTAGAAGCAAGATCTCAACAGACTGAGAAAAATGTTTCCTAGAATGACAGTTTGAAGCTTCTCTTACGCATTTGGAATTAGAGCGGAGACGTAAAGATTACATGTAGATGGGAGAAAGTAAAATGGGGATTGGGTTATCGGATAGTTAACAAGATTATGTGCTCTCTTTTTTTTAAGTGAGAGAAAGGGAGATAGAGAGACAGACTTCCGCATGTCCCCCCCCCCCCCCATCCATCTGGCAACCCCTGTGTAGAGCCAATGCTCTGCCCATCTGGGGCCATTATGAGCTCTCTTGAGGATGGTTTTGTATCTGAGGGGTCTGGAAAAAGGCATTTCAAAGATTTGTTAACTGATGTACATAAATAATGGACAGGGCTTGCTAAAGGCAAAGATAAGCCTTTTACTAAAAAAGATATATGCCTGGGCCGTGACTACCCACCAGGTCCTGCTCTGTTAGGAATTTATGATCAGATCACCTGTGAGGTTACTTTCTACTGAACTTCTGTTTCATCCACAGATTCATGTGGGAAGGAAAACAGCATCATGCTCTGCTCGCAGAAGACTTTAGAATCTCTTTCTTTGAACGTCTTTAAAAATAGTGTTGATCAGTATGAGAGAAAGAAGGTTCAGAGTTCTAATAAACACAAAACAATTTGGGTTTATTTTTTCTCACAGGGCTTATCATCTTATTGATTTACGAGAAGTATGAAGATATCTATTTCATACAAACTTACTTGGATGCCACTTTAACATGAAAGAAAACCTAAGAAACAGAAATTGTCCGAGGTCTTATCTTAACTGCCATAACTTCTGATGAGGGACAGGTGAAATCTCCCATATCAGTGAATCATAGAATCACAGAATGGCAGAGTTGGAAAGTCTCTGAGTCATTTAATCAAGTTTTCAAAGTCCTTAAAGATAAGGACCTAGAGCTTTTGTTTTAAAACAAACAAATGAGCAAATATGCAGACAAAACAAACAAACAACCTAGATCCATTTAGTCAAAAATTCAGTGGAGGGTTTAAAAACCTCAATATTTAGCCACTACTCCTCAGTGATTTTTTTTTTTTTTTTTTTGAGGAAGTTTTGGAAACCCTGTAATCTAACACTCTCATTTTTCAGATTTGGAGATCGAAATACATGTAGGAAAAGTAATTTGTGAAAATTATCCAGCTGGAGGAGAACAGTTAACATACTGTATAGTCACTGCCCATGAACCTATGGATAACCATAGTTTTCTTTAACATATTGGTTATGTAGTTGCCCGATGAATTCATAGACAAAGAAGATTTTGTAAATACGTAATTTTGTAACATGACTAATTCCATGTTAAGAAATTAATTTGTTATGCTTTTGTTTAACTTTTTAATAGCAGAAAGGTTTTTATCATAGCAAAACGTGTTTTCAGAACTTAGCTTTATTGGGAAATGCAAAACACTGAAATGCAAATACACCTTGCATAAAAAATCCTAGTAGTTGGAAGGGCTTGTTTAAAGAAAAACCTAACATTTAAAATTGAAAGCACACAACAAAAATTATTTCCCTTATCTTGAACAGTGGCTAGAGTTTATTCACCTGTATATATGATACTCATTGCATTTAGATTAGTGTGTCATGAAAACATTGTTCTGAAGATAATAATAGATGTGCTGCCAACAAATATTTTTCCTGATCAAAGTTTGGGAAACGTTGCATTAAGCTTTCCTTTCTTGGAAATACAAAAAGCATGTTAGCCTACTGCTGTTGGGCCCAATGGCAGAGTAAGAAATAAATTACATAAACTATGGCATAGGAAGGAATCCCTCCTCTGGGAGGAAGCTGATTTTTGAATGCTGTTGGCCCCTCCCAGTTCTAGAGACTGGAAGGGCAGCAAGCCAACAGCTCTGGTTTCTTGGCCAGCTTCTCATACCCTGTTCTGACTCCCAAACTTTAGGCATGCCCTGTGAACAACAGGGGTACATCAAGGAGCTCTGTTTTCTCACTCTTTTGGACAAAGGAAGGGTTCTATAGAAAGTAACCCCACAGTGTGATCTGATTATGTATTTCTAACTGGGCAGGTTATGATGGAGAGCCATGCCCCAGGCATATAACTTTTTTCATAAAAGGTTTATCTTTGCTTTACACTAGCCCTGTTCATTGTTTCTGTGTGCCTAGATCAGTGGTTCTCAAACTTCTTGGAGTTGGGGCACATTTTAAATCTTACAAATAATTGTAGGTGCACTATATACAAATTTCTGAGACATGTTATAATAATTAAGTCAAATATTAAAGAAAAAAAATAAAGTCCAAGTGTGCTTTTATGGTAATTAAACGAAATAAATAAGGCAAAATTAAATTTATTCTGACATTAAAAAACATTTTTATGTTACATTTTTTTGTTATGCTCTTTAGTATTCATAAAAAAGAGGGGTTAAAAAAACAAAAAAACAATAAAAAAGTTATCTTTTTATATATATATTTATACATAACATTCTTAGTAAGATTTAGTAAATTTGGCAGGTCCCCACGCAAATGTGTTAAGTATTTTCATTCTTGTGTTTATGAGAAACATGAGCCTGATGTGTCCTAGTGATTTCTTCGATGTTTGGGCATATATTTGAAAGGCAAACTCTCATTTCCTCATCAATACATTGAATAATTCCTCTCTTTTTACTCTTAATTGTGTTGAGGGTAGAAAATCCTAATTCACATAAATAGGATGTTGAAAATTGTAGTAAAATGTTCAAAGCTTTTTTAGATATTGCCACACATTCTTCTTTTATAGAAATACAAAAAGCTTCAAGAGTCAATTCCTTATGTTTAATCATCAATCCAAAACCCCCACCATACACATCATCTTAACTTTACAACAAACAAAGGATAGAAGAAACTTGCCTCCAGTCTTTCCGGGGAACATGGGGGGTAGTGTAAACAATCCAGCACCACAGCTTAACAGCCTTTTGCAACCTAATCAGGCAAGTGAGGTGGGGGGTTGGGCAGACTGTCAGCTTACAGCCTGACAGTGTTCCCCACACCTCTGTTTCCCCAAAATCTAAACTCCAAAAACCCTGTTGGTTGTTTGGTCCCCAACAGGCACATATTTCTCTGGAATACCATAGGGTGCACCTGGAAATCTTCTAGGGCACACCAGTGTGCCCTGGTGCACAATTTGAGAACCACTGGCCTAGTTGAATGTACCCTAGAAATAAACTTAACTACGCCCAAGAGAGCACAAAATCTTAATATTTTCTAATCTAATCCCTGCCTTGCTTTCTCCCACCTTCATGTAATCTTCCTTACATCCCCTCCTTAATGTCAAGAGCATAAAAGAAACTGCAGAACTGTCATCCTATGGAGCATTTGAAATCTTGCTTCTGGACAACTGTCTTCAGTTTTTGGGGTTTTTTGGTATTTTTCTGAAGCTAGAAACGGGGAGAGACAGTCAGACAGACTCCCGCATGTGCCCGACCGGGATCCACTGGGTACGCCCACCAGGGGGCGATGCTCTGCCCACCAGGGGGCGATGCTCTGCCCCTCCGGGGCGTCGCTCTGTTGCGACCAGAGCCACTCTAGCGCCTGGGGCAGAGGCCAAGGAGCCATCCCCAGCGCCCGGGCCATCTTTGCTCCACTGGAGCCTCGGCTGCGAGAGGGGAAGAGAGAGACAGAGAGGAAGGAGAGGGCGAGGGGTGGAGAAGCAGATGGGCACTTCTCCTGTGTGCCCTGGCCGGAAATCGAACCCGGGACTTCTGCACGCCAGGCCAACGCTCTACCATTGAGCCAACCGGCCAGGGCCCTGTCTTCAGTTTTGGTTCAAATAAATTCTTACAAAATTTCTTTACAGGTTTAGGTGTTTCTTACATTGACACTTATAATCTTATTTTTTATTCACTACTTTTTTGTTGGTTGGGTCAAGATGTTCTGACACTAAAATCTAGTACTTCTTTGTTTTTTTCCAATTTTCAGAAAAATACATTAAGTCAATGGATAGAATTTTAAATTTTTTATGCTCTGGCCAGGTGGCTTGGTTGGTTCAAGTGTCATCCTGGTACACCAAAGTTGCAGGTTCCATTTTGGATCAGGGAACATACAAGAATCAATCAACAAATGCATAAATAAGTGGAACAACAAATCAATTTCTCTCTCAAAATCAATTAAAGAATTTTAAATAATAAAACCAGTGGTTCCCAACCCCTGGGCCACGGACCAGTACTGGTCCGTGGGCCATTTGGTACCGGTCCACAGAGAAAGAATAAATAACTTACATTATTTCTTTCTGTTTTATTTATAGTTAAGTCTGAACGATATTTTATTTTAAAAAAATGACCAGATTCCCTCTGTTACATCCGTCTAAGCCTCACTCTTGATGCTTGTCTCGGTCATGTGATACATTTATCCGTCCCACCCTAAAGGCCGGTCCATGAAAATATTTTCTGACATTAAACCAGTCCTTGGCCCAGAAAAGGTTGGGAACCACCTTTTAAAATTTTTTCCATAATTTCTTTTTAAATTTTGGACCTCCTACTCCTAGTGCATATTTGAATATAATGTAAAGTGATGTATAATTTTACATGCAATGAATGTTGTTACTGGTTATTCTCAGTTGAATAGATTATAGTAGTTTATGGTCATGCAATGAGCCCTTGTTATGCTTACCCTCGTCAGTACCCATGGATTAAACATTCTTTTATTTGCCTTTAATGGGGGTCAACACCAAAAGTGGTCACTGAGATTGTGGTCATGTAGCTCCTGTACCAGCTGTCACAAAGACATTGTTCATCAGGTCATCCCATATATGTTCTTTGAGAAAACACACTGCAAACTTGGTGAGGGTTTGATGTCAGGAACAAGTGTGTCTTTTGAAGGACTAAAAAGTATCTGGAAATTTTAAATATTTACTATATTTTATTGATGAATAAATATGAAAGAGTGTGCCAAGTTCAGGGTGAAGGAAGGAAAAACATAGCTTGATTTTTAAAATGAGATATCATATGACGCATTTTCCATTTTGCCTTGGTAGCTGGAAAGCTTAGATATAAATGAAGCTTGAAATGATTTTATCCCAGACTCCAGTTTCAATTATTGGCTTTCTTCCTGGAGGCTTTATTATTTTAAGCCTTTTAAAACATGTTTTTTGATAGCTCAGACTATCTTAAGAGGTAGAATAAAGTGATGTAAGAGTTCTGAAGTTGGACACACTTCAGAGTGGTAGAGCTCAAATTGGCGGATTCTTGAGCAAGTCACTTATCTGTTCTGTGTATTAGTTTCCTCATCTGTTATGGGGAATGTTAAGAGGATTTGAGACAATGCTTAGAAAGATCTTAGCAGAGTGTTTGGGACATAGTAAGCATCTGGTAAGTGTTAACTGTATAAAATAATCATACATAACAATAAAACTCAGGTAGTACAATGCAAATGCCCATTTTGATAAAACCATTTATCATTTTAGAATTACTCCTAATAAAAAAGTGAATATTTAAATAACGCTAGGTACTTTTTTGAGTGTTTTACATGTTAACTTATGCAAACATATTTTCCTGCTGTTTATTGATAAAAATGTGATACTTAGAACCCTCTGAGGTAGGACTGTTGTTTTCTCTGTTTTAAAGATGAGGCACCTGAGGCCCAGAGAAGTCCCCTTATTGGCCCAAAGTTATAAAGATAGCGAGTGGTAGAGTTGGGATTCACCCTCAAGCACTCCAACGCCAGAGTGGTTTAAGTGCTTCCAGCCAGTATTTCCTTAGCACTGTATGTGCCAAGCCCTGTAACAAGGGCATTACCTGCAGCGTCTCATTTAGTTCTTCTAAGAGCCACAAGAAGTAGACCCACTGCAAGGTGCTATTTGAAAAAACAAGCAAATGATTGGCTCTAATATAAAGATAAAAGGCATAACTCATTATATTGAGCTTTGCTTTCTTGTGCTTCACAGATGCTGTGTTTTTGTTTTGTTTTGTTTTGTTTTGTTTTGTATTTTTCTGAAGCTGGAAACGGGGAGAGACAGTCAGACAGACTCCCGCATGCGCCCGACCGGGATCCACCCGGCACGCCCACCAGGGGCTACGCTCTGCCCACCAGGGGGCGATGCTCTGCCCCTCCGGGGTGTCCCTCTGCCTCGACCAGAGCCACTCCAGTGCCTGGGGCAGAGGCCAAGGAGCCATCCCCAGCGTCCGGGCCATCTTTGCTCCAATGGAGCCTTGGCTGTGGGAGGGGAAGAGAGAGACAGAGAGGAAGGGGGGGGGGGGTGGAGAAGCAAATGGGCGCTTCTCCTATGTGCCCTGGCCGGGAATCGAACCCAGGTCTCCCGCACGCCAGACCGACGCTCTACGCTGAGCCAACCGGCCAGGGCCCAGATGCTGTGTTTTTTTACAAACAGAAGGCAGACCCTCCACCTGCAAAAAGATCACAAGTCGCTTTAATCTCTACTCGCGGTATTGCAGTGGTCTGAAACTGAATGCACAGTATCTCCGAGGTATGCCTGTATTTCCTCTCTGATTGTAGAAACTCTTCACTGATAGAATTCATGATTGAGGAACAAAAAATCATGTGTAAAAAGGAACCAAAATAATGAGCAGAAATACAAAAACCCTTATTCATCTTCACTAGATAAAACCTCTAAAGACTAGCTCAGTAGACTAGTTGTGACATTTTCCACTCTCAGTTACTAACAACCCAGATGCTTTTTGGTGTCTCACAATCCAGTTGTGGGAAAAACATAACAGCTGCAACAAGACTTGGAATGATTTGCATTTCAAGTTCACTCAATGTGAAATTTTGAGCAATGTGGAATAAAATAGAAATATATGTGTGAGGCCTAGAATTTCTCTTAAGGGCGAACTTACCTCCAAAGAGGGAATGCTACCTCAGTGGAGTGGCAGCGTCCACATCCGTGGGTTGAAGAGTGAAGCAGTTGCCAACATTGATACCTGTCTCTGAATGTGAAAATAGTTGCAAGAAAAAGAACCAGGAAAGACTCGCTATGCTCTGGGATCCCTTTTCAGGTTTAGGATGCCGTGACAACAAGCCAACTGACCTTAAATTCAGGACAAACTATTTTGCCAGTATCTACACATCACAAAGAAAGAAGAGACAACTTATTTTAAGTATAAGCCGCTCAATTTTTCTCCAAGACAGCCTCAGGGTTTTGAGCTACTCATCAAAGACATGAATGATTAAGGCCCGAATGAAGCGGCTAGGCTTGCTGAGAATGCCAAGCATTGCAGTGTGTCATGACTGTTGCCATTTGGGTTTTTCAGGAAGCAGACAGAATTTAGAGTGTGGATATGTGTTGAGAACATTCTTGGGACCGACACCGTGGAAGGAAAGGAAGGACACAAGAGTGGACAGAAGGAGATGGCAAGCTGTATCACAGGCTCAACAGTCTCAACTGACACTGGAAACGGGCTGAACTGGACTGTCAGAGTTGTCCTGCCTAAGGCCAAAATTCTCAGGCCACTGTATATCAGATATAGGTGCCCCTGGAAGGGTGTAACCTTGGAGACATCTCTCCAAAAATGAGGCAACCCCTGAAGTTTGCCTAGTGTTTTTCAACCTTTTTATACTTGGGGACTGGTGAAAATAGGAGAATTATTTCAGGGACTACTATAGCAGAAATCACTCCGAATATAAATGAATTGAACTAAAATCATTGGGTCTATAATCTTCATACAACATGAGGGTTTTAAACTCTTGCAGACCAGCAGGAAATTTCTGGTGGACTGATTCATGGACCGAGGGTTAAAAAACACTGGCCTAGAACACTTCTACCACCTGGGGCCACACACCCCTCCTGGAATGGGATCTGGTGGCTCATCTCCATGTCTACCGAGTTACTTATAGAAACATTTTCCCTCAGTTAAGCAATTCTTGTTAAGCCTCTCTAAAAGAAACATCTTAACAGGAGTAAAGCTCTAATATCTATTGTCATCAAATTCCTTTTACTTAGCAGTGCTTTTCCAAGATCCAAGAGTTGAGAATTTATTTGGGAATCTCTTGTCTGGGTTATTAGAGAGATTAGGTACATTTTTAACTAAAATGAGGACAAATCATGCTTGATGAACCAAATAAGAGAGAGGGGAGGAAAGTAGTTACAATTTTCGAGGAATGATTTGAATATATTACTTAATAATATTGATAAATTTTACTTTTCAGAACTGGGAGATAATTAACCAAGCTATATTTGTGGGTTGATAGATATATAAATGACAGATGACACCAATATAGTGTTTAAGAGAATAGATTCTTTTTAAAGACTTTAACAATTTTTGTTGTATGGAGATTTTCAAACACATACATAAGTAGGGAGAATAATATCACAAACTCCCATGGACCCATTATTCTGATTCTATAATTACCTACTGTTTTCCAAGCCATGATCTTCCCCTCATTATATTATTTTAGAGAAAATCCCAGACATGATCACATTTGTCATATTTCATCTATAAACATTTCAGAATGTATGTCTAAAATATACAGTTAAGAAGCCCACAGTACCATTAATGCTTTTAAAAAGTGAGCAATTAACTCATGTTTTAAATTAAAATAATTTTAAGAAAATTAACTTTTTCATTTTATCAATTATGCATTCAATAATCACTATAAGCCTTACCAGCTGGTGGCACAGTGGATAGAGTGTTGATCTGGGATGCTGAGGATCCAGGTTTGAAACCATGAAGTCTCTGGCTTGAGTGCAGACTCACCAGCTAGAGGGCAGGGTTGCTGGCTTGAGTGTGGGATTATAGACATGACTTCATGGTCACTAGCTTGAGCCCAAAGGTCACTGGCTTTAGCCCAAGGTCGCTGGCTTGAGCAAGGGGTCACTGGCTCAGTGGGAGCCCCTGGTCAAGACACATATGAAAAATCAATCAATGAAAAATTAAGTTTCCATAACAAAGAATTAATGCTTCTCATCTCTTTCCCTTCTTGTCTGTCTGTCCCCCACCCTTCACTACAAAAGTAAAAATAAAAATAATCACATAAGTTTTTCTATAGTCCTAAAATTTTTTTGATAATTTGTTTATTAGGACTAGTACCCAAATAACATACATTAAAATTGATTATGTCTCTTAAGTTTCCTTTAATTTATGGAATCTTTTTCATCACTTCTTTCATTTTTTGCTATTTATTTATCAAAAAAAACCAGATTTTTTTCCCCTATAGAATATCCCAAGGTCTGGAGTTTGCTGATTGTATTTCCATCATGACCTTTAACATGCCTCTCCCTTGTTTCTGTTGCTGACAGGTAAAGAGGCTCGATTGGAATCAGTCTGATTTTTTCTTCTTTCAGCAAGACTGCATTATAGACGGCAGTTTGTACTTCCATTGTGAGGTTGCAATATCTAGCTGTCTCCTTTTTTACAATGTTCATAGCTTTTGATGATCATTCCTACATAGAAGAATTATTAGGGGTTGCAAAGCAGTAATCCTCTGATTCTACCGTTCCTTCTGATTGTAGCTGAAATACTTCTATGAAGAGAAACTTCCCAGTTTGTACAACTAATATACATATATTTGGTTATTTAGGTAAATTTTTTTAATGTTTTTTTTTATTATTATAGAGACAGAGAGAGACTCAGAGAGAGGGATAGTAGGGACAGACAGACAGGAACGGAGAGAGATGAGAAGTATCAATCATTAGTTTCTCGTTGCGACACCTTAGTTGTTCATTGATTGCTTTCTCATATGTGCCTTGACCGTGGGCCTTCAGCAGACTGAGTAACCCCTTGCTCGAGCCAGCAACCTTGGGTCCAAGCTGGTGAGCTCTGCTCAAACCAGATGAGCCCGCGCTCAAGCTGGCGACGCTGGTGACCTCGGGGTCTCGAACCTGGGTCCTCTGCATCCCATTCCGATGCTCTGTCCACTGCGCCATTGCCTGCTCAGGCTAGGTAAATTTCTTTTAGAAATGGTAGGATAAATTTTTGATTCTTTAATTTACCATTTTACAGAATAATTGGTTTTCTGGTGTCCTCCAAAGTAATCAAGCAGTCAGATAACTGTTTTAAAGTCGTTTGGGAATAGTTTTATATGGTCATGCCTTCAACTCTACACAATTAGGTTTAAGTGCATCATTTGGTTTTATTTTCTTCAAATTTTACGAAGTGGACAAAAATGTGTATAGGATGCCACCATTTTCTAAGAAAGACACTTGCAGGTATATAAATTGGAAGGATAAATCATAAAAATAGAGGTTACCTATGGGCAAAGGGTGAAATAACGGGAAGAAAAAAAAGACAAAGGCTATATTTTTTACAGATTTAACTTTAGAACTATGTTCACATTTTACATAACTATAGAACATTTATTATTATTATTATTATTTGTGACAGAGAGAGAGAGAGAGAGGGACAGATAGGAACTGACAAGCAGGAAGGGAGAGAGATGAGAAGTATTAATTCTTTGCTGCAGCTACTTAGTCTCTTTAGTTGTTCATTGATTGTGTTCTCATATATTTCTTAACCGAGGGGCTGCAGCAGAGCAAGTGATCCCTTGCTCAAGCCAGTGACCTTGGGTTTCAAGCAAGGATCTTTGGGCTCAAGCCAGAAACCATGAGGTCATGTCTATGATCCCACACTCAAGCCAGAAACCTCAAGCTCAAGCTGGTGAGCCTGCGCTCAAGCTGGATGAGCTCACGGTCAAGCTGGTGACCTTGGGGTTTCGAACCTGGGTCCTCCGCATGCCAGTCCAACGCTTTATCCACTACACCACTGCCAAGTCAGGTTATAAAAAATATTTTAAAAATATAATTAAATAACCTGGTCTGTGGTGGCACAGTGGATAAAGTATTGAACTGGAATGCTGAGTTTGCCATTTTGAAATCCTGTGCTTGACTGGTCAAGGCACATATAAGAAGCAATCAATGAACAACTAAAGTGAAGCAACTATGAGTTGATACTTCTCAAGCCCAACCCCACTCTGAAAAATCAATAAATAAAAATAAAAACATAATTAAATCAATTAAAAGCAAACCCTAAAACTCAAAAGAACATCTGAAGAATGATTCTACCATGTCAGAACTGGGAAGCCCTCAGCAAGTTACCTAATAAACCTCAACTGCCTTATCTCTAAAATTGGAATAATTACAGTGACTCCCTCATTGGGTTAACACAAAGATTAAATAATGCACATGCCCTGGCTGGTTGGCTCAGCAGTAGAGCATTGGCCCAGCATGAGAAGTTCGGGGTTTGATTCCTAGTCAAAGCACACAGGAATAGCGACCATCTGCTTCTCCACCCTCCCCCTTCTGTTCCCTTCCCGCAGCTATGGCTCCAATGGTTCGAGCAAGTTGGCCGGGGGCACTGAGGATGGCTCCATGGCCTCACCTCAGGCACTAAAATAGCTCAGTTGCTGAGCAATAAAGTAGCAGCCCCAGAGGAGCAGAGAATTGCCCAGTAGGTGCCTTGCCGGTAGATCCTGGTTGGGGTATATTCAGGAGTCTCCCTGCCTCTCATTTAATAATAATAAAAAACAATGATAATAATAATGCACATAAACTATACTTAGCATGACGCCTAGCACGAAACAAATGTCCAAAGTACCAGGGTGGGCAAAAGTAAGTTTATATTTGTTCATATGGAAAAAGACATGCAGATTATAATTATTACAATAGTTTTATTAACTCTAAAGAATGTCACTCACAACTGTAAACCTACTTTTGCCCATCCCTGTATATTAGCTATTGTTTGTAACCTTAAACTCAAAACAGAGTAATTTGGAAACAAGTATTCATTTTATTTAAAGATTCTCCCTTAGATCCTTCTTAATACTGGATCCTCCAAGATATTCCAACAATCTAGTACAGCCTGGAGCAGGGGAGTGTTGGCCTCTTCCAGCTGAGCACAGAGAACGTGCTCAACTGGAACTCAAAGGTCACGTCAATTGCACCTCACTGCAGTAAAGAAGAGGCTCGATTACCTGCTGGCAACGGAGCTTCCTGTCTTCTTGAGCAGAAAGAAGTCTCTAGAACTCCACACACAGAAGAATAGGGCTTTCATTGTTGAGGGAAGTGAGCCTTGGCTAGGAGGATCCAGCCTGTCCTGCTACTAACGTATTTCCCCTCCAGCACTCACACACCTAAGAGCATCACCCCTTCTTGTCATGAGTTTGTGGCTGGCAGGGATGTTCCTGAGAGCTACTCGTACACCAGGATGTCTAGCAATAACTAACCTATATGCCAAAGTGAATCTGAACCACATAAAAATGCCCCACTAAACTCAGATTAAATGGGCTTTAGGCCCAACACATTTTTTACCTAGATTTTATAAGGTGAAAGATTTCTGCAATCTGAAGAAAGACTTGAATATTTACCTAGATTTTAAAATTGCTCTCAGACACCCCAAAAACTTACTGACACAAGGGAAGTGGCATGGGGGAGGCAAATTGCAGTGAAAAGTGTCAATAGCGGTTAAATATTGTGCTTTTTCAAATTTGTAAAAAAAAACAAAACAAAAACATGACTATATAAAACACACTGTATTCTCTCAGGGCCTTGGAAGGACTCTGTAAATGAGGGAGACCTCGTAGCTTAGACTGTGAGCTTCACAATGAATCTGCCTCTGCTTATCAGGAAAACTCAGTTTTCAGAAAGTTTTTTTAATTATTAAAAAATAATTATCTTCTTTTTAAAATTATTTTATTTGTTAATTTTAGAGAGAGGAGAAAGAGAGAGAGAGAGAGAGGGAGTAGGGGAGGAATGGGAAGCATCACCTCATAGTAGTTGCTTTTAGTATGTGCCCTGACCTGGCAAACCAAGTGATTCAAACCGGAGACCTCAGCGTTCCAGGTCAATGCTTTATCCACTGCGCCACCACAGGTCAGGCCAGAAAGATTTTCTGAGAAATCCTTTTATAGAGCAGAGCCTCATATCTCAATTTACTCACCTGTGGGCTGAGGTATTTCCGTGTCCAGTTTTCTAAAAATGGAGAGACGCCTGCATGTAAGAGCTAAAAGCGCTGTGTGGTGGCTGATGGAGAGAAAAAAAGTGGTAGCAGCTGCTTGAAGAATGGCTCTGAGGGTGTAACAGCTGAGGCTGGGGCCAGGTCTGCTCAGGGTGGTGACAGTCTGTGGAGGAGATGCACCCCAGACACTGGCTGGGGAGCCACTAGTGACCACAGCAGTTAACAAGGTCAACATGGCAGAAGGGAAGGTTCCTGAGCAATCTCTCCTTCCCAGCCCCCACACTGCCAATCCCTCTCCTCACCCTCTCACCGGGGAGCTATAATTACACTGGGTGGGCTGAGCGGGAGAATTTTGGGAATGTTCTCATTATGGCTTTATTGATATCCCCTCTGTTATCATGCCTGGGCCCCAAGCCAAGAGAAGCACCTGGTTTAATTCTGTTTATCACTAGATCCTGGATATCTCCTGGGAAAGTCAAGACTCTTCATTCCAAAGATTGCACAAACAAAGAATATTACTGCAAATTATTCATCTCAGACCTGGACCCAGACTTCTGTTTTGCATTTTTGCAAGTGACTCAAAGGTTACCTTAGGTTGCATCGGTTAAAACCGAAGGATAAAAGTAACTGCTTTCAAAACTCATGATTTTGGAATATCAGGAGTGACTAATGAATTAGCTGGAAATTATTATTAGCGTTAATGAAGCTTTCAGAACTGCCTTTATGAGCTCTGTAACAAAATCCTTTTTGTTTGAATTTCAAAAAAGTCATACAGAGCATGGCTCCAAAGGTCCTTAGATGCATATCTCTGTAAAGAACAGGAGGTTTGAAAATGTGCCCTGCTTCTACAGCAGACTTTATTTCTATTCAATATGGAAAGATTTTTAGCTTAAAAAAAAAAAAAAGCCAACCACCACCATTTCCGTCTATAATTTCTATGCCTTCAACAGAAACACCCAGTGAAAGAACAAGTCAGTTGGGTGGACTCTTAATGGCTTCCTGTGGTTGTAGTTCCATTGTGAGACAGAAAGGGCATTCAGAAAGAAAAAGTGAGATTGCATCTGTATTTTTATAAGAAAGGAACGTAAACCAGCCTGCACATAAAGTGAGACTTTGTGAAGTATATGTGTTATTGTGGGAATGAATTACGTAATAACTAACTACATTTATGCAATTATTTGTATAGTTTTCCATACTAGATTGGAAATTTCACGTGTGCAAGGCTAAGTTTTTTTAGATCACTTCTATGTCCTTAGAACACTAGCACAAAACAGATGTCAAAAATATAAATTGAATAAACATTATTAAGGTCCCAAAGAGTGATTTAATAAAAACATATCTAAGGCTCACTTCAAAAAAAAAAGTAGATATTTTTAAGGGTGAAAATTCACTAGTTTTTGATAGCTTTTCATATTGCAATAATTTCAAACTTATAGAAAAGTTTCAGAAGGTATACAAAGAACTCCTGGGTGCTCTTCATCCAAATTCCCTTAGTTTTAACATTGGCCACACTTTCTTTCACATATACAGGGACTGGCAAAAGCGAATTTGCAGTTGTGAATACACAAAACACAGAGTTGATTATTGTGTTATTTATTAGTTATTGTATTGTTTATTTCTATTATAAGTGTAAACCTAGTTATGTCCACTCCTGTGCATTTGAAAGTTGCAGACATGCTGCCCCTTTACTTCTAAATACTTCAATATGTAATTTTTAAGAACAAGGTCATCATCTTACGTAACTACCATGCAATTGTCAAAATCAGGAGATTAACAGTGACAATATTATTACCTAACCTATAGACATTATTCAAAACTTGCTCATTATCTTAACAATATCCCGTATAATAGAAAAATCACTTTTATTGCTTCAAGCTGGGATTATACATTGCATTATCATATCTCTTCATTTCCTTCATTCTGGAACAGGTCCTCAGTCTTTTTTAGTCTTTCCTGATGTTGACATCTTTAAGAGTACAGGCCAATTTTATAGAATGGTTTTCAATTCAGGTTTATCTGTTGTTCCTTTATGATTAAATTCAGATTTTACATCTCGCTGGGATCACCAGATGAGTGATGTGTCTTTTGCAATGCACCATATCAAGAGGCACAGATGTCAGTATGTTCCATCACTGGTGATGTTAACCTTGATCACTTGAATAAGAATTGTGTTTGCCAGGTTTCTGCTCTATAAGGTTACTATTTCCCCATTTGCAATTCCCCTTTGAATTTAATAAGTGTTTTGTGGGGAGATACTTTCAAGCCATGTAAATGCCCTGTTTCTCATCAATTTCTACCTGCTGGCTTTAACATCCATTGATAATTCTTTTTTTTTAAAGCTTTATTTATTTATTTATTTATTTATTTATTTACAGAGACAGAGTGAGAGTTAGAGAGAGGGATAGATAGGGACAGACAGACAGGAACGGAGAGAGATGAGAGGCATCAATCATTAGTTTTTTGTTGCGACACCTTAGTTGTTCATTGATTTCTTTCTCATATGTGCCTTGACCGCGGACCTTCAGCAGACCGAGTAACCCCTTGCTCAAGCCAGCAACCTTGGGTCCAAGCTGGTGAGCTTTTGCTCAAACCAGATGAGCCCGCGATCAAGCTGGTGACCTCAGCGTCTCGAACCTGGGTCCTCTGCATCCCAGTCCAACACTCTATCCACTGCGCCACCGCCTGGTCAGGCCATTGATAATTCTTGCTTAAATTAATTATTACTATGATACTTGCCAAGTAGTTATTATCTAACTCCATCAATCATTCTACATTTGTTGGTTGGCATTCTACTAATAGAAAACTGTTCTTTTTCCTGTATTTATTTATTTACATATCTACTTATATTATCATGGACTTGAATTATTGTTTTAGTAACTGGGGTTATAATCTGTAAATATGATTTATTTGATGTGCATGTTTTCCCAGATTAAGTTGGCTCCCATATTCTTTTCACATGTTCCATTATTCTTAAGCATTACCTTTCCCTATAAATTAACAAGCTACTCCAGACTCAATCTGAACCTTCTCTGTCCAAACCTGAAATCAGTCATTTCCTCAGACTCTCTGGTCCCTTTAAGAGGAGAATGATGCCAAATTTACTTTTAAAATAAACAAAAACAAGACAAAAAACACACAACTACTTAATAAACATAATAAA
Organism: Saccopteryx leptura; assembly: GCF_036850995.1. Lineage (NCBI taxonomy): Eukaryota > Metazoa > Chordata > Mammalia > Chiroptera > Emballonuridae > Saccopteryx > Saccopteryx leptura. The sequence goes on along the minus strand of NC_089505.1, from coordinate 136,035,919 downwards.
TATTTAAAACATATTTTGAGCTATGCCATTGCCATTACACGAAACAGGCACCAAATTAGATTTATTAAGACAGTGTAGATACATAAACATATAAATTTGGATATATAAATATATAAATAAAACATCATAGAGCTACTGTAAATAGATCTAGTCATATATCAGATTTCAGAATATGATAATTATTAAAATGGCCTGACCAGCCAGTGGCGCAGTGGATAGAGCGTGAGACTGGGATGTGGAGGACTCCGGTTTGAAACCCTGAGGTCACCAGCTTGAGTGCAGGTTTACCAGCTTGAGCACAGGGTCGCTGGCTGGAGCGTGGGGTCATAGACATGATGCCCCATGGTGACTGGCTTGAGCCCAAAGGTCGCTGGGTTGAAGCCCAAGGTCACTGGCTCGAATTGAATTGAATTGAATTGATGCTTCTCATCTCTCTCCCTTCCTGTCTGTCTCTCTGTCTTTCTCTGTCCCCCAAAAAAGAATAATTAAAATGAACTGACTATTCAATTAATGATGTTGATGGTTTTTAAATAATAGAAGTAGTCGACTTAGTTCCTTCTAAAAGTTCAAAAAATAAGCTCTCATTAGTTAAGACCTTAATTATAAAAACAAAAAAAATTATTAGAAGAAAATTTAAAATAGCTTTAGAATACAGAAGTAGTGCAAGATTTCTTAAATAAGCTCAAAACACACAGATAATAATTGTTACATGTTTTAGTGACTCTTCATATTGTGCATTGATCCTCATCACTATTATATTCTTCACTCAAATCTACCTTGTCTGATATAAATATTTGTATATCAGTTTGCTTTTGATTTTTTGTGTATCAGCTTAATTTTGATATTTATTTGATTTGATATTTGATTTTGAATTTTATATTGGCTGTATGTCTTCTTCTGTCCTTTTATGTTTAATCATTTTCTGTCATTTTGTTGAAGCATGACTCCTGCAAGCAAGTTATAGATGGATTGGGGATTTTTGTTTGTTTGTTTGTTTTCTACTTTTCTTTTCTTCTTTTCCATGTGAGAGGAGAGGAGATAAACAGACCCCTGCATGTGCCCCAACTGGGATCCACCCGGCAACCCCAGCCTGGGGCCAATGCTTTCTGCCCACCTAGGACTGTTGCTTGCAATAGTGCCCAGGCCAAGGTGCTCAAACCAATTGAGCCATGGCTGTAGGAGAGGAAAAGAGAGGGGGGGGGGGGGGGTTGGAGAAGTAAATGGTTGCTTCTGCTGTGTGCCCTGACCCGAATCAAACCCAGGACATCCATACGTCAGGCCAATGCTCTACCACTGAGCCAACTGGCCAGGGCTTGTTTTTAAAAATCTATCCTTAAATTTTGTCTTTTGATAAGTTTGTTTAATCCACTACACTTATTATCATTCCTGCTATCTTTGGATTTATTTCTAATATTTCATCCGTTTGATTTTTTTGTTGTTAACCATATTTTCTTTACAATTTTTTTCTTACCTTTTTTTTCTGAAGTGAGAAGCCAGAAGGCAGACAGACAGACTCCCGTGTGTGCCCCACCGGGATCTACCTGGCATGCCCACCGGGGGGTGATGCTCTGCCCATCTGGGACATTGCTCCATTGCGACCAGAGCCACTCTAGCGCCTGAGGCAGAGGCCATAGAGCCATCCTCAGTGCCCGGGCCATCTTTGCTCCAGTGGAGCCTTGGCTGCGGGAGGGGAAGAGAGAGACAGAGAGTAAGGAGAGGGGGAGGGGTGGAGAAGCAGATGGGTGCTTCTCCTGTGTGCCCTGACTGGGAATCGAACCCCGGACCAACTGGCCAGAGCCTTTCCTTAACTTTTTGAATTGGTCATTTGTGTCTTCCTAGGAATCTCACCAATTCACCTACTTTGTTTAATTTACTAGCATAAAGTTATCAGTAATGTTTTGCCTGACCAGGCGGGGGTGCAGTGAATAGAGCGTCGGACTGGACGTGGAGGACCCTGAGGTCGCCAGCTTGAGCACAGGCTCATCTGGTTTGAGAAAGGCATCACTCGGTTTGCTGTAGCCCCCCATCAAGGCACATTTGAAAAATCAATAAATGAACAACTAAAGAGCCACAGCAAAGAATTGATGCTTCTCATCTCTCTCCGTTCCTGTTTGTCTGTCCCTGTCTATCCCTCTCTCTGACTCTCTCTCTGTCTCTGTAAAAAAAAAAAAAAGTTATTAGTAATGTTTTATCATAATCCTTTAAATTTCTGATTTTATTTCTGATTTTAATAATTTGCAATGCTTTATTTTTTCTTAATATTTCCAAAGATTTTTCAATTTTATTGATTCTAGCCAAAAAAAAAAGGAAATATAATGTTTGGTTTCATTCATTTTTTTTCCTATTATTTTTCTGCTTTTTATTTTATTAATTTATTCTTATTATTTCCTTTTTTCTACTTACTTTGGGGTTGATTTGACTTGATTATTGATTTTAGCTCTTTTTTCCTTTGTTATAAACATTAAAGATATAAATTTTCCTCTAATCCTACTTTAGAAACACCTGGTTGTCAGGTGTTTCATTTTCATTTGGTTCAAGATATTTTAAAATTTCTCTCTAGTGATTTCTTCTTTGCCCGAGGGTTATTTTGAAATGTCTTATTTCATTTCCTAATATTTGAGCTTTTCTAGCTTTCTGTTGTTGATTTCTAATAATTTTTTTTTGTGATCAAAAGCACCCTTTATAAGATTTAGATTTTTAAAAATTTATTGAGACATATTATGGCCTGGCATATAGTCTATGGTGGAAAATGTTCCATGTGCACTTGGAAAAAATGTATATTCTGCTGCTGTTAGACAGGCTTTAATATATGCAGTAGCTCAACTTTTTAACAATCTTGAGTTTATGTCTGGTTCACTGCTTGCTCCAACCGGGACAATAAACTTAAGCAGACAAAACTGTGGGCTTTCTCCTTCTGTTGCCCCACAGAGCCTGCCACCATCAGCTGGTAAAATTATAGGATTTTGTCCTCCCACTTCACCCCAAGTAAAGACCCTGCACACTCACCTGCCCCCAGCCAGCAAAGCTGCTTGTTTTCACTGCTGGCCCAGACAAAGCTACAGTTTTGCCTAATGAGTTGGGAACGGTCAGAGAACAGGATGGTAGCCGCCCTGGGCAAGAAAGGCAAAGACTCTTTCTATTACTACCTAAAACTCTACTTTTCAAAAATAAATGTTTCTCAATTTGTTGTCTACCTTTTTTTAAATTTCCAGTGCTCTGAAATTGCTATTTATTTTATTTTATTTATTCATTTTAGAGAGGAGAGAGAAAGAGAGAAAGAGTCAGAGAAGGTGGGGAGAAGCTGGAAGCATCAACTCCCATTATGTGCCTTGACCAGGCAAGCCCAGGGTTTCAAACCAGCAACCTCAGCATTTCCAGGTCGACGCTTTATCCACTGCGCCACCAAAGGTCAGGTGAAATCGCTATTTTTGACAATTTCATCCAGTTTTATATATATACTTTTTACCTTTTTTTTTTTTTTTTTGCAGAGGAAAATTGTCAATCTTTTTACACTTACTTAAAATTGGCATTGAATTGATATTTTCCTCCCTTTTAAAATCTGTTTTCAAAGTTATAGATTCTATTTTTTTTTTCTTTTTTTTTAGAGAAAGAGAGGGAAAGAGAGAGGGACAAATAGGGACAGACAGATAGGAAGGGAAAGAGATGAGAAACATCAACTTGTTGTGGCACTTTAGTTGTTCATTGATTGCTTTCTCATATGTGCCTTGACTGGAGGGTTCTATCTGAGCCAGTGACCCCTTGCTCAAGCCAGCAACCTTGGGCTTCAAGCCAGCTACCTTTGAGCTCAAACCAGGGACCATGGGGCCATGTCTATGATCCCATGTTCAAGCCATCAACCCTGCGCTCAAACTGGTAAGCCTGTGCTCAAGCCAGATGAGCCTACACTCAAGCTGGCAACCTTGAGGTTTCGAACCTGGGTTCTCAGTGTCCCAGATTGATGTTCTACCCATTGCACTACCACCTGGTCAGGCTAGATTCTATTTTCTATTTTTTTATTATTTACCTTATAAGATATATAATGTTTAAGATTTATGTATGTAACAATATATTTTTTAACAAAGTCTAAAGTTATTCCATTATTATTTGTAGTTTCCTTGAACAAAATAAAGATCTTAGCTTGTATTAACTTATTGTTGTCTTGTATTTTGTTCTACATTTTTGTAACAAAAATTTTTATATTTTATTTTTTAAATTTTTCCATTGATTCTAAAAAGAGAGAGAGAAGAAGAAAGGGCAGAAAAGGGTGAGGAAGAGAGAGGGAGGAAAGAGAGAAAGAGAGAGAAACAAAAAGAAGTATCTTGTTCCATTCAGTTGTTTCATTTAGTTGTGCATTCATTGGTTGCTTCTCATATGTACCCGAACTGTGGAACCAACCCACAATTTCGGTGCCCCAAGACTACTCTCTATTTATTGAGCCACCCAGCCAGAGCTAAAAATTTCTATTTATTTATATATATATTTTAAAGAGAGAGAGAGAGAGACAGAGTGAAAGAGATAGAAAGAGAAAGAGAGGAGAGAGAGGAGAAACATGAACTCTTACTTGCTTCACTTTAGTTGTTCATTGATTGCTTCTTATATGTGCCCTGACCAGGGGGCTAAAACTGAGCCAGTGACTCCTTGCTCAAGCCAGTGACCTTGGGCTTTAAGCCAGCAATCTTTGGATCATGCCAATGATCCCACACTCAAGCCATCAATCTCAAGGTTTCAAAGTGGGGTCCTCAGCATCCCAAATCAATGCTCTATCTACTATGCCATCACCGGTCAAGCAAAATATTTTTTTTTTTTTTTAAAGTTAATGATTACATAGATTTACTAGAATCTTTACTGTTTTCTTTGTTTATTTTCTTCCTGTGGTGATATTGGGACTATTCAAAATTTGGTCACAGATCCAGTAGATATCTTAGCTCAAGACCAGTCAGCATAAATTTTTCTTTAAGCCACTTATTATAAGCTTTGGTCCTGGTCCAGCCTCTTTTTGTCTCTTCTTGTGGGTCAAATAAATTGACATCCTTGATTCATACAATATGTTGACCCCTGTTCTTACTTCTTGTGGGGTATTCATTGCTTCACTTGATTTTAGTGGGCAGTGTTAAATTTCTAAGCATCTCTACCTGTTTCTAAATTTATACTCTGCTTCCACTATTGTTGTTATCACTTATCCATTCAATTTTATGTCCATGGAAATGATTTTTTGTAGTGTTTTGATTTTGAGGATGGCTGTATCTTTATAACTACAATTTTTTTTTTACTTTATCTGTGAATTTTTCATGTGAAGCAGAGGAGTGTTTAATCACAGCATCCTCATCAGTGCCAGGCTTCCTCACCCCACCCCCTGCCTTCGACTAGTTTAACAGTTTGAAGAAGGAGCTGGTCAAGAGCTCTCTGAATCAAGTGGTTGGCTAACAATGATGGTGCTGATGATAGCAAAGATGTTGGATTTCCTTGACCTGGGAGAAATGACTTTATCAAGAATATTAGTTGAGGCTCTGGCCAGTTGTGCAGGAGTCCCAGGTTCGATTCCCAGCCAGGGCACACAGGAGAAGCGCCCATCTGCTTCTCCACCCCTCCCCCTCTCCTTCCTCTCTGTCTCTCTCTTCCCCTCCCGCAGCCAAGGCTCCATTGGAGCAAAGTTTGCCCCGGCGCTGGGGATGTCTCTATGGCCTCTGCCTCAGGCGCTAGAATGGCTCTGGTTGCAACAGAGCAACGCTCCAGATGGGCAGAGCATCACCCCCTGGTGGGCGTGCCAGGTGGATCCCGGTCGGGCACATGCGGGAGTCTGTCTGACTGCCTCCCCATTTCCAACTTCGGAAAAATACAAAAAAAAAAAAAAAAAAAAGAAAAAAGAAAAAAAGAATATTAGTTGACTTTCTAATATTTGTCTCAGCTCTGGGAAACTGTGATGTAGATAATGTGTTAGCTAAAACTGTAACAGGATATTAAAAATAGGTCTGTTCTTATCTCAGTTTTAGCTGGGGCACCAAGATAATAAATGCTGTATTTCAAAGTAACATGTTAGGGCATCTTGAAGAATTTTCACAGATGTGGGAAACTGGTTAGCAGCGCTAAGCTCAGCACTCATCTCTAGTCTGTAAAATAGGTTGGAGGGACCAAGGAAAATATAGTAAGAGATTAGGGGAGGATTTTATTTTCTCAAATTTGTATAGTATTGTGCATTAGAATATAAGCTCCATGAAAACAGGGATTTAAAAAACCTTTTTTTAAATACTGTTAGGGCAAATTTTGATACTGAATGAGCAAATATTTAGAGAAAACTGTCATTGCATTATGTGTTTCAGGGGGAAGAATGAGAATTGCCTCCTCTCAAGTCTAGGGAAAAGTATTTCAACCGGGACACACAGAAAGGTGACTAGTATCTCAGGATTTTAAAAGGGGAGAGCCCAGCAATGGCTCATTTGGAGATTGGAATAACAAGATGGACTGTTTGGAATGGCCTGCACCCTTGGAGTTCATTGGGAGAAAAAGATGAGTATTTTCCACGGATCAAATGCAGCCTAGACCTGTAAGAATGAGATCTAGAGTCGGAGCATCCTTCTTCCTTCCTTCCTTCCGAGAGAGTTGGAAGGAAGAAGTAATCCAACAGGGAAGGGAACCTCGAGACTTCCAGAGAGTAAGAAAGAAATCGTGAGTGACTGCCCGAGGTTTTCCTCGCACTTATAAGAAAACACAGTAAGAAGTACACTTTTTTTGTCTTGTTTTGCAAAATATGTAGTTTTTTTTCAATTTTTAAATATCAAAAATAATTATTTAAGAATTTATTTTTTTATTCTAAAATAAAAAGGAAAGGCAGAAACCATGGGCTGAACCAAAAACACAAGGCTAGTGTGTTCTAAAAGGAAAATTTATTTTAAAAGCACCTGGCTGCAGGTGGGCTGAGAACAGCAAAGGGTGTCAGCCCCGAGGAAGGGAGAGGGTAGGGTTTATATGGATTTGTGAAGGGTCTTAGGCAAAGGCAGCTGACGTTACTGCATCTGACTCAACTGTCCCTTATCAGCGTCCAGCTGCAAGGGAGGTCTGAACTTGATTACTGAGTAAGCAAGTCCTTCTTCCTGCTTCAGGACAGCATTGTTCTTAAGACGGTGGCTGAGTAACCATTTTATCTATCAAAAAGAAGCTTATTTAAAACATATTTTCATTATAGCTAAGATATATTGTTGGCTTTATCAGGGGAGATTAGAAGACTCACTTTCACTTTCTCATCTATAACTAGATAGTCCATGTTCAAAGGGCTAAAAAAAAAAAGAAACTGACATATCAGGAAATTCTCTTACTCACAGAAGGGAATAATTGACTCAAAAGACACTAGCAAAACTGTAAATAAGAAATAAAAACATGCCTGACTAGGTGGTAATGTAGTGGAGAGCATCAAACTGGGACGCAGAGGATCCAGGTTCAAAACCCTGAGGTCGCCAGCTTGAGCATGGGCTCATCTGGCTTGAATGTGGGTTCACCAGCTGAGCACAGTGTTGCTGGCTGGAGCATGGGATCATAGACATTACCCCATGGTCACTGGCTTGAGCCCAAGGTCACTGGCTTGAGCAAGGGGTCATCCACTCTGCTATAGCCCCCCGGTCAAGGCACATATGAGAAAGCAATCAATGAACAACTAAGGAGCCACTATGAAGAATTGATGTTTCTCATCTTTCTCCCTTCAGGTCTGTCTGTCCCTCTCTCTCTGTCTCTGTCACATAAAATAATAAAAATAAAAATAAAAGAAATAAAAACATAACAAAAGCTATCTTAAGCTTTATATATGTGAATAATTACCTTGGTATTTTTTATGCAACCGAGCATTTTCTATTAGTATTTAGTGACCCCTAAGTTGCAGCATCATATCAGGGCTAAACACACGGAGTGATAAACTTTTTAAAACCCAGTAATTTCTAGTTACTTAGCTTTTCAGGCTAAGAATGAAAAAAGTTACCAAAGCACCTTACAAAGTAAGTTACCAAACTGCATTGCCTGAAAAAGTACACACAATAGCAGAAATACTAATAAAGAATTGTATAGTTGGCATTGTTGAATAGTCAGTGAAAGAAATCAATGATTCAGTAACTCATTAGCTGTAAACAAAAAGACTGAGTTAATATCTCCTCAGCAGAACTAAACTTTTGCCTTAGAATGTACAAATCTACATATGTGCCTATTTGCAATTTGCTTGTACTCGTTCAAGTTCAGCACCAACTAATCAACAAAAATCTTCCTCTATGTACTGAAGTATTACTGAAATTTTCAAAGTGTTAAGTAATGTTCTGAACTGCTTGGTTTATCCTGGCACAGCTAGTTTGACATTTGTTTTCATGATGTAAAAGCAATGGTGAGTAAAAATTGCTGGTGTTTTAGGTGATGGTGCCAAACGATACTAGTAGTCATGAGATTCTTCATTACCAAGTACTTGCATGAAAAATGTTTCTCTAAGGAACATCCTTGATGAAGCAGTAAAAAGTATTAATTTGGGTTTTCATGGATATCCAAATTAATAAAGTTTTAAGTTTAGAAGATAGCTTTTTTGAAAGTTCTAACTAACCACAGTATTCAGACAGGAAGAAAAATAAAAAGTATCCAAATTGGAAAGGATGAAGTAAAACTGTCAATATTTACAGTTCACATGATACTATACTTAGAGAATCCTAAAGATTTCACCAAAAGACTACTAGCACTGATGAATAAATTCAGTAAAGTAGCAGAATGCAAAATAAATATTCAGAAATCATTGCATTTTTATATAGCAATAATAAACTATCAGAAAGATGAACCAAGAAAACAATTCCACTTACAAGTGCATAAAAAACAACAACCACCTAGGAATAAATTTAACCAAAGAGCCTGGCCGGGTGGTGGCGCAGTGGATAGAGCATCGGACTGGGATGCCAAGGACCCAGGTTCGAGACCCTGGGGTCGCTAGCATGAGTGCGGGCTCATCTGGTTTGAGCAAAGCTCACCAGCTTGGACCCAGGGTCGCTGGCTCGAGCAGGGGGTTACTTGGTCTGCTGAGGGCCCGCAGTCAAGGCACATATGAGAGGACAATCAATGAACAACTGGAGTGTCGCAACAAAAAACTGATGATTGATGCTTCTCATCTCTCTGTTCCTGTCTGTCCCTGCCTGTCCCTCTCTCTGTCTCTGTAAAAAAATCACACACAAAAAGATTAACCAAAGACGTAAAAGATCTGTACTCAGAAAATTACAAGACACTGAAGAAAGAAATAGAAAATGATACAAATATGTGGAAGCATATAACATGCTCATGGAGAAGAAGAATTAACATCAATAAAATGTTTCTACTGCCCAAAGCAATCTATAGATTCAGTGTAATTCTTACCAAAATGCCAAAGGCATATTTCACAGAACAAGAAAAAATAATCCAGAAATGTATATGGAAACAAAAAGACCCCAAACAGCCTAAGCAAACTTGAGAAAGAAGAACAAAGTTGAAGGTATCAGCCTACCTGATATCAAACTATATTATAAGGTCACAGTAATCAAAACAGCATGGTACTGGCATAAAAACAGATATAAAGATCAATGGAACAGAATGGAGAATCCAGAAAAAAAACCCATGCCTATATTAATACTGACAAAGAAGGTGAGAACCTACAATGAGATAAAGACAGTCTATTCAGTAAATGGTGCTGGGAAACCTTGACAGATACATGGAAGAAAAAAAAAAAAAAGAAAGAAAGAAAGAAAGAAAGAAAGAAAGAAAGAAAGAAAGAAAGAAAGAAAGAAAGAAAGAAAGAAAGAAAGAAAGAAAGAAAGAAAGAAAAGAAAATGAAACTAGGTCACTTTCTTACACTATATACAAGGATAAACTCAAAATGGATTAAAGACTTAAATGTAAGATTTGAAACCATAAAACTCCTAGAAGAACACATAGGCAGTAAAATCTCACAATATTTTTTTCCAATTTATCTCCTCAGGCAAGGGAAACAAAAAAATCAATGAAACTACATCAAATTATAAAGCTTTGGTATGGCAAAGGAAACCATCAACAAAATAAAAAGACAACTGACTGAATGAAAAGAGATATTTTCCAATGAAACATCTGATATGGGGTTAATACCCAAAATGTATAAAAAAACTCATACAATTTAAAACCAAAAACAAATAATTCAATTAAAAAAATGGGCAGAGGACCTGAATTGACACTTCTTCAAAAAGGACATACCTCTGGCCAATAGACCAGAGGTCCCCAAACTTTTTACACAGGGGGCCAGTTCACTGTCCCTCAGATCACTGGAGGGCCAGACTATAAAAAAACTATGAACAAATCCCTATGCACACTGCACATATCTTATTTTAAAGTAAAAAAACAAAACGGGAACAAATACAATATTTAAAATAAAGAACAGGTAAATTTAAATCAACAAACTGACCAGTATTTCAATGGGAACTATACTCCTCTCACTGACAACCAATGAAACAGGTGCCCCTTCTGGAAGTGCAGCAGGGGTCAAATAAATGGTCTCAGAGGGCTGCATGTGCCCGCAGGCCGTAGTTTGGGGACCCCTGCAATAGACATATGAAAAGATGCTCAACATCACTGATTGTCAGAGAAATGCAAATTAAAGCCACAATGAGACACCACCTCACACCTGTCAGAATGGCTATCATAGATAACAAACAACAGCATTGGAGTGAATGTGGAGAAAAAAGAACCCCCATAAACTATTGGTGGGATTGTAAATTGGTGCAGCCTCTATGAGAAACAGTATGGCGAGTCCTCAAAAAATTAAAAATGGACCTGCCTTATGTCCTAGCAATTCCATCTCTGGGTATATAGTAAAAAATACCCCAAAACACTAATTCAAAAGAATATATGCACCCCAATGTTCATTGCAATGTTATCTACAATAGCCAATATATGGAAACAACCCTAGTGACCATCAGTAGATGAATGGATAAAACAGATGTGGTACATATATACAATGGAATATTACTCAGTCATTAAAAAGAATGAGATCTTATTTGCAATAGCAAATAAGTGAGATCATATGGCATTATGCACAGTGAAATAACTCAGAGAAAAACAAATACCATATGATCTCACTTATATGTGGAATCTAAAGAACAATACAAATAAACAAAAAAGCAAAAACAGACTCATAAATATAGAGAACAAACTGATGCTTGCCAGAGGGCTGGGGTTTAGGAGACTGAGTGAAAAATGTGAAGAGATTAAGAAGTACAAATTGGTAGTTATAAAATAGTCACAGGGATGGAAAGTGAAGTATAGGAAATACAGTCAATAATATTGTAATGACTATGCATGGTGCCAGGTGAGTACTGGGAATGGGAGGTCATCACTTTGTAAGGTATATGATTGTCTAGCCAGTATGCTGTACATCTGAAGCTAATACAGAATACTGTTAAATGTAAACTGTAATTGAAAAAAAGAAAAAAATATATATAGTTTTTTAAAAGTATTTAAATGCAATGTACCAATCTAGTTAATTTATCCATAACTCTAGTAATTTTGTATAAAAATAATATCACTGTCATCTGTCCTTTAATTAATACTCAGTTAAGTTAAACAGATAATACTTCCTTAAACAATTAACCCACTCAATTGCCATGGTTAATTAAATGCCCTGAAGTGTTTTAAATTATAATCCCAAATTTAATATATTTGATTCTCTGAAGCATGAATTTCTCAAGCATGACACTCAGAAAAGCTGATATACTGATAAGTTAAACAGAACCTCTAGCATGAAAAATCTAGTTACAAACCTAAAATGCCTGAAAAGACCTTAACACATTTAAATCTTTTAGACAGTCAAATACTGTTTACAAGATTATGTAATCTTTATGATTTTAAAAATAAAATGTTTGATAATAAACATTTCAAATTAAATAACGCAATTAATATGTTGGATTATCTTAAATGTTACAAACACTGTAAATAACCCTTATACAGAATTTTTCATGATGGTTATAAAACTTACTCCTAAACCTCACATGAAAGTATTAATTCTATGCATTTAATGTACTTTATAATTTCTGTACATGATTATAAACTTTCCTAAGTAACAAAATCACTTCCCCAATGGCAGGGAACAGATGTGTCATCTCAACCAACAGAGGGCCTTGCCTGAGACTGGGGTCACAGACTCAAGTTCAAGTCGGCCATTCTGTCTTGCAATTCAGACAGTAGTTCTAGGCTGATGCTATTCAAGCCTCAGGTTCACCTCCCTAACCCTGTCATGGGAATTAAATCCCTCAATTTTTTTTATGACTTAGATTATGAGTCATGAGAAGAAATTTCACTTTGTCAAATCTTAAAACCTTTACTGTAATATTTTTTCACATCTCTGTATCACCTAGTAGGATTCCATGCTCTCTGTGTATTTTATTTCCTTACTTATCTACTGATCTAATTTTGTAATCATTTTATTGACATCCCTCTTCCTTTGTGTCCCATCCAAATCCTGTATGATTTAGCATAGCTCCTGAATTGTTTAAATTTATTCATTTAGTGTAGGGAGCCCCTCCTATGTTTCAGGCACTGTTCTAGGTTCCGGAAATACAACAGAAAACAAAACAGAAACAAACAACTCTCCCCCACGGAACTTCCTTTCTAGCCAGACCATTACTTTTTCACTGTGTGTGCTACCACTTTACTTCAGGGCTGACCATGTCGGAACCAACTGGCTCAGGGTCCAGCGCAAAACAATGATATGGTAAGAGCTAACATTTCTGAGAACTTCATTGAGGTCTCTGGTGTAATCCTTGCAACAGCCTAATGATGGGAGCTGGTAATTTATAAATAGGAGAGCAGGCACAGTGACATTTAGTCATTTGCCTATATCCCATAATTAGTTACTAACAGGGCCTGGGTTCTAAACCAGTCGATTTTCTGGCTCACATATATCAGCTATGCCACGCTCTCTCCTAGAGTAGTATGAAATAAAGACTCAGAAAACAATCCATGAGAAATTCTTGAGTCTCTAACTAGCTGGTTACCTTGGTGTGTGCTGACAACCATCCATCCACCTCCCCCGCCTGGCCCACCCCGTGCCTTCTCCCGCTCTGCCCGACTGGAGTGTCTGCTGATGTTTTATTTATATATAACAAACTTAATTTAAACCATCTGTACACCTGGTGTCCGGAGCCAGATTCTATCAGGAAACTTGATCTGTATTTGCAAGTGGGAAAATGGGATTAGATTAAACCAAAAAGGAAAAACTATGTGGTGTCTTTGAGTCACCTCCACCTACCCCTTCCGTGGCTGGTCCTGTGCAGACCGGAGGCAACGGATGTCCAGGGGGAAAGTCACAGGGCCTGCATGTTTGTACATCAGCCTTCACTTGGAAAACTAGACATCTGCTTGGCTATCTAGCCCCGGAAGGACATGACCAAGGTCACTAAATTAAATTCCTAATAAAGCCAAGTTAAGGGGAACAGCTCCTAGAGTCCACATCTGTACTGTCCCACGAAAGTGACAAACAGGATGCTTTTGCAGGCCTGAGGGCAATGACAATGACTTCTAACAGACCCCCGAGATTGGGCAATTTGAACCAGGCTCTGGCTAAGGCACTTTATATATATGGTGTCACGCATACCTCAATAAGTTGATAATGTCAGAGACGTTACAGATGAGGAAACTGAGACTCAAAGCGTGGACTCTTCTTCCGCACACCGCACTCATGCTAAGGTTGAGTCCTTATTCATGCTGCATCTTCCTGATGTTAAGGGTGGGAGCTTTGGCACTAACATGATTCTGAAGCTTAGAAACCTTTGGAGTAGGCGCTGGAAAGCCTGCGGAATGGGAGCTGTGTGTGGTTTCAGTCTTCTGTGAGATGCAGGTGTGACTTTGCCTGTGGAGCTGTTTGTTGCTTTGTTTTGGCAAAATCTTCAGGGTGTACATTCTAATGTAAGGCACCACAGTGCAAGCAAGGTGCCATCCATGGATCTCAGGAGAGAGGGGGAAAAGCACCACTCATAGACGCTTTGGGCTGGAAAGTGAACTGCCTGGTTGGGGCTATAAAGTGCTGTGTGTTGTTATGAGGGAACCATGTCAGCTTTGCTTGGTTTGTAAGAGGAGGGGGAGAAGCTTCCTGACCATGTTTGAACTGAGCTGCCACTGTCCTGTCACTGAAGAGCTAGCTGCCTGCTCTCGATGGGCCTGACCCAGCCCCCCTGTTCCAGGAAATGGGGAGCAGAGTACAGAGAGAAGCTAGAGCGGCAGGACTCCTGCTTTGGGGAGATGTGACAGAGAATCTCAGGGGCACTGCAGTTACCTGGAGCAAAGCAGAACTGCTGCCGGAGAGGGGACAGTCCTGATAGAAAGGTTCAGAATGTAGCGAGAGAAGTCCTTCCTCCACCTACAACCCAAAACTGCACTGTCATTCCAAGTAGTGGTGACTTGGGAATGCCAGGAGACAGGACCCCCGATGCAGCAATGGCAATTTCATGAAAGCCTTGGCAGTGGCCAAAAAAAATGTCTTCCTCTTTAGACTGCTTCTTGAGCGGTGGACATCAGCCAGGGTGAGGCAGAACAGGCAAAACAGGATTCGGGAACAGCATATGGTGCCCGAATGCAGACACTCTTGTAGGATTCTCCGACATTGCTGCACGGGAGTGTGGATGTTCATGAGATGCTTTTTTTTTTTTTTTTTTTTACAGAGACAGAGAGAGAGTCAGATAGGGGCAGACAAGAATGGAGAGAGACGAGAAGCATCAATCATTAGCTTTTTGTTGTGACACCTTAGTTGTTCATTGATTGCTTTCTCATATGTGCCTTGACCGTGGGCCTTCAGCAGACCGAGTAACCCCTTGCTTGAGCCAGCGCCCTTGTGTCTAAGCTGGTGAGCTTTCCTCAAACCAGATGAGCCTGTGCTCAAGCTGGGAACTTTGGGGTCTCGAACCTGGGTCCTCTGCATTCCAGTCCGACACTCTATCCACTGCGCCACTGCCTGGTCAGGCGCCATAAGAGGCTTTTGAACAATTCTTTGTTTTTGACCATCACTAAACAAAAGCTACAACAAAAAAACAGTGGTCTTTTCATGTTTTTGTAATATTGCTTTAAAACAAAATTATAATTTTGTGTTTCACTTCTAATAGGTAAGTCTCAGAAATACAAAATGATTTTGATAAGTTGACAGGGACTAATAAGTTGGTAGGGGTTCAAGCCGTTGTGATTTGGACATTGAAAGATACTATGAGTGCATTTTAAACTCACGTGCTGGTGAATGGGAACATAGCAGTCCTTGACTGTTCCGTCACCCACCACCTGCACAAGGTAGGACTAGATTCAGATGCAGGTGACAGAAGATCTCAAAGTGCCAGTGGCTTAGCCTTAGACAATGCAGATTGTTGCAATAATGACCTTTCAATGTAGCTATGCCTTTATGTGACTTGGGTAATCAATGGGTCATTAACATATGTGACATTATCAAAGACTTGAAAAGCGCCTGCATATTGGGACCTGCTTTCTCTTTTTTAAACACTGAGACTGTCAGGAGAGAATTAGGTTCATGGGTAAAAGCAGAGGGAGTGAAGATAAGCCATCCCCGCTGGGTCCCATGACCAGCCAACCTGTCTGGCCAGCCTAGAGACCACCTATAGAGTTGCCCCCAGTCCTCAGCTGCCCAGCTGACACAGAACCAGGAGATAATTAGGATGATTGTTTATTTATTTATTTATTTATTTATTTGTATTTTTCTGAAGTTGGAAACGGGGAGGCAGTCAGACTCCCATATGCGCCCAACCAGGATCCACCCAGCATGCCCACTAGGGGGTGATGCTCTGCCCATCTGGGGCGTCACTCTGTTGCAACCAGAGCCATTCTAGCGCCTGAGGCAGAGGTCACAGAGCCATCCTCAGTGCCCGGGCCAACTTTGCTCCAATGGAGCCTCGGCTGTGGGAGGGGAAGAGAGAGACAGAGAGGAAGGAGAGGGGGAGGGGTGGAGAAGCAGATGGGTGCGTCTCTTGTGTGCCTTGGCCGGGAATCAAACCTGGGACTCCTGCACGCCAGGCTGACGCTCTACCACTGAGCCAACCGGCCAAGGCCAGGATGATTGTTGTTTGAAGTTACTATGTTTGAAGTTGTTTATTATGCAGCAAAAGCTAACAGATATGTATGATATAGAAATTTGTTTTTTTCTTTTATACATGAGAAATGTATAAAATGTTATAAAATAGAGTCTTTGACTCCATTTTGTGAACAACTAAAAACTTTTTCCATCTTGTTCTTTCATCCTCAGTCTATGGCTTATATTTTATAATCTGATATTGTGGTCTAAACTCTAGCTGCTACAGTTTGATTTTTAGCCAGCAGGAAGCAGGACAGGACAGTGATGGAAGAAAAGTATGTTTCTTCTTTTTACAAACACTTCCCAGAAGTTTTACATACCCCTTATACTTACATATTATATGCCAGTACTTAGACACGTGGCCACAGCCAGTTACAAGAGAGATTGGGCGGTGTAGTTTTATCTCTGGGAGCCATTAGCCCAGGTAAAATTTTGAAATTTGTTTTTGTTCTTTTTTTTCCTAAAGAAAAGGGAAAGATGTTTTGGGCGGAAATTGGCAGCTTCTGCTTAACTTCTCTCTGCTGTGACTACTTCAGCACAAGGTTTTACTCACCTGTGAATGTCCGGCACTGACCAGGTACCCAGTAATGCTTGTGGAATGGAGCGGAGCGGACGAAGGACCGTGTTGCCTCAGACCGCTGAAGGGCACTCTCAAGTGCGGACTTGCACTCCACCTCCAGCAGATGGCTGGCGTCACCCTCCTACCTGCCACTATAATAGATGACAGATCTTACTAGAGAGGCTTCAGGATGTCACAAGCACACCATGAGCCTTCAAGTCAGAAATCCTGTCTCTGTCACTTTTTTCCTGGGTGACAGTGAGCCAAGTGCCTAATGTCTAGCTCGATGGGGAGCTATTTCTTAACCAATGCAGAGGTTTTATTTGGGGTGATGAAAAGTTTTGGAAATAGATAGTGGTGGTGATTGCACAACATTGTTAATGAAATTACTACCACTGAAACGCACACTTAAAAATGATTGAGAAGCCCCGGTGGGGTGGCTCAGTGGATGGAATGTTATTGCAGTGTGCCGAGGTCATGGGTTTGGTCCCCAGTCGGGGCACATAGGGGAATAATGGATGAGTGTACAACTGAAAGAGCAACTAAGGGAAACAGCGAGCTGATGCTTCTCTCCTCCTCCCCCTTCCTCTCTCTCTCTCTCTCTCTCTCAAATCAATGGGGGAAAAATTTTAATGGTTTAGAAAATTGCCAACCTCACAAGCTTGCCATATTTTTGTGTGCGCCTTGTGTGAGTTTATGGAAGAACATGACAAGGGAAATTATAAAAAGGGAAAAGTTGAAAGCAATTACAAAAGGATGGTCTGGGATGGTGCAAAGGGATGAATGACAGTGCTCGGAAGACAGTAATTACATTCTCCAAGAATACTGGAGTCTTGTAACCGAAACCCTTTGTGGTCTGCCGGTAGCACGCAGCCTGCACGAGAAACGCCTGACGTGCAGATCGAGGGAGGCAGCAACTCTCTGGCGGCCTTCTTTGAAAGTTGATAGTGCTTATGTTTGCAAATCCGCAAAAAAGTTCATAAACTGAGCTAGGTGAGACAGAGTTCACTCAGTCTGTCAGAACTAGTCATTCCACTTCCATTTTAATCAACACTTAATGCACCTAGGTGCAGTCATTAGGGCTATTAATCAACATTCCGGTTCTTACATTAGGACATAAGGTCAAATTTCATTTCCCAGCTGCCTTTGCTTGAGCAAAGAAGAGCAGAAGTAATGTGTGGCGTGCTGAGTGAAAGTATCCCCCTTCTCTTGTCCAGCCTCAGTGATTACAGAAGCACAAGACAAGATGAGGCCTTTATCACCTGTGTCTATGAGTGACTACAGTGAGTCATACTTCCCACCCTGCACTAAACGTGTAGCATGAGGGAGGAATAAACTTCTGTGTGTTATGCCACTGAGCTGTTGGCATTGTTTGTTACTGCAGCATTACTTAGCTTAACCTGACCAATGCTGTATGTCTTGCACTGGGTTAAGTGAGCATTTTACCACAGAGATTAAACTCCACAGTTAGGGAGCCTGAGTTTTGGTCTAGATTATCTACTTTCTCACAGTGTGATCTTAGACAAATCATCCAATTTCTCTGTGCCTATTTCTTAGAAAATAGGAATAATAATGGACACCACTTCGGTGGGTTTTTACGAGGATTAAATTAGGTGAGCAACACAACCCAAGGCAAATAGCAAGTCCTCAAAAATGTTGAATGTTGATTATTTCATTTAATTCTCACAACAACTCTATATACGATTTGCTGATGTATCAAGCCATTGAGTTTCAGGACTGTTACTACAAATAGTAAGTGAGAGTTTTAAAATTAGAATCCAGCCCCTGACTCAACAATCCACCTTTTGGGCATAGTTTATGTTCCCGGAAGCTGTCCAACTCCAGTATGAAGCCACTTCTCCTTCTGTCCTCATCTGCTCTCTAGAAGGCTCATTTACTTACTCAACTTCCCCAGTGACCAAACGCATGTAAAAATTTTCCCTGGGGCAGAGACTCAGAGCTGCAGCCTCTAATCCTGGTCCCTCAGTCAGAGACTGTCCTGCTGTCTAGTCTGAAAGGTTGGCCAGGAATCAGACCCTTACACATGGGATCTATTTGATTCCCGTCTGTGCCAGATGCACCTCTTAGTCTGCCAAAGCCAAATGATTTATGTAAACCATTTTTTTAAATTGCCACACAAGGTAGAAATAACCGGACGATACAAGGATGTAGAGATGTCTTTCCCCCATTCTGCCCTCTGTACTCTCAGTTTCCCTCCCCAGAGGCAACGATGGTGACCCATTTCCTCAAAGCAAGTTATTAAATCAGTTCCTTATTTATTTCTGTGACTGCACCATCGGGGGATGTACTTATGGGATGAATATCCTTCCTGCCTCGTAGATGCTCCCAGTGCTTTCTCCCGCCAGCAACACCCTCCTCCTGGCCTCCTAATCTTGCACATCCTGCTGCATCTGTTCAAGCCATCTTCTTCAGGAAGAACTTTTTAGCATTTCCAGCTGTACTCATCACTCTTCTTTTTGACAACAGCACTATTTCTGTCGCATGTTTGGATATTTTGTCATATCCGACTTATCAGGTGCTAGTCTCTAATTGCTTGGTGTGGGCCACCCTCCCTTCCTCACCAGCCTGAAGGTTGTCTTTCCCCAATGGCTTCTACTACCACCTACACCCTGATGACTCCCAATGCCACTCTTAAATTTCAGACATATTTCCAGTTCAAATGAGGCATCTCCCTGTTGTCCTTATGAGAATGTTCAAACTGGAATTTTTGCTCTTTGCCCTTCACTTGCCTGACTTTTTGAATCTCCTCTCTCAATGGATGGCATCAACATCTACTTAGTCATCCAAACTTGAAACTTCAGTCATCTAAACTTCCAACAGCCTCTCTGTGCAACCTCCTCCTGTCCCCCAGTCCCAGAGGCTGTGTGCATGGGAAGGCAGCAGAAAGAGCATCACAAGCCCTGTCAATTGTACAAGAAAATGGCTCTCCAGCTAGGCTCTTTCTCTGCACTCCCACTGGCTCTGCCCTTGGTTAGGCTCCCACCGTCTCTTGCCTGGTTTATAGAAACTGCTTCCAGATTGCTCATCCTTTTTATAGTTTCTTTCAATTCATTTTCTCCTCCTCTGGCAGTGTCTTCATTATAAAGGATAGTTGTAATCATATTACTGTTCTGATTAAAAACTTTTCAGGGTTCCCCTCTTGCCTGCTGGCCCCACCAGATTCACCTCCTGTATTCCTCCCCACCATTCCCACTGCCACCATCTCTCTATGCCCCTCAAAAATTTGGGTGAAGTGACTCCTGCCATTCTTCAGACAGGTTGTTTAAAAATGGTCTCTTATCCTTGGTGATGTTACTGTTTTCTGCTCGTAAGCACTGTGTTTCTAGGCTCAAGAAGGCTGTGATGTGTCTTATGAAGAAAATACATGTTTTAAAAATGTGTTAAATAAGCCTCATTCACTCTGATAGTTATAGTTAAAGGTTTTAGTGCTGTTGGCCATGAGAACAATATTCATAAGTTGACAGTATATATAAATAAAGCATCTTTAAATAGAAGCACACATAAAACAAGATTATATATTGATTGGTTGATGAAAATGTTGTGACCAGAGGTTCACAAACCTGTACTTTCCCTAGGAACAATGGTTCAATATCAATGTTTGCAGTGACTTTATACAACATAACTACTGCAAATAACCAGAGTCAACTAAAGTTACTTGTTTGTTATATGACTCACAGCAAGAATGAAAATTCAGTGACAGCAAAACTTCGCCTATGCTGGAACAATGCCTAGCACATAGTAAGTTCTCAATAAATATTTGTCGAATGAATGAATAAATGAGTTACAAAACATTTTGTCTGGACTCTAAAAGATGAGGGGAATTGCATCCTTATTTTTATTACTTTAAAATTAACCAGTTCCTTCAATCATGAGTATAGGAAACGAATCATAGTCAAATTACTAATAGTAATTCCTAATAGTTGTAACAGTCACAATAGAAGTCACTGGTACAGTATTCTTATTTTTATTATTTTATATTTTTGTCACTGGTATTTTTAAATCACAGTACAGTTGTTGTAGTTATTTGAAATATAATTTCATACTCATCAATACTTGAAATTATAGTATATACTCTGCTCACTAACAAATATTATTATTTTTCATGTGCTAATAGAGAAACATTTTACAACACACATTTTAATAATAGTACTTCAGAATAATTAATTTTCTTTGTAATTTTGTGGGGTTTTTTTATTTTCTGCATTTAAAACATGAAAAGATTCTAAGTAGATCTCCATAAACCTCCCTAGACTATCAACTGGGTCCCTGGCACAAAAGAGTTTAAGAACCTTGGTCTAGAGTCAGGTCAAGGCCCCATTCTGGTAACATGTCCAGGGTCATGAAGCTACTTAGCAGAACTAGTGTCCACACCCAAATCTGCCTGCAAGTATCACCAGAATGGCCCCTTTTCATCCCGAGGGCTCCTTCACAGACACTCCTCTGCGTGTCCCCTCTGATACCTGGGAGAGCAGTGCAGAAAGTTTCCAGTGAATTCCATCAAGTGCATCAAGTGCTGACCACGTGCAGAGCCTTCTCACAGGAGCTGGAGGGCACTGCTCTTCCAAACATGGCCTGAAACCACTATTGGCCAAAGATGAGAAAAGAACAGAAATTGAGAGTAAGGCTGTAGAAACAGTTATAGCAGGGGTCCCCAAACTTTTTACATAGGGGGCCAGTTCTCTGTCCCTCAGACCGTTGGAGGGCCAGAGTATAAAAAAAACTATGAACAAATCCCTATGCACACTGCACATATCTTATTTTTAAGTAAAAAAACAGAACGGGAACAAATACAATATTTAAAATAAAGAACAAGTAAATTTAAATCAACAAACTGACCAGTATTTCAATGGGAACTATGCTCCTCTCACTGACCACCAATGAAACAGGTGCCCCTTCCAGAAGTGCGGTGGGGGCTGGATAAATGGCCTCAGGGGGCCGCATGTGGCCCGCGGGCCATAGTTTGGGGACCCCTGAGTTATAGCAATGTGAATCTAGCAGTAGCATCACTCTTATATTTTGTATGTCTTTGATTTTTAAATTTCATTTTATTATTTTTGTGTGTGTGTGACAGAGACAGAGAAAGGGACAGACAGGGACAGACAGACAGGAAGGGAGAGAGATGAGAAGCATCAATTCTTTGTTGCGGCACTTTAGTTGTTCACTGATTGCTTTCTCATATGTGCCTTCACCGGGGGGCTACAGCAGAGCGAGTGACCCCTTGCTCAAGCCAGCGACCCCAGGTTCAAGCTGGTGAGCTTTGCTCAAACCAGAGGAGCGTGCTCAAGCCAGTGACCTTGGGGCTTCTAATCTGGGTTCTCCGTGTCCCAGTCTGATGGTCTATCCACTGCGCCACCGCCTGGTCAGGCTAAATTTCATTTTATTTTACAAAAGCATTAGCCTGCAATCAATTGGAAAATTAAAAAAACAAAAGCTAAACAAAACATTCTGATCTTTCCTCCACATAGTTTGAGAATCACCACTGTGGGAGGATGCAGTGGACAGGAGTGAGGGTAGAGCTGAGAAAAACATGAATAGAGTGCTGGACACAGAAACTCACCAGACAAGCAGAAATGGGGAAGGCAGAGGGAGAAGCGGGCCTGTGAGCAGAGTTTGGCTGATGTCTACAGGGAAGACGCGGCTGCCTTTCAGGCTGTTCTAAGCAGCGGGCTCAGCAGAAGCGAGGGCGGGAGTGTAGTGTACAAGGTGGGTCAGAGAAGGCTGTCATCAGGTGCGACGGGGCAAAGTCAGTGGAGAGTGGGGACAGGAGACGGAGGGAAGCAGCTTGAAGGGTTAGTGGGAGTAAATCTTGATGGCATTGGAAACATTCTGAGGATTGAGGGTTGTTTTCAGTAGGCCATGAGGAACTGTGGACCTATTTTGAGTAGGAAATGAAATGATCACATTTGAGTTTTAAATGATAATAATTGTCACCTGACCTGTGGTGAATAAAGCATTGACCTGAATGCTGAGGTCACTGCTTGGCAACCCCAGGCTTGCCCAGTCAAGGCACATACAAGAAGCACCTACTACCAACTGATGCTTCCCACTCCTTTCTCCTACCCTTTCTCTCTCTCTCTCTCAAATCAATAATTTTTAAAAAATACGATAATAATTGTTGAGCCAAGCTAAATTTAAAAAATTTTTCAGCCTGACCTGTGGTGGCGCAGTGGATAAAGCGTCGACCTGGAACGCTGAGGTCACCGGTTCCAAACCTTGCACTTGTCTGGTCAAGGCGCATATGGGAGTTGATGCTTCCTGCTCCTCCCCCTTTTCCTCTCTCTCTCACTCTCACTCTCCTCTCTAAAATGAATAAATAAAAAATTTAAAAAATTTTTCAGGCACTGACTCTTAGAGAAGAGGATCCCCTCTTCCATCAGAATGTGCAAATACACAAAGGCTGATTTTCATGCCTAGATGAACACATGCCAGGATGTGCATAAAGGTGGAATGCTCTAGAAAACCAATTTGTCTCTTTTCTCTTCTCCTTTCCTTTCTTCTTTCTTCTCTTTTTCTCTCTTATTCTCTATTACTTAGCACTTTCCAACAGTGCTTTCTGTGATGATGAAATGGCTTGTACTGACCACTGGCCACATGTGGTCACTGAGCCTTTGAAATTTGGCTGCTGTGCCTGAGACTCTAAATTTTAAATTTTATTTCATTTTACTTAATTTAAATTTAAGTAGCGACATTTGGCTATTGGCTACCATAAGACAGCTACTTTTTCTAAAACGAAGACAGAGAAAGAAAATGTAGATGCCAAGAAGCCTGCAGGCAGGCTGTCACGGCATATTTTGTTAATGAGAGTGGTCAGAAGAAAGTGAAGGTGGAAATGAGCCCTCTGTTTTTAACCCAAATATGTACATTTTCACCTGTTTGTGTTTAGTGGGCCTCCTGCAAAGCCAGCAGCTTGAAGTTCTCACCTGATTTTGATGAGTTACCTTAGACAAGTCACTGTCAGGGGAAGGACAAGGACTAATGTCTACTGAGCAGTAGCAAAGTACGAGGCATAGCGGGGTTAAGCAGTTTTACAGATGATGGCGTTTGAACGTTTACAGCAAACCTATGAAATAGGGTTTTTATTCCAATGTCATAGATGAGGAAGAGGAGGTTTAGAGTTGCAAGCAATTTGGCCAAGTCCCCCAGGTAGTGAGGTGTAGAGAAGGTATGTATGTAGATATTTAGAGCCAGTTCTAAGGTCAAAGCTCTTTCCACTGCACCTCTCTGCTTCCCTAAACTCTTCATCCGAACAGAACAGGCCTGGCGATGCTCGTGCTGCCTACCCGCTGAACGGAGCTCAAGAGGGCCCTGAACTGGTGACAAGTAAAGGTGCTGAGTGTGCTCAAGGGAGGGAGGGAGGTGATATTTTCTGAGAGTACAAAAAGGGCACAGTGTTCTGAGATGGTTCTGCATTCTCACTGACATTGGAAATACTTAAAATTTTCCACTTGGTAATGTCTGAGGCCAGGCCTGCTTCAATTGTGTAAAAACCAATATCAGTTTGGAAAGGTTATCGCAGCCTTTCCAATTCCAGTCAACATTAAAAATGCAAATGTTTGCTATTTAAATATAGCCGTTGGCCACCAGCATTCAGGACAGAAGGTAAACCACAGTGGGCAGCTATCTCCCACCAAGAGCCCGCTTGGCGCTGCGGGAAGGAGGCGGAGGATGTGTGTAAGGTCCGAGTGGTACCAGGCTGACGGAACCACTTCCAGCCCCAGGAAGGTCTGGGTCTGCAGAGGCTGTCAGCTTCGGTCACTGAGTCGGCCAGCCATTCACTGGGGAGCAGGGCTGCTGTTAGTTTTTTTTGTCCTCGTCTACCTAGTCCATTGCCGGCTTCATGATAAGAGCTCAAGGGTATTTCTGAATAGATAAGTTAATTTATTCATCATATTTTTTAAATATATCCTAACATGTCTCAACACTGGGCTAGGCTGAGAAATGGATACAGAAGCAAGCAATTTGGAGAAATCAACTCAAGTAATTTCCCATCTAAGAAGGATGATAAGATGTACAAATAACTGTTAACATAAAATAGTACAAGTTAGCCTTACTGTAAGTATTAATCCTGATATCTGTTAACAAAAGGTGTTTGAAGATGTGGCAGATAAAAAGTACGTGTATGGTTGGACATGGGGATTCCAGATGACCTCATAGTAACTGGGCAGCAACATCAGCAATGGCAGCTGCTTGGAGATGCCAAGGACCGTTCCTGAGGGGGAACTCAGGTCCTTGGCAGTGTCCTCCACTCAGATTGCAGGCTTTGTGGGTGCTGGGCTGTCTCTTATTCAGTCCTGTACCCCAATACTTCACATGGGGCCTGACACATAGAAGGAAACAACATATGCTAAGTAAATGAATGAATAAGTGAATAAAAGTTAAGAATTCATAAGGAATCGTAACAATAAGAAGCATTTATGAAACATTTTGTATACAATAAGCATTCTATATACATCTTCTTAATTATAAAAGTCAGCACTCAGTCAGGAAACAGAAACCACATTAGTTATCTGAACAGAGAGAATGTAATGCAAAAGATTGTTAACTAGGTACAAGGTTGTTAACTAGGCAATTAAAAGGGTAAAATGAGAACTATAAGCTAAAACAGAAACAGCAGCTGCAGAAAACAGCTATCACCCTAAGGATGAGAGACCACAAGGGGGAAGAGTTAGAATTATTGAAATTTAGAGACTTACTAGAGGGCCCTGTCATCTGAAACTCAGACTGCTGAGCAGGGGGCACTGCTGGGCTGGTGCTAATGTCTCTGATTGGATGTGATGAAACTAAGTCTGCATTGAAAGCTGCAAACTGGCTTCCGCTATGCTATAGGGAAGCTTTGCTGCTGCCAGGGTGAAAGGCATTGCTGGGGTGATGCTCATAGGTACCCAACAATTTCCTCTTATCCTTCAAGACCCAGTTCAGTTGTCACCTCCCCTGAGAGCCCTTTCTGATCTCTTCCTTCAGATAGAAGGCGGTAGGAAGAAGCAAGTCTCGTCTTCCTCCTCCAGCTCTGTGGCTCCATCTAGCACCTCATTGGCAGAACTTAAGAGAGAACCAGTTGGCTGAGCAGAAATATGATTTGCAGAGACCCAGCCCCGTCATCACAAAGCAGGATACAGAAAGGTTTTAGAGCTAAGACACCACGGTATCATAACTTGTACAGGATTCTTCGCATCAATGCTAAGATGCAGGTACTATTACTCCCATTATACAGATGAGAAAACCAAGGGTCTAGAGAAGTCAAATACATTAGCCTTATGTATTGGTGTGGCAGTGCCCAGATTTGAATCCAGGTTTATCTGCTCTTAATGGCAATACTATCTATACCAAGTTTCCTTCACATTTTTATGTGAAAAACGTGTCAGGAGATAAAACAGACTGGAATTCCCAGTGTTGTTTGGTTGGCAGCCGGGAAGAGGTGGGCTGAGCCATTCAGGTATCACCTGTGTGAACAGGGAAGCAAGTGTACAGCAGTCTTGACAAATGTCTCCCAATGTGTCACTTTCATCTCTCACTTTACTGTCTTTTAAAAAGTTGAGGAAAAAAATTTTTTTGAGATGTTTATTCATTGATCAAAAAATAGCCACCCAGCCTGACCAGGTGGTGGCACAATGGATAGAGTGTCGGACTGGGATGCGAGGGACCCAGGTTCGAGACCCCGAGGTCACCAGCTTGAGCGCAGGCTCATCTGGTTTGAGCAAAAAGCTCACCAGCTTGGACCCAAGGTCGCTGGCTTGAGCAAGGGGTTACTCGGTCTGCTGAAGGCCTGTGGTAAAGGCACATATGAGAAAGCAATCAATGAACAACTAAGATTTCACAACGAAAAACTGATGATTGATGCTTCTCATCTCTCTCCATTCCTGTCTGTCCCTGTCTATCCCTCTCTCTGACTCTCTCTCTGTCCTTGTAAAAAAAAAAAAAAAGCCACCCAACAATCTCTTCTCCATCCTTCAAGACCCAGCTCAGATGTCACCTCTTCTAAGAAGCCTTCCTGATCTCTACATAGCCAGCCATGCCCCCACGGTGCCTCCATAGGACTCAATGCAGACAGCAGGGTGAAGTTTACTTACCTATATGCCACACCAGAGTGTGGGCTCCTTGAAGGCAGACCAGGCTCCAACTAGACTCTGCCTGGTACCCAATGTCTAGTGATAATTATAAAGGCTTGTTTCTTTCAGAAGTGTGCTTCTAGGGGAGCACTGACCACTTCAGGACCATATGTTTTGACTCATCCTCTACCTTCCATAAGTTTTTGGTCCAAGTGGTGATGATGTGGCAAATAAACCAAAAAGTCAACCCCCTTGGTTTAGTCCTTCATCAATCACCTTTCCAACCCATTCTTCTCACTTCAGTTGGATGCACAAGTAACCATCGGTAGTCTTCCAAAGGTTTCCAATAGCTCTTGGGATGAAGACTAGCTCCTCAGCATTGTCACTTATGACATCTGTCCCCGGCTGCTCTCCAGCCTCGAGTCTCACCACTCCCCATCCCCTTTCTACCTCCTCTACTCCCCCTCCAGCTACTGAGTCGCTCCAGTTTCCCGAACTCATCAAGCTCTTTGCATCTTGGTCTTTGCAGGTGGGTTTCCTTTCCCCGGCGCCCTCATTTCTTGCTCCTTTTGTCCAAGTCATTCTGACTTATCTTTTAGGTCTCAGCTGCTGAGTCACTTCCTCCTGGAGGTTATTGACGGAGTAACTTGATGCTCTCAGAGCAGCTTGCTCCTGAATCGTAATGGCCTCCCTTTATGCAGGGGCTCCCTGGCGCATGTCAAGTGCTCTGTAAAATAGATTTGAATTAAGTAATTAAACATTTAAAAACAATGAAAAACTAGGATAGGTGTCTCCAAGTGATTTTGCAAGTCATGGACTGCCAAAGATATGGTGAAATATCTCTTTCCTAGGGTCAAGGGGCCTTGTACATAGAGGACCTCTGGGATGGGGGACAGGGCTCTGGACCTGGAGTCAGGAGGTCAGGGTTGGAGCCTCAGTGATTTGTGGGGCAGCCCATTTGTTGCTGTGTTAGAGTCTTCATCTCTATACCAGGGGAGGAAAACAAATTCTCCTCTACTCTCTTAGGTTCTGCAGCTGAGGCCCAGGAAATTAAACTGACAAAGTACAGATTAACAAGAGATAAAACAGTTTATGAATGCATATGAAGCATGCAAACACATCTGAGAAACTCAGGAATGAGTCTCTCAAAGGGATGGTTAGAATTTAATGAGTAACTCCAAGGGTGGTTAGAAGTTGAGGTTTTTAAAGCATCTTAATGAAGAACAATAAATTGATAGAACAGTGATAAGACAAAGTAAAAGAGGTTTCAGCTTTTAGGGACAGCAAAATGTGGTTAGGTAAACAAATGGGGAAACCAATGGAAAATAAGTTATTTTAGGAGAGTGTGCTATGTAGATTCCTCTTGGCGCCCTCTTTAGATTGAGAAGAGTCTAGAGTTGTCTCCTGCGATGAAGAGTTTAAGAGTGGCCCTCCTGAGTCCTCCCCTTCCTGGAGAGGATGATACCTTTACAAATGGAAATTTGTTCTGCTTTAAGGAGAATAGGAGGCAAGGGCAAAGGGCCTCTTCCTTTCTTTTCTTTTCTTTTCTTTTCTTTTCTTTTCTTTTCTTTTCTTTTCTTTTCTTTTCTTTTCTTTTCTTTTCTTTTCTTTTCTTCTCTTCTCTCTCCTTTCCTTTCCTTTCCTTTCCTTTCCTCTCCTTTCCTCTCCTCCCCTCCCCTCCCCTCTCCTCCCCTCCCCTCCCCTCCCCTCCCCTTCTTTCCCCTTCCCTTCCCTTCCCTTCCCTTCCCTTCCCTTCCCTTCCTTTCCCTTCCCTTCCCTTCCCTTCCCTTCCCTTCCCTTCCCTTCCCTTCCCTTCCCTTCCCTTCCCTTTCCTTTCCTCCCCTCCCCTCCCCTCCCCTCCCCTCCCCTCCCCTCCCCTCCCCTCCCCTCCCCTCCCCTCCCCTCCCCTTCCCCTTCCCTTTCCTTTCCTTTTCTTTTTTTGGTGTCTTATGTATATCTCAATTGTCTTCAGCTCAAAAGAATCCTTAAGCCAAAGTGGTATATCTCTGGGTGGCACATTCTGATCCTCTACACTCAGTCTCAAAATGCCTGTCCATCCCAGCACACAGGGCTGTCATGAGATGGAACATGTGGAAACTCCGGGTAAGCTGTAAAGTGCTGTACAGCTGTCAGGCATAGCCATCTCCATGATCACCATCTCCAGGAAACAGTCCAGGCCACATCCTTGAAAGTTTTATTCACAGCGGTCCAAACACAGGTCTTAAGCCTTTCTTCTCCTCCCCCAGGGACAAGTGGAGGTTTTTTTTACAGAGAAGACACATCAAAGCCCCAACTGAGGATTTTTTTATAGTTCAATGCTGTACAAGCTTCCTTCTTGAGAGATAAAGAGTCTGGAAGAAACATGGGAAAGCCAATCTAAACTTCCTGTTCCCAGCCCACACTCCCCACGCCTGACTTTTATGAGGAAGCCTACAGGCTGCTCCAGACTGTTGGCTGTGTCATTCAGGACCCCCGCCCCACCACCATCGTTTCTTCTAGACACATCTAATAAAAAAGACCCAGTGCACCCCATCATCCCAGACGCCCAACAGCAATAAATCGAAGGCCAGACTTATTAAACATTATCTAGCCACAAAGATGCGACATTCCCCAAAATAAATGTCCTCCTGAAACTGACTCTCTAACAAGGCATGAGACATCCATGGAATAAACATTAATGCACCTACCATGTCAGGTATTTAACATGTGTTGCATCATTTAAACCTTACATCAACTATTTCCATTTTATAGATGAGTCAGTTGGGGCTCAGAAAGGTTTAGTTGGATGGATGGATGGATGGATGGATGGATGGATGGATGGATGGATGGATGGACAGATAAATGCATGCATACATTCATGCATGAGTGACTAGGTAGATGGGTGGGTGGGTGGGCATGTGGATAAGTGGATAGATGAAGAAGCTTCTTGCCAGGCTTGACAGAAAGTTCCTGCATCTCTCCAGAAAGGCAGAACTGTGACACATGTTTTCATATTGAAGCTCCTCACAGGAAAGGGCTGTGCCTATTACTAAGCCAGTGCAAAACAAGGTCAGGCTCTGGCAAAGCTGTTCCCAGGGTGTAAGAATATAGAGAGGTCTTTCGGTTTTCAGTTGCAGCTTTGGAGTCAGAAAAATCCCAATCTTGGCTCCACCATTCACTTCCTGTGTGGACACTCAGTGCTTAGTTTCCCCATTTGTAAAACGAAGAACAATGCAACCTCATAGTGCCATGAGGTTTAACAATGCCATTCAAATGTAAACATTTGTTAAATATTTATAACGAATATTTGTGTTAAATATAAGTTAGTTTTCTCCCCTCTGTCCCTTAGGCAGCGTGGACAGCGCTGCAGAGATGAGCTAAGTGATGAGAGCCTCACCCGAAGTGGAAAGGTCTGGACTCCTCGGGTTTGAGAAAAGAATCGTTTCTGTCAAGCGAGCCAACGAGGAAATGAGTTTTCCCCTGTTGTAAAGAAAATCTCTTTCCTTTTGACTGAGAGGGAACAGGTGGAGGGAAGGGGTCAGAGGACAGTGAGGAGGGAGGGTAAAGACCCAAAGCAGCAGCAGGCAGATTTTCTTTTCCTGACTCTCCCTTAAAACATACAGAAGGCCCTGGCCGGTTGGCTCAGCGGTAGAGCGTCAGCCTGGCGTATGGGGGACCCCGGTTCGATTCCCGGCCAGGGCACACAGGAAAAGCGCCCATTTGCTTCTCCACCCCCCCCCCCTTCCTCTCTGTCTCTCTCTTCCCCTCCCGCAGCCAAGGCTCCATTGGAGCAAAGATGGCCCGGGCGCTGGGGATGGCTCCTTGGCCTCTGCCCCAGGCGCTAGAGTGGCTCTGGTCGCGGCAGAGCGACGCCCCGGAGGGGCAGAGCATCGCCCCCTGGTGGGCAGAGCGTCGCCCCTGGTGGGCGTGCCGGGTGGATCCCGGTCGGCCGCATGCAGGAGTCTGTCTGACTGTCTCTCCCCGTTTCCAGCTTCAGAAAAATACAAAAGAAAAGAAAAAAAACATACAGAAAAAGGCCCTGGCCAGTTGGCTCAGTGCTAGAGCGTCGTCCTGGCGTGTGGAAGTCCCGGGCTCGATTCCGGCCAGGGCACACAGGAGAAGCGCCCATCTGCTTCTCCACCCCTCCCCCTCTCCTTCCTCTCTGTCTCTCTCTTCCCCTCCCGCAGCGAGGCTCCATTGGAGCAAAGATGGCCCGGGCACTGAGGATGGCTCTGTGGCCTCTACCTCAGGCGCTAGAATGGCTCTGGCCACAATGGAGCGATGTCCTGGATGGACAGAGCATTGCCCCCTGGTGGGCATGCCGGGTGGATCCCGGTCAGGTGCATGCGGGAGTCTGTCTGACTGCCTCCCCATTTCCAGCTTCAGAAAAATACAAAAAAAAAAACAACCCCAAAAAACATACAGAAAAAATTCTTAGATGGTTTCTGAATGGGAGTGTGTGTGTGTACACAGACACACATATTTGTGTGTGGGGGTGTGTGGAGAGGGGAGTGGGTGTGGGTCTAGGGATGAGCTGTGGATGAGAGGCTAGGCGCGTGCTTGTGTGTAACAGTACGGAAGGAGGCGTGGATGTGCGGGAGGGTGTGAGGCGGGGGGCAGGTATACGGGAAGGGAAGGAGGTGTGTGGGGAGGGAAGTGAGGGGAGCTGTGGTGGAAGTGTGGTGGGAGTGTAGTCACACTGAGGGGATGGGCCTCAGTAAATGCATAAAACCACGTATGTCTAAGCACTGCTAATAAGCTCTTTATCACTGGAAATTCATAAATAAGATTATTTTCCATTCACTCACTCATTCATTTTTCCATCATCAGCACTGACCTATGGTGAAAAAACAAAAAATTAAAATCCCTGACGAAATGCCTGACCTGTGGTGGCGCAATAATAAAGCGTCAACCTGGAGTGCTGAGGTCGCTGGTTCAAATCCCCGGTCTTGTCCAGTCAAGGCACATATGAGAAGCAACTACTACTATGAGTTAATGCTTCTGGCTCTTCCTTTCCCCCCCTTTTCTCTCTCTCTCTCTCCTCTCTAAAAATAAATAAATAAAATCTTAAATAAAATCCCCAAGGAACTCACAATCTTGTTGGAGAAAGGAAGACACAGAGGAGTTGAATAAGGATAAGGAGCAAGTCTGCCTCCTGCCAGGCACTGTGTAGATTATCTGGTTAACTGCTCCTAGAAACCTTACACGATAGAACCCACCATGACTTCCATTTAATAGGTGAGGAAACTGAGACTTGGAGTAACTAGTCCAAAGTCACACAGCTTGTGAGTAGAGCTGGAATTATAATGAATGCAACCTGGCTCCTGAAAATGTGCTCTTAAATATCACATCAAGTGTATGCCATCTGTTCCCAGCTGACCTACAAGGGCCCGGCTTATGTCCCTTATAGAAGACTGGCTGCCAGGGCCCCGGTGCCGTGGGCCCACTGCTGCCTGAGCCCAGGCCTTTCTCTCATTCCTCTCCCTGCATCTGCTACCCTGTTTCTACTTCTCAGATCACACCAACACTAGGCAAAGAGCTGTACAGAGAAGAGACCAGTGTAAATTTATGGGCCTGTCTTCCTCCCTGCCTACCAGCTTCCCCGCCAGGGGTACCGGTCCTATGGTATTCTCCACCCCAAAGGCCTTCCTCCTGCTGATCCTGGGAGGCAATGCCCAGGACAGCACCCCAGTGGGGCTGCTGGGCTTTGGGCAGGTGGAGGAATCTGACTTTAGTCTTCAAGATCGTAATAACCTCTCCATCCATAGAGCTTTTGCAAGGGACCGGAACAGGCTCAGGTGCTTTAGGCATTTCCTCTCTTTCAGTTTAATACTCATGACATCCTCACGAGGCAAGGATTATTAGACCCCAGTCACAGGGCTCAGAGATGCCAAATGGCCAGTTCAAACAGTGCTGCTGAGGGGACAGGCTGCTTGACCTCCAAGCCCGTGCTTCATCCCGCAGCTGCTCGGCCTTCCTGTCTTGGAACAAGGTTCCAAGCAGAGTGGAAAGTTGGTCCTTGGTCCACAACACCAGGTTGGGGAGAGTGAGTGGTTGGTTCTCCATTCTCGGCCACATGCCCCACTGACCGTGAGACTCAAGCATGGCCTAAGGTTATTCACCTGAAAGACCAAGGGGTTTCCCTGGAACTATCTCACCCCAGGTGACCAAATGGAGGCCATCGCAGAGTAAGACTTGCCGTCCCCCCTTCACTGTGCCCCAGCCTGTCGGAGCCCCCTCATGCTCTCATGCCATTGTCCCAGAGAAAGCGGCCAGCATGTGCAAGCTGAAAAAGCAGATTCATTCAAGCCTCCCGAGGCCATTGGAGGCCCGAGCATGGAGACCCTTTTGATAGCAGATAAGAGAAACAAGCAGGAACTCTCCTACTGGGGTTGTTCCTTAAATCACTTGGAAGTGTTGAGACCAGCAGTGGCGACCTTGGGGCTGGGGGGTACAATGACAGCGGTCAGAGGTGGCAAGACCAGGGACCAGTAGTGTGTGTGGCAGGAACAGAAGAGAAGAGGACAGGACACGGGTCGCCTGGCAGCAGACCGGACTCACTGCTACACAGGAACCACTCCTGGGAGCTCCCAGAGGTAGACGGTGCACTGGTGTGGGGAGCAGTTTTAAGGAGAACAGTGTCATGCGACAGTGCATGTTGGGGTGAGAGTGTGCTTCCTTTGGGTTATCATCCCTAGCAGTTACAACCCTTATTTCCACAGGCTCCAAAAAGCTGCGTTCCGGCCTCAGGGCCAGTGGAGGTTTCAGAAGTTCAGTACAAATGCTGGCCATTGTCCTTTCTAAAAGGAACAATTCAACAAATCAGCCTGGCTGCAAAGGGGAAGGGACATTCCTGAGCTGTGTTTTTCCCACTCCCGGCTGTCCAGAACAGCAGGGAAAGTCATCTGAGCCAACTCAGGCCAGCCGAGGACCTATGACCTACGGCCCAGCACAGAAAGGGAGCCAGGCCAATCAGATCCCCATCTCCGGAGTTTGAATGAAGAAATGCTGAGACACGCAGGCAGACAGCAGCAGGGCTGGAGGCCACAGGAATGCATTCAAAGGCTGTCTACAGTGGAGTCAAAGCTTCGACTCCACTGGGCCATGTGAGGAGGAGAGACTCAGATAAGCAAGAAACGATTAGTAGAAGGTGTGCAGTGAGAAGTGAGACTCTGGAAATGACTGTGAGAAAGGCAGTGACAGGGTGGAAACCACGTGGTCCGTGACACAGAAGCACCCAGAGCCCCCTCTGTCCCTGCGCCAGCCCCGGCTGCACTTCAGTCCCTTCCCCCTGAGGTGATGACAATGAGGGCTCTCTGCTCCTGAGTCCAGACAGGAGGTAACCTCCCTACAGGCTGGCGGGGAAGGTTTGGGGTTGCAGGAGACCCAATCTTCAGTACGTGGTGGCTTTGCAGGTTACCGCAAGGACAGTGAAGGACCAGGTGAGCAAGGCGGAGAGTCTGGACGAGATGATCGGCTGCCTCCCAACCACAGCTGAGATGACAGGAGACGGAGTTGACGTGAAGGCCTCCACACACCTGAACCGTGCCTCAGGAAGTCAGGCACAACTGAAGAGTGGTCACCCAGGCCTGGGAGCTGGACTGCCTTGATTCTCAGCTTCTCTTTCTAACTGTGGGAATTGTACTCTTCTAAGGCTCAGTTTCCACATCTCTAAAATGGGAATAGGACCTTCTCCCTCGGGTTGTTGGGGATGTTATGGGGGATCTGGGGTGGTAGTGGGGATGCCTAGATGAAGGTGCTGGGTCCAGGTAATCCCTCTTCTTTAGCTGCTGTGATTGTACGTATAAACTCCTCCATGAAGGGCAGAGGTGGAATCAGAGGTTGAAGACTCTCCCTTTAGAATTCTCTGCCTGCAGTGACCGGCACAGGCCTGTCCAGTGACAGGAGCGCACCCCCTTCTTTGGTCACACTCGAGGACTCTGTGGGGAAAGAGGCTTTCAGAGTCACAATGGCCACTGACAGGCCTTATTTAGCCAGACTTATTAATAGGAGTGGGTTTGGTTCTGTCTGAAAATAGCTTTAGAAAGTTATTTAAAGTGAGCTTCCAGGTGAGTAGTCAGATAGCTTCTTATTGTCTTCCTCTCAGGAGAATTTAAGAACTCTCATATTTTCCTGTTTCATTTATAGCAAAACAGTCATAACAGGAAGATCCATTGCTCTGTGTGACTTCCTGAGTCAAGGATGCCCGGCTCTCTGAAGGGTCTCATGGTCAGGCGCCACCCCACTCACCTCCCACCACCCCCCTTTACTATGTCCTTGGCAGACAGCCATCTGCCAGGCATAGGGACCTCCTGGCTCCAACAGGAGGGGCCTGCCTAGAGGAGGGTCATTGGACTTGGGAGGCAAGGACCTTGACCTAGAACAAAGCCCTCACCGCCTTCCTAAGAAGCTTTTGCCTCTGTTTTGAATATTATAATAGAATCCCTGCTTACAACAAGGACCTCAAATCTCACACACAGCCTGCCCCACCATTTCTTTCCCTTCTTGTATGTCTTACTCCAGTCCCAAACCCTGTCTAGCCATCACATGCTCTGAAACGCTCCGTGCATCATGGACACCCCAGGTCCTCATAGAAGGCTCTCATCATCTTTGGTCTTAACGGATGTTTCACTTCCTCTGCAGCCCTTCAGAACAAAGTTGCTCAGCCTCTCAGGCCTGCACCTTACGCCCCTGAGATAGAAACGGCTGGATTGTTCTGGCTTTCTGTTGTCACATCCATACCAAAGCTTGTCCCCACTTGTATATTTCTTTGAGCCTCATGCTGACCTCCTTAGCGATGAAAACTATCCAATGTTCATTCACTGAATCGATCATGGCCTGGCTCTTGGTTTTCCCTCCAGCTCAAGTCCTGCATCATCCTAAGAGATTCCAATGCACAGGCACATCACTCATTGGATGGTTACTTCTTGGATCTCCTTAACTCCAAAACACTTCACCTCTATTCTACTTCAACCACCATTCCTAGACCCTACCCTGGATCTTGTCATGATGCAGGACTGAGTCATCTAGAGTCCGGTAACTTTCTCTATAGTTACCTTCTCCCATCCTTTGAGCTATCTCATAACCTAATACACATGACACCAGCACATTGACCTCCAAGAGACAGCAGCCCTTCGCTCCTTTCATTTTCTTCTATCAGTCCTCCTGGTTAAAGCTCCAGACCCTGCGGATGATCATATGAACTGCACTCACAGCAGTACCGCCTTTTCCCTTGTACTACTTACTATCTCGCTGCGCCTTCCTCCCTTAACAAATTCCAGCTGGTCTCCTCCAGTCTCCGTGAGGCCATTCAAGCCCAACTCTTCCACCTGTGCCCTGCGCCTCCCCTGCCGACTCCTCTGTTGTAATCTCTCTTCTCTGCTTGAATTCTCTAACTCCTCTGACATTTTCCTCTTGTCCTGTAGTCTCTCCAGTCTACTCCACCTGATGAGAAGCTTTCTATACCCTCTTCTATCACCCTCCAATTTCACCTCCTCACAGCAATAGTCTATTCATGTGTCATGTCTCACTCTTCCTCTTTCCTGACACATTCCCCGAGCCACTGCATTCTAGCCTCTGTCCTGACCACTCTATGGTAACTGCTTTCCCTGAAGTCATTGGGCACTATTACTGTGTAATAAATTACAAATTACACCAAAATTTAGTGACATAAAACAACTATTTTATTATGTTTATGTGATCGGAAAGCCAGGAAATCAGACTGGTCACATAATATAGTTTATCTCTACTCCATGATGTTTGTTGCCCAGAGACCTGTATGTGGTCTCTCTGTGTGTCTTGGCTTCCTGGCAGCGTGGCAGCCTCGGGTTGGTCTGGCTTCTCCCATGGTATGCTCCAGTACTCCAGTGAGGGTGGGAAAGGGATCACTTTATATGACTCAGAAGTCATTATGACGATTATAGCCTCAGAAGTCACATGACACCACTTCTACCATCATTCATTAGTCAAAGTGACCACAAACCCCCTAGAATCAAGGGCAGATCATATAGAGCCCATTTCGCAATGGGACAGTGATGAGGTCATGTTGTAGAAGAGCATGTGTGATGGGAAATATATTTGCCATCATCTTTGAAAAATATATACAATCTGCTGTAGTCTTCAGTGATCTTCCAGTTACTGAATCCAACGGATAATGGATTTTACAGATTTTACAAATGAAAAGATTAAGAATCAGAGAGGTTATTTCCCAAGATTAAACAGCTACCATCTATTTATTCTTTCAGGTGTTAATCAAATATATACTTATCGAGTACAACCAAGTTCTAGGAACGGAATGAGAAAGTTTGTAAGACATGGTCCATGGTCCCTTTCTTGGAAGAGATAAGCAAGTAAGCAGATTACTCTAAAATGTGATAAATGCTGTAATTATGGGGAACATTGGGTACAACAGGAACAACGAATCCAACCTGGGTTTGGAGGGGTGAAGGTAGGAGTTACATTAGTTACCTATCACTTCGTAATAAATTACTGTAAACATTAGCTGCTTAAAACACAAACTTGTATTAACTCACAGTCTCTGTGGGTCAGAAATCTGGCTAAGCTTAGTTCTGGCTCAAGGTCTCACAAGGCTGCAATCCAAGTGTCATTTAGGACTGGAGTCACCTCAACGCTCTACTTGGGAGCTTTCACCCTGAAGCACAGCAGGTCTGCCTGAAGACCTGAAGCACCTGCATGAAGGTCCTCATTGGCTGTTGGCCAGACAGACAAGTTTCTTGTCATTTGGGCCTCTTGATAAGACTACTCACAACAAGGCTGCTTTCTTCCCTTGGAGCAAGGGTGCTGAGAGAAAGAGTGAGAGCTAGGGAAGAGAAAAGGAAGCCCAAGATGGAAGAAGCCAGTCTTTTTGTAAACTAATTTTGTAAACGACATCCCATCATTTTTGCCATTTCTAGCTGTTAGAAATGAATCACCAGGTCCAGCCCACACTCGAAGGAAGGGTATCGCACAGGGCACGAACACCAGGAGGAGAGGGGGTCCCTGCGGGCCATCTCAGAGACTTCCTATCGTAAGAGTCAGGCGAAACCTGGACTGAAGTCAGAGACCTGAAGCACCTCACTAGGCCCTCACTGGGTGAAAAGTTATGTAAGACTGTCCTAAGTGGAGAATGAAACATGAAATAACCTGAAAGCGAGAGAGAGAGAGAGAGAGAGAGAGAGAGAGAGAGAGAGAGAGAGAAAGGCTGGAAGAATTGCATGTTCAGGAAGGTCAGAGTGTACGCTGCCATCCATATGTAACTTAGAATGTGAGTTGTTACTGAGATTTGTTTGACCACTAATTCTGTTATCCCACGAATCACCTGTGCCTCCCAACTTAGTGTCAGACTCTCTGCTTAATGTGCTATCGTCCACTCTATGACTTAACCAAGTTTTAAATAGTTAATAAACATTGAATATTTCACATATTTAACAAAGCTTCATTGTATAAGAAATATAAAGAAATTAAACTTACAATTTCTTTTCTCTTTATAAAATCTCAGATTGCTGAGAATAATTTTCCAGTAGAGTACATTTATAAATCAGCACAAATGTGAAAAGCATGACTGGAATTTCCAGTTATCAGTGGGTGGAGATGACCTGACACTTTGGAATGTATTTAATTTCTAAATAAAATTTTATATTAAACTATAACACAGAGAAGTACACATATAAAGCACCAGCTAATGAATTTTCACAAAGTAACATAGTCTTATAAATATCACCCAGATTTTAAAAACTAGAACATTGTCATCCCCTAAATCTCCCTTGTGTCACCTCCTAGTCACTCTTTCCTTTCTGAAAATATCCACTGTCCTGATTTTTATCATCATAGAGTAGTCTTTTCTGGTTTTAACTTTATTAAATGGAATCATACAGACTATCCTTTTTGTACTTGGTGCTCATCATCATTCACTTTTGTGAAATTCATCCATGTTGTTTCATATAGCAGTAGTTGCTTCAATTTCACGGCTGTATAGTATTCCATCATATGACTAAACCCCAGTTTATTTATTCATTCTACACTGGATATAAATTTAAATTGTTTTCAGTTTGAGGTAATTGTGACTAGTATTGCCATAACAATTCATAGTTATGTCCTATGGTGTACATATGTACACATTTTTATTGGCTCTATACCAAGAAATAAAATTACTGGGTCATGGATATGAATATATAACTTTAGTAGGTACTAACAATTTTCTAAGATGGTTGTACCAATTTACACTCCAGGAGCAGTGCTTATACAAGTTCCATTTGCTCTACATCTTTGCCAACACTTAGTATTATTAGTAGTTTTGCTACGATCTATTCCGAAGAGTGGGCAGTGACACCTTATGGAAGCTAAATTGCACTTCTTTAATAATGTTGAGCACTTTTTCATATGATTGACTTTTTATTTATTTATTTATTTATTTTTTGATTTAAAATAATTTTATTATTGATGATTCCAATAGAAAACTTGATTATTTATACAATATATTTAGTGTACAATGTGCCACTAAGAAACAAGAATGGCACTTCTCATGATTTATCTATCAACTCATTAAAAACCCTCATATTTGGTGCACTCTCCGTTCTAATACAAGATTAAGAAAACATTGGTGATTTTGCTATGGGTCCATTGAAGTGATCTGTCTGTCTATCCTGCTCTATCATTTATCTACAATCTACCATGCCACTTGAAAATGCCACCAAAATAACTTCTTGCTCAAGCCGAGCTAGAGTTGACTAGTAAAGTTGTATTTAATCTAGACAGTAAGTTACACGAATGCGTTATAGGTCACATGTATAACATTGTGGTAGAAAAGTTATATCTATTTTTTTTTAATTATAATTTTATTTTTTTAATGGGGCGACATGATTGACTTTTTAAATAGCTTCTTTTGTAAAGTGTTTGTGTAAAGTTTTGCTTATTTCTCTATTGGGTTATTTTTTTTACTTATTGCTTTGCAGATGTTCTTTATATATTATATTAGTTTCCTAGGAAAGCCATAACAAAGCACCACAAACTGAGTGGCTTAAACACAGAAATGTCTTGTTTCACAGTTCTGAAGGCTAGAAGTACAAGATGATGGTGTTGTTAGAGTTGGTTCCGTCTGAGGTCTGTGAGAGAAGATCTGTTCCATGCTTCTCTCCCAGCTGCAAGTGGTTTGCTAGCGATCTTTGGTGTTCTCCGGCTTATAGATCTCTGTCTTTATTTTCACATACCATTCTCCCTGTGTGAGTGTCGCTTTATCTAAATTTTTCCTTTTATAAAGACACCAGTCATATTGAATTGGGGCCCATGATATTCTGATATGACTTCATCTGCAATGACTCTCTTTCCAAATGAGGAGAGATCCTAACTTACTAGGTGTTAGGACTTCAACATATGAATTTGGGGGTGGGAGGACACCGATAAAATCTATGTTTTGAAAACCTCTCCTTGTCTGTGGTTTGCTGTTATAGTCTCTCAGTGGCGTTGTGGTAGATTAAAGATGAGTGTAAATTCTTTTTCACTTTCCCCATTGAGATTTGGTTTTCATTACTCTCTTCCCTTTGAGTCTGTTTGCCCTGTGACTGCTTAAGCAACAAAACTTGTTGAAAGCAATGCTGTACCAATGCTGGGCCTAGTCTTCCTTCTAACTAACCAACCAGGGAAAAGAGCCATCTTGGATGTTCCAGCTCAAATTAGCTTTAGATGAATCAACCCTGACCAGCATCAGGTGCAGCTGCAATCTGCCCAACTGAGCCCAGTCAAACCACAGAATCATAATAGAGAATAGAATGGTTGTTGGTTATGTCAGTAATTTTGATGAACAGAAGTTCTTAATTTTAATGTCTTTTAAATTTATTAATGTTTTTCTTACCTGACCTGTAGTGGTGCAGTGGACAAAGTGACAACTTGGTATGCTGAGGACACTAGTTCAAAACTGCGGGCTTGCCAGGTCAAGGCACATAAAACAAGCAACTACTACGAGCTGATGCTTCCTGCTCCTCCCCCACCCCCTTTCTCTCTCTCTCTCACTTTCTCTCTCAGCTCTCTCTAAAAAATAAATAAAATCTTTAAAAAATGTTTTTCTTTAGGGTTAATGCTTTTGATGTCTAGTTTAAATAATATATGCTTCCTTCCTAGGACATGTGTATTCTCCTATGTTATATTCCTGAAGCTTATTAATCATCTTCCACATTTTAATTTACATTATGAAATGATTTTTGTGAATGATATAATGTAGTGGGGGCATTCTTGTTTAAATTTAATAATAATAACCCTTGAATTTAGAATTGTGTATAAAACACCAAGATAGTAATTTAACATTACAGATAAGTAAAAGAAAACTTAAAACCTTCATAATTACTTTAGTTATCTGCTATCCTTCACTCCAAACAGATGTCAGGAAAATGGAGATTTAGTTGTTTATGGAGATTTAGTTGTTTATTCATTCAGAGAACATTTTTATTTGTTTTTTTATTTGTTTATTATTTGTGTTTTTCCGAAGTGAGAAGCTGGGGAGGGGGAGGCAGTCAGACAGACTCCCGCATGTGCCCAACCGGGATCCACCTGACATGCTCATCAGGGGTGATGCTCGGCCCCTCTGGGGCATTGTTCTGCTGCAACCAGAGCCATTCTAACATCTGAGGCGGAGGCCATGGAGCCATCCTCAGTGCCCGGGCCAACTTTGCTCCAATGGAGCCTTGGCTGCAGGAAGGGAAGAGAAAGATAGAGAGGAAGGAGAGGAAAAAGGGTGGAGAAGCAGATGGTCGCTTTTCCTATGTGCCCTGACTGGGAATTGAACCTGCAACTTCCACATGCTGGGCCAACACTCTGCCACTGAGCAAACCGGTCAGGTATATTTATTTATTTACTTAGTGAGAGTGAGACAGACAGACAGAGAGACTGGAAGGAAGAGAGATAAGAAGCTTCAGTTCTTTGTTGTGGCAACTTGGTTGTTCATTGACTGCTTTCCCATATGAGCCTTGATCAGGGGTCTTCATCTGAGCCAGTGACTCCTTGGTCAAGCCAGCAACCTTTGGACTCAAGCCAGCGACCACAGGGTCATGTCTATGATCTGACGCTCAAGCTGTGCTCAAGCCAGAGACCTTGGGGTTTTGAACCGGGGTCTTCAGTATCCCAGGCCATAATGTTCTGTGCCACCACCTGGTCCGAACAGAAAACATTTATTGAGAACCAAGATTTACATTTATATGTGCCAGATTCTGAACTATACATCAAATGTGATATGGGCCTCTCTTCATATAATCATAATCTTGAGGGACAAATAGGCAATAACATATAATTTAAATTGTATTGAGTGTTCCGAAAGAAAACCAGAGATGTTTTGGGAGTTGAGGCCAAGAACCCTTAATTTAGTCTGGAGGTTAGGGGTTGATCAGAGAAGTACTTGCAGAAGTGATATTTAAGCTAAAACTCATGAGGTAAAGATTAGTGATCCAAACAAAGAACTGGAGGGAGGAAATTTCCAGGCAGAATACAGAGCCTGTCCAGAGAACTCTAGGCCGGGAAGAACCCTGTGTGTTAGAGGAGCTAAAAGGAGTCTCATGTGTCTGGAGGAGAAAGAACATGAGACACACAAGAGAACACTTGAAAGGCAGTAAGGGGCTTGACTTGCAAGCCTTCTTAAAAGAATACATATTTTATCAGAATAGTGTGATGCTCTTGAAGAATTTTAGGCAGGGAAGTGGCATGATCATATTTGTGTTTTTATGAAGATCACTAAGGCTGCCTTGTAATACAAGGTAGAACATGAACAGTGACTGATGTAGGTTTCAAAATGCCACGATGGTCCCAAGGATGAAGAAGTCCCAAGAAAGGCATCAAGAAAGCTTTCAGGCAGAAGGTACAATTGTACAGCAGATCACTCAGGTAGGGGAAGATGGTGTGTGTGTGTGTGTGTGTGTGTGTGTGTGTGTGTGTGCGCGCGCGCGCGTTGGGAGGCAGAGAAGAAAGAATACAGATGTAGACAGCAACCTGTACTCAGTCACAAAGCTAGATAAGTGAACAATCCAGTCTGGCTGGAGCATAATGTCAGATAAATCTGAAAGGATGGGTTTTGAATGCGAAGGGCCCAGAAATTCATGTTTATGTATGGAGATATGTAAAACTACATATATGTACAGCTGATCCTCATAATGTGTTGATTCTGTGTTTGTCAATTCACTTATGAGCATTTATTTGTAACTCTCAAATCACTAACAGCATCGTTGCAGTCTCTCACAGACATGTGCAGAGAGTGAAACTTTTGAGTCATCTGACATGCACATTCCCAGCTGAGGCTCAACAAGGTGACCGTCTGCCTTCTTGTTTCAGCTCTTATGCTGCAAACATGTGTCCTTTGTGCAGTCTTTGTAGTGGCACTGTTTTGTATTTTTTGTACTTTTTGTAGATGATTTCACTGTTTAAAATAGCAGTAAAGC
Source organism: Saccopteryx leptura (assembly GCF_036850995.1). Classification (NCBI taxonomy): domain Eukaryota; kingdom Metazoa; phylum Chordata; class Mammalia; order Chiroptera; family Emballonuridae; genus Saccopteryx; species Saccopteryx leptura. The sequence continues at coordinate 135,992,830 of NC_089505.1, read as the reverse complement.
TGAAGTGCTACTTACTGTTCCTAAGCACTAGAAGGCTGTGGTGTGCTTTATGGAGAAAATACATGTGGTAGATAATATTTGCTTAGGTGTGAGTTATAGCACTGTTGGCCACTAGGACAATGTTAATGAATCAACAATATATATTAAAAATATAATGTGTGTGTGCACAGTCTTTATCTTTTTTTAATTTTTATTTTTTGTATTTTTCTGAAGCTGGAAACGGGGAGAGACAGTCAGACAGACTCCTGCATGTGCCCGACCGGGATCCACCCGGCACGCCCACCAAGGGGCGACGCTCTGCCCACCAGGGGGCGATGCTCTGCCCCTTTGGGGTGTCGCTCTGTTGCAACCAGAGCCACTCTAGCGCCTGGGGCAGAGGCCAAGGAGCCATCCCCAACGCTCGGGCCATCTTTGCTCCAATGGAGCCTCGCTGCAGGAGGGGAAGAGAGAGACAGAGAGGAAGGAGAGGGGGAGGGGTGGAGAAGCAAATGGGCGCTTCTCCTGTGTGCCCTGGCCAGGAATCGAACCAGGGACTTCTGCACGCCAGGCCGACGCTCTACCACTGAGCCAACCGGCCAGGGCTGTGCACAGTCTTTAAACAAAAACATAAGATAAGGTTATGTGCTGACCAGTTGATGAAAATGTACTCAGAAGCTTGTAGGAACGTAATCCTGCATTTCCCCTGGGAACAATGGTTCAATATTAGCAATCTCAGTATTTGTAGAGACGTTATAGAACTACCATGATAATGAAAATTAAATGTACTAATGTACGTATACCTTCTCCCTGAGAGCCAGTTGTTAAACATTACCAACACACTGTTGACTAAGGCAGACCCTGCAGGAGCTCACCACACTGTGCAGTGTCAACTAACTATAGTGCTACAGCTGGGTAGTCCTGTCTTGAAGCAGAAGCTGAGTGACATATCTCCATGTTGGCCACAATTCCCAGAGCCTCAGAGTGGGTTTGGTCCTTGGAGTTAACCAAGAGTCAAGTGTGAATTTCACCTCTCCTACTTGCTAGTTGTGAGTCCTCAGGCAAGAGACACTGCACCTCATTATCTTTGGCAGGAGAATAGCCATTGCAGCTTTATGTGAGTCCTGATGAAATCACATATATAGAATGCTCAGCTCAGTGCCTGGCACATATATGGATGGCAGACGGTGAATTCTTGTTAATCCTCGCATACCCCACCCCAAACTCCAGGAAAGGGTGGGGAAGGAGACACTCCATGCTTTGCCTGCAGCTCATTCCTCTGATTACAGAGCTTCAGGCTACAGCGGTGCCTTGTTCAGTCATTCTAAATCAGCTTTTCAGACACTCTGTCTGAAAGGCCCAAGCTGGTCCTGCAGTGGACATGCCCTTCCAGAAGACCTGTTGCTTGAAAAAGTCTCCCAATTCACCATACAAGGAGTCTACTTTCCAGTCTAATTCTTGCTGACTTTCCTGTTATGACAGGAAAGCTAGGCACTGCTCTAGCTGATGTGTCTGTGTCTGTGGCTTCTGGTTTACTGGTGGGGCAGGGAGGGGGTGGCAAGGAGCAGGTGTATTTACTAAGTCCGTTCTTCTTCTTGTTTCATGGTTATTTACTCAGAGGTGCAGAAGCCTGGTCTGCCCCAGTTCCAAACTTGCTTCCTCTGACTCAGCTTTACCCTCAAGACACAGCTTCATCTCTGAGTCATCAGGCTGAACTTTCGAGGACAGCAGTCTGGCACTGTGGCTCCATCTTCCCAGGAACGGTGCTATGTCTCCATACCCCAGAGCCACCCCATGCCTAACTTGGCTCACAACACCCCAAAAGCAAGAAACAAAGTCTTAATGAGATCAGAAAATGCAGAGGGAAGGCTCCAGGACTAGGAGTCAGAACGGCTGGATTTCGGTTCTAGCTCTGATTAGCTTGTGTGACCTTGGGCTAGTAATTGGATCTCCTCAACTGGGTTTTCCTCTAACAGAAAATAGAACTAGTTATCCATGCTGGGTCCATCCCTCAGGAGTGTTAGGAGGCCCAAATGAAATAACATAAAGAAGCCTAACCAGATGGTGGCACAGTGGATAGAGTGTTGACCTGACCTGGGACTCTGAAGACCCAGGTTCAAAATCCTGCGGTTGCTGGTTTGACCACAGACTCATCTGGCTTGAGTGTGAGGTTGCCGGTGGCCGGCTTGAGTGTGGATCATAAAGTGTGAGATCACAGAGCATGGGGTGAAGGGGCAAGGCACGTATGAGAAAGCAATCAATGAACAACTAAAGTGCCACAACTGAGTTGATGCTTCTCATCCCTTTTCCTGTCTATCTCTCTCTAAGAAGAAAGAAGAAGATGAAGATGAAGAAGAAGAAGAAGGAAAATGATATAAAGAAACCCAAACTTCTCAAACTGGATGTATTCAAAAATTCATTTCATTTGGCTTGAACAATGTTGATTCAGATATCAAGTATTTAGCACTTTTTAAATGAGTTATCAACAAGTTGGGCCCTGGCTGGATAGCTCAGTTGGTTAGAGCATCGTCCAGAAGTGCAGAGGTTGCCAGTTCGATCCCCAGTCAGGACACATACAGGAACAGATTGATGTTCCTGTTTCTCTCTCCCGTCCACTCTCTAAAATCAATAAGTAAAAACTTTTTTAAAAATTGGGAGAATTCACTTAAATATCTGAATTTACAACTTCTTACAGGAAGATCTGACCATATTAACTCCCGGTCTTGAATCTCAAAATTGACTAGAACTGAGTGGCCGCATCCCCTTCACTTGGGCAGGAGCCTGAAACTGCCCATAAGCTCACCGCAGGCCCCATCATTCCCTATTATTCTCAATGTTGGGGCCAAATCTTTGTTACCATTTATTATTGTTCCGGGGCTATTGATTTGCTTCTAGAAGATCTACAGTGAAAGAGAAATCATTATAATAACCAAGTTTACATCAAAAGTCCCAGAAATATCCCTTGTCCCAAATTAGCTCCCCCTTCAGGGTCCCAATGTCAAAAATAAAACCCCTTTGATTAAGTTCTACTGCTTGCCAACGGGCCCTTTGAAAGGTACATGTATGGTGGTGAGTCAGAGTTGGGGTCTGGGATCCCACAGGATACGTTCTACCTCTCATGCCTGTTTGTCCTCATCTGTGAAATGAGTATATCAGCTCTCTCTCTTTTAAAAGTTTATTGGGCACAAAGTTAGGCACTTAGTGAGTTGATCACTCAAGGTTAGTGATTACAATGAATATCTTTTGAACTGATAAAAAATGATGTGGGAGGTGGGAGTGTGAAGGGCAAGATTTGGGATTCCTGATTGGGGTTAACGCCATGACTGGGAAAGAAAAAAAACAACAAATGGATAAAAGCATGACTTGGGAGAGAGAAAGGTTCCCTTTCATCCACCCCGGCCTCAGTCTTCCACCTCCTCATGAGACAAGCCCGCTGGCGACGTGCATCATCACCCCACTGCGCCCTGATTCCATTACCCCCGCTGGGTTCTACTCCTGGCTTGGGCAAATCATTGTCTATAAAGGGAGCCTACAAATACCCCATTAACTGTTGTGGCAAGGATGAAATGAGACTAATGTATGTGAAAGCACTTTTGTAAATTTGAATGGCGCTATGCACAGATTAGGAGTTTTCGGGTCTCTTTTCAAAAAGTTTTTCTTCCAAACACTGTCCAAGGGCTTCTTGAGTTTATCTAAGTTAGGACCCTCCCCTCGGTTTCGCGGTGCTGCCCTTCCTACACACCAAAGCCCCACGCCGCATCAGTCTTTTTTCTTCTCTCTCCTGGCGAAGGCGGGGACTAGAGTGGCGGTGGTAGCCGGTGACGCCCCGCGAAGCTTAGGCGGGCTGCGCCTGGCCAGTCCCGCAGCGGCCGCGGTGGGTGTGACCCACAGGGTGTGCGCTCCAGGCCCAGGCCGAGCCCGCCGGCGAGAGGGCGCCCGAGGGTGTGCGTGCTCCGGACGCCGCGTGTGCGCCAGCCGGGGGGTGCGCGCCCGAGACGCGGACTGTGCATCCGGAGGCTGCGTGCGCCCTGAAGCCGGGCGGTGCGCCGGCCCCTCCATCCGGACTCCCGCAACTCACCAAGGTAAGGCGCCCGGCGACCCCTGCCCGCTCAGCGAGTTGGCGGGGCGTGCTAGCCCTGCGCGACCTGGGTCCTGGTCCCAGACAGGCTCCCGTCTCTGCGACCTGCCTCGCCCCCTCCTCGCGCCGCGTCCCTGTCCCCCCTAAAGGCAGAGGCTGCGACAGCCTGGGCCGACCCGGAGCCCCCGCTTGGGATCCGAGACAGACCGGGAAGGGGGACTGCCCGAAGGCGGGCGCCGCTCCCCTTCCGCCCCGACTGGCTCCCGGCGCCCCGAGGCTGGGTAGGGAGCCCAGTGAGGAGGGGGAAGGCCGCGTTGTCCTTGCGGCTCCGGCGGTGCAGCCCCCGCCCAGCGCTTCCGAGTGGACCGCTGCGTTTCGGGATGCAGCTGGCGGGACTGGGGCGCCCTGCTGCTGGTCCCAGGGCTACCTGAAACCGAGCTCTTACTCTCCCTTTCGCAAAAGCCGGCCCCCAATTCCTACCCAGATAGCCCTCGGCCCTTGGCTGAACTTTTCAGCGTTCCCCCTGGGCTACGATCTTGGGTGGAGGCAGTCGGGCCCCTCCCGTGCGCTGGCGGCCAAGGGCGTTTCGTGCGATCCTGTGCACATCCTTGTTGAGATTTTCTCCCTCTCATCTCTCTTTTAAGGTCAAACCTTTGACCCCAAGTACGGTACTTTGGCCCTGCAGAGAGACCAGATACTTAACCCAGGAATTGGAAAGTGGAGCCCCATGGCCCCTACACCAGTTCCGGGGTCTGCGGTTGCCTTAGGGCTTCTGCTAGGTCCGCAGGTTTTGGTTCCTGAGATCCCTAGAGTGCTGGAATGGAGGGAGAGGGAGAGACGTTTTCCAAGAGAGGGAGAAGGAGAAGGATGACTCCCTGAAGCCTGGACAAAGTTCTATTAGCCAACTGGGGTCAGGGGATGGTCAGTTACTGCCAGTGACCAGGTTGACGCCTCTGGAGGAAGCATATTGAATTAAATACTATTCCCAAGGACCTGCCTGGGTGAGTAAACCAAATGCAGGTTCCTTGGAGCCTTTCAAGACACAGGAGAACACAGAGTTACTCTCAGAATGGAAGCGGAATCCACTCTGATGGCGCTTTGTCAAGTGTGGCCCTCCTACCCTGTCCAAAACTCCTCACTGGGCCATAATGTGAGTTACCGGGAATGGTAAAGGGCCCTGAGAATGGGGCATGGCTCTGGGTACACACAACATTTTCCATTCAGTCAACAAATGCTTGCTCTGAGCTAAGCATGGGCAGGGTGCTGGAAAGAGCAATGAACGAAACTGGCAGTGTTTGGCCTCGTGGAGCTTGCAGTCCAGTGGCCGAGACCAACATGAATCAAATCCCTCAAGTAAATATGGAATTATGAAGCACTTAATTCTTTAAAAGGAAAGGATAAGGTGCCATGAGAATCTGATAGGCACAGTAGTTGCTTGGAAAGCTAATTGGAGTGAACCCGTTGAAGAATGTGGAAAGGGCCTTCAAGGCAGAAGGAACAGCATGTGAGAGAGCCTTGAGCTGGGGAGCAGAGTGGATCAGGGGGACTGAAGACTTTCCCAGATGATGAGCAGGGATCCAACCAAATGGGCATGCCCTTTGCTTCTGCATCCTGTCACCTGACCCAATCAGTACCTTTCTTTCTCAGCAGTTGAGTCCCCTGGCTGGGAGGGAAAGAGAGAGAGAGACCAGCAGTCAGGTGCCAGACTCACTCCCCACACCTACCGGCACCTTGGTCCGTCTCTCCATGCCCGCTCAGGGTGCCAAGAAGCAGCAGGTCTTTCCTCCAATCACTCCTTATTGCCACTGTGCTCTCAATTGACCAAGGCTTCTTCTCAACAAATAGGAAGGTTCATGCTGGGAGTGGTGGCTCATCTTAGACTTTTGAAACCAGAATGAACTCATTGCCTGCAATGTAAAATTCCTTACATGGCATTCCCTAATCTGGGCCCTGCCTACCTTTCCAGCTTCGTTTCTATCACTCCCCCATCTCCTCCTTTCTCAGTGAGCACCGTCTGTTCTACCCACAGTTACACTCCTGAAGCACTCATTGCCTTTGCCCGTGCTGCCCTTGGTCTGAAGTACTCTTCCTACTTTCTCATCCAGGGAATACACACTTGGCTTTCAATTTCCACATTAAACTTAAGGTTTACCTACCCCACCCTCACCCCAGCCAAGGCCTTTCATGATCAGAGTCAAATGCTCCATTTCATTGTTTGCAGAGCTCCCTGGACATGTTTCTGTCACATCAGTAGATGTGCAGTTGATGCTCACTGTGGTCTTTAAAGCAGCTCTCTGTTATCACATTTGTGTCCCAAGTACTTGGCACAGAAAAGGATGCATAGAAGGTGTTCAATAAATGCTTATTGAATGAAAACCATCTAGTCTTGTATTTCTTAGCCTTTTTTTTTAAATAGGGGGAGTGTTAGCTATATCTTTGAGATTTTGTTGAAAGTGAGGGGTACTCTTCTCCAAATGTATATAACTCAAAGTATCTTTCATACAATGTCATGTGATTCATAGCCCTTCCCTCCCCACTGACCCCATTTCCTGAACTCTGGATTTTAATTTTATAGGAAGCAGAGGCCAGTGAGGTGCCATGACTGCCCAAGCATCTGCAGCTGGTTAAAGCATGGACCCTCCTCCCCCTCTCCCCCACACACCCCAGCCCAGCTCCTGATCTCCAGTCCAGGCTCCTTCAGCTTTCTCTGCTTCTTTTAGCCAGTGGTCTCCTTTCATCCCTGGCACCCTGTGAAGGCCATTGCGCACAGCTGGAAGATGGATGTCTTGGTTTCGCTTCAGTTCGGTAGCAGCCTAAGGTGTGACAGGGAGAAAAATCTTATTATGGGCAGAGTTGACAATTAGGAAGACAGATGGGCCATCTCCCTGGCCCGTTCGCTGCCCTTTGCCTGCAATGTTATTACATCTGTTTTAGCTGGAGGAGGGTCACATGTGCTTCACAGTTATCTTCTGGGCCCTGGTCTGAGCCACGTGAGCCAGATTTGGAAATGTTCTTGACCGGACCGTCGAGATCAGGGGCCCAGATCTTGGTCTTGTCAAAAGCTTCTTCCCCATAGAACAGGCTGAGAGGAAATGAATGGGGAGACCGGAGTTATTGCTTGTTGCACATAAATGTGGAGACTGGAGTTCTTGCCTGCCGGCCTGGCCTCCCTCCTGCTTTCTGCAACCAGACACCTACTTCAGGCTACTAGGCTAAGCAGTGCTTTCTTATCTGCAGATCAGGATCAGTAATTCACTCATTTATCAAAATTGCATTGAGTCTCTGCTCTGTACCAGGTACTGTGCTGATCCCAGTTTACAGCGAAGGGTCACGACGTGTGAGCCAGTGATATGGATGGGAAAGGGGGGATTTTACTTCTAATTCAACCTATCCTCTGAAAGTGTGGTAGGGAAGACAGTTAGGACTTCTGAATGCTGAGAATGTGCTCACTTTTGAAACTCTGATCTCATGCAAGTTATGTTTGTCATCTCTGGGGGCACAGGACAGAATTTTCCTAACTGTAAAACTGATCACAATCTTTTCTTGCCTATCTCTGGGCTGTTGTGTGGGGATAGTTATCACATTTTAGATGGCAGACCCAGTCACTTCTGTATGTGACACAGGAGTAGTACAGTGTGAGAAAGGGTTCCTGTGGATCAAGCTCTGGCACATGGAATCTTTAGAATAATCTTAGAGATAGTTCAGATCCTAATCCCTGATGTATAAATGAAGAAAGTGAGTCTTAGAGAGGTTAAGTGACTTGCCCAAGGTTATACAACTAGTAAATGATAACGTTAGGATTCACTGAGCTCTCTGTTTCTGGAGATCAGACCACTCTGTGCTATTTTGCAGCCAAGTATGTGGAAAGAGGCGCAGGCTTGGAGGCCAGAGTGTCCAGGAATTGGAGCCTAAATCTGTTGCTACCTCGCTGTGTGATTGCAGCTGGATGCCTAACTTCTCTATGCCTCAGAATGCTGATCTTCCAGTCTCAGAGTTTAGAGTAGGAGGCTTCTAATAGAGGTCTTTCTCTTGAACAGTTTCCAGTCTATGTGAATAATATTTCAAAGCAGAATTAAATGAAAAAAGAGGGGCCCTCCAGCTAAAAATAGGCCTGCAGCCGTTTCCAGGATAAAATAAATGTTGCTCTAAGATTTCAAGTAGATGGTTAATATGATATTCAGGCATTTATAGATTGGTGGTGTCTGAAGAAGCAGGCTGACCGTTCCTTCTCCAAGGGAAAGAGGTCTGTTTTCAAAAGAACGCCCCGCTCTCTTGCTGGAGCCCTAGGCCCTGGACTCGGCCCCTCACATAGCTTTTCAGGGACACAGGAATTGTGGGAGAAAATACAAATCCCAATTCACATCCCTCTTCCCATTTTTTTTCCCTGAAAGTAAATAAAACTTATTGACTGGATAAATATTTTTTTAATGTGGCTGTGGCATTTTCCCGTCAGTGTGGAAGGACTCTTTGTGTCTGCAGTTTCTTTTGGTAGGTCTGCTTTGTGACTCCAACGTCAAGTGACAAGTGGGGGGAAATACGGCCTTGGGGAGAGTGTGCTCTGTGCAAAGATAAAAGTACAGAGTTCAGTGCCGATCTCCCTCACTGCACGGTTTCTGCCCAGAAGCCAGAGAGGCTGACTCTCAGTGAAATCGATTTTGATTTTCATATCCAGGCAGCAGACAGCAGGGCTGAGTGTTTCCAGGTGTTGTACTCATCGGCTGTTGTTTCCCCTTTGGAAAGTGTAGCCATCCTACTTTGGGGAAAGGGTTTAAAAGACTGAATATACTGCGAATGGTCACGTTTGTTAGGGTCAATACTAAGTTTGTATTTGACAGAGGGGCGGGGGTATTTTATCAGTAACCATTGAGAGCCTTTTTAGTGTTTATTTTTATTGATTAGAGAGAGAGAGAGAGAGAGAGAGGAATATAGATATGTTCCTGTATGTGACCTGATCAGGGATTAAACCTGCAACCTCTGTGCTTCGGAACGATGCTCTAACCAACTGAACTATCTGAGTTTTATTTTTTTATTTTCTGAGATAATTCTTTAATTACAATTCATAGAGAAAAAAAATGTTTATAATTTTTTTTTTTTTTAATGAGAGAAGGGGAGGCAGAGAGATGGGCTCCTGCATGCGCCCTGACTGGGATCCACTCCCACCCAGCAAGCCCACTCACTAGGGGGTGATGCTCTGTCCATCTGGGAACCTTGTTCCATTGACAGGAAAGGAGCCAACTTTTTTAGTGTCTGAGGCAGAGGCCACGAAGCCGCCCGAGGCCAACTTTGCTTGAAACAATCTAGCCATGGCTGTGAGAGGGGAAGAGAAAGAGAGAGAAAAAAGGGGGAGGGATGGAGAAGCAGGTCATCGCTTCTCTTGTGTGACCTGACCAGGAATCGAACCTGGGACATCCACACGTTGAGCCTACACTCTATCACTGAGCCCCTTGGCCAGGGCATGTGAGTTTTTTAGGGGTTTTTTTTGTATTTTTCTGAAGTTGGAAACGGGGAGGCAGTCAGACAGACTCCCGCATGCACCCGACTGGGATCCACCCAGCATGCCCACCAGGGGGCGATGCTCTGTCCATCTGGGGCATAGCTCTGTTGCAACCAGAGCCATTCCAGCGCCTGAGGCAGAGTCCATAAAGCCATCCTTAGCGCCCGGGCCAACTTTGCTCCAGTGGAGCCTTGGTTGTGGGTGGGGAAGAGAGAGACAGAGAGGAAGGAGAGGGGGAGGGGTGGAGAAGCAGATGGGCGCTTCTCCTGTGTGCCCTGGCTGGGAATCGAACCCGGGACTCCTGCACGCCAGGCCGACGCTCTACCACTGAGCCAACAGGCCAGGGCCAGCATGTGAGTTTTTTAAGAGATGATTTTCATCTATCATTTATATGATTTAAAATAAATAAATAATAAATACCATCACCTCTCTGCTCCTCAAAAAAAAAAAGGAGGAGGAGGAGAAGAGAGGGACAAAAGCTTTACCATTTTAGTAGCCTGGTGAGCCCCAGCAAATGACTCAACTTTTCTGAACTTGAACTTCCTCACCTGTAAAATACTATCCGATAATGTGGACTTAGGGCTCTTCTGACACAGAGACTCCCTGAAGCTGATTCTAGTGATTATGGTGAGGAGCCATCAAATGTAGCATTGCTGCCTAAGCACAGGCCTGGCGGGAGGCCAGGCACCCTTGAAGTGGGGTGCAGAGAGTTCTGAGTTCAAAGCTATTCCACTGGTACAGGTGGCCACTGGTCTTTGAATGCCATTGGCTCAACTCAGCACCTGCCAACCCCATCCCCCTCAACATTCTATCACATTAGCCTCTCTTTTGCTGCTTAGTTCAAGTTCCAGAGAGGATTCTATTGTTTGAGCTCAGCTGTTTGGAAGCTGAGGCTTTCTTTCCAGGCTATGTCTTGGCCAGTCTCCGGTGAGCCTGGGCATAGGACACTACTAAGACACCAGTTCTCGCTGGGCCCACCAGATGGAAAAGAAGGATAGAGGAGGGTCATATGTATAGAACTTGACCTTTTAGGGCAGGAAGGGGTGTGGGTGGAGATTCCTTGAGAAGGAAATGAAGGTTAGCTCAAACTCAGGAATAGGCTCAATACAAATGCTGAGTTATAAAGGACCTAACAGAGATTCTTATCTTGGGGAGAGTGAACTTGGGTGTTGAAAAAAAATCACATCTTTATTTTAGCATTTTCTTCCAGTATGAATATAGACAACAAATCACAATATATTTTCAGAACCTGTGACATTGTTAGTAGAAATCACAGATATTTTCATATCACGTTTTGGCTGCTGCAGACATCTTGGACTATGATTTATGTTCATTGCAGCTTTGAGATTTAAAGCAGTTATTACAGCTGCTGCTAGAGCTTGTTATTTAATGTGTTAATAAAGAACATGTATTACTGTATTCACACTCATTTAAAAAAACTTTTAATAATTATATCTCCTTGTAATTGGTTTCCTTTGTAGTCAAGCTATGCATTTTATTTAATATATATTTTAAAGTATATTTTAGAACATTCTGAGAAAGGGTCCATGGGCTTTATTAGTCTGCTAAAGGGGTCTCCATGGCACAAAAAGAGTAAAGACCCCCTGACAGGGGGTCAGTGAGCTTTAGTTCCCAATTTCCTACCCTGCCTTGTCCTAATCTTCCATATACCCATTTATCTATTTCTAATTAGCACAAGACATTCTTGAGCCGTCGTAAATTCCATTTAATAGTTTGGGAAATTTGTAAGAGCACATAATTTGTGGTGGGTAGAAGGTTTGGTGTATATCCAGAGGTTAAATTACAAATTTTGGGCACACATGAGCAACTGGCTAGGGGATGCCTGTCAGCCCACAAACCCACCGGGCTCTGCATGGATGGCTCGGCCCGTCCAGTGCAAACCAGTCTTTTGAAACAACCACCGAGTGGACAATTGTGTTCCAGAGACGTTAAAGAGCTTGTGTAGGCTAATTGTTTAAATCACTTGATCAAATGCAAGCTAGGATCCTAGGAAGGGGGAGAAACCCTGGGATAAGTAACTTTGAAGTGGGTTTTGAAATGGATGAATTTGAGGGAGGCAGACGGAAGGAGGGAGGGAGCCTGTGAGGATGTGGGAGACTGACCAGATGTCGATTTTGTGGAGGAAGCCTGGAAAGAGGAGAGCCTAGCAACATTAGATGAATGGTTGTTTTTTTTTGCTACCTTTTATTGAAAGCTTAAATATACCAGACATTGTGCCAAGTCCTTTTAATACAGCACTTATTTAATGTTTACCAACTACCTAATGAGATATGAATATTATTATTCCCATTTTATTGGTGAATAAAGTGAGGCTTTAAGCTTAATACCTCTGCTCCAGGTCACAAAGGTATTAAGTGGTGGAGCCAGGAGCTCAGCTTAGATCTGGCTGATTCCAGAACCTTATACCCTTAAAAAACTACAGGCAACCACAGAAGAGTCTGTTTGGAAAAACTATGGCTGCCATTTTATTCCGGTAAAGAAGTGCTTACTATCTACCCATCGTGTCTTCCCCATCCTTCTCTCCAGCCTTTTGCCTGTTCTCATGCCTCCTCCCTTCCTATCCCCACCCTTAATTCTCTCACAGGCATCTGTGCTGTGAGGATAGGATAAAAATTAAGAGCAGTCTGACCAAGCATGACACAGTGGACATAGAGTGTCAGTGTGGGATGCTGAAGACCCAAGTTTGAAACCCTGAGGTCTCCGGCTTGAGAGCAGGGTTGCTGGCCTGAGTGCGGGATCATAAACATGACCCCATGGTCTCTGGCTCGAGCCCAAAAGTCGCTGGTCTGAGCCCAAGGTCACTGGCTTGAGCAAGGGGTCACTTGCTCTGCTGTAGCCCCCTGGACAAGGCACATATGAGAACACAATCAATGAACAACTAAAGTGCCGCAACGAAGAATTGATGCTTCTCATCTCTCTCCCTTCCTGTCTGTCTGTCCCTCTCTCTGTCTCTGTCTCTGTCACTGGGGGGGGGGCAGGGAGAGCAATTCTGTGGGGTCAGGCAGAACTGGGTTCCAACTCTGGCTCTGCCACCTGGCTGTTATCCTGCCAAGCCTCAGTTTTTTAAAATCGGTGACATGGAGATAATGCTGTCTTCTTCCAAAATTTGTGTGTCCTCTTACCACTACTTCAGCGTGATTTTGGGTAGTCTTTCCATTTGAGCGCCTCCACTCTCCTCTTCCACTAGGTAGTAGTTCCCATCTTCTCTCCGTATGGGTTTCTTTAGGAAGCTTCCCTGAACCACTCAAACCTGGCCTGTAGGCAGCAGGTGTCACAGTTCGTAGTGGAGAATTGCTGAGTGGTACTCGTGCAGCTGTCCCCTCAGGGTAGAACTCCCTCTCCCCATTGCAGTGTTCAGTGTCACATCTAGCATCCTGTTCATAGAACCTTGATAACAGTAAATGAAGGTGTCCTTCGATCCTCAATCCAGGGCCCCTTGGCCCATTCTTGGCACCTGTTCTGAGTCTCTTCCCTACAGTTTGTCTCTAGGAAACCCTCACGGTTACCTAGACCAGTGGTCCCCAACCCCCGGGCTGCGGACCGGTACCGGTCCATGGGCCATTTCGTACCGGTCCGCAGAGAAAGAATAAATAACTTACATTATTTCCATTTTATTTATATTTAAGTCTGAACAGTGTTTTATTTTTAAAAACTGACCAGATTCCCTCTGTTACATCCGTCTAAGACTCACTCTTGACGCTTGTCTCGGTCACGTGATGCATTTATCCGTCCCACCCTAAAGGCCGGTCCGTGAGAATATTTTCTGACATTAAACTGGTCCGTGGCCCAAAAAAGGTTGGGGACCACTGACCTAGACCATCTCTCTAGTCTTACAGGTGAGGACACCGAGGACCAGCGAGGGCACATGGCAGAGCCTGGGTGGCATGGGGAGTAACTGAGCAGGAATGAGAACCCAGGACTCCTGCTCCAGCATACTGCCCGCCCTGACACTAATGCCGAAAGGGTCTCTCCCACACTGTTAAGCAGTCTATTTTGGGGCATGGAGATACTCCTGGAACACCTGAAAACACATTCTTCTGCAGTTGCTACTTGCCCCGCTCTTGCGCCTGCCTCCTGGATGGCCTTTCCTGGCTCAATCTTCTCTCATTCTTCCCCCATGCCCTGGGCTTTGCCAGCTGCTGAATGGACCCTGTGTTAGCCAAGTCCGTGGGTGGCCGCCTTCGGGTGATGCCTGGTGGTGCCAAAAGGCTCTTGCCCTGAGAAGTCTGCCCACCATCACAACTGAGGCCCAAAATTCCTTCATGAGAGCCATTCCTTTGGATTCTTTTGTCTGCTCTAGAGAGCTATTATTAAAACTCAAATATGTCATCCTGAAGGGGATCCTGTTAATTCTGTACTGTGGCCCAAGGAAGAGTGGGACTTTGGACTTTGATAAGTTATACCATATCTCTGTTCCTCAGCTTCTTATCTGTAAAATGGGAATAATAAGAGTTTGCATTATAGGTCACCCTAAGGATGAAATAAGATAGCACTTTACATAATAAGTAGTCAACAAAACTGGCTTTTTTTTTTTTTTGTCTGTCTCTAAGGTAGTAGGATTATTTGGTCAGTTCTTTCACTAAAATCCTCTTACTAGGTTGGTTTTTTTTAGGTTTTTTTTTTTTTTAAAAGTAATGTGGTCTCCTTTGAAGATTTAGTCCTTTCTAATTATAAAATGGTTTGAACTTCATTTTCTTGCCTTTAAAAAAGAGTAAAAGATCCTACCTTACTCGTTCATTGAGGATTAAGTGCCTGCAGCTGCTAGGCCTGGCCAAGGCTCTCAGTGAGAACCTAGTATTTTTTTTTTTAATTATAGTCATTGATTGATTTTGAGAGAGAGAGAAAAAAACAGTGATTTGTTGTTCCACTTGTTTTACATTCATTGGTTGATTCTTGTATGTGCCTTGACAGGGGATTGAACCTGCAACCTTGGTTTATTGGGATGACACTCTAACAACTCAGCTATGTGGCCAGGGCCAAGGGCCTAGTATTCTGAGTTACCCTGGAGGAGGGATCGGAAGCCCCGGGGAGCTTTGGGGGTGGGGGTGGGGGTGACTGGAGAGGAGATGGAGAAAAAGAAGTGGGAAGAAAAGGGGATTGAGGGGGACCCTGCCCCCTGCCCCAGCAGCTTAGATGCAGAGTCTGGGTGGGAGGGGACCTGGGAATTCCGCCTGGCTCTGAGAGAGGGTGGACCCTGTGACCTTTTCCCAGATCTTCTGCCTTCAGGGCCATTCTCTGAGCTTCTGAATTCCCTGAAGAAATGATAGCCTTGACCTCCCTCCCTGGCTTGACCTTGGTGGAGTGATGATGAAGAGACTAGAGTTTTCCTGACCTATGACCTCACAGTGGGTGTCACTGTTAAGAGGTCAGTTGGGCTTTTGGGAACATCAACCAAGGCTAGATTCTCTGCTGTTTCTCCTGAGACCAGGATAGTTCTTTTTGGCCTGGGCCAGGGAGAGGGTCCAGGAGCAGGAGTGGCCTGGCCCAGCCTCCCAGCCTGTGAATGGGAGGGCTTGGTGGAGTGGGAGCAATATCACAGCAGTGAGCAGTGTTCTAACAACCTGAAGAGCAGGGTGCCTCACTTCCAGGGTTCTCTGAAAGAGGATCACCCCCCCCCCACCCCCCCGTCTGCCGTGGGCAATGAGAATTGTTGTCTGCCTAGCACGTGGCGTGCTATGAATACCTCCAGTTCACTTTCTTGCCAGATTTCTGGGGAAGGCTCATCCCCACCATCATCCATCATAACTGAAGTTATCCTTTCAAAGCACAGCCTGACTGATGCAGAATATCACTTTCCCCAGGGCCAAACACCAGGAGAAAAAAAGTAGAAGTGAATGCTGGTTCCCAGGGTCCTGAAGCCAAGCAGCAACCTGCCACCTGCCTGCTTCAAATGGGGAGCTGGGGGCGGGGAGAGGGGTTGCAGCTGGAGCTGGTTAGTTATCTGCCTTTGGCCTAGAGCACAGAGGAGCCAGCTTCAATTCCAGCCCAGAAGTGGGGCTGGCAGCCATGAGGTTCATTATATCTCACATTTGTTGATTATCTATGGGCTGTTACTCTCTGTTCTTCCCTCCTTTCCTCTTTTCCTCCCTCCATCATTCTCTCACTTCCTTTCTTCCTGCCACCCAGTAAATACTGACTGAACACTTACTTTGGGCTAGGCAATGGGCTTACAGTCCAACAGAGGAGACAAAGACTCAGAGAGGTGTTTACAGCCAGCTTGATGCGTGCTGTCAGAGCACAGAACTGGGAGAGGGGGACCCGTCCTGACTGGTTGTGGAGAAGGGGAAGATGCGGCTAGGTAATGCTGTCTTGAGGGTTGAGTAGGAGTTAACAGATGGAGACAGAAGAAAAAGGATTCTGGTAAAGGGAGAAGAGAGCCTTGAAGACATGCAAAGCTATATAGTATATACAGAAAACTCAAGATGACCACTTATTCACAGAGTTTTCGTTTTCTCTTCTGTAAAATGGAGATAATAGTACCAAATGGATAGTTGGCACAGACACACACAAAAAGCCTTCTTTCCTTTTTTGCTATCTGTGCTCTATCAGAAGATTAAAATATGCAGAAACAATGGTGATGAGAGGAAGAATGTGAGATGTGCAGGGCAGGGAAGTTGCTTTCTGAAGGGGCTAATGGAACATGGGCAATATTAATTAAGATTAATATTTAGGATTAGAAAGAGTTGGTGCAATTTAAGCAGATTCTTGAAGGATGGAAATGACTGGGAGAAAATACAAAGGAGGCATCTTAAAAGGTTAGCAAGGTGTGAGCAGAGGCATAGAGGCCTTCAGGCACAAGGTGAGGTATAGGTTGCATTTGTGGGGGCAGAGGAGTTGGGGATGTGGATAGAAATGTGGGCTGATCCCACTTCACTGCCTATCTGGCGGGCATATGGCAGCATTGGCTTTGAATGTGGGTTTTGTTTGACCTGCATAGTGGTTTTTTTTGTTTTGTTTTGTTTTTTGTTGTTCTTTGTTTTTTTTAAAAGCGTTAAATCAACATTGAAAAATCAGATTTTACATTTCTGGTTTCTTTCATTCATTCATTCATTCATTCATTCATTCTTAAATGACCTTTAATTAAAATACTTTTCTTTGTGCTTCTTAACTAGCGGGGCACTCCAGTGCCCGCTGTTGACGTCATGAGGAGAGCGGCCATCGACACTGCAGCCCCAGACTGGGCAGTCCCCAGGATCTCTTTCATGGTTCCAGAGAGTCCTCTAGCCAAAGCTCAGTGCAGCATCTATCAGGCAACATTGACAATCTCATCAGAAGTGATATTTCCACTGTGCTGAATATTTTTTTCTTTCTTTCTGTCTTGTGGAGGTTCTTTGAGGGCTTTGCTGATCAGGACAGAGGCAGGAGGTGCTACCTCAGCCTGGGCCTGTTCGTTCTGAGTGGTCATTTTCACTGTAATCCTCAGAACCTTCCAGTCACCAGTTTCTTTGGCAATATTGTCACTAACCTTTTTTTGTAGACAGGCTGATCTTGGGGCCAGGACAAACACAGCACTGACTTCCCTACCAGTGCACCTCAAGTATAAGACTTTGATCTCATTGGGGTCAAACTTTGGTGGCTTGGTGGAGGCGGCTGGTATTATTTTTGGGGGGAAAAAATCAGATCTGGCAATACTAGTGTTGAATAAATCCCCACATGGCAACGCCTGGCCAGAAGGTAAGTGGTGGACATTTAGGTGATCACTGCAGCCCATAGTCACAGGTTGTGACTGGCCAGTTAGCTTGCCTGAAATCACCACCATTCAGATCACTGTCAAGTTAATGCATTGTGTTCAGAAAAGCTCCTAATAAAATGTGAATGCATTGCAGGGAAGGAGAAAGAAAGTTCTAAACCACTAGCATTGTAATTCCTTTACCACATTAAGGAATGGATTTTACTACTTCTCAGAAAACTTAATTGTGGAGAAACAGTGAGGTGGGTAAAATGCTTGATGTATCATGGCTTAGGAAGGAAACTCTAGGAAATGAAGGTGGGAGCTGACACCTGAAAAGATGGAGATGTTGGGGCCCTGCAGTGAGTCATTTTACTCCTCCTTTCAGCCATCGCATCTGGTGTCCTTGCTGGGGAAGGACCAAAACACCTGTCTTTGGCAAATACTTATTGCATTGTAAGATGCTTACTACTTTATTAAAGATTGGATTCTTGGAGAACCAAGTGAAATTTGTGTTGTTTTAATTGAAAACTAAAGGAAAATAATTTTTTTTTTCTATTCTTGGAATAATTTTTAGAGTGTGTATGTGGTCTTTATAATTTGAAAGGCTCATTAAGCCCTCTTGGAAAAAATGTTTGTTAAATTATTTTAAAGGTCACCAATTAGTAGCAAACCTTTAAAATAATATAAAAACATATGAAGGCAAAAGCTGTAAACTGTCAAGAATTGGTGGTTGGGCAAGTGGGACAGTTTGGGGTGTATTATTCTAGACTTGGTGCTATACCTATAGGAGATATAACTGTATCATCATATACAGCTAGATATATACATATCTAAAAAATTTTATTAAGAGTAAGGTTTTGTATATGTTCTGCTATGTTTTTCTCCTAATGCTCTATCTTGAACATACTAGGTCATTATGTCATGTCCAGGTCATTATGTCATGTCCAGGCCTATGTACGGAGAGCCTGCGATGGGAAACAGTGCAGGATTGAAAGAGCTGGTTGTGAATCCCCATTGTGCCCCTCTGAACCTCAGTTCTCTCTCTATAAAACGGGGCTGATAATTCCTTCCTTCAAAGGTTAGACTGAGGGTTAAATAAAATGCAGATGTGCTCAGCAGAGCTTATCGGGTATTGGATGATCAGAGCCCATTGTACCATTCCATTGGGAGAAGCAAACCCTGCTTATATCTTCCATTCTTTGAATTCCTCATTCTCCGCCCTTCACCATGTTGAGGGAGGAGCGGGGTGGGGTGTATAGGGTGTGGGGAGTGAATCTGAGATGAATGATAACTTTTCAAAATGGAATTTAAAATCCTCTTCTCGGTGCTAGTAACATTAAAATCTTAAGCAGTGCATTGATAGATGCATCCAGTTTTGTTTGGGGCATTTTTTCTAGACTCACTTTTATTTATTCAGCTGCAGAAAAAGTCCTGAAGCCAGGTATGTGGCTAGAACGAACGCTGTCTCTGATAGGAAGGCTGTGGCCTGGGCCTGCTCTTCCGCGGGCGCCCTCTTGCCAGTGGCAGAGGTCAGCTCCTCTTGGTAGAAGACAGACTCATACCGTCTTTGCTAATGGCACCCCCTCGCTGCTACCTACTTAATTGTTTTCATTTCTCTCCTTCTGGCTCTAGATTACAGCATTTCTCTTTTGTTTTTATAACACATATGAAACAAAGACCTGTTACTGCTCTTACCTTGTTAAACCCTCCAATGAGACCATAGATTTGGGTATTATTATGTGACAAATGAAGCAGCTGAGGCCTGGAGAAGTTGTGAAGTGACTCAAACTCACACAGCAAAAAGTGGACAAATCTGGATTTCCTGGCTTCAAGCCATGCTAGTCACAATGTATTGTATTGCCTCCTTTTTCCCAACTGTTGCCGGGAAGCTCCTGAAATGGGAGCTGCAGGAGGGGGCCCTAGTTCTGGCCAGTTGGGAATTACTTTTTGGAATGTGTGAGGTGGTTGGGCTTAGTGTTCTGGGAGAGTCTAGTGGGAGCAGATGTAGGGAGGGGGTTTGGAGGTCATCCCAGGGTCAGTGGAAGGGGCTGAGGGGACCTAACGAGGTAGAAAATGGCCTGGTGCAGGTTTGTGGGCTTGTCCAGCATTTGGTCTCATTTTGGATGTTTGGCTCCTCTTTTGCCTCAATCAGCTGCTCATCATAAAATGCTTTTTTTTTGGTATCCCACAGAACAGTCCTTTCCTAATTCAAGTCACCTCTTCCTGGCCCTGTATTCCCACAGCCAACAAATAAACCTTAGCACTTCTGTTTTCCATTCTCTTGGGGAATATCTTGAGAGCTAGTCAGAGAAATTCACTTGCTTAAATGGGCATATTGACTTAATACATTTATTTAGACCATGTTTAATATATCATAGTTGCCTGCTAGACCAGTTCTTGCAATAGACATGTAATGCAAGTCACATTTTAAATGTCCTAGTAGCACATTAAGTAAAAAGGAAATGGGTGAAATTAATTTATATGATATATTTTTATTGATCCCAATAGATCCAAAATATTATCATTTCAACATGTAATCATACCAAAAAATTAATGAGATATTTTATATATATATATATTTTATACCAAGTCTTCAAAATGCAGTATGCGTTGTACACTTACAGCACATTTTAATTCACACTGGCCACGTTTCAAGTGCTCAATAGCCATGTGTAATCTGTGACTACAGTGTTGACCCGTGTAGTTACAAGGCTTCACTGTTAAACAAAGACCTTTTTTTTTTTTTAACAGAGACAGAGAGAGAGTCAGAGATAGGGAGAGATAGGGACAGACAGACAGGAACAGAGAGAGATGAGAAGCATCAATCATCAGTTTTACCTGGCAACACCTTAGTTGTTCATTGATTGCTTTCTCATATGTGCCTTGACCTGCGGGCCTTCAGCAGACCGAGTAATTCCTTGCTTGAGCCAGTGACCTTGGGTCCAAGCTGGTGAGCTTTTGCACGAACCAGATGAGCCCATGCTCAAGCTGGTGACCTCGGGGTCTCGAACCTGGGTCCTTCCACATCCCAGTCCTACGCTCTATCCACTGCGCCACCGCCTGGTCAGGCCAAAGAAGACCTATCTTGAAATGGGTAAGGAGGTGCTTTGGGAGACCTTTGTAATCAGTGTGTCTGTGAGCGGGGTTGCTGGTCAATAGACCTCAGTTATAGCACATATCATGGCTGCTTGCCCTATCCTCACCTTTGTGCAGGTTGGGATGAATGACATGATGTTGACTATATTGCCCTCACCCATTTTGCCAACACCCACACCATTCCCCTCTTAACACCTTTTACTTTTGTAAACCCAATCCTAGATTAAATTTTACTGTCCCATTTCTCTGACCCTGCCCTCAGACTACTGGATTTATTTTACTTTATTATTATTGTTTTAAGATTTTATTTATTTTTGTTTTTTGGGTTTTTTTGTATTTTTCTGAAGCTGGAAACGGGGAGAGACAGTCAGACAGACTCCCGCATGCGCCCGACCGGGATCCACCCGGCACGCCCACCAGGGGCAATGCTCTGCCCACCAGGGGGCGATGCTCTGCCCCTCCGGGGGGTCACTCCACCACGACCAGAGCCACTCTAGCGCCTGGGGCAGAGGCCAAGGAACCATTCCCAGCGCCCGGGCCATCCTTGCTCCAATGGAACCTTGGCTGCGGGAGGGGAAGAGAGAGACAGAGAGGAAGGAGGGGGGGTGGGGAAGCAAATGGGCGCCTCTCCTATGTGCCCTGGCCGGGAATCAAACCTGGGTCCCCCGCACGCCAGGCCGACGCTCTACCGCTGAGCCAACTGGCCAGGGCCAGATTTTATTTATTTTAGAAAGGGGAGAGAGAGTGAGAGAAAGAGAAGGGGGGGAGCTGGAAGTATCAACTCCTATATGTGCCTTGATAAAGCAAGCCCGGGGTTTTGAACCGGCGACCTCGGCGTTCCAGGTCAGTGCTTTTTCCACTGCGCCATCACAGATCAGGCTGGATTTATTTTAAATCCGTACCCTTTGACCTTAGCTACTACTTGGCATCCCTCATGTCTGCCTCAGTCGTTTCCTCCCAGTCTCCCTGACTGTTGCAGAGCTCTGCTGCTGTCCTTGTGTTCCCAGGTCCATTCACAGGCCCTTGGCCTGCTCCTACTCACAAAGAAGGTGGCAGCCATGCACCTTGAGCTCTCTTATTTCCGCCTTGCCATTTCTCTCCCAATTTGCTCTTCCTTCCCTTGTCAGAGCCAAGCCTTAAAAACCTTCCCTTCTTACCTCCAGAAACACTCTCTTTCAACCTGGCTGTGGACTTTGGAGCCAGAGCTTGTGGCCTCAAATATCATTTCTGCCAACTGCTAACTTGGGTATTTAACTGCCCTGTTCCTAGTTTCTTCACTGCAAAATATGATTCATCAGATCACTGAGCTCCAGTGGTTGTGGTGAAGATCAAATTCAATTTCATTGCATGATTCAGCACCATGCCTGGGGTCAGTGTCAGCTTTCATGCCTCCTTCATTCTCTTGTTTCTCACTCCACTCCTTGGCCCTGCAAACATGGTTGCTTCTCCCTTTCCTTGAGCAGCTGCCCATTTTTCTCCTGAATTCCAGTGAGGTAGCAATGAATAGCCCCACCTGCTGCTTCTCCCATCTTGTCAACCCTTGGCAACATTCCCCTGTGCTATTGAAGCTGCCCTTGGCCTCGCCGTTTTCTCAAGACTTACCTTCTTTGGATTTCTGGGTTGCAGGCCACCCTGGCTCTTCTTCCACATCTGCTCCCCACGCGTGACTTTCTTCAGGAGTTTTCCCCACCCTCCTCCTCTGCTCACTCTTGCTCCTTACCCCGCTCACCTCTGCAGTGATTACACTGATACGGATGACCCTAGAATCTGCACCATTAATCTTCGGGTTTCCTTCTTGCCCCAGGCCCACCTTTTCAGCTGTTTGCAGGGCCGCTCTCCCTCTGGATGACCCCCTATCTGTGGGTGAACCCCTAGTCAGGCATGCCCAAGGACAAACTTTCCATCTTCCTTCTCCCAAATCTCTTCTCTCCTTGTTTTCCTAACTCAGTTGCTGTCCCCACCTCTCTCTAGTTTACCCAGGTTTGAAACTCTCAAGTTTTGACACTTCCCTCTCCTCCCTGGTCCAGTGCCTGAACTTAAAGTAAGTGTTCAGGAACTAAAGAGTCCACTGATTGCCAAATCCTGGTGTTTCCTTTCTTCCTTTCTCTCTAGTTCATTACCTTTCAATTTCCACTGCAGGCCCCTTGATAAGCATTTGATATACTTTGCCCCAATTAATCTGTACAACTCTGTAAGGAGGAAACTGTGTTTTTCCTATTTGACATATGTGGACACTGGGGCTGAGGGTGTGGGGGGGAACTTGCTAATGACCCTGCAGGTAAGTGGCAGAGTTGGGATTCTAACTCAGGCCCACCTCAGTCGAAAGCCCACACTCTTCAGGTTTATGTTGTGCTGCCTTTAGCAGTTCTAGAAGCAGGCTATGCTCGTCTCAGAATTGAGTAAGGATCGGAAGACGAATGCTCTGTATCTGTGGGAACACATTCTTATGAGCCTATGTTATTTGTGTGTTGTTGTTCTGTTTACCCTGCTGTTATCTGGGCTTATGGCTGGATGCCTTGACCCTTAGTGTTATTACATGAAAGTCTTGACTGAGCCCAGGTCCCTACTGTGAAATACCAGAATCTAGAGGTAGGAATGTGAACAGATCTTTGGATGGGGATGCTTCCCGTTCTCTGGTTCTCAGTCTCCCCATCTATAAAATGAGTGAGTTGGGCCAGTTAATTGCAAGCTCTATACTCCATGCATGTGTTCCATGGTTCTGCTTACCTGGGACCTACTGTGTGCTTAGCACACGATAGCTGCTGGTCATGCAGAGATAGCACCAGAGGCACTGCCCTGGGCTTCAAAGAGCCAACAAAATTCTGCAAGACAAAGCCAACATTCAGGAAATTAACAACAGTAGAAGACATTATGTAATTATGCCTGCAATCTCAGATTATATACATTTGTGACGGTTCAATAAAAGAGAAGAAAAGCTGCTGTTCTCTTAAAAGAAAAAAATTTTAAAGCTATAAAAGGAGCAGTTAGTGAAAGCAGTAAGTCTGGCCAGACTTCTTGTTAGACTTGCTGCTCTTTTCCCCCGAAATCATTTGTTCGTCCCTTAGATATTTATGGTCCACTAACGGGCCAGACTCTGGGGATGTTTCCCGGTCATTGCAACCAGAGTTGAACCCATAAACCAGCCTTTGCCTTGTTTCTCTACTGCTGAAGAAACTTGCTGGTTTCCTACTCTCTATGAATAAAATGAGCTGCCCTCCATCCCTGGCCTTCCCCATCTTGGGCCGCTGCCTGCATTCTGGGCCTGGTCCACTGGTCATTCCTCAAGCCCACCACGCATGCTTCCATCTCTGAACTAGAGGGCTGCTTCCCCAGTCTGCCCGGTGAACTTTTATTCATCCTTCAAAGCCCAGCTCAAAAACCAGGACTGTGATGCTTTCGTGGTCCTCTGTAACACCTTTGCCCACCTCTATGTCCTGGTTTAGGTCTCTGCCTCCCATATTGGGGCGTGATTTCCTTAAAGGGTTTTCATTCTGTCTTATTCATCTGTGAACCCACAGATCCTAGCCCTGTGCCTGAACACTAATTTCTTATGAGTGGCCGACTGAACACCATCTGTAGAGGTTAATTTTGAACAGAAAGGCTCCCCTTGCTCCCTTCAAGCTGCTGGGCTATTTAACTTCATGCTCCGTGGCCTGTGAGGGTGACTGGATGCTTGTGAATGCGTTGTTTTCTTTGTCTCCAAATGGTCATGGAGAGACCTGGCTGGCCGCAAGAGCCTCACTTTGGTTCAGGGTGCGGAGGGGGGTTGTGTCAGAAGCCGTGGCAGCTGAAACCACACACGGCACAGAGCTGCACTGAAGGAGGCATTTGTGTTTAACTTGGCAGTCAAGGGGCTTTGTGCTGCCGAACACAAGTGGGTAAGTATGTCAGGCAGGCTCCGGGCTGTGCACACCCACCAAAGGGTTGGTCCCCGAACGCCTTCTGCCTTGGGAAGAAAAGGAGGTATTGTGTGTGCTGGCTGCACTCCAAGGGAAATATTCCTGTTGTTCTTCTGTTTTGAACTGCTCCCTTTTTAAAGAAGAAAAGTCCAGATGTGAAAAATCTCTCCCCCATTTCAACACACCCTGACCACCAATTCCAAATCAGTTGCTGCCTCAAAATACAGTGTGTCCGTAAAGTCATGGTGCACTTTTGACCGGTCACAGGAAAGCAACAAAAGATGATAGAAATGTGAAATCTGCCCAAATAAAAGGAAAACTCTCCCAGTTTCATACCTATTCAGTGCAGTTCGATGTGGGCTCACGCACAGATTTATTAGGGCTCCTTAGGTAGCTATCCCATATAGCCTCTACAGACTCGTCACTGACTGATGGCCTACCAGAACGGGGTTTCTCCACCAAACTGCTGGTTTCCTTCAATTGCTTATCCCACCGAGTAATGTTATTCCTATGTGGTGGCGCTTCGTCATAAACGCGCCGATATTCACGTTGCACTTTGGTCACGGATTCGAATTTAGCGAGCCACAGAACACACTGAACTTTCCTCTGTACCATCCATATCTCGACTGACATGGCCGTGGGCTGCTCCGCTGTATACACGGTGTTACGTCATCATCTGCGCATGCGCACATGCTGCCACATTATCCTACAGAAACTAGGAGGGTTTTCCTTTTATTTAGTGCAGATTTCACATTTCTATTGTCTTTTGTTGCTTTCCTGTGACTGGTCAAAAGTGCACCATGACTTTACGGACACACTGTATTAATGACTCTATGAATCCATCGGTTATCTGTATACCTACTGTATCTTTAAGGAGCGCTGCTCTGGCTCAGCAGGCTGCAAGGCTCTAGGATGATAGTCTTCATCCTTTGTAGGCTCTATTTCCTGATTAATGGGTGTCCTAATCCTTGTGGAACCGGGCCCTGCCTCCCCCCCTTGGGCCTGAGGCCCTCTGCAGCTCGGCATTCTGGCCTCCAGGCTGTTGTCTACTTTGCCTGTCCCCCACCTCTGCAGCCTGGCCCCTTACTGTGCCACCTCCCACCGCCCTTCGCTCCACTCTGGCCTCATAGACAGGTGTGAGTAGAACTATGCCTCAGTCTATGTGATTAGCAGCTTAGGCAGGAAGACCCAAATTCAACCCTAGTTCTGCCTTTCACTGTCTTTGTGATTTGGACCGAGTTACTAAACCTCTCTGGGCTTTGGTTTCTTAATTTGCAAGACAGAACAGATCATTCCTGACCTTGCACATAGAGCCATTGGGAGGAGGAAATGATCATAGGGTACTGCCTGGCACAGTGCCTATCACACCATATGGTGACTCTCAATAACTAATAAAACAACGAAGAATTAGTGAGCACATACTAGTTTCATCCTTCCCAGAGAAACGAGGGCAACCACAGTTTCCGTTTGAGTGTTTTCCACACTCCAGGTGCTGGGTTAAGTACAGGCACGTTGCCATTTAAAAGCACAGAGTCCTATTTTATACCCTTTCACAGCTGAGGACTCTCTCTCAGAGAGGTAGAGAGACGTGGCCAAGGTCACATAGCTTGCAAGCACTGGAGCTAGGAATGGTGCCAAGGTCTGTTGGACTCCTTCCCATCCATCCTTTCCCACCCAGACACCCCGATCACATGCCTGGCTTCTCGGTGCTGGGGCCAGCAGCATCAGTGACCCCTGAGCGCCTGTTGGAAATGCACATTCTCTGGCCCACTTCACACCTACTGCATCAGCACCTGCGTTTTAACCAGATCTTCAGCAAAAGTATATACATAATTGTTTTAGAAGCACTGAACTGTAGTTTACAAAGTGTTTTTTTTTAAGTAGGTTAGAGCAAGACTTCTCAAACTGTAGTGCACATAAAAATCACCTGGAGTGCTTGTTAAAATACAGATTCCTGCCTGAGAGGTTCTGATTTTGTATCCATTGCTTGTTCCATTAAAATCGATTGCATTGGCCTGACCTGTGGTGGCACAGTGGATAAAGCGTCTACCTGGAAATGCTGAGATCGCTGGTTTGAAACTCTGGGCTTGCCTGGTCAAGGCACATATGGGAGTTGATGCTTCCAGCTCCTCCCTCCTTCTCTCTCTCTGTCTCTCTCTCCTCTCCCTCTCTGTCTCTCCTAATAATGAATAGATAAATAAAAGAATCTAGTACAGTATATCACTATCCCCTGCTAAAAAAAAAAAAATCGATTGCATTCAGGCCCTGGCCGGCTGGCTCAGTGGTGGAGTGTCGGCCCAACATGTGGATGTCCCGGGTTTGATTCCCAGTCAGGGCACACAGGAGAAGTGATTGTTTCTCTATCCCTCTCCTTACCCCTTCTTTCCCTTTCTCCCCCTCCCACTGCCATGGCTCAATTGGTTCTAGTGCGTTGGCCCTGGGCGCTGAAGATGGCTCTGTGGAGCCTCTGCTTCAGGCACTAAAAACAGCTCAGTTGCGAGCATGGCCCCAGATGGGCAGAGCATCGGCTCCAGATGGGGGTTGCCAGGTGGATCCCAGTTGGAGCGCATGTGGGAGTCTGTCTCTCTATCTCCCCTATTCTCACTTGGAAAAGAAGAAAAAAAATCTATTGCATTCACTCCAAGGGATCCTGAGAATAGGTGTGTTGGATATGACTGGGATCCAGGCAAACTCCTGCTTCAAGTCTTGGCCCAAGGTGGCTCATGGTTTACATTTGCTGAAGCTGTTAGGGGATAGGGGGACCCGAGTTCATCCCAGATTTGCTAATTGGAGTCATTGGCAGCAGCATCCCTCTGCTTTTGGGGAAACTGCTGCCTTGGCAGGAGATACATCTCTCCTGAGTTACCCGAGTCAGGAGCGTGGCTCTTTGAGTCAGCCTCTCCAGCACATCCCCTCCTCCAGCCTGCTCTGGTGAACAACCCAGAAACAAAATTAATTTGTAACCTAAAACCCTTGTGTCTGGCCTGAAAATATATCTTTCTAATGGAAATTTTGACAGAGTGCTAGATCTGCAAAGAGCATTTTCTCTAAAATTGATATCTATGTAACTTGACTGCTGCTATCTGGTTAAATAGCAATTAAACGCCTCAAGACTCCTTGCAACTTTCAAAGATTATTTGAAAAGTAATTGTGTTGTATCGATCAAATAATTTAAAGCTAATTAGAAAGTCACTGCATTTCTCAGTCTATGCCTTTGCAAATAAATTTATCTTATTTATAGACCTACTGCACGTCTAGACAAAGTTGTTTATATTTTAATAATCCTCTGATATTTAATGAGCATGGCTGGTGATGGAATTTAACACTAAATCCTTCTATCTGGTTCCTTCTCTTTCTGTTTAAATTCCCCTGGCGACTTCATAGGCAGTTACCAAAGTAAAACCTGAAAGAGACCACTGTGGTTAGGAGCTGGGTCTCAAGTCAGACACACCTCCATTTGAACTTCAACCTTGCCATTTTGTAGCTGTGTGCCCTGAACCTGTCATCTGTGAAAAGGCTATAATAGCATCTGCCTAGTGTGGTCATTGTGAAATTAAGTAAGGTATCTTTTATACAATATCAGAGAGCATCTTGTTCAGAATTATTGTAATTATTGTTTTCTCATCTATATAATGGGTGTGGTGGGGAATAGACACATAAACACATGAGTATTCAAAACTTTCTGTGCCTGTGGAGCCTTCAAGTAATTCCCTTCTAAGAGAATTTTGGGCATGGTTTCTGTGACTTCTCGGCCTTTCGGCTAAGAGCAAGTGTTTGCTTGGCTGTTGCCCTTTCATTACTACGCAGAGTAGGGTCATCCAGTCATGAGGAAGCACTGGACAAATGGAGCCGATATGGGGATACTTGGTGACAAGGACAGAGGGAGACTGGCAGAGGATGGGCAAGTAGATAGCAGAGAGGAAGGAGGTGAGTGAGGAAAGAATCAGGCAGAAGGGATGGTAAGGGGTAGGGCCTACTGCTTTGCTGGAAGTAGATACTAAGAATAGCAGAGATAGGAAAGAAAAACTTGAAGACTTTTGCTTTGTGCTAAGAATGCGCTTCCCCTTTGATGTTTTCTCTGGAGACTGCAGTGGAGGTTTGGATTGCCTCCAGTTCACTTTTTCCTACTTAACTGCTGTTTCTTTGAACACAACACTGAGTTGAGGCTGGGCCACCATGCGGCCATCTTTACCGCAGTGATGCAGGAGTCATGACAGTGCTACCCCAGCGCTGAGTGAGGGTGGGTAAAGGACTCGGTGCAAAGTAAGAGTTTCATTGATGTTGGCCGCTATTCCTACTGTGGTGCGTCCTACTGCCCCTGTAGCCATGGGCTGCAGCAAAGGTCACCACCTGGAGTATGCATAGTTCTCTGGCTTCACTGACCACAATAACATCATCGCTCCATGTTTAAACTGGGGACATCAGCCACATTGTTTGTTCTCAAAGAAACCGCCACATCATGTCCACTGGTGCCACGCTGCAGAGCAGTGCTGTCAGTATGAGGTTTATAAAGGGAAGCACAGGATCAGGAGTCTCGGATGCAGAGTCTGACCTTGGCCCTGCTGTATGGTATGGGCGACTCATTGAGTCTCAGTTTCCCCATTAGTAAATGAAGATAATGCCCAAGGTCCTGTCTTAACTATCTGTGCTCCCAACAGTAGACAATCAGCAGGACTCATTGAATACTTGCCATCTGCAAGGCCCTAGGCTGGTGCTCTCGAGGATACCCGGAAGCATGAAAGAGGTCCCTTGACTTGAAAAAGCCCCATAATCTGGCTGAAAGAAAAGATCTGAGCTTATTTATTTAGTTAAAGTTACCTAATAAAAGTCTGCCTTGGATATGGTCCAAGTGCCCGACCATTTTGTGACACCTTTGAGCTGTTATAGGGTGATACAAACACAGATGTGAATTTTGGAAGTGCCTTTTCTTAGTGACTTGACCTGCATTAAAACAAAGCAAAACTGAAATCAGAACAGTGAGTGATCTTCCTTTATGTTGCCAAGTGGGACACTGGCAACAAACCCCACTTCTTCAAAGGAAAGTTGGAATTGATAAGATGTTTCCAGAGCCCTTCCTCTCTCAGTGCCTCTCTCTGGTTTAGCTCGGATGACGCCCCCAGCCTTCCTCCGGTCACCCGCTGCTAGGCTGGGTGCTCACCATCCTTGTCTGACCCCCATCACACGGGCCTGCTCCTAGACTGTGGAGCTTAGAGGGCCAGGCAGGGCCATATGAAATAGTAATAAAAAGTCTTCCAACTTGAAAAATCTGGAAATATCCTTGTCTCTACCCAGGTGTATGGAGATGACTTATCAAGGTCAGTTTGGTTTAACTCACTTTCCTGACTGCGCAGGCCGTGCCAAGAAAAATCTTCCTCCCAACCCAAAAGGCAGATGCCACAGCCCACGCAAGCCCCAAAGTGTCTGCACCTGCAGCCTGTGCTCTGTAGCCAGGCTGATGTCTCTGAAAACTTCTGCTGGAGTCTGACCAGGGACAACAAAGCTGGGAGTTGGGGCTGCCGGAAGTGGGGGAAGGGCACCCCATTGTGGAGGGTGTGTCTGTGCCTACCCTTGAGATGCTTTCACTAAAGTGACCCAGGGGCAGGGAAGTGAGGCTGAATTCCTGGGTTGCCTCCAAGTGTGCTTCCCAAACTAGTTTGACTATGGCCCGGTTTGGCCAAGCAGAAGAACTTGTGGCCCACCACGCCCACTCATTTCCACTTCCCAGTGGGAAAGAATATGCTAATAAAAAGGATAAAAGGGGAAGAGAAAAATAACCAAAGTGGTCATGCAGCAAATATTCAGGACAAAGCAATTGCAACCCTGGAGAGGTGGGACTCCTCAGGAAGGAAGTAAACCAAGCGTGGAAAGGGTGTTCACAAGGTGCTGGGTGGCACCAAAAAGCACAAGTGTCATCTGCACTAATAACAAATCACCCTTCCTGAGAATTGTGGCGATTCCGCTCTTTTTTTTTTCCTTGTGGGAGAGACAGAGAGAGAGTCGGAGAGAGGGACAAATAGGGACAGACAGACAGGAAGGGAGAGAGATGAGAAACATCAGTTCTTTTTGCGGTTCCTTAATTGTTCATTGATTGATTTCTCATATGTGCCTTGACCGTGGGGCTACAGCAGACCGAGTGACCCCTTGCTCGAGCCAACGACCTTGGGTCCAAGCTGGTGAGCTTTGCTCAAACCCGATGAGCCTGCTTTCAAGCTGGCGACCTTGGGGTCTCGAACCTGGGTCCTCTGCATCCCAGTCCAACACTCTACCCACTGCGCCACCGCCTGGTCAGGCGATTCCAGCTCTTGACCTGTGTGCCAATGCAAGAATTTTGCAGTGTTGTTTAATGATGGATGGAGGTTACAAGTCTTTGTAGAACAGAGAATGTTATCAGTAAACTCTTAAACTAATTTTTGTTTATGAATGCCAACGTTTATTAACTCTCAAAAACTCACTTATTATGTTCCTAGTTTCTTCATAAAAATGAAATTCCACATATGGATTTTCTTTTCGGAATGATGAAAATGTCTTAAAATTAGATGATGGGTTTTTCAACAAGTGGTGCTGGGGAAAACTGAATGTTTATATGTGAAAGAATGAGTCTGAACCTTTATTTTAAACCATATACAAAAATGACCTCAGCCTGACCAGGCAGTGGCACAGTGGTAGAGTGTCGGACTGGGATGCGGAAGGACCCAGGTTCGAGACCCCAAGGTCACCAGCTTGAGCACGGGCTCATCTGGTTTGAGCAAAGAAGCTCACCAGCTTGAACCCAAGGTCGCTGGCTCAAGCAAGGGGTTACTCAGTCTGCTGTTGCCCCAGGTCAAGGCACACATGAGAGAGCAATCAATGAACAACTAAGGTGTCGCAACAAAAAACTGATGATTGATGCTTCTCATCTCTCTCTGTTCCTGTCTGTCCCTATCTATCCCTCTCTCTGACTCTCTCTGTCTCTGTAAAAAAAAATAAAAGACCTCAAAATAGGTTAACACTTTAAACTTAAGAGCTGAAATTTTAATACTCTTAAAAGAAAACATGGAGGAAAATCTTTATGGCATTGGATTTGGCAAGGTTTTCACAATGTGATACCAAAGCACAGGCAACAAAAGGAAATATAAATCAATTGGACTTCATCAAAATTAATAACTTGTGTGTATCAAAGCACACAATCAAGAAAGCCAAAAGATATCTTTCGAAATGGAAGAAAATATCTGCAAATCACATATCTGATAAAAGGGTTATATTCAGTATATATATAAAAAATGCTTGCAGTTCAACAACATCAAAAACAAACATCCCAATTCAAAAATGGACAAAAGACTTAAATAAACATTTCTCTAAGAAGATATACAAATGGCCAATGAACATATAAAAAGATGCTTAACAATTATTAGTTATTAGGGAAGTGCAGATCAAAACTGCAATGAGATAACACTTCACTCTTACTACACTTACTAGGATGGCTATAATAATTTTTTAAAAATTCAATTTATATATTTATTTTTTACAGAGACAGAGAGAGTCAGAGAGAGGGATAGACAGGGACAGACAGACAGGAACAGAGAGAGAGATGAGAAGCATCACTCATTAGTTTTTCGTTGCGCATTGCAACACCTTAGTTGTTCATTGATTGCTTTCTCATATGTGCCTTGACCGCGGGCCTTCAGCAGACCGAGTAACCCCTTGCTCGAGCCAGCGACCTTGGGTTCAAGCTGGTGGGCTTTTGCTCAAACCAGATGAGGCCGCGCTCAAGCTGGCGACCTCGGGGTCTTGAACCTGGGTCCTCTGCATCCCAGTCCAATGCTCTAACCACTGCGCCACCGCCTGGTCAGGCTATAATAATTTTTTAATGGAAAAAACCCAAATATTGGTTAAGAGATGGAGAATTTGGAACCCTCATGCATTGCTGGTGGGAATATAAAATGATGC
Source organism: Saccopteryx leptura (assembly GCF_036850995.1). Classification (NCBI taxonomy): domain Eukaryota; kingdom Metazoa; phylum Chordata; class Mammalia; order Chiroptera; family Emballonuridae; genus Saccopteryx; species Saccopteryx leptura. The sequence continues at coordinate 135,960,668 of NC_089505.1, read as the reverse complement.
AGCTGCTTTGGAAAACAGCTCAGTGATTCCTCAAAAAGTTTAACATAGAATAACCATATGACCCAGCCATTTCATGCCTAGACATATATTCAGAATAAATAAAAGCATGAACTTGAACAAATTTTTGAATACCAGTGTTGTAGTGGCATTATTCATAATAGCCAAAAAGATGGAAGAAATCTGAATGTCAATTGATAGATGAATGGATAAATAAAATGTACTACATATGTATAATAGAATATTATTCAACCATAAAAAAAAATGAAAGATTACATATGCTACAACTTGAATGAACCTTGAAAACATGATAAGTGAAATAAACCAGACACAGAAGGACAAATATTATATGATTCCACTTATATGTGATACCTAGAATATACAAATTCATACAGAAAGTCAATAGATATTACTGGTGCTGGGGCAAGAGGGAATGGAGAATTATTGTTTAATGGGTTATAGAATTTATGTTGGAGATGATGAAAAAGTTTTGGGTATGTAGTGGTGATGATTACACACATTGTGAATATATTCACATGCCACTGAATTTTACACTTACAAATGGTTAAAATGATAACATTTATGTTATGTGTATTTTGCCACAATTTTTAAAATTAGGTTCTGGAAAAGTTTGCATAACTCTGAATGTACTACAATATTGAGTTGTGCAATTTATGTGGGCAAATTATATAGTATGTAGATTATATCTAAGTAAAGGTATAGATATTTAAAAATACTCTTTCCACCTCTGACAGTCTTTATGATACATCCATTCATTTGCTTATTTATTTATCAGTTCAACACGTTTTTGCGGAGTTCTGCCACGCTGTTAGGAATAAGGTGATAAATAAAACAAACATAATCCCAGTCCTTCCCTTGCTTAAAACACTGTAGGTTTTAAAAATTAACCACAGCCAAGATTTATTGAGTATTTATTACATGCTGAGCATTGACACAGCATTTTATATACTTTGTCTCCTGTGGTCCTCACAACCAGGTACTGACCTGGATTCTTCTTGGATAAAGAAATTTGCTCTGCCCTGGCCAGTTGGCTCAGCGGTAGAGCGTCGGCCTGGCATGCGAGGGACCCGGGTTCGATTCCCGGCCAGGGCACATAGGAGAAGCGCCCATTTGCTTCTCCACCCCCTCCCCCTCCTTCCTCTCTGTCTCTCTCTTCCCCTCCCGCAGCCAAGGCTTCATTGGAGCAAAGATGGCCCGGGCGCTGGGGATGGCTCCTTGGCCTCTGCCCCAGGCGCTAGAGTGGCTCTGGTCGCAGCAGAGCGACGCCCCGGAGGGGCAGAGCATCGCCCCCTGGTGGGCAGAGCTTCGCCCCTGGTGGGCGGGCTGGGTGGATCCCGGTCTGGCGCGTGCGGGAGTCTGTCTGACTGTCTCTCCCCGTTTCCAGCTTCAGAAAAATACAAAAAATAAAAAATAAAATAAATAAAAAGAAATTTGCTCAAAGTCACATGACTAGGATTTGAACTTGGTCTGTTTTACCTCAAAGGCCCTGCTCTTAAACATTCAACATCATTTGTGGCAGCTGAGTTCCAGTCACCTGGAATTGAGACTTCCCTGAAGACCTGCCCTGAGGCCAACCTGTCAGATGGGCTGATTTGGTAGCATTGGAGGGAGAGTTAAAATGAGGTGGAATGACTGCCAGGAGGTAGTGGGTTTGGAAAATAAGGCCTAAGTCAGTAGAGTCTTACATAGCCATTTACAATAATCATTATAAAGTAAGTATAACTCTATTTTTCAATGTTTACGTGATGGAATTTTAAGTACAAAATTGCATATGTTATTAATAACTAATATATTTATTTTGATTAACACAGACCCCCTGTTCTAAGTGACAGACATGTATTATCACCTTATTTAATCCTCCTGACAGACCCATGGTGTGCAGGGTGCAGTACCATTCCTATTTTACAAATGAAACAGTGAGGCACAGAGAGGTTGGGTAATTTGTCCAAGGTTACACAGTCAGTGGCAGAACTGGAATTCCTTGACTTGGAACCCAGACTCTTAACCACCATAGAACTTGCTTTTGCCAAATATGTTAAAATATGCAAAATAGGTAGGCATGAAACCAGCATCAAGGTAGTAGGATGAAAGTGATTCCCCACCTTTTTTTCCCTCAGATAATTTTTTTCAAAGAATACATCAATTAAAAGAGTGATGGTTTTTTTTTTTTTTTGTATTTTTCTGAAGTTGGAAATGGGGAGGCAGTCAGACAGACTCCCGCATGTGCCTGACCGGGATCCACCCAGCATGCCCACCAGGGGGCGATGCTCTGCCCATCTGGGGCATTGCTCTGTTGCAACCAGGGCCATTCTAGCATCTGAGGCAGAGGCCATGGAGCCATCCTCAGCGCCCGGGCCAACTTTGCTCCAATGGAGCCTTGGCTGCGGGAGGGGAAGAGAGAGACAGAGAGGAAGGAGAGGGGGAGGGGTGGAGAAGCAGATGGGCGCTTCTCCTGTGTGCCCTGGCTGGGAATCGAACCTGGGACTCCTGCACGCCAGGCCGACACTCTACCACTGAGCCAACCGGCCAGGGCCAGTGATGATTTTTTAGACCAAGAAAAGACGTCATTGTGACCTTTTTAATCTTCCTACTTCCCCACTGTATTTTGTTGTGTTTGATTTTGAAGTTGCCTTGATAGCTGCAGAAACTAAGCCAGTGCCACTGAGCACTCAGGCGGTGCACTGGGACACCTGGCCTGTGTTGTATGTGCAGCTCCTTTGTTGGCTGCAGCTGCCCGACTCTGCCTCTGTGGCAGGTGTGTCCTGTTCTCATCACATTTTTGTCAACTCTGCAGATCTTTCTTAAATAAGAAAAAATATTTTTCACTTGTAAGAGTGTCAATGTTGTATCATGGTTAAGAGCAGTACATGAACTAGATTCGGATCTTGGCGCTGATGATCTCAGCCCCTGGACAACTGCTCAAGCCTCCGCTCTGTCCTCAGATAATGGAAATAACAAAACTGCTTTCCAGGGTTATTGTGGGAATTCAATTGGATAGTGTTTGGAATGGACCAAGAGGGTCTGGCACAGTGTAAGGTAAATAGAGAATACATTTTGATGTTGATATAGCATCTTTTTTGTTATTAATTCACTCAGTTAAACACTCTTCAAATATTAACCATTGGTATTTTAATTTTTTTGAGTTGCCTGTTCATGCCTCTTCCTCATTTGTCTATTGGCATCTTGATTTTAGTGTGGTTGAGTCGAGGACTAATAGCCTTCGGCGAGGCTGTAAATGAAGGCAGGGTTGAGGAGTGGAGGTCTTTTTCCCTGTGGCCCTCATGCCTTTATTTATGTTCAAGGAGCATGGTTCATGCAATGAGTGCCACCTCCTGTCCTCCTGTAATTGGCCCTGTTTTCTCCCTGAAAAATTTTCATTCATCTGCTTTAAAGGATCAATCTTTAGAATAGCTCATTCCCCCGTCTCTGGACCACTACACCCACAGGCCTCACACGTGTGATTTCTTTCTCTATTCATTCAAGTTGCATTCTATCCGAATGGCCGTGGCTGTCTGCTCCGAGAGGGAGGCTCTGTTTCAGCAGCACCTGTATCTAACAAAGACGCTTCTCACCCTGGATAGTCACACAGGCCACAGATAGCTGTCCTGAGCAAAGTGCCCAAGCCTAAAGGATTGCTTAGATTGAAGGCACATTCTCCAGACAGTTTCATCTCCTTTTCCCTCTTGCCTAGTGCCCCTCTTGCCTGGCTTGGACAGTCCACATTTTTTCCCATCAAGGCACAGAAGTTGGAGGTTTTTAAACTGCAAAAGCAAGCAGACCTCCACACAGGCAAATGGTTCCTGCCAGAAAAGTTCTTATGGATAAAGTGTTTGGTCCAGGGGATCGTCTGAGTGGCTTGCTGGTAACATGAAATTGTCTGCTGGTCTTAAGAAATATGTCTGAGTGAGGAATAGGGGTGGGGATATGGTGGTATTGGTGTCCCCCCCCCCCCCAAAGAAGCCCAGACTGCCCTAGAGAAAGTTGTTGGGCTTCCCCACGAAAACTTTCCCTCCACGTGAGGTCAGTTCGACTTGGACAGCACCAGCACTGGAGCTTACATCCTAATATTCTTGTGTCTCCTGCATTTACCTGCATGCCTAGTTCAGGATGTGTGATTTAGAGGAGAGGGTATTAGATTGGGAGACAGAAAATCTAGGTTTGAGTAGAGGTGCTGCTTTTTTTTTTTTTTTTTTTAGTTTCGTAACTTAGGGAGCAAACTTTGTCTCCTCATCTGGAAAACGGAGGATAGCATTTCCTGTCTGGTTACCGCCTTGCTTGACCATGGAGTTAAATGAGTGTACTGGACAAGTTAGAAAGACACAAATGACAGGGGAATCTCTCCTACTCTTAGAGACATGGGCAGTCAGCACAGTGTCTGTCTCAGCATCTCTGCAGGACCCGCAGAACTTAAAGTGCTACTTCTCCCCAGAAAGAGGTCTGGAGCCATTGGGAAAACTTGTTTGTGTGTGGCTCTTCTGTGCCAGCATCTGAGCCGAGCTGATCAGTGGCACTGCTGGGGGGCTGGGATTTCCTTCCCTGTCTACTGTCTTTTTCAATCTGATGAGAAGCCTGGAACCTTATGGGAAAAGCAGAGGTACTCCCTTAGTACTTAAGGTCACCTGTGTTTAGAGCCATCAGTATTATGGATAAGTTCAGTTTCATGAACTTTGTGGAGCATCTGGCCGAGGCTTGTCGGGAGACAGACACAGAGGCAGCAGTCAGGGTGCTACCTGCTGCTGGAGAGGGCAGACAGGAGCGGTGCAGGCAGGAAGGCTGGCCTCTGCCCTTGGTGGGGCTGCTGAGCAGAGCCTGAGTGACAGGTGGGAACTGGCTGGCCAGCGTTCCCGGATGAATGCTGGGTCTTGCAAGAAAGATACAGCCCTGGAAGTAAGCGCCCCATCTGTTTGTCTTGGATAAAGAAGAATTTGTTCTGGGAGAGGAAAAGAGAATGCTTATCTTCATCACGTAGGAAATCAGATGGGAAGAGTGAGGAGCCGAGAAGTCATGGAGGCTGATAAAATGGAGAGCTATTTTTCACTCAGGGTCCTGGTGACAGGTCATAGACCTCCAGGTATTCTCTGTCCAATTTGGAGGGGATGGGCAGCGACCATCTTAAATCTATCAGAGAGGCACTTTGCTCTTCAGTATATTTCTTCAAAGAACCTCAGAGTTTAAGGTGTATTTATGATTTTTTGTTGTTGTTCTCATCCTTTGGTCTGTGTACTCAAGTTAGCACAGAAAAATACTTTTAGCAGTTGAGAAAAGTGAACGTGGTGTTCCGTAGCCTTGCCCATCGCATGACCCTGTGCCCTCCAGTAAGTCTCAGTTTCTCTCTTGAGCAAGATGCTCTAGAATCTTTCAAGGAGCAGGAGGAATGTGGTCCAGAGTAGTGGGAACAACACAGTTCCTAATGCGGGGATCTTCGCTTCCATCCAGATTCAGCCAGGGAAGTCACTTAGACTGTCCCTCATTTTCTTCTTCACTGGTACAGTGGGGTGGGTGTTCATCCCATCTGGCTGCCTTAACCTGGGGTGAGGAAAACTGGACCCAGAATGGAAAGTGCTTTCCAACTGTACTAGGCTGGATGCAGGCAGCATTTCAGGGTGACACTCAGCCTGTGGCATTGGTTTCAGCGTGGGTTAGACAGGAATCTGCCCTGGTCTCTGAAAGCACCTCTGGACAGGCAGTGTCTGTGAAGGTCAGAGCTGCTTTGACAAGTCTTACTAATCGGGCTTTACTTCCTAGGACAGCCTCCTTTGGCTAGAGCCACAGAAGGTCAAGGGAACAAGGGCTCTATAATCCTGAGCCTGCCTACGGAGCCCAGATGGTCTCCGGGTCCCTCTCTGACTGCACCCAGCCGCCTGTGTATCCTTCAGGCCCAGTAGTGGTGCTGGCTGTGGAGTGCCTGAAGCCTCTGTGCCCGTGCCTCTGACCGCCTCTGCTCCACTTCGCTGCGGCCGGCCGCAGTGGGCTGGCCGGGCTCTTCCCCGCACGTGCTGGGGACACTGAGACAGACCTTCCTCCTTTGCAGCTGCCTTCTCTCCCTGGATCCTGCGCCCGCCTCTCTGAAGTCTCTGGTCCGCGTTGCAGTTAGACTGTTTCCGGAGCTGGATCCTTGCAGTAGGTACAGTACTTCCTTGCATTTCACCCCTCTTCCAGAATGGGGTGCGTTTCAGCGCTCCGGGCAGCCCCCTGGTAGAGCAGCAGGAAGCCGGAGCCGCGGAGGAACTCACTGGTCGTTCTTTCTGTCGCCTGCTCTGCTCCGCAGACTTCCAGCCACTGAACGATCAGGGCAGCAAGTGGTCTGGGGATTGCTCGCGGAAGCTCCCCAGGGTTGTGGAACCCCAGCAGGCCGGTAGGGGAGGAAGTTTCTAAAGCAGAGCCAGGAAGAAAGGAGCCGCAAACCCGGAGGGTTTCAACTCTTAACGCGTCTCATTAGGAGCCTTCTGTTAACGAGCCACATACATCAACTACGGGGAGGAAGGAGGAGCGGCATAATTAGTTACGACAGCCCCGATGAACACTTGGGTGTGGGGCAGTCAGGGGAGAGGCGTGTGCTGTGTCCCTGTCTTCAGCTGTGTCCCTGCGAAGTGGTAGCGGCCCTGGGAACTAACTTTCCAACTGGAGGAAGGATTTGAGCTTTTTCCCTCCTTTGGAAAGATCCATTATCGGCTCATTGAGCCTTGAATTCCTTCCTGACCCCACTCCCCTCTTCCTGGGAACGAAAAGGAAGTCAGTATTTGCTTTTCCAGCAAGGTCACGGATCACCTGACCGAATCCTTCAACAGCTTGGAAGCCGATGCGACTGGGCTGAACTCACAGGCAGCGGGCTAGGTGCAGCAGCCCGCACCTCGCTGTCTGGGAGGAGCTGATCCCCTGCTCTGGGCTAGGGCAGGGGAAGGATGCCGAGGGAAGGTAATGTGGTCACAGGTTTTCTCGTGACAGTTTTCTTTTCTTCAGAAGCTCCAGATTCAGCTGCTGCAATGCAGGCAGAAATGACAGACACACGCAGAAAAAACTGTGGGGAGTTAAGGAGATTGTGTTAATGTGTTATGTATTGAGCATGAGTTATCTCTTTGTGTCCTGGGTTGTTGGTAGGAAGTGAGCTGCTGGAGAACTCAGGTGGCAGAGTGTTTGTCAGGAGTGCGTTCCTCCTCCCTGGCTGTCTGGGCTCTGGGTGGCAGCCCTCTCCATGGTGAGCAGCACGGTCAGATGCCTCCTGTTTCCTAGCACAGGGGACATTTACCCTTAGAGGCACGGGACCCTGGGATGGGGAAACGGGAAGCTCTCATCATTTTGACAGGACTGGTACAAGGTATGGGTGAACCTTTTTTTTTTTTCTTTTTCCGGAAAGAGTGTTTTGTCTTTGCAAGTGATCATGCATGGATTGACAGGATCGCTGTTTGGTGCACTACCTTGCTAAATATTTGACTTTGTAAGGTTGACTTTCCCAAGAATTCTCGTGGCAAAAAGGCTGTGCTTTGAGCCAAGCTTCTTTTCAAGGAAATCCAAGGTGCTATTTATTTTGGCATGCAGCCTGTTCTGGGATGAAATACAGCATTTTTATTATTGCAGAATAAAGAGAGGTTTGAAGAAAACAAAAGTACAGAACTAGGTTTCAGTTTCAGGGCTAAGTAAAGGAAGGGTTCTTTGAATTTCTATTTGAGGTTAGAAATGAAATTGAGCCTGACCAGCTGGTGGCGCAGTGGATAGAGTGTTGGCCTGGGACACTGAGGACCCAGGTTTGAAACCCTGAGGTCTCCGGCTTGAGCACCCATGGTCACTGGCTCAGCTGGAGCCCCCCCCCCCCCCATCAAGGCACATATGAGAAAGTGATCAATGAACAACTAAGGTGCTGCAACGAAGAATTGATGCTTCTCATCTCTCTCCCTTCTTGTCTGTCTGTCTGTCCCGGTCTGTCCCTCTCTCTCGCTAAAAAGAAGAAAAAAAGAAATGAGATTGAAATGGCATTATAAAAAGAATAAATGTGGAGAGGGAGAGGGGGTGAGTAGTATATACTTCAGGAGTTGGGCCGACCTGGGGAAATCCATGCCCTGGGCGCGGGCCTGGCTGACACTGTTTCTAACGTGGCTTGGTAGTTATACCTCGGGCTGTCACTGCTGTCTGTGTGACTCTGTTGGTGGCTTTTGAATGGGCAACCTCACTCCCCACCTCTTCATTGCCCGTTGACTTTGAGAGGCAGTGTGGAGTGATGGAGTCACACAAACTCTCTTGCCCCTAACTAACTGGGTAACTTTGCACAGGCCAGATAGCCTCTTTGTGCCTTTGCTTTTTCATTTGTAACTTGAAGATTATACCCTGGACTGAATGTCTTCCACCTGTTAGAAAACAGGGTTAGGATGGGGAGAGAGGTCCAGAAATGGGACCTATAAGAAATCTGACCTTCACCAGTTTATGGATTAGTAAGGGAAAAGAGCCAGAGAGAGATCAAGCTATGTATACTCAAAACATCTAGAGTACTGAGCTAATGGGAGAGGTTGGGACCTAACTGGGCATCCTTGATCGTGGGATAGGCCACAAACAACAACCAAAAATTTACAAAAAATAACACCTGGTATTACAAGGTTCTGAACACTGGGGACACAGCTTATTAGAGCAAGTAATAAACTGCTTTATGTCAAACATTTAAAAGTTCCAGAAAATTGCAAAATTCCATTTTGAAGAGGAATTCTGTTCAACAAAGCTATTTTTCAGATTCCATTGTGTTACAAACAAAGCTGTATGTGCTGACATGGCAATTATTCCTCAATTCCACTTACCTAGCCACATCAATTGTCCACTCATTCAAAGAGAACCCCCTCAGCTAAATCCCAAGCTGTCTGACATATGGATCATGAGCCCAGTGGAGCAGCCTGGGGTGGGTGGGGCTGGAAGTGGCATGATGTGGGCCTGGGACTTCCCTCTTTTCCTTCCTGTGTCTAGAGCCCTTCAGAGTAAAACCTTGCTGAGCTCTCTTCTTCAGAGTTGGGTGTCAGCTCCATTTAATTTATTATTATTATTTTTTTATTTTAGAGAAAGAGAGACAGACACACACAGGGACAGAGATGAGAAGCATCGATTCATAGTTGCGGCACCTTAGTTGTTCATTGATTGCTTTCCCATACATGCCTTGATCGGGGCCTCCAGCTGAGCCAATGACCCCTTGCTCAAGCCAGCAACCTTGGGCTCAACCCAGCAGCCTTGGGCTTCAAGCCAGCGACCTCTGGACTCAAGCCAGCGATCCTGGAATTTCAAACCTGGGTCTTCAGTATCTCAGGCCGGTGCTCTATCCACTGTGCCACTGCCTGCTCAGGCACTTCATTTAATTTCTGTAGAGCCTTGATCAGTTTTAACTAAAATTTAAGTCTAAGAAAACTATTAGCAGTCTCCATAGAGTTGGGTTTTTATTGTTGTTGAGGTTTTTTCAAGTGACACTGGACCTACTGTGTGCTGCATAATTATTATATTTGAAACCCTTGAGCTGATATATGAAGGGCTAACTCCAGAGGCAGTGAGTGTGGTTGACCTCTCCAAGGTGATAGTGAGATTGTGCAGCCACAGGTTCCTCTGCATCCAGGTAGCCACCCTCTTGCTCAAGTGAAGCCTTGTTGCTTGGTGTCCAGCCTTGGAGAAGCAGGTTACACCTTTGGCCAGGTGGCCTTATAAGAGAGCAGTTATCTTTCTCCATGCCCAAAAGGTGTCCATGTATACTTGGGAGAAGCTGAGGAGCAGGAAAGTCAGGAACATTTCCCCTTACAAAGAGAGCCAGGGGCCTGACCTGTGGTGGGGCCGTGGATAAAGCGTCTACCTGGAACACTAAGGTCACCTGTTTGAAACCCCGGGCTTGCCAGGTCAAGGTGCATATGAAAGTTGATGCTTCTTGCTCCTGCCCCCTTTTCTTCCCCCCCCCCAATTCCCTCTCTAAAATGAATAAATAAAATCTAAAAAAAATATTAAAAAAATAAAACAAAGAGAGCTATGAATTGTCACAGCATCAGGATGGCATATGGAGGTGGACACATGTTTGCAAATTACTTCTGTTCCCAACACAGGCTTGGAGTCAGCTAGACTTGAGGGTAAATTCTGTCCCAACACTGTGTGTTGTGTGATTTTGGACCGGCTGTAAGCTCTCAGCCTCAGTCTCCCTATCTGTAAAATGGAGACAATAGTAATCCTCTTGGGGTTAGGTATGGATTGCATGACATAATTTGATTATGTCAAGTGCTCCAGGTTCCACTTATTACTCAGTAATGTTAAAGGGTGAGAGGAAGAAGGGAGCGGACGGGGGAGGAGAGGCCATGATGATGGAGAGACAGGCCAAGGGGCCAGGCTTAGGGTTTGTGTCCTCAGCCTTTTGTTCCCAGGCTTCACCTTGGAACTGGTGAGCCCCTACCGCCTGCCAGCCTCCGGGAGCCTCCACCGCTGACCACAGACGCAGCATTGAGCTTGGTAGCAATGTCTTCTGCCTGGGAACCTTCTCTTTCTTTTATTTTCTAAAAAATTATATTTATATTGCCTTACTGGTGTTGGTGCAGTGAATAGAGCGTCGGCCTGAAATGTTGAGGTCCCAGGTTTGAAACCCCGAGGTCACTGGCTTGAGCGCAGGCTCATTCAGCTTAAGCACAGACTCGCCGGCTTGAATGAGGGTTCACAGGCTTGAGCATTGGATCATCTAACTGATCCCAAGGTCTCTGGCTTGAAGCCCAAGGTCGCTGGCCTGAGCAAGGGGTCACTGGGTAGGCTGGACCCCCCTCCTAAAGGCACGTATGAGAAACAATCAATGAACAACTAAAGTGATGCAACTACGAGTTGATGTTTCTCATCTCTCTCCTCTCTCTCTCTCTTTCTCGCTAAAAAAAAAAAGTTATATTTATCTTTTAAATTGAGATGTAATTTATACAGAATACACCATATTAGTTTTAGGTGTATAACATAACAATTTGATATATACATATATTCATTGCAAAATTATTACCTCAATAAGTTTTGTTAACATCCGTCACCACCCATAATTACAATTTTTTTCCTCAATGTGAGAACTTTTAAACCTACAGTCTTAGCAGCCTTTAAATATACAATATAATATTAATGAAAGTCACCATGCTGTACGTTACATCGTAGAACTTATTTACCTTATATAAATTTGTACCTCTTGATCCCTTCACCCATTTCACCTGTCCCCGGTCCCCTGGCAACCACCAGTCTGTTCTCTGTATCTGTGAGCTCATTGTTTGTTGTTTTGTTTTGTCTTTTATATTCCATATATAACTGAGATCATACAATATTTGTCTGCCGCTGTGTGATTTATTTCATTTAACAGAATGCCCTCACGGTTCATCCATGTTGTCACAAATAATTATGGCTGAGCAATATCCCATTGTGTATATATATACCACATTTTCTTTATCTGTCAATGAACACTGAGGCTTTTTCAGAGCCTTTTCATTCTAACAAGGGTGACCCTCTCTCACCCCAGCTTAGAACCTCCTTATCCCTAACTTCTCTACTCCAGCTGTACACTACCCCCAAACTCAAGTACGTGTTGCCTCAAAACTAAGCGAGATGCTCAGTGTTGGTGTTCCTTCTGCAAAGAGCGTCTTCGCCTGTAGAAACCCTACCTGCCCTCTGCGTGCAGTGCACCTCAGAGAGGCCAGGCAGGGGCAGGGCCATGGCTTGGGAGGCAGCAGCAGTGCTCACAGAAAGAGGGTTCACAAAACTTCTGTCGGGCGAACTCCAGACTCCCTCTTATTCAGCAGGCCTGGTCATTCCCAGCTGTCTTCTCCAGCTTTCCTTGTTTGTCCCCCTTTTCTTCCATCCTGGGTTGCTGGAGGCCACCCCTCATCCTTCTCTCACTCCTAGTTTTCCCCAATTCTTCTCTCATTCCTGGTCCAGTTTTCTAGTCCAAGTTCATCGTAAAGCACGTTAAAATTCCTGAAACAACCCAGCTTCCGCTGCTGATGTGCCACAGATAACTCATTATTAGGATGTGTGTGGATTTACAGTCACACCCACAAAAACAATTTCCTGGGTGATTTATTATAATGGGGGACAGAAGGCAGGTAGTTTACCATTTGAAGAAAGAGTCCTGGAAATGGATTAAAATTTGGGGGAAATTTATGCTCAAACCTCAAGGTACCCTAATTCAAAGTCAGGACAGTATGCTGCTTGAATAATTACTGATGTCTTCTGGCCACCTTGGTTGAACTTCCTCTTGTCCTACCCATGGTTGGAGATTACTTTAAGTACCAGCACCTAGGAGCACTGGCAATGACCTTATCTTTGTCTTGAATCTGGGTGGCATGCCATAGATTCCAGCTTTTTCACAAAATGGATTATAATTCTTTTACCATGATGGGTGTGAATAGATTTCAGCTTATGCAAAGAATAATATGCAGGTTTTCAGAGCCCTGGGCCTGGTCTCAGCTCCTTCATTAATACACTAAAAGTTAATTAACTCTGAACATCAAGCAATTAACTCCTGAGTCTCAGTTTCCTCATCTGCCAAGTGAGTAGGCTGAACCAAATGCTTCTTTCGGTGTCAATCACTGCTAATGATCCATGAAGGCACACCTAGGACTGGACTCTAGAGTGCATCTAGGCTTTTAATGTCCCTCCCCGGAGGGCTGTGAGCTCATGGACACCCCTGGGAGAAAGGTCAAGGATGGTCATTACTTTCTTTGGTGCTATGTTCCCGCCATACTTATTTTAACTCTAATGAGACTCTCCACTTTTCTATCCTTCTTTCTTTCAGAACTGTCCAACAAATTTCACAGACTTATCGGATGAAGAGTACCTAAGAGACTGACGGTCAGCATTCCCTGAGATGGAGAAGACAGATGGTAGGCAGGCTGCTTTGTATTCCTTGGTCTAATGTGAACATTTGAGTTGGAAAGGGATGGTTACTATAAATCCTGGAAATAGCCCAGGGGAGGCCTACAGGAGACATTCCTCAAGCAGGTGGCTGGGAGACCCAAACCATGTATTTCAGGTATGAATAAAAGAAGGTAGTAGGGAATAGGAATGAAGCTTTATGTTTATATCCAACTTGTGTAATATTCAGAGTGTTTTCTCATCTCTTCCAAACACCAAGAAGAGAGTGGGATGCTTTCACTGGATGCCCTCAATTTTGAGATAAGAAACTTGAAGTCTAAGAAAGAGGCATACTATGTTAAAATTCATACCTGTGTGATTCTCTAAGTCATTTAATTTCTCTGAGCCTCATTCTCCTCATGTGTCAGTTAGTTTTGCTATTATCAAACCACACAATAAATGTATTAACTTAAAATAAAGATACTTACTGTTTCTCAAATAGATTCTGTAGGTCTGGCTGGGCCATTATGCTGGTCTGGGCCAGCTCGGCTGACTCGGCCAGGCTCCTTTGTCTGTGGTCTTCTGGGCGACTCGGCTGGATGGTTTAGGATGGCCACACTCACATGCCTGGTGGTCGATATGACTGGATATCACTTGGTGCGTTGGTGATGATATGGCCAAGTGTCTCTCTTTGTCTATCAGGCTAGCTTGGGGTGGGGGTTGGAGGCTGGGAGGATGTTTCACATGGTGGCAGAATGGTTCCAAGCATAGCAAGAACAAATCCTAATCTGCAAGTGATTTTCAAGTCTCTGCATATGTCACATTTGCTGTTGACCTACTGAGCAAACAAATCACAAGGCTAAGCCCAGGGTTAATATAGAAAGAGAGTAACCAAGTGTGGGCTATAATTGTAGCTATTTTTGTAAACATTCTATAGCACCTCATCCATAAGTGGGTATTAGTACTTACTTCACAGGGCTGGTAAAAGACTAAATGAGATAAAGCATACTAAAGCATAACCAATATCTCAATGAATGCCTCCCTCCTCCCTTCCCTAGGAAACTTGCTGAAGGTCATAGACTAAATTCCCATGATCTGATTTCTAATGAAATGTCATCTAGATCACCAAGTGTTAGGAAACAGGAGAGCTTGTAATCCCCTTGAATCACATGACCCTTTACTGGCACAGGACTTAGAGACCTGACAGCAGCTCCAGCCCTACTTCTCCCTTCTTTCCAAATGCCTGACCAGGCAGTGGCACAGCAGATAGAGTATTGGCCTGGGACACAGAGGACCCAGGTTCGAAACCCTGAGGTCTCAGGCTTGAGCACGGGCTCACCAGCTTGATTGCAGGGTCACTGGCTTGAGCGTGGGATCATAGACATGACTCCATGGTCGCTGGACTGAGCCTAGAGGTTGCTGGCTTGAAGCACAAGGTCACTGGCTTGAGCAAGCGGTCACTGGATCTGCTGGAGCCCCCTGGTCAAGGCACGTATGAGAAAGCAATCAATGAACTACTAAGGTGCCGCAAAAAAGAATTGATGCTTCTCATCTCTCTCCCTTCCTGCCTGCCTGTCTGTCTGTCTGTCTTTCTCTTTCTCTTAAAAAAAAATGCAGCCTGACCTGTGGTGGTGCAGTGGATAAAGCATTGACCTGGAACACACTGAGGTTGCCAATTCGAAACCCTGGGCTTGCCCAGTCAAGGCACATGTGGGAGTTGATGCTTCCTGTTCCTTCTCTCTATCTCTCTTCTCTCTAAAATTAATTTTAAAAATCTTTTTTTAAAAAAAGAAGACATCGTATAAAATATTTTTTTAAAAACGCAGTCACCATATATTTCAAGAGTCTGCCCTTCTCCCCAGAGAGCTGCCTTTTCAGTGCATCCCTGGAAGTGGTCCCGCGGAATACCAACTAATTCCCTGAATGCCCCGGAGGCCTGTCATTTTTGTCTGTCTCATTCATTTGTCCCTGCTCAGCATCCCAGAACTGCTGCTCTCCATGTGATTAACCATAACTAACGCAAAAAAGGCGTCCCTCCCTGCCGGCACACACATCTCACAAAATAAAGGCAGAAGGAGGAAAACCTTCTGTCGCTGTCTTGGCCTTTTGTAGAGGCTCATTTAATTCCTCTTCTTTCCAGCTGTATGTTTGGCTACTTTCTCTCCAGTTTCTGTTTTTCCCATTTCCTTCAGAAACTGAGTACTGTATACGTTTTTAGACGCCCCCCCCCCTCACTTTCAATACCTCTGATTGGTTCGCTCACCTGGCAAACTTCTCTTTGTCCCTCAAGATAATTACTCTGCTACCTCCTTTCTTTCCTTGTCCCCTTCTAATGTCCGTTCTCATGTCTGTGTGTAACTCTTCGGCTCATGACTGTGTTTGCAGGGCCTTTCCTGGGGTCTGGTGATCTGGTGTGCTTTCAGACCAAGACTCTAGGCATTTTAGGTAGCTCTGAGTTTCATAGATCTTAATTTTTTCTTCTCCTCTGACTCACTTCCCCAGTTTCTTCAGAATTATTTTCTTGGACTCTCATTCCCCCTTGAGGCTGTAGTCCTGACACAGAGTTCAGTCTTCCCAGGAGAGAGCACATTGCTAGCCAGTCCTCCCCTGCCTCCCCTTGCCTTCCGGCCCCTGTGTGGTGTACCGGTGCCATGTTCTCACTGAATTAGTGCTAACAATCACAACAGCTCTATGGGCTAGGCATTCCTATCACCATGTTCCACAGTCCAGAACTACAGAGATGGAGATGACAGAGCCAGGGTTCCCATCCAGCCAGTTTGGCTGTGTGTTGGTTTATTTGATCTGAAGTTCATTTTTGAGCAGAGGTAGTCCTCCTAATTAATTCTTACCTTGGCCAAATACCCAGAATTCTGAGCTCCTGCATACCTGTCACCAGGTAAAATTAAGTGGAGCAGAGCTTAATGTGAGCAAAGGTCTCCCAGCATATCAGATCAAGCTCCCTCATTCAAGGTCCAACATTCCTCTTGCACTGGGAGCAAAAAGGAATGCAGAGTGGCAGGTGGCTGGCATAGCAGCACAATAGATCACAGGGTGTGTGTGTTATGTCTGTCTGTCTGTCTGGGTATGTGTGTCTTAGTGATACTCCGTGGAGCTAGCTTAGGAAAGCACCTATTAAATCCCTCGTTCTGCCTTGCTGCTCAGTCTCACAGACTCCTTTGTTACTCTCAGTCTCCCTTGTGGAAGATTTTGCCTTTGACTCTCCCCTTTCTTATTTGATGCTATTATTGTGTTTGTGCTCCGGACCTGCTCCCAGAGGCCACGGGGTAAATTAATGCATTTCAACTAAATTGAGGCAAAAAGGAAATGAATAATGCAGGCTCTCCTTTAGGAGAGTCTTTGCCTTCTGGGTCTTAAATCTCCCCACTTAACTTTAGACAAATATCTCCTGCCTGATTTGGCTTGTCCCTGTAATCCAGGAGGCTGCTGAGTGGACAGAGGCCTAAGAGTATCATAGAGTGCAGCTTGGAAACTAACAGCAAACGCTCTCATTTACTAAAACTATCGGTGTGCCTTTTGGGGGGAAAGCAGGTTGGTAAACTATTGTGTTGGTAAATGTGAACTTATTTAAAGCTTTTTGGGTGCTGGAGTCGTGTGTACTCCTCATCTGCCTGGCGTCCAGCTATCGGCCAGAGAAGCTCAACTCCACCAGGACTGTCCCGGGCAGCAGCACTGCAGCACTCTCTGCTGCGGCTGTGATGTGATTGCCTACAGGCCCTGCCGCTTGACTTCACTCTGAGGCTCCAGTAGGGCATGTTCATGAGTTCAGCCTTCAGATGTCCGTTGGCTTCATTTAGTTCTTTGGAAATAATTGTACTTCCGTAAGCAACGAGGACCGCCTGAGAAGAAATCAGACAAGTGGGAAGAACTCCGCCCCACTTGTCTTCACCTGTAGGGGGAAAGCAGCCCAAAATGTGCCCCAGGTAACACCATTATTTGCACCTTTCTTTTAACCTGCCCCTTTCTTTTTATTGCCTTTATCTTCTCTCACTCACCCTGACCACATCAGCAGTCTCCCAACTGGTCTAAAGGGCCCTGCTGTGTGCTTCATCTTTTTTTTTTTTTTTTTTTAAATAAATTTTTATTAATGGTGATGGGATGACATTAATAAATCAGGGTACATATATTCAAAGAAAACATGTCTAGGTTATTTTGTCATTAAATTATGTTGCATACCCCTCGCCCAAAGTCAGATTGTCCTTCGCCACCCTCTATCTAGTTCTCTGTGCCCCTCCCCCTCCCCCTAACTCTCCCCCTGTCCTCCCTCCCCCCACCCCTGGTAACCACCACACTCTTGTCCATGTCTCTTAGTCTCATTTTTATGTTCCACCAATGTATGGAATCATGTAGTTCTTGTTTTTTTCTGATTTACTTATTTCACTCCTTATAATGTTATCAAGATCCCACCATTTTGCTGTAAATGATCTGATGTCATCATTTCTTATGGCTGAGTAGTATTCCATAGTGTATATGTGCCACATCTTCTTTATCCAGTCTTCTATTGAAGGGCTTTTTGGTTGTTTCCATGTCTTGGCCACTGTGAACAGTGCTGCAATGAACATGGGGCTACATGTGTCTTCACGTATCAATGTTTCTGAGGTTTTGGGGTATATACCCAGTAGAGGGATTGCTGGGTCATAAGGTAGTTCTATTTGCAGTTTTTTGAGGAACCACCATACTTTCCTCCATAATGGTTGTACTACTTTACAGTCCCACCAACAGTGAATGAGGGTTCCTTTTTCTCCACAGCCTCTCCAACATTTGCTATTACCCGTCTTGTTGATCATAGCTAATCTAACAGGGGTGAGGTGGTATCTCATTGTAGTTTTGATTTGCATTTCCCTAATAACTAATGAAGCTGAGCATTTTTTCATATATCTGTTGGCCATTTGTATCTCTTCCTGGGAGAAGTGTCTATTCATGTCTTCTTCCCATTTTTTTATTGGATTGTTTGTTTGTTTGTTGTTGAGTTTTATGAGTTCTTTGTAAATTTTGGAAATTAGGCCCTTATCTGAGCTGTTGTTTGAAAATATCATTTCCCATTTAGTTGGCTGTCTGTTTATTTTGATATCAGTTTCTCTTGCTGAGCAAAAACTTTTTATTCTGATGTAGTCCCATTCATTTATCTTTGCCTTCACTTCTCTTGCCATTGGAGTCAAGTTCATAAAATGTTCTTTAAAACCCAGGTCCATGAGTTTAGTACCTATGTCTTCTTCTATGTACTTTATTGTTTCAGGTCTTATATTTAGGTCTTTGATCCATTTTGAATTAATTTTAGTACACGGGGACAGGCTGTAGTCGAGTTTCATTCTTTTGCATGTGGCTTTCCAGTTTTCCCAACACCATTTGTTGAAGAGGCTTTCTTTTCTCCATTGTGTGTTGTTGGCCCCTTTATCAAAGATTATTTGACCATATATATGTGGTTTTATTTCTGGGCTTTCTATTCTGTTCCATTGGTCTGAGTGTCTATTTTTCTGCCAATACCATGCTGTTTTGATTATCGTGGCCCTATAATATAGTTTAAAGTCAGGTATTGTAATGCCCCCAGCTTCATTCTTTTTCCTTAGGATTGTTTTGGCTATTCGGGGTTTTTTATAGTTCCATATAAATCTGATGATTTTTTGTTCCATTTCTTTAAAAAATCTCATAGGGATTTTGATGGGAATTGCATTAAATTTGTATATTGCTTTGGGTAATATGGCCATTTTGATTATATTTATTCTTCCTATCCAAGAACAAGGAATATTTTTCCATCTCATTGTATCTTTTTCGATTTCCCTTAACAATGCTTTGTAATTTTCATTATATAGGTCCTTTACATTCTTTGTTATGTTTATTCCTAGGTATTTTATTTTTTTTGTTGCAATCGTGAAGGGGATTATTTTTTTGAGTTCGTTTTCTAATATTTCATTGTTGGCATAGAGAAAGGCTATGGACTTCTGTATGTTAATTTTGTATCCTGCGACCTTACTGTATTGGTTTATTGTTTCTAATAATCTTTTTGTGGAGTCCTTCGGGTTTTCGATGTATAGGATCATATCATCAGCAAAAAGTGATACCTTTACTTCTTCTTTTCCAATATGGATGCCTTTTATTTCTTTGTCTTGTCTGATTGCTCTGGCCAGAACTTCTAGCACCACGTTAAATAAGAGTGGAGAGAGTGGACAACCCTGTCTTGTTCCTGATTTAAGGTAGAAAGTCCTCAGTTTTATGCCGTTTAAAATGATGTTGGCTGATGGTTTATCATATATGGCCTTTATCATGTTGAGATATTTTCCTTCTATACCCATTTTGTTGAGAGTCTTAAACATAAAATTGTGTTGTATTTTATCAAAAGCCTTTTCTGCATCTATTGATAAGATCATGTGGTTTTTGTTCTTTGTTTTGTTGATATGGTGTATTACGTTAACCGTTTTGCGTATGTTGAACCATCCTTGAGATTCTGGGATGAATCCCACTTGATCATGATGTATTATTTTTTTAATATGTTGTTGTATTCGGTTTGCCAGTATTTTGTTTAGAATTTTAGCATCTGTATTCATTAGAGATATTGGTCTGTAGTTTTCTTTCTTTGTGCCATCCTTGCCAGGTTTTGGTATGAGGGTAATGTTGGCCTCATAAAATGTGTTTGGAAGTATTGCTTCTTCTTCAATTTTTTGGAAGACTTTGAGTAGAATAGGAACCAAGTCTTCTTTGAATGTTTGATAGAATTCACTAGTATAACCATCTGGGCCTGGACTTTTATTTTTGGGGAGGTTTTTAATAGTTTTTTCTATTTCCTCTCTGCTGATTGGTCTGTTTAGGCTTTCTGCTTCTTCATGACTCAGTCTAGGAAGGTTGTATTGTTCTAGGAATTTATCCATTTCTTCTAGATTGTTGTATTTGGTGGCATATAATTTTTCATAGTATTCTACAATAATTCTTTGTATATCTATGATGTCTGTGGTGATCTCTCCTCTTTCATTTTGGATTTTATTTATTTGAGTCCTGTGCCTTTTTTCCTTGGTGAGTCTTGCCAAGGGTTTGTCAATTTTGTTGATCTTTTCAAAGAACCAGCTCCTTGTTTTATTGATTTTTTCTATAGTTTTTCTGTTCTCTATTTCATTTATTTCTGCTCTGATTTTTATTATCTCCTTTCTTCGGCTGGTTTTGGGTTGTCTTTGTTCTTCTTTTTCTAGTTCCTTAAGGTGTGAAGTTAAGTGGTTTACTTCAGCTCTCTCTTGTTTGTTCATATAGGCCTGAAGTGATATGAACTTTCCTCTTATTACTGCTTTTGCTGCATCCCAGAGATTCTGATATGTCGTATTTTCATTTTCATTTGTCTGTATGTATCTTTTGATCTCTGCGCTTATTTTTTCTTTGACCCATTCATTTTTTAGAAGTATGTTGTTTAGTTTCCACATTTTTGTGGGTTTTTCCCCCTCTTTTTTGCAGTTGAATTCTAGTTTCAAGGCTTTATGATCAGAAAATATGCTTGGTACAATTTCAATTTTTCTAAATTTGCTGATATTGTCTTTGTGGCCCAACATATGGTCAATTCTTGAGAATGTTCCATGTACACTAGAGAAAAATGTATACTCTGTCGCTTTGGGATGAAGTGTCCTGTAGATGTCTATCATATCCAGGTGTTCTAGTATTTCGTTCAAGGCCACTATATCTTTATTGATTCTCTGTTTGGATGACCGATCTAGAGCCGTCAGCGGAGTATTGAGGTCTCCAAGTATGATTGTATTTTTGTTAGTTTTTGTTTTAAGGTCAATAAGTAGCTGCCTTATATATTTTGGTGCTCCTTGGTTTGGTGCATATATATTAAGGATTGTTATGTCTTCTTGATTCAGTGTCCCCTTAATCATTATGAAGTGACCATTTTTGTCTCTGAGTACTTTTTCTGTCTTGTAGTCAGCATTATCAGATATGAGTATTGCTACACCTGCTTTTTTTTGGGTGTTGTTTGCTTGGAGTATTGTTTTCCAGCCTTTCACTTTGAATTTGTTTTTATCCTTGTTGCTTAGATGTGTTTCTTGTAGGCAGCATATAGTTGGATTTTCTTTTTTAATCCATTCTGCTACTCTGTGTCTTTTTATTGGTAAGTTTAATCCATTTACATTTAGTGTAATTATTGACACTTGTGGGTTCCCTACTGCCATTTTATAAATTGCTTTCTGTTAGTTTTGTATCTAGTTTGATTCTTCTCTTTTGTTTTTCTATCATTTGTTTCTGTTTGTTTGTGTTCCATACTTCTTTCCTCTGTTGCTACCTTTTTTAAGTCATGTGTTTTTGTGGTGGTTTTTTCTAGGGTGGTTACCATTAAGTAATGAAAAGGGTACCTACCATATTCATTGTAGTACCCTATCTTATAAGTATTTCTGCACTTCATCGTCCTTTGCTACTGTTAATCTCCATTCTCTCCCCCCCTTTTTTTTTTCCTTTGTTGTCACAGTTTAAGTTTGGTTTTATTGTGTTCTTGGTGGAGCTGTTACTTGTGGTGTTGTTTTCTTTTGTTCTTTGAATCTGGTTGGAAAACCCCCTTTAGTATTTCCTGGAGTGGGGGCTTTCTGGTGATAAATTCTCTCATCTTTTCTGTATTTGTGAATGTTTTTATATCTCCTTCATACTTGAAGGATAGCTTTGATGGGTATAGTATTCTTGGCTGAAAGTTCCTCTCTTTCAGGGCTTTAAATATTGGGGTCCACTCTCTTCTAGCTTGTAGAGTTTCTGCTGAGAAATCTGATGATAATCTAATAGGCCTTCCTTTATATGTTGTACTCTTTTTTTCCCTGGCTGCCTTGAGAATTTTTTCTTTTTCATTGGTTTGTGTCATCTTTATTATGATGTGCCTTGGAGTGGGTTTGTTGGGGTTAAGAAAACTCGGTGTTCTGTTTGCTTCTTGAATTTGAGGCTTTAGTTCTTTCCACAGGCTTGGGAAGTTCTCGTCTATTATTTGTTTGAGTATATTCTCCATTCCATTTTCTTTCTCTTCTCCCTCTGATATACCTATTATTCTTATGTTATTCTTTCTGATGGAGTCAGATAATTCCTGTAGGGCTTTCTCGTTTTTTATTATTTTTGAGTCTCTTTCTTCTTCTCTCTGTTGTGCCTCAAGTTGTTTGTCTTCTATTTCACTAATCCTATCTTCAATCTGGGTTGTTCTGCTAGCTAAGCTTGTTACCTCGTTTTTCAGCTCGTGAATTGAGTTTTTCATTTCTGTTTGATTTGTTTTTATAGTTTCAATTTCCTTGGTAATATATTCTTTGTGTTCATTGAGTTGTTTTCTGATCTCCCTATATTGCCTTTCCGTGTTTTCTTGTATATCTCTGAGTATTTTTAAGATTTCTATTTTAAATTCTCTGTCATTTAGCTCCAAGGCTTCCAATATGTTAAGTCTTTTCTCCATAGATTTTTCCACATCTATTTGTGTTACCTCTCTTTCTTTTGTATCCATAATATTCGATTTCCTCTTTCTTATTGGCATCTGAGGGTGGTCTTGTTGATAGCACTAATTAGAATTAATAAAGAGTAAAAAGTAAAAAACAAAAACAAAAACAAAAAAACAAAAACAAAAACAAAAACAAACAAACAAAAAAAAAACAAAGGGTAAAACACCCCACAAAAAAAAGCAGTAATAATTTATTATTTCCCCCTTTTTTTTTTCTTTGTTCTCCTTCCCTCCTCTCCCCTCCTCAGGGAAATATCGTGCCTATAATGGAGGGCCTGGTTTGCGGTGAAGAGTTCAAGGGGGCAAAAAATAAAAAAATAAATAAAAAAAATAAAAAAAAATAAAAAAAAAAAAGGAAGAAAATCTTAGACAAGCATAAGTTGATCTGCCTGCGGGTGACGGTCAATAATGAGAGGGACAAGAGGGAACCAGAAAAAAGGACAAAAAAAGGAATAATAAAGAAGAAAAAATAAAAATAATAAGTAAAAATACGTTGTATTAAGTGGAGCAAAGACCAAATACAATGGAGACCTTGGGTTGGGAGGACCCAAAATGCCACAAAAACAAACCAACCAGAAAAAAACAAAAACAAAACCGAAAAAGAAAAACAAAGCCAAAAAAAAACCTTGAGTCCCAAATTAACTAATTTGTTCGTGATTGAGGATTAAATGGGAGGAAAGTAAAACGAGAAAAGAAAAAACGAATAGAAAGGAAAAAATAAGAAAAAGAGAAAAACGAAGGAAGAAATAAAAAAGGAAGAGAAAAAAACAAAATAAGGCAAAAAAAAAAAACAAAAGAGGAGAGAGTGAGAATTAAGTGTCCTGGAGTATAACCCCAAAGGAGGGTGAGGATGAAGAAGAGAAATAAAATGTAACACTTATGGGTAGTGTAGTTCAAGAAAAGGGAAGCATAAGATGGGCAGAGAATAGAAGGACTGAGGTGGAGGAGATAAAGGCAATAAGATAGAAGGAACAAACAACAACAACAAAAGAAAAAACAAAACAAACAACCAAAAAAAAAAAACAGTGGAACAAGCTGCAAAGTCTGGATTTTTCCTGATTTTGAGATGTCAACCTCTTCCTCCTTCTCCTCTCTCCCTCTTCCCGGTCGGCGACTCTGCACCCCAGGCCCTGCCCCTGCGCCACACCCAGGCAGGGACTTGCAGTTGATGGGGTTCTACGGCAATGTCACACAATTGGCTTTAGTCTTGCTGGTAGTCAAGGCCTGCCGGCGTCTGCAGGGTCTAACGACGAGAGAGTTCGCCTTCGTGGATTCTCTCTCCCAGTCCCCCCCTCCCGAACCAGCAGCCTGGCGATCCAGCCACAAGGCTGCCACTGCTTCTGCCTGGGGAGTAAGAGGCTCAAAGAGCTGGGAAATCCCCACTCTATCCCCACTCAGTGCAAGGCTCTGGGAAGGGCTCTGACAGTCAGGGCCTCCAGTGTAATCAGGCGGGGGTGGGAGTCAATTGTCAAGGTGATTGTTCAGCGCCTAGCATTCCGTTGGACCTCTCAACCCAGGCTTTCCACACTTTGTAGCCTGTTTTGGCCGGTAAGAAGAGGCACTAGTCTCTGCTTGCGACTAGTGTGGTATAGATCTTATTATCTGCCAAGTCCTTCTTGTTAGCGTTTATCCCTGAATATGGAGGCTCTATCAATCAGAAGTTGCCCCCGCCCCTTTAGCGAGAGGCACCAAAAAATATCACGCCTCTTGTCTTGGGTCGGTGAACTGAGAGAGATCTTATCAATTAGAACCGAGGGTGCGCAGATTTCACGGGTTAAGTTAATTTTAGTAATTGGGTCGCAGCTGTGCTCCCGAAGGTATTTCAGGCTGCCTGCGCGCGCCCCTCCCCCAACGCTTGATTGTTAGCTTGAATGGCTGGGTGAGGTGCCCCGCCTGCGGAGAGAATCTCCCAAGTAGGGAATACCGCCCTGGGGCCTCTCCCGCTCCCCGTGCGCGGGCCGCTGGGAACGTTAGCGGTGCTCGGTCTGCAATGCTCGGTCTGCAACCAGACCGGGTGCGCGCCAGCGGCTGCTCGCCGCTTGCTCTGCAACCGACCCGCTGCTCTTGGCGGCGGCGGCGGCAGCGGCGGCGGCGGCTGGCGGCGGCTTCCGAGTGCGGGATGACTTACCACAGGCGCACTTTCTCGCGGCTTGAATGGACGTCCCTGGGGTAGCTTCCTCCACACCCTCGTCTCTCAGATTCGAGTGATAACAGTCCTTTTGCTTTCAGTTTGCTCCGAAGATAAATTTTCCTGTTTCTAGTTGATAAATTTGTTGTGATTTTGGGGAGATCTGTCGGACGCGCTGCTCACGGCGCCATTTCCGTTGCTTCATCTTATCCTCTGAAAAATTGCTCTTTGTGAAATCACACTTGACCAAGCCACTCCCTTGTGTAAAACCCTCTAGTAACACCCATTGCCTAGAAAATAAAGTCAAAGCTGTTAGCCTGCATGACCCTGGCTGATTTTTCCAATTTTGTCTCTTTCTACTTCTCACCTTTCTCTACGACACTTTAAGTTATAGCCATATCAACTGCATTTACAAAACCTTGAATACTATGGAATTTCCCACTTCCTTGCCTTTGTACATTCTCTGACATACATGTAGGATCTGCCTTGGCGATCTATGGTGCATAACAAACCACCCCAAAACGTTGTGGCTTAAAACAATCATGTATTATTAACACAGGCTCAGCTGAGTGGTTCTTATTTGGGATTCCTCCTGTCATTAAAATCAGATGATGGCTGAGGCCAGAGTCATCTGATGACTCTTTTACTCACGCCTAGCATCTACGCCAGGATGACTGGATAAATAAATAGCTGGGAAATTGGAGAGCCACATGCAAAAAATGAAACTTGACCTCAGTTTATCCCCTTGCACAAAAATAAATTCAAAATGGATCAAAGACCTAAATATAAGACCTGAAACTAAATTACAAGAAGAAAACATAGGTACTTAACTCATGGATCTTGACCGTAGAAAAAAAAAGGAATAGGACTATATCAAACAAAAGCTTCTGCACCACAAAAGAAACTGACAACAAAACAAATAGGCAGCCAACTAAATGGGAGATGATATTTGCAAACAATAGCTCTGATAAGGGGTTAATATCCAAAACATATAAAGAACTCACAAAGCTTAACACCAAACAAGCAAACAATCCAATTAAAAAACAGGGAGCTTGGCCCTGGCCGGTTGGCTTAGCGGTAGAGCTTCGGCCTGGCGTGCGGGGGACCCGGGTTCGATTCCCGGCCAGGGCACATAGGAGAAGCGCCCATTTGCTTCTTCACCCACCCCCTCCTTCCTCTCTGTCTCTCTCTTCCCCTCCCGCAGCCAAGGCTCCATTGGAGCAAAGATGGCCCGGGTGCTGGGGATGGCTCCTTGGCCTCTGCCCCAGGCGCTAGAGTGGCTCTGGTCACGGCAGAGCGACGCCCCGGAGGGGCAGAGCATCGCCCCTGGTGGGCGTGCCGGGTGGATCCCGGTCGGTTGCATGTGGGAGTCTGTCTGACTGTTTCTCCCCGTTTCCAGCTTCAGAAAAATACAAACAAACAAACAAACAAAACGGGGAGCCTGACCAGGCAGTGGTGCAGTGGATAAAGCATTGGACTGGGACACAGAGGACCCAGTTTCAAAACCCTGAGGTTGCTGGCTTGAGCAAGGGGTCACTTGGTCTGCTGTAGTCCCCCCCCCCCCCATCAAGGCACTTATGAGAAAGCAATCAATGAACAACTAAAGTGCCTCAATGAAGAATTGGTGCTTCTCATCTCTCTCCCTTCCTATCTGTCTGTCCCTATCTGTCTCTCTCTGTGTCTCTGTCACCAAAAAAAAAAAAAGAAAAAGAAAGAAAAGGAAAAAATGGGGAGAGGACCTGAACAGACACTTCTCCCAAGAGAACTTACAAATGGCCAACAGGTATAGAAGAGATGCTCATCTTCACTAGCTATTCAAAAATGCAAATCAGCCTGACCTGTGGTGGCGCAGTGGATAAAGCTTCGACCTGGATTGCTGAGGTCGCCAGTTTGAAACCCTGGGCTTGCCTGGTCAAGGCACATATGGGAGTTGATGCTTCCTGCTCCTCCCCACCTTCTATCTCTCTCTCTTTCTCCTCTCTGAAATGAATAAATAATAAAAAATAAAAATAAATTTAAAAAATAATTCCTTTAAAAAATGCAAATCAAAACTATAATGAGATACCACCTCACACCTGTTTGATTGGCTGTTATCAACAAGACAGGTAATAACAAGTGTTGGAGAGGCTGTGGAGAAAAAGGAACCCTCATTCACAGCTGGAGGGAATGTAAAGTAGTACAACCATTATGGAAGAAAGTATGGTGGTTCCTCAAAAAATTTAGAATGGAATTACTGTATGACCCAGCAATCCCTCTACTGGGTATCTACCCCCAAATACTCTAAAACATTGCTACATAAAGACACATGCACCCCCATGTTCATTGCAGCATTATTCACAGTGGCCAAGACATGGAAACAGCCCAAGTGTCCCTCAATAGAGGATTGGATAATGAAGATGTGGTATATATATACAATAGAATACTACTCAGCCATAAGAAATGATGACATAGTCCCATTTATGACAACATGAATGGACCTTGAGATCATTACACTGAGTGAAATAAGTAAATCAGAGAAAGCTAAGAAGTGTATGATTTCACACATAGGTGGGACATAAAACTTAGACTTATGGACATAGATAAAAGTGAAGTGGTTACCGGGGGTAGGGAACATAGGGGAGGGGACTTGAGTGAATGGAGAATGGGTGGAGGGAAGGGTGTAAAGAGGGACAAAGATAAGGTGACGGAAAATGATTTGACTTTGAGTGATGGTATACAACATAATCAACAGTTCAAATGCTATAGAAATGTTCACCTGAAACCTATGTACTCTTATTGATGAATGTCACCCTGTTAAAGTTAATTTTCTAAATAAAACTTAAAAAGAAGAAGAAGCTACTTGGCAACAAGACTGACTTGTTCTCAGTGACTTCTGTTGGAGTCAAGAAAATCAGTGGTGGCCTGACCTGTGGTGGCGCAGTGGGATAAAGCGTCGACCTGGAACACTGAGGTCGCCTTGGGTTCGCCTGGTCAAGGCACATTTGGGAGTTGATGCTTCCTGCTCCTCCCCCTTCTCTCTCTCTCACTCCTCTCTCTCTAAAAAATCAATAAATAAAATATTTAAAAAAAAAAAAAAAAGAAAATCAGTGGTGCCTTGGTGTGATGGAGAACTTTCTGGTGTCCCCTGATAGTTTGGGCTGTCCTGAAAAGTCACAAGTGCCCCACCTCTTGGAAGACATATATCAACATCCCTTTTTGACATGAATTGTCCTTTTTCCCTCATCACCTTTTTTCCAGTCTGTGCAAAATATGGTATTTCCTTACTTGGCATGCATTTCTGAAAGTGAAATTCATGTTTGTTCAGCACTAAGAAGTATTCATGTGGGGAAGAGAAGGGACTGTGTGTGATTACATGTGTCCGTTCTCTCTGGTCTTCACTTCCCTAGAAGCTCAGGCATCTGAGAAGCTTAAATAATGCAGAAGGCATAACTCCTTGATGTCTCTGGCTTTACCAAGATTTACAAACTGTTTGAATAATGCAAGAATCTCTTTTATTTTCTAAAGATGTTTTCTATTGATTGATTTTACAGAGGGGATGGGGATGAGAAGTATCAACTCATAGTTGCTTCACCTCAGCTTTTCATTGATTGCTTATTGCATGTGCCCCAAATGAGCAAGCCCAGGGTTTCGAACCGGCGACCTCAGCATTCCAGGTTGACTTTTCATAAAAGTGACCAACATTTTTACAATGAAAATGAGGACAAAAATAAATTGAAGAAAACAATATCGTAAATAAAAGAAAATTTTATTTATTGCAACAATAATACACTATATGATAAATGCAAAATAAAAATTTATTTTGCATTACAATATTTTGTATTGTAATTATGCTTACATGCCTATTAATTTTTAATAATAATTGTAGAAAAAAGTACTCATTTGGATACAAATATGTCACATCACACACAATGGATCGAACTTGCATCAATCGAATACGGACATTTACAGATTAGTCTTCCAATATCAAAAAGGAGGACATGTAGGAGGACACTTTGAGGGAGGACAGAACTTATAAAAGAAAAACTTTCCTCCCTAAAGGAGAACGATTGTCACCTTACTTTTCATCTACTGCAGCGGTTCTCACCACCACTGGCCAGGTGCAAGGTTCTTTTTTAATGTCAAGACAATTCTATATCTCATCCTTTGAAACTTTCCCTATTCATAATTGCCAATTAGTACTCTGCTTTGGCAAATTCCTGGGCGCTTTAGTTCAGCAAATACATGACTCAAACCCAGTTAAACAATGTGAGGCTATTTTATTTTGTTTGTCTGAGGGCAGATTCCAGTCATAATCAAGATGACCTGCTGCAAATGGGAAACTATTTCCTCTACCTGTTTCTTTGCAGACTTTGGATAATAACATGGTTTCTTACCATGGCAATAGGAGCAGGAGCATTTCAACTTAATTTAGATGCTGGAACATTTAGCAGTCAAAATCACAGGTGTTAGGCCTCACCACCTGTAATTCTTTTTAACATTGTGCTTCTTTTTAAACATGTCTTATGTCTTCCAGCCAAAGACCAGTCCTCTCAGGGGATGGAAGAGAAAGACCCTCAAAAGAGGCACCCCTATTCCGTGGAGACCCCATATGGCTTTCATTTAGACCTGGACTTCCTCAAGTACGTGGATGACATTGAGAAGGGACACACCATCAAGAGGATTCCTATCCACAAAAGGGCCAAACAGGCCAAGTTTAGCACCTTGCCCCGAAACTTCAGCCTTCCCGACAGCGGAACTCGCTTGCACACTGCTTTTCCCCACCAAAACTGGTCCCCTGCGGCGTCCAGGAAGGTGTCGCTGGGGACAGAGGGGCGGGGCCAGTCACTGCCGCTCAGTGACCACGCCCACGCCTCGGCAGGTGGGAGTGAGGTGAGCTATCACAGGAAGGCCCTGCTGGCAGAGACCGCCAGACAGCTGGAGGCCGGGCTCGCCGCTGGGGGTGGACGGCCCCAGCTTTTGAGAGCCTCCAGCATGCCAGCCACACTGCTGCAAAACAGGGCCTTGGAGGACCCCAGCCTAAACTCCGGTCCCCCCACACCTCCCGCCCTGCCCCCACTCCCAGGCGAAGGCAGTGTCTGTGACGGCATCTTTGGCCCCACGGAAGGATTTGCAGGTGTTCACAACTCCACCCCACGAGCAGCAACCCAAACCAAAGTCAGAGAGTTTGGAATCCTGATGGCAGGGGTTCCAGAGCTGGTTCGGGAGAGGGCTGAGCCCCCCGAGGGTGAAGAAGTGGCTCCACATCACCTCCCTCTCCCAAGTCCTCCTTCCTCACCCCGGGATGCACTTGTAGTTTTAGAAGATGCCAAAGGCGAATGCACAATCAGAGAAGCAGAGGCGGTGTTCGGCCCTGGCTCCCCAACACCAAGCCCCCCACCTCTGCCAGTGCCCATCCCCGAGAATGAGCTCCCCCTGGAAGAAGTGGAACTCAACATCAGTGAGATCCCACCTCCGCCACCAGTAGAGGTCGATGTGAGAAGCACTGGCATCTGGGTCACGGAGGAAAACCTGGGCCTTGGCACGGCGGACCCGGGCAGCATCTCCAAGCTGAAGCAGCAGCTCGTGGACCTGGAGGGAGAGCTGTCTGGAAAAACCGAGGAGCTGGCCCAAGTCAGAGCTGCCCTCCAGCAGCAGGAGGAGGAAATCCAGGCGAAGCGGCAGAGGATTCAAGAGCTAGAGTGCACTGTAACTCAACTGGCAGAAAAGCTTA
Organism: Saccopteryx leptura; assembly: GCF_036850995.1. Lineage (NCBI taxonomy): Eukaryota > Metazoa > Chordata > Mammalia > Chiroptera > Emballonuridae > Saccopteryx > Saccopteryx leptura. Next base: position 135,930,548 of record NC_089505.1, on the reverse strand, counting down.
GCCACGAGAATGCCAGAGTCGCTCAGGGCCGGAGTGATGCCATGGTCAACACTGAGCCTCTGCATGGACTCTTGACCAGGGAGTCGTGTGACAAGAGCATCGGTGTCAACCTTCTGAGCAGCATGGGGTCTGAATGTCGGGGAGCTAGAGGAGAGGAAACTGACCTGAGCAGGCAGGACAGTCACAAACAGGGAGATCAAAGCCCAGCAGAATTTGTGCCACCTTCCCAGCTGTCACTGCCACAAGGCCCCAAAATGGTCCTTACCAATTCGTTATGTAGCTGCCTCTCCACCGAGCTCAGGATCGAGGAAGCAGGCTCTGAGCAGGAAGGAGCCCCTCAGGTGGGAGCCGAGGGCCCGGGCAGGGGAGCAGGAGGCTCCTCATGGAGCAGCGACATAAAGACTCACCCAGCAGGGAAGGAGGAGGCCAGTGCGGAGCTCCCGGGGAAGGAGGGCCCGGGAAGGCCACCAAGCTCGCCCACAGATGCCACTATTGGGCAATACGTTAAAAAGATCCAAGAGCTCCTGCAGGAACAGTGGAACTGCCTGGAGCACGGGTACCCGGAGCTGGCCAGCGCCATCAAGCAGCCGGCCTCCAAGCTCAGCAGCATCCAGCGCCAGCTCCTGAGCTCCCTCAACCTGCTGCTGTCTGCCTACTCCGCCCAGGCTTCACCCCAGCAGGAGTCGCCAGCTCCCTGCACCTCCCCGCCGCCAAAGGGTAAAGACTGGCGCCTGAGACAGGGAACCGTTTCTCCTTTATGGGACGAGTCAAGGGGAAAGGGGTTTTAATTGCATGCCTGTGTTTTTAAGAGATTTAAGCATCTCCAGGAACCTAGTGTAATAAAAACTGATCTGTGTCACAGTGGAGGCCCTGCGCCCCTACTCGTGTCCTTGCTCTAAGGTTAGGATTGACTGCAGGGCCACCGTGTACCACTGTTCACATATAACACAGGCACAGAGATGCCAGCCAGGGACGGTGCATTGGAGCTTAAGTCTAGCTCACTCCTCCCTTCACTTGCCAAGCCTGCAGCAATGTGTCCACCCTGAGGGGTGCCTCTTTCTCATTTGCATTGCAGGAAGGCAAACGGCTCTGGCTGTGTGTGCTCCAAACCTCAGCCTCCCTTCACTGTTTCCTGGGCTCTTGCATTCCTGAGATCCTGTCTGGTTCTTACACATTAGAGGTTTTTTCTAGCCTAGTTTTGAAGGAACATTATATCTGAAATATTTCACTGAATTGTGTGTGTGTGTGTGTGTGTGAGAGAGAGAGAGAGAGAGAGATTAACTAAGTCATACTTACATGTGGAAGTCGACCCTTTGGCTGAGCGGCACTTTCTCTTGTAACAGACCACTGTTAAGTAAAGTGGAACCATATTTTGCTTTGCTCCACGAGCAGCATGCGAGTCTGCTTCCTGCCGCAGGTCGCAAATTGCCTGCTTTCTATTATTTCATGCTAGTTCTAGTCTTGCCTATTATGAAATGCCTCCTGTGCTTTTGAGCACAAAGACTGGTGCTCCTGCTTGTGTGTCTCCTGTGCTTACTCCACATTACAGTTCAGCTGGCTGAGGTGGGAGCAGGAGTCACGTGAACTCAGTTCTATGCTTAGAACTAACTACCTACCTCCTGCTCTGCCATTCATTGAGCAAGTCTGAGCCTCAGATTTCTTAGCTGTAAGATAAGGACCCAATGGCACCTGTACCACATGGTTCTTCTGAAAGAGTGCTCCCACAATCATCCACATACAGAGAGGCTTTGTGACCAGGGACAATTCGACCGGTACTGACCAATAGGCTAGGCCTCCTCAAAAACCCTCCAAATATTTGATTGACATTATCTAGTTCCCTATCCCTCTCTACCTCTTCACACACCTCCAACTCGTAACCCCTCAAAGCAAGAGTCTCGGTTTTGCTGCATGCTGGGTCATCTCCAAGATCATTCTAACCTGTGATGTTGTGTCTGCCTAGAGATCTCCCCGTCGACCAGCCTTAAATCCATAATGAAAAAGAAAGACCATGGCTTCCGCGCAGGAGGTAATGGGAGCAAAAAGAACCTTCAGTTTGTTGGGGTTAACGGTGGGTAAGCATCGCTCGTGAAGCCCAGACTGCCCTCCACACTACCTCTGCCTCTGCTGTCTTTAGCACTCTTTTCCTAGGGGAAAGCATCTGGTTTTCATTCTTCAAGGGAATTAATCTCAACGACCCTTTAAAACTCCATCTCGGGTTTGCATGTGTTTGGCTCCTTGCCAGCTGTGGTGGGCTTTTCGATCTTGTGTTTTCAATATGTCTTTACTTTGGTGTCGCCTGGGGCCAGGATTCCAGGTGGCTTCTGGGAGTTGGGGGGATGCATGGGCCCTTTAAGGAAGCTATGTAATCTGAACCGCAACGTTAAATGTTGGACAAAGTCTTAATTTGTTGAACTTCAAATTTCATGCATTTGATTTTTTTCTTCCTTTTACTAACTTCCTGCAAACCAAAGCAACGTTTTTCAGGATGAAGAAAAACAACCAATGTCTAGTGACTCAGAATGTGAACCAAATCTTATATATTCTAGAGAGTAAATTGTTGGATTTAGAATACTTTCTCAATATTTATGAAAACATTTATAAAATGCCAACAATGTCCTAGGTGGGGGGCATAAAAATGTCAAATAAATTGTGGTTGCTGTCATTAGTTCACACTTTGGGCCTGGGCAGAGATGGTGCAGGGAGTAGAGAGGAAATGCGGATGTGATGAGATGAATTCTAGTAGAGAAGGACGGCCGAGAACGCTGTGGAAACCCGAAGGAGGGGCACTGGCCCCGTCCATGGGCAGCTGAGGAAGCTGGCTAGGAGAAGTCAGGGCCCCTGCTAATTTGTGTCAGACCAGAAGGAAGACACCAGATGCAAACAACAGTGACTACTGTTGCGCTTTCTGTGGGGGGAACATCAGAAATGATGAAATGGTGTCATCGGAAAGTTGCTATTCCCACTTCCCTTAACATCAGATACTGTGGCCCAAGGAGAAACCATTTTGTGTTGAGCTTTCAGCAGTTCATGTGCAGAAAAAGAGGATCAGCCTAATCTCAAAGTCTAAAGCAGGTCCCTTACTGCTGGCTCCTGCCTTTCTTCCTTCAAAATGTGCCGAGTCACGCCAACCTTGGGGGCCTTTGCATCAAGTGATTCTAATGTGCAGCCAAGGTTAAAAACTTCTACTCACATTAGAGTAGCCCCTCCACCCATCACTCTATCATATGGCTTTTATTATTTTATTCAGTGTTTACTATATTTGAATATATTGTTTACATGTTTATTTTTTGCCTCTGCTTATTAGAACATAAGCTCAGTTAGGACAGAGACTTTGGTATAGCATTTAGAATAGTACCTGGCACATAGTAGGTGCTCAATAAATTTCTGTTGAATGAAGGAATGAACTTCCAGGTAAAGATTTTATGGAGCCTGACCAGGCGGTGGCGCAGTAGATAGAGCGTCAGACTGGGATGTGGAGGACCCAGGTTCGAGACCCTGAGGTCGCCAGCTTGACGCGGCCTCATCTGGTTTGAGCAAGGCTCACCATCTTGGACCGAAGGTCGCTGGCTTGAGTGAGGGGTTACTCAGTCTGCTGAAGGCCCGCGGTCAAGGCACATATGAGAAAGCAATCAATGAACAACTAAGGTGTCGCAACAAAAAACTAATGATTGATGCTTCTCATCTCTCTGTGTTTCTGTCTGTCTGTCCCTATCTATCCCTCTCTCTGACTCTCTCTATCTCTGTAAAAAAAAAAAAAAATTTATGGAAATTATTTTAAGACGACTTCTTGGTAAGCATATTATATCCCTTACTCTCTTAATTACAAAAGCTAAATGTTGTTCCAAGCACAATAGAGGAAGAAGTACCTGAGGTTGAAACAAGACGCAATGTGAGCATACCAAGGAACAGGCTGGGTTTGCAAATGCAGAGAAAGGACATGAGAAGGTTCGGTGGGAGCTGTGGCCACTGGTCTCTGTGGCAGTGTCCAGTAGCCCAAAAGCCTGAAATCTTCCTCCAGGAAGGTCTACTGTTGATCATCAGCAGAGGAATCAATAAATCTTCCAGGATTCTCTCTATGGTCTCTGGTCTGCCACCTCAGTAGAGCTGCCTACAGTTGAACATAGGGATGTAGCTGGAGAGGGGGAACCAGGAGTGAGGGGCAGCCCATGCCCTTACTTTTGCTGCTGAGAGCAGTCATTGAAATGGGCTGCAGCTGAGAAAGGCAGGTGCTGAGATAAGGATCCCAGCTGGGAGACACAGGCGGTTCCTTCTTTGTCAGTGTAAGCTTGTCTAGAACAGGGGGCTCAAGAGAAATTTCACAGTCACCCAAAGACATGAAGATTTATCAGACAATTCAGAAAATGGAGGGTGGGGGAAGGGAAACATTTATCTAGGTGTGGGCCCTTCTCTGGGCAGGGCATTAGGATTCCAGAAGCAAGTGCTTTCGTAAGAACTTGGATTGCCTGTTTGGATCATCGGAATGCATTGGTCAGCTCGGGTACTGTTTGTGTGTTTGCCACAAAGACCTTTGTTAAATATTTTTTCTCCCCAAATGGCCTCTAGCATTAGAGTTGGAGGTCCTAACCACACTTTTGTTTGACACCAAAGTTTCTGGAAGTCCTCTTGTCCAGGCCTGAAGGTGTAGAGAAGGGAGGGTGTGGTTAGCAAGCTAGAAGTGTTAGATGAAGCCCACCTTGCTCTCATTCATGTTGACATGGGCATTTGACAGGAAGCACAGAACAAATCACTTCTGTCTCCTTTCCCAGCTACGAGACCACCTCAAGTGAGGAGACCAGTGGTGAGGACAGCTCCCCAGAGGACTTGTCTGACAGTGAGGCTGAGAAGAAATGTGATGGCCCAGAACACAGGCGAGGCAAAGATGCCCACCCCAGCTGCAAGGGGGAGCCGGGCACCTCCCAGGGCACCTGCAACACAGGCCAAGAAAGAGGGCCTGGGGAAGAACTCCTCCCGCCCAAGGCTGAGAGGTGAGTCAGACGGGTATAGATGGGGACACTTGCACCTCTGAGAAAGGACAAGAGCATTTATTTATCCTTTTATTCAATCATTTATTCCTTTGTTTATTCAGTCACCAATATTTATTGAGTTTCTCATCTGTGCCAGGTACTGTGCCCTGGTGAAACTAAACAGATGTAACTTCTGCCTTCATGTACTTCATATAGTTCATATACTGTCATAGATTGAGCTCTACATATAAAGCTAACATTGACCTAGCACAGAAAATGTGAAGGACTTTCTGTGTATTATATAATTAAAAACAATCCTGCAAGGTAGAAATGATTATAATCTCTGCTCTATCGGTGTGGAAACAGGCTTAGAGAAGTTAAATGACCCAGCTAGCAGAGCAGGGATTCCAACCAAGGCTTTTCTGATTCTGATTACCCACATACTTTTCTGCCCCTCCCATCGGCTATGCGGATGTAACTCTTTAATTTTTTTTCTTCTTTTTTTACAGAGACAGAGAGAGAGTCAGAGAGAGGGATAGATAGGGACAGACAGACAGAAACGCAGAGAGATGAGAAGCATCAATCATCAGTTTTTCGTTGCGACACCTTAGTTGTTCATTGATTGCTTTCTCATATGTGCCTTGACTGTGGGCCTTCAGCAGACTGAGTAACCTCTTGCTCGAGCCAGAGACCTTGGGTCCAAGCTGGTGAGCTTCTGCTCAAACTAGATGAGCCCGCACTAAAGCTGGCGACCTCGGGGTCTCGAACCTGGGTCCTCCGCATCCCAGTCCAATGCTCTATCCACTGCGCCACCACCTGGTCAGGCTGGATGTAACTCTTTTAAAGTGGTGGGAGGTCATGCAGCATAATGAAAAGGGGACCTCAGTGTTGGCCACACCTGGATTCAAATCCTAAGTTTGTGCACTGTTATTTTAGATGATGAAGTACTTAGGCTAAGGCCCTCAGTTTCTTCATTAGTAAAATGTACATAATGGCAACCTGATAGGTTTGCTCTCAGAACTGGATGAGGAAAAGTTTATAATATGCCGAGCATAGTGCCTGCCACATAGTGGGCTCTCAGTGAATGGCAGAAATAAGCATAGTAAGTACCATTGTCGTCATTATCATCATCCCCAGCCTGGTTGCCAAAGGAGTAGTGAGCAGTGAACGCTAGCTGGTTGTCAAGCTGGTCCGCAGGGCTGCTCCAACATGGTTGCGCTGTAAGAACATGATGAGTGAGTGGACTCCCTGCTGATCGATGCCACTAAGTCCCAAGTTAGTCCTCTCGATGCTGACTCTGCCCTTACACTAACACAAGGAGAACGTTTGCCATTGTGGCCGCCCAGCTCAATTGATTTTCATTTTATTGACCCTATTAGCACTTACAGTATCCTTCATGGAAGAATAACTTGAGGAAATTTGCTGGTATGGATTGGGTTCATTGAATTTCTCAAGACACTCAGGCAGAAAATGCTTCATCCAAAGTCAGAAAGACAAGCTTCCGTTGCCCAGCGTGACAGGAACTACCGTTGGCACAGTAGCCCCCAGAATGCTTCAGTGATGGCTCCCATGCTCTGAAAACAGCAGGAGAAGGGGGCAGTGTGCTCAGAAGCCAGGCCTCATCACCTGGGCACTCAGTCACCCCATATTTCTGAGGAATGCCCCTTGTAAAGCCAGTAGCCACAGCCACCATCACAGCTGCCTGGCCCTTGTAGGTTCTCATTTGATTCGGACAGATGGTAATGAAACAACAGAGCCAAGAACTGGTGGGTCATTAGCTCTAATCCTAGCTTGCACCCGGCGGGCAAGAAATACACACAGTGGGAAACACTTCCCTTTCCATTCAGGGCTCCCAAAGCCACTGATTTATTCGTGTTTCCTAGAATCAAAGGTTTCTAACCTCACCAGCCTTATTCACCTCTGTTCCCCATCTCCTTCTCTCTGCACAAATTCTGCACAGACTGGCTTCTCCTTCAGCACTCCACCATCTTGGCTGCTTCTCTCCTCCACGTGGCCTTTCTCTGCTCTCCTTTCTCTGCTCTCTCCTCTAATGCTAACCTCTGGAACCAAGAGAGAGCAAGCTCCTGGTCTGCCCCATTTTATAGTGTAGAAATCAAAACCTTTAATCCAATATACAAGCAAGGAAGTCTCTGATACAAAGTCACTTAGGGTGGGAAAGGCTTAGTCTTAAAATGAAGCCTTAGGGTATAATGACCCTGCCTGCTTACAGCCTGTCCCCACATCCACTGCAAACTATAAGCAAGCAAACCTATATATCATATTTACAAACTTATTTGACCAACATTCCACTCCTTTTGCTCCCTGCACAAGGAAATTAGGCACATTATACAAATTATAACAACATGACAAATTAAACAATTTCAACAATTACAAAGGTACATTTCACCAGTCTCTGAGCACTTTGCCAAAAGCGCAAAATGTCCTCGGCCTTCCTAGCCATAGGAAAAGCTTCCCAGGGCAGGAGGAAGGCCTCCAGCAAAGCCGCTCCCCACCCCCATCAGGGTATTTTACTTTGTCCAAAATCCTTAAGTCCATCCAACAAAGGAGCCAGTGCCCACTCCGGTCATAGTCCAGGAAATCGGTCCACACACATGGGGCCTCAGCCACCCCCCTCATCCCTGCCATCCTGGCAGGTCTTACACTGTCCCAAAGAGGAGCACATGGCAATGGCAGTCAGCATTTCCATCTCTGCTCCGGAAAGCATGATGGTATGCACCCCTACGTCCCAAAATTGCAGACCTACCAGGGCATAGCAGGTACTCCTTGCTGCTGGGCTCTCACCTTCTGGAGACTGCAGATTGCAACTCCAGCTCGATTCTCCTTATCCTCCAAAGAGGAACTGAAAACATCAGCTCCTGCTGCTGGGCTTGAGCCCTGGGCCAACGCCACCTTCTGCTCCGCAGGCCTTGCAGCCCCGGACCCAGCCTCAGCCCTGGCCTCCCACCACTGCTGGCTCTCCACAACGTCCAGGGCAACCTGCAAGTCACGAACCTGTGATTCCTTCTCCAGCAGCTGCTCCATTTCCAAGTGAATCTCACAAACCTGGTCGGCCTCCTCCGGTGCTTGCTCCAGCTCCTGGATCGGCATCTCTTTCTCCTGCATTTGCTCCAGCTCCTTCCACTGCTCGGTTTGCAGGTCCCAGGCAGCCTCTTGGTTTCCTCACGCATGGCTGTAAAAGTCAGCCAGCCTATGGTCCCCAAAAGGACAGCCGTGGGGAACCATAACAGCAGCCAGTCCTCTACTCCACTGCTCAAAGGTGGTGATAGCTCCATACCTATCTATATCAAATCCGGCCACAGACTATGCCAAATTTAAGGCCAGTAGCCACGGCCACTATCACAGATGCCTGGCCCATGCAGGTTTGCATTAGATTCAGACAGACAGTAATGAAACAACGGAGCCAAGAACTGGTGGGCCATTAGCTCTAATCCTAGCTTGCACCCAGCGGGCAAGAAATAAACACAGTGGGAAAACACTTCCCTTTCCATTCAGGGCTCCCAAAGCCACTGACTTATCCGAGTTTCCTAAAATCAAAGGTTTCTAACCTCACCAGCTTTATTCACCTCTGTTCCCCATCTCCTCTCTGCACAAACTGGCTTCTCCTTCAGCACTCTGCCATCTTGGCTGCTTCTCCTCTCCTCCACATGACCTTTCTCTGCTCTCCCCTATAATGCTAATCTCAGGAACTGAGAGAGAGCAAGCTCTCGGTCTACCCCATTTTATAGTGTAGAAATCAAAACTTTGCCTGACCAGGCGGTTGCGCAGTGGATAGAGCGTCGGACTGGTATGTGGAGGACCCAGGTTTGAGACCCCAAGGTCGCCAGCTTGAGCTCATCTGGCTTGAGCAAAAAGCTCACCAGCTTGGACCCAAGGTCACTGGCTCGAGCAAGGGGTTACTTGGTTTGCTGAAGGCCCACAGTCAAGGCACATATGAGAAAGCAATCAATGAACAACTAAGGTGTCACAACAAAAAACTGATGATTGATGCTTCTCATCTCTCTTCGTTCCTTTCTGTCTATCCTTATCTATCCCTCTCTCTGACTCTCTCTCTGTCTCTGTAAAAAAAGAAAAAAAAGGAAAGAAAGAAAAATCAAAACCTTTAATTCAATATACAAACAAGGAAGTCTCTGATACAAAGTCAGTTAGGGTGGGAAAGGCTTAGTCTTAACACTAAACCTTAGGGCAGAGGTCTCAAACTCGCGGCCCGCCGAACAATTTTTTGCAGCCCGCAGACTAATCCACAAACTACAGTTTCTGGTCGTTTTGTGACACTGAAAAGTGTTGCGTAACAGTTGCCTTTTGTAGACCTAGTGCGGCCCGCCGAACGGCTGTGATCTTGCTCTGTGGCCCACATGCTGAGTTGAGTTTGAGACCCCTGCCTTAGGGTATAACGGTCCTGCCTGCTTACAGTCTGTCTCCCAATGCAAACTATAAGCGAGCAAAACCTATATATCATATTTACAAACTTATTTGACCAACACCCCTTATCCTGGGAAGTTGCCTGGTTTGGATGTTTGACCTATGGTGAATGGAAGTCAAGGTAGAGAATAACCTTTCTTTGTCAACATGGAAACTGATACATATATATTTTTTCTCTAGATATAAACCCTCTGAAGAGTTTCTTAATGCACGTGAGGCACTAAGCCAACATCTGCCAGAAACTGGGACCACTACCGACCAACTCTTGGTACTCTTATTTTTCATTATCATGTAGAAATTTCTGCAGTGTTTAAGCCGTTTGTTCCAACAGGGTGACTGTCCCTTGCCTGAGGCAGCAGCAGTGGGAGTGTGCACACAGGAGTCCCTTTCCTCTGGGTGCACTCCCATTTGCCCAAACTCTTGCCTGTTGCCTAAGGTGATGGATTATGCTGAGAAAGTGGGCCTGATGGATATGCACAAGAAAGCAGGCCTGTCCTCAGAGGCATTAGCCAAGGGTTACTAGGCATTGCACCCTGAGTGTTTGTTATAAAATTATTTTGTGGCTTAGGCTTGAAATTGCCTTGCAATTTGAGCTAACTGTGGGAAAAGTGGAAAAGGGCATGTGGAATACCAACCGTGGGTTCTATTCCAGGAGCGCTGCCTGGGCAAGCCGGCTCAATATTAGGGCCTCCGTTTCCCCAGGAATAAAATGAGGGTGGTGGGCAGTATGTCTTCAGTTACCCTCAAGCCCTGGCATTTAATTATGTAGTCTTTACTCTTTTTCCTTGAATGTACCTATTCGCCAAAAGATCAAGAGCAAGAAATTACACCTGTTTGCTCCCTAACACCTTTATGGCCCGTGGGTATTTAAGCATGTAACAATTAGGTTCTACTTTTAATCAAGAGATACAAGTTATGGGAGCAGCTGATAGGATCCAATGTGTAACAACTTGTAAGCATTTCGAAAGCCCATTTTCTTCTTTACAGAAGAGTTATCTTAGCTGATTTGACAAATACTGTATTTCCCCATGTATTAGACGCTCCCATAAGACACATCTTAATTTTGGGGCCCGAAATTTAAAAAAAAACATGTATTACATAAAGTTATTGAATTCAAGTTTTATTCATCATAAAATTCGTACAACTCCTCATCCACACAAAAAGCAGGAAATGCAAGTAAAAAAAATCTACAACCACTATAAGGCACACCCAGTTTTAGACCCCCAAATTTTTCAGAAAAGGGTACATCTTATACATGGGGAAATACAGAAACTTCCAGTTTGTTAAAGAACCAATAGGTGATGTGGATGTTGATTGAAACTCCTGTTATTTATTCTTAAGTGAATTACAGAACTAACTCTTTTTTTTTTGGTTTTTCTCTTTTTAAGAGAGAGAAAGATAAGAAGGGAGGAGAGAGATGAAAAGCATCAACTCATAGTCGCATCACTTTAATTCTTTGTTGATTGCTTCTTATATGTACCTTGACCCAGGGGGCTCAAGCTGAACCAGTGACCCCTTGCTCAAGCCAGCAACCTTGGGTTCACACCTGCGACCTTTAGCTTCAAGTCAGCAACCTCAGAGTCTCGATCGTAGGACCTCAGCATCAGGTCAACGCTCTGTCCATTGCGCCACCACCAGTCAGGCCAGAACTAACTTATTTCTTAGCTCTCCATTTAAAATCTACCACTATGCTCCTTGATATTAGGGTCTTTCTTCAGATCTTCCTAAAGATTCCATTGGTAAAGTAGATATTATATTAAAAAGTGGTTTAGCCACAGAAGATTCCACTGTCTCTGCCTAGAATCACGATTAGAAAATGTGCAAACTGACCTGTGGTGGCGCAGTGGCTAACGCTCCCACCTGGAGTGCTGAGGTCACCATTTCAAAACCCCGAGCTGGCCCCACCAAGGCACATGCTAGAAGCAGCTACTGTGAGTTGATACTTCCTGCTCTTCCCCCCCCCTTCTCTCTCTGCTCTCTCTAAAATCAATAAATAAAATCTTTTTAAAAAAGAAAATATGCAAACCTGACACCATACCCATGTTAGGATCAAAGCGTGAGGCCCCTGCCATGGAAGGGTTTTGCACCTCTATTTTGTAGACAAGGTTCAAAAGGTTATATGGCCCTGGCTGGGTGGCTCAGTGAATAAAGCATCATCCCAGCACACTGAGGTTGTGGCTTTGATCCCAATGAGTACACAACTAAATGGAATAACTATGTGGAACAACAAATTGATGCTTTTCTCTCTCTCTCCTTCTCTCTCTCTCCCTTCCTCTCTCTCTCTCTCTTTCTCTGTCTCTCTCTTTCAAATCAATGGAAAAGTAAAGGGGGGGAAAAAAAGGTTTTATGACCTCTAAGGTCACACAGCTGAGCCAGGACTTACGCCTGGACAGTTCAGTTCAGTGAGTCAAATCCAGTGCTCTTTCCTGAATGAGTGTGAAATCATTTCTGACACATTCCCATATTAAATCATCTAAACGTGTTCCATTTTAAACACTGAGATCATATCACACAGCGTTGATGTCATCTGCTCTGGAACTCTCCTCCGTCCATGGGCCCAAGGAACGCTGTAGATAATGGGGCCCTGCCATGGATTGTCCAACTATTCTCACTGAAGATCCTAGCAAAGTGTAAAAGCCAAAAGTAATTCAGACACAGCTGTCTGGGTTTTGTTTCGAGCATGCACTAGTCACACCGTTTGTCATAGGTTTCAGCATGCACTTTTCCATCTATGCCTATTGGAAACACTCACGAGTCCTGGTGGAGTCTGGGCTGCGTGCACCTGAAGAAGAAGGTCTAGGCTATCCTGTGCAAACAGGGGATATGACCTAAACTCATAGTAGACTCAAACTGTCACCTGGCCGAGTGCTTTGTTACTATACTGCTCACAAAAATTAGGGGATATTTTTCAAAATGAATATGAAGTGATAAAATATCCCCTAACTTTTGTGAGCAGTATAGTTACTGTGATGTGCTCCCGATCTTTCCAGCTCACATGGGAAAGGGGCAATCGCGCAGGTTCAGAGAGAGCTGCTGCATCCTCAACCCCACTAGCTCTGAGCCCTCCAGGAGGAAACCACATGGGGAGTTGTTGGGAGCAAGGCGAAGGGATAGAGGTGGAAACATCCAAAGCTGACTTTTCCAAGTAGAAACTAACACCCCCGCTGAAGCACCCCAGGCCAGATAACCTTCTGGAATTGGATTCTTTTGGTATTTCAGAAGCAAAGCTTGAACACCATCAGTCAAGAGTGGTTTCGCGTCTCTAGCCGGAAGTCATCCAGTCCTGCTGTGGTGGCCGCCTACCTCCAGCCTCACTCCCCACACTTCCTAAAGCTGCTTGTCAACTTGGCTGATGGAAACGGGAACACAGCCCTTCACTACAGTGTGTCTCACTCCAACTTCTCCATCGTTAAGCTGCTGCTTGAGACAGGTCAGAGCAGGTGGCATCTGGGTCACTCCTTGAAAGGGACTTGTCCTCACTTCTTTCCAGCAAGGAGGTTCTTCTGTTCTAAGTTCCTTCTGTATTCTAGGAACTGGGCTATACTGTTTGGCTTTATATCATTTATTTTTCAGCACACTCTTGTGCTGTGGGTATTATTATTCTCATTTTGCAGTTGAGGAAACTGGTTCTAAAGTTTGCTCAGGTCACAATGCTGGTAAATAGAGGAGTTAGACTTTGTATTCAGTCTGTCTAACTCCAGAGCTACAACACGTTGCTTCTAGAAAAGATCACAATCTTGGCTTTTTCTACCACCCCAAACTAGGTTTAGGGACACTGTGAGACTTTAGGTGCACCTGTTATGTGCTCAAACAATCCAATGGTTGGTGACATAGAGCTCTTGTCTGTAAGTAGCTCACAGACTTGCAATCTGTTAGAAATTCTCCAGGTGGATCACACCAGGTAGGAAACAGACAACCTACGATTTGGTTGTTATAAATTTCTGCTGATACTGACTGAGAATCCAGTCAATTCTCATCATCCCTAATGTGGTTTGGAAGCTTTCCCCTTTAACACCCTGAAATAGCTAAATGCCCACAGGCACAGTGTGTGCAGCTGGGTTGGAGAGAATGAGTGCGTTACTCTGCCTCACTGTAGAGGGTGTTGGGAGGACAGATCCGTCACTCCCAGACCTGGGCTTCCTTCCTAGTTGAGAAGCATCCAGCAAGCACATTACAGACAAAAGTGACTCGTCATCATTGAGAATAGAGCCAGCAGGTGCACCTCCACCAGCTCAGTCCATTGTGATCTGGGTTTTTGTTTTGTTTTTTGCTGACCACCACTGTGAAGAGGAAGCTTGCTGAGTCTGAACTTGCTCAGTCTAGAGCCTTTTCCCTCCCCTCCAGGGAGGGTTGACTTGCTCTTTGGTGGCTGATCTGAAGTGTCTGCTGTGAAAGCCTTGGGTCCTCAGCCCCTTTTCCGAGCCCTTGGGGAGGAGCAATCAGTCCGCCCTCCTCTGAGCTACAAGTCATGTTTCTGAAGCGAGGAAGGAGAACTGTAACCTGACGCTCATTTATACTTCTTAAAAGCAGACAGAAAATCGTCATGGGTTAAAAACGTAAAAGTCATTAACAAGGCAAAGCAAATATTCCCATCTTTTTCAAGACAGAGATGTGAGGACATGCATGGAGTTACTATTCAGCTTCCACAGCCTGGATGTCCATGACAGTGGTCAGAGGGGACTCGGGGGGAAATTGTTGAGAAGGGAGCTGGACTGATGATCCTGCATCCACTGGGGTTCTGGTATTACTGTGGCATGTTTCTGAAATACTTACTGTTGCAGGTGGGTGGAGGGAATGTCAAACAAATGCTGATTCCCCCCCCCCCTTTTTTGGCCTTGCACAGAATTTGTTAAGTACCCCTTACTAACATTATTTTCATAAAGGAGATTTGTTACAATGACTACCTAAGCTGTTCTTCATGAGCAAGTAGCAAGGATATAAAGGCAAGAATACCATTCTGGACAATAATAGTAATAGCAGCACCTATTGAACATTTACTGTATGCTAGGGGTTGTTCTGAGTACTACAAATATATAAACTTGTTAAATTTCACAATAACTCTATGAGGCACGTTCTGTTATTATCCCTATTTTACAGAAAAAAGGTTAAGGAAGGCTAAGTGACTCAATCTTCTGAGAGTTTTGTTATTGTTTAAAAGAGACAGTCTTTTCAGATAAGCAAAAGTACAGGGAAGATTTGTTTTTTCAGATAACAGGCTGATTAGCTCCTTTAGTGGAGAAGGATACAAATGCAAATTTCCAGGGCTATAAGGTAGAAATTTCTTTTGAATTCTCATTTAATACTTTATCTTCAAAATAAGCCATTTTTTCCATTGTTATGAAATAGATATTCTTAATCATTTTAACATAAAAACTTATGCAAGCCCTGGCCGGTTGGCTCAGCGGTAGAGCATCAGCCGTGTGTGGAAGTCCCAGGTTCAATTCCCGACCAGGGCACACATCTACTTCTCCACCCCTCCCCCTCTCCTTCCTCTCTATCTCTATCTTCCCCTCCCACAGCCAAGGCTCCACTGGAGCAAAGTTGGCCCAGGAGCTGAGGATGGCCCCATGGCCTCCGACTCAGGCACTAGAATGGCTCCGTTGGCTCCAGTTGCAATGAAGCAAAGGCCCAGATGGGTGGAGCATTGCCCCCTAGTGGGCATGCCAGGTGGATCCTCATTGAGCGTATGAGAGAGTCTGTCTCTCTGCTTCCCTGCTTCTCAGTACAGAAAAATTAAATAAAAAATAAACAAACAAAAAAAAACTTAACGGAGGTTTTTCCTCCTTTGTTTTTCTAAAGATTTCCCATGTTTGTCCTGGGATGTTTTTTATATCCCCTGTTACATTGCACAACATATCACTAGGCCTTGGAAAGGAGGTACTAACACAGCCATCAGCTTAAGAGTTACACACAGACACAGAGAGAGTAAACCTTAAAATGCACAGCTGTGAGCAGTACATGGCCAGGTGAGTGACGGGCTCTGGAGTCAGAGAGACCTGAGTCCTGGTGCCAGTTCACCTTCACTTGGGCAGTTTATGTACACCACTCACAAAAATTAGAGGGTAGTTTATCGCCTCATATTCACTTTGAAATATCCCCTAATTTTTGTTATGTAGCTTCACTGACCTTCGGTGTCCTCATCTGCAAAATGGGAATAATGTTTTGTTCTACTTTAAGAGATAAAGTCCTGGTCATTGGCCCCCTTGGCCACCTCTGATTCTCCTGTGGACCTTCCTGGCTGGTATCCTCGCAAACCTGTGAAGAAGAGTAGCCAGTTTTAAAGGCTACTTAAAAATATAAACATGGATTCCGCCCCTGGGGAGGGTTTGCTGTATTTCCTTTCAGCCAGCAGCATCCTGTGAGCAGGCTGAGGCCGCCTCGCTCGGGCCCCTCGGGAGCTCTTCCGGTGCTCCTTGCTTCCCTTGTAGGCGTCTGCGACGTGGACCGCCAGAACAAAGCTGGCTATACCGCCGTGACGATCACTCCCTTGGCTTCTGCGGAGACAGAGGAAGACATGGCTGTCGTCTGGAAGCTCTTAAGAGAAGGAAATGTGAACATCCAAGCTACCCAGGTAGGAGGTGTGAACCAGATCTCCACTTTGATAAAAGCGGGAACCTTCCAGTTTTATTCTGCCACCGGGGTGAGGAATTCCATGTAAATCCATGCAGAGTGTTTCTACATGGAGGCTGGGGTTTCCAAACAGCGTCTATCCAAAGCCTGACCATTCCGTTTCCTCAAAAGCTCCTAAGACCCAGGCAGGCTGGGACAGAGGTCAGGAAGCTTGTAATCAATGTTCAGTCTGAAATTGGGCAAATTCCATCTGGTTCAACGTCTCGAACCAAACGTTCCCACAGTGAGCACCCTCAGAGCAGCTCGTTGGCTGCTCTAGGAAGCCCCTGCAGGTGGTCCATCTTGATCATGAGTTACAAAGCAATTCAGGGGGTTGGGATGTCTCTGTTCAGCTTCTGGGCACTTCTCCTTGAGAACACGAAGTAGGGACATGGTTCTAACCCAGCAGGGCCTTGATTTAAACAACGCTCCATATGGAACAATGAGAAGTTACCGAAAGATTACTTACCTGACTTTTACCAATACAGAAACAAGTCGAGTACATTCAACTCTCCTTTTGCCCTTAGAGTGATCATAGCAGACTAACCATCAAGAACTGTAAAGAGTCTGAGATTCTATTTTAGTTTAAAGCTAACAAGTTAGCATGCTACATGTACAGCCGGTAGCCGAGGCCAGGCAGGCTCCATTGGATTCAGGCGGACGGTAAAGGAAATGCAGAGCCAGAAAGCACCGGGCCATTTCTGTTTATTAGATTCTCACTATGGCAAACTAGCAACAGGCAGGGGAAGCCGCTTCTCGTGGAGGCAGGTGAGCAAAAAAGGAAAATCACCCCTCACGTGGGCAAGCAATCCTCCAAAGAGAAAGCACCTGTAGCCCTACACAGTCTATACACAGCGGGCTCTGCCATGTGCTCATGCAGTAATCATGCAAAGTGCAAGCAGGCCAGCCCAACACAGCTGTTTTCCCAACACTACAGTATCATACATGCTGGCAGATGACCCGAGACCCCTGCGCCAGAGACAAAGGATAGGGTGTTACAGCATAGGAGCAGCGACAGTATTGGTATTTACACCAGTTCACCGAAACCCAGTTCCCCATTCCCTCAGGGCAGTATGAGGAGAGTCAGGTCCCCGTGTACAGAGTGGGTTGTGTTACTGGACAGGAACCCCGAGCTTAGGGAACCTGACTCTTTTATACTGGTCAGTAAGCATGTCTGCCCTCTGATCCGGAGAAGGCCCTCTCTATCTTCCAAAGCTTTTCACTGTAAGAATATCTTTAAAAGGCAGTCTAAAACAAAAGGGCAGATAGTGCCTCACTCACAAGATGTGCATAAAGCCAAGAAAACCATGAAAAACTGTGTCCCAACAGCATATGAAACTGCTTCCCCACACCCACCAAAGTGATTCCCGACAGTGGTGTAACCTAATGGCAAGTCATTTTGTAGACTTTATTTCATAGCAATCTTACTGACTGGCTTTCTCGCTAAAGGGTATGACTACCTATCGTCAAAATCAATACCCTTTTTTATTTTTTACAGAGGAGAAACTAATGGTCTGGGAGGGTTAGAAACTCACCCTAGGTCATCAAAGGAGGGATGGGACTTCATAGCTGCAGCTGCTCCCTTCGGCTCCCCTGGGTCCCTTCTGTATGAGGAAAGGGTGGGTACCAGGTTAGATGGAAGTGAGCTAGGAGGCTGGGTGGCTCCTGGGCTAAGCTGCTTATTGCCCCATGTACCTCCAGGGTCAGCGCAGCACCTGGCATATTAGCAGTGCTCTGTAAATGGTCATTGAATTAAATTGTATTGAACGGGGCCAGGAGGGAGGTGAGGAAGGAAGGGGCCCTGAGTCAGGCAGAGGGACAGGCACAGAGCCATCTGTGTATGTCATCTGGCTTTAACACCGCTTGGAGAGAGGGGTCTGCATGGAAACCTTGTGATCTGGTTAGTTCAGTAAACAACCATTACCTCAGGGCTGAGAATAAGCACACCAAGAAGCAAACAGATGTCTCCGGAAAGATCCGTCTTGGTTCCAGAGGCATGGAGAACCAGGACACCTAATAATACATTCCCACATACTGAACATTCATCATACATGATCACACGTGATCTCTAACCCTCATAATGATACCAAGAGCTAGCACCAAACGATTTGCGAGGCACTCGGGTCTCACAACAACCCCAAGAGACAGGTAATGTTAATTATTTCCACTTTATCAGACCATGAAAAGTCAAAGAGAGGTTAACTTTAGTCCCGCTCCACACAGGTCATACATGGCAGAGCCAGGATTTTGGGACTGCCAACCCCCTTTTTTTTTCTCTGAGTCCCAGCATTCTGGGTGGGAAGGCATCAGTGATGGCAGGTTGGTGCTGTAATCAGTGAACATATCAGCAAACGTGTCCTTAACACTTTTTACTTGTAAGACACTGTGCTCAGAGCCATGGAGGATCTGGAAGAAGAGAAAATGTAGTCTTTGCCTCATTTTTGCAACCTTACAGAGCCTGATGTCCAGTATGAGGGACAAGCCTGGCCTGCCTGGAACCCAGGAGAACCCTGAGGGCAAGTAAAATCAAGTCCTATGAGAGGACTATGCATATACAGGAAAGCCTATGAGAAATGATGGTTCACGTATAATCAGAAAAATTACTACTACTTAATATTATATTCACAACCCTTATCTTTCTTGATTCCTACAAAATCCCTGTGAGGTCCATAGGACAGATCATTCCTATCTTAATTTTCAAGGAAAGGGAAACCAAGATTTGGGGAAGACAAGCGAAGCGGCCAGGGCCACGCAGTAGGAAACAGCAGAACCAGAGCTTGGACTCTCCCACTTTTTGACTCGAATGCTCTGCCATATCCGCTGCTGATCACAGGGATGTAAACAAGTTGTCAGTGGGTATGGACTGGGAATGACCACAGGGCCATCTGAGATCTTCTTGAGACAAGAGGGTTTTGAGTGTCATGAAACTGAAAATGCCGGAGGTATTCAGAGCAGACCCAGGCTTTCTGGAGTAAGTCAGGCTGGGGCAGGCAGTAAGAAGTCATGGTTCTGAAGCATTCGTCCTTCATTTATTCCATCATTTGACATGTATCAGCACATACTAGGTAGAGGGCACTAGAAAGAGATGAAAACATAGTCCCCGCCATCAAAAACTGCAGTCCACAAGGAAGAGATTGACAGGTTGTAACACCAAGTGGTAAGTACTGTGTTATGAATCCCATGCCTGGAAGTTAGTGAGAGGGCTTTCGAGAGGACGTAGCATTTGACTAGTGTCTTAGAAGTTGAGCAGAAGTTTGCCAGGTGGAGAAGGGTGGGTCCCACAACCAGGGCAGAAGAAAATTCAGGTCATTGGTCATTTTCTGGAGAAGGTGTCCTTGAGGACCCCCGGGCAGGAGAGGAGCCCTCCCCTGCAGGCAGCAGCCTCAGCCGTCCCCGGGCTCTGTTGCAGGGAGGCCAGACTGCGCTGATGCTGGGAGTCAGCCACGACAGGGAGGACATGGTCCAAGCACTACTGAGCTGCCAGGCGGACGTCAACCTGCAGGACCACGAGGGATCCACGGCCCTCATGCTGGCCTGTCACCATGGCAACACTGACATGGTGCGGCTGCTCCTGGCACACCCGGCCTGTGACAGCAGCCTGACAGACAAGGTAAGCCTCGGGCATTAACAAGTAGTTGCTTCCCTCCCTGAAAAGTGCCCTGCCAGCCAGCAGAACTGAATGAACCATTCAGCAATAGCAACAGAATCGACCTCAGAATTAACCTGTCGTGGGATTTAATTGAGTTGATCGATGGTAAATGCTCAGAACCTTGGGTTTGGGAAACCCCAAGCCCTCGCCTTTCAGAGCATCAGGAGAGAATGTGCCCAGGCCTGGCCTTGGCCCTGAACTTCCTCTGATCCTGGCAATAACAGCATGTGGGCTTTAAGGCAGCAGCTTAGAAGGGAGCCTCTGCTGTTCGTGGGGACTCCCAACAGGCTGGATGAAGGAACCAAGTATAAACTATGTCTACTCTGACGGTGACCCACCTCACAAAACAGCCCATTTCATCAAGCCAACCTGCTTAAAGTGGCAATGCCAGACACACTTTTTTTTTCTTTAATTTTTATGACTTTATTTGAGCTGAATGGATGAGAATTGCCAGGAAGCAAAATATCAAGGGATTGAGAAAATGCTCCCAGACACATGTGTTTTTATTTTTTTCCCCCCTGGGAGAGTGAGACAGAAATAGGAAAGGAGAGAGATGAGAAGCATCAACTCATAGTTGCATCACTTTAGTTGTTCATCGATTGCTTCTCATATGTGCCGTGATTGGGAGGCTTACGCTGAGCCAGTGACCCCTTGCTCAAGCCACCTTGGGCTCCAGCCAAGGATCCTTTGGATCATGTCTGTGATTCTGCACTCAAGCTGGTGACCTCAGGGTTTCAAACCTAGGTCCTCAGCGTCCCAGGTTGACACTCTGTCCACTGCACCACTAGTGGTTAGGCCATGTGCTTTTTAAATGAACTTCCTTGGAAGATGATGGTGATGATGATGATAATGATAATGATGGTGACAATCATGATGACCATAATAATAGTTCACATGTATCAAGTGCTTTCTCTGTATCAGGTACCATACTAAGCATGTACTATGGACCATCTAATTTAAACCCCACAACTACCTTGTTAGGTTGGTGCTGCTTGTTTGCTCACAAGAAAATGGAGGCACCAAGTAGTTAAGTAACATACCCTAGCCCAGATCACACAGCAGGTGAAACCAATTTTCATCCAATTCCTAAACACAGACTCTGAATTGCTGCATCATCCTCGTTGTTACATTGCACGGTCCATGCCTGTGGTTCCCTGCTGAATCCTCAGCACCTCGTAGAGTGTCTGCCACACAGCAATTGAATGAATCAATAAATGAATGAATGAACTCCTAAACTGGAGGGGTAAATTGTCAGGATGTGATCCTGTGACTGACAATTGCAGCAGGTGATATTTCTAGCATACTCACAGGAACTAAACTTTTTCTATGCATTACCTCACTAATTCTCAGTAACCCAGTGAGGTAGAGACTACGATCCCCATTTTGTTTTACTGATAAGAAAACAGAGACCTAGAGAATTTATGCGGGTATCATGAAGTCAGCAGTTGCTGATTCTCGGAACAGGGATTCAAGCCCATGTCTGACTTTACTGTCCTTAATAGTTGGTATTGTAACTTCATGCTTTAAACAAACTTCTCTATACTTTCTTAATATCCACAGTTCAAAAGAAATAAAAGCCTGGAAAGGGGAAGAGAGTCCCCTTCCTTCCCAGGGAGCGTGCCTCTTACTGAGCCACTTCTGAACTACCCTAGATTGTTCCATCAGTGATTCAAACTGCAGGTCCCTGAAATCACATGCCAGGAAGCAGGCACTCCAGTTTAGTGTCTTCAGGTCTCGTGAAGCCCAGCTCTACCCCGAAACATTTCTGAGATAATTAGAGAACACAGACCCTCTTGAAATGCATGTGGGAGCTGTGGTGGGCTGCCGGAAATAAGAGCCTCCCGTTCCAGACATGACAGACCAGACAAAGGATCTGTGTTAATGAGCAGCTCCTGCAGCGTTGCCCAGGGGGAGGAGGAGGCAGCCCTGTTAAGCTGGAGCAGGCCCTCTTAGGAGCCACCACTCCTGTTGCGGGGGGGGGGGGGGGGGGGGGAGGCAGCCAGCTTTGGAAATCCTTGGTTAGCTGGGATAATCAGACGGTGACTCTGAGACCATCTCCTGGATACCTCTGGAGATCCATCACAGATAAGAGAGGTAAGTCACTGCGGCTGCTTTCAGGAGACAGGGACAAGTGGACAAGTCCCGGAAGGAAGGCTCTGTGGTACTTCTAGATAACTCCAGGGATTGGACTCAAAACATTCATGGGTTTGAAATTGGGCTCAGTGACTGTGCTTTTGGCTTATTCACCCAACCAGTCTGAACCTCTGTCTGTTCATCTGTACACCGGGATAGTAATAGATGTTCCCTAAATACGATCGTGTTTGTAAGACCCGTATCCTACATCTAGGAGGCACTCAGTTGATGGTAACTGTAATTTTACCATCAACTACTAACGACACTGAGTGGGGTTCTCGGCATTTGCAGGCAGAGTCTGGAGGGAACAGGGAGCGGGATGGTCTAGAGCAGGGGTCCCCAAACTACGGCCCGCAGGCCACATGCGGCCCCCTGAGGCCATTTATCGGGCCCCCGCCGCACTTCCGGAAGGGGTACCTCTTTCATTGGTGGTCAGTGAGAGACGCAAAGCATGGCATCGCTCACATACAGTACTACTTCCAGTGACGTGGGATGCATGCCTCACGGCTCCTGAAGCACGTCACATCACTTGTTACATCTAGCAGTGACAAATATGGAACCGGACATTGACCATCTCATTAGCCAAAAGTAGGGGACCAGTAGGGGACCCCTGGTCTAGAGTCAGGTAGGGGAGCCCATCAGAGGGAGACAGTGGTGTCACGGGAGAAAGCCCAGGGCTCAGCATACTTGGTTTAGCCCAGTAGTTCTCATTTTGGGTGATTTTGCCCTCCAGGGAGATTTGGCAATGTCATTTTTTTATTTGTCACAAGTGAGAGAGGAGGTGTTCCTGGCATGTAGTGCGAAGGTAGAGGTCCAGGGTGCTGCTAAACATCCTGCGATACACAGGAACAACGAAGAATTACAAATGATCTGGCCCGACATGTCAATAGAGCCACAGTTGAGAGGCCCCGGTATCGGCGAGTGCTAAAATCCAGGCGGAGTTAAACGACTGTCTCGGTCAAGTGCTATATCAAGAAGAGCCAGGCTGGGGTTGAGGAGCAGGCCAGCTGCAGTTCAGGGCAGGGCTCAAAGCCTGGAAGGGAGGAGCTGGACAGCTAAACCGGAGATGGTCGCCACTGCCTGTCAGAGCGGAGGGTGGAGAGGGTCAGAGATGCCAGTGAGCACCGGGGGCCAGGTGGTGCGGGCGGCAGCTCCACTCACTGCCTGCTCGGGTCAGAGTCAGTTCAGGATGCACACGCAGAGTTCCTGAGGTGGCTGGGGTGAGAGATTCCAGTGGCAGGTGGGACTGCTGGCAGGGGCCCTACCAAGCACCCAGCCCTGGGCTTGGAGCTTGTCAGTGAAGGGCAGGTTCCAGCCCTCATGATCATCACGATCACCACATCCTCTCAGCGTTCATCCTTCCTGCGGAGCTGGGAGGGGGTTGTTCGGGAATTCCCTTGGAAACCTGAGAGAAGTAAAGTCCTGAATTTGGTTTCTCTCATCCTACCAGCAGTTAATGGTCACTATACATACAGAACCCCCAGAACAGCCCGCAAGGCACGTTCCCTAAGTTTGGAAGGTAATTCACAAAATCAACCACCCCAGCCTCTTGGGGACTACAAGGGTGAGGACAGGGCAGGGGTGGTGGGGACTCAGCCAAAGACCCCAGAGGCTCGCCCTTTGAAGGGCTTCGTTTTGGCAGCTCCTCTGGAACACCCGTCAATTGAAAGCTTCTCGAAGGCAGAGATTCTGCCTTGTTCGTCTTGGATGGATACGTAAGGGATTCTTGTGATACTGAAAGGCAGTCCGACCACCACTATACCACCACCACCACCACCACCACCACCACCACCACCACCACCACCACCACAACCACCACACACACACACACACACGTGTGCTGGCTTCCTGAGCCCCTTTGTCGCCAAGCCGGCAGTGTTGCTGAGCAGGGCCTTGCCACACCTGGCGCCCAGTGGAGCGCCTCGCCCTGGCTTGGGGCTCTGGCAGAGGCATTGGAGAGACACATCCTCCCCAGGTGGTCTCTCAGGCCACAGTTTTGGAGCTGAATAGGGTCCCCCACTCTCCATGCCTGCAGTTGAGGAGCCCACAGAGGTGGCTGGCTGTCCTCCCCAGACGGGCCCTGTTCAAAGGTCCTTTGGGACTGGCCCAGTGGCTCTTTTCAATAATAGGATTCACACCATCTTCACAGTCATATAGAGACTCAGGGTTGCAAAGCACAGCCATGATGTCCAGATTGTGGTGGACAGAACTGAATAAACTCAGGCCCTTGTCCTGTGGGACTTTGACAAGACTTCTCTGCTTAAAATCTTTGCTTTGTTCGTTACTTACCCAATTTTTAAAATTCATTAGGATTTCCATGGCTCAGGATCTTCATCACACTGAAATGAATAGGGCTCTCTGTTGCCGTCCAGCATGCACTCTCTGAACAGTGTGTCCTGAGAGCCGACCTAGGGCAGGCACAGGGCCAGGCCCTGGGATGTCCACACTGGCTGAAGGAACGGGCCAGATCCAGTGCCTCAGCCCAAGGAGAGTGAGATGTATCAAACAGTCCCATCAATACCACCTGTATAGGGTGGTAAAAAGAAAAGCTACAAAGACTCATGAGGCTTTGTGCCACCATGTGCCAACCTTCAGTCCCACTGTCCTCTATACACACACACACACACACACACACACACACACACACACACAGAGCATTGTCCTCTCCTCTGAGCGCACTCTCCCCTCTGGCTCCTTTGGCTTTTTGCTGTACTTCAGATTTATTTAGGTGTGTGGAGCGCTGATGGCAACCAGACCCCCTCCTGGTGCACAGAGAAAAGACTGAAGAACCTGACCAGGTGGTGGCGCAGTGGACAGAGCATCGGGCTGGGACACGGAGGACCCAGGTTCGAAACCCTGAGGTTGCCAGCTTGAGTGTGGGCTCATGTGGTTTGAGCACAGCTCACCAGCTTGAGCCCACGGTCACTGGCTTGAGCAAGGGGTTACTCGGTCTGCTCTAGTCCCCTAGTCAAGGCACATAAAGAAAGCAATCAATGAGAAACTGAGGTACTGCAACAAAGAATTGATGCTTCTCATCTCTCTCCCTTCCTGCCTATCTGTCTCTCTCTCTGTTCCTGTCTCACAAAAACAAAAACAAAAAGACTGAAGAATTGAAGCTGAGTGTGAACACTCCCACCTGCTTCTGTGCATTGTTGACATTTTAGGGAGTAATTGTCCCCAGACATGGTAGAGTAGAAAAGAAACTGGTGAGGTCTTGGGTACCACCCCCCACCACCACCAAACTTCTTAATATTTATGCAACGAAATGTAAAAATACTCACGATTGGTGCTAAATAAGGATCACAAGCAGCCTCAGGTTTCGGCTGCACATGAGTGACCACAATAGTGGTTTTCAGAGACATCTAGGTTGCAGAATTCTAGGTATATAACTGAGCCCATTGATGAGACCGTGGCTGCCCTCGCAGACGTGTCCGCTGCGTCACGTTGGCCTCTGCCCGTGGCTCTCTGGCTGTGCGCCTGCAGGAGCCCCTCCGAATGCAGCTTCTTTACACAGCAGCCCCAGCGGTGGAGAAAGCACCAGGGCATTGGGTATCAGGAGGTAGAAATGTACATGTCCTTCCATGTCCTGAGCCCACTTCTAAGAGTTGGTCCTTAGAAGACAATTAGAAATGAAGAAAATGCTGCCCTGGCCGGATAGCTCGGTTAGTTAGAGTTCGTCCCAAAGCACAGAGGTTGTCAGTTCCATCCTTGGTCAGGGCATGTACAGGAGCGGATCGATGTGCTTATTGTGCATATGATCGATGATCACACTGTGCAAGAACGGAATTGTATAGCATGCCATGGTATGTTCAAAATACAAGCAGATTTAAAATTGATATATGCTATTATTCCTCTACTTAAAAATCAGTAACAGATTTGCATAGGAGAAAAGACTGGAGAGAGACATACCAAAATGCTAACTTCCATTTAGGTCTGCGTAATGCAATAATGGGAGAGTTCTCTGGTTTTCTTTCCTCTGTTTTCCAATTTAAGAAAATGTGTATTAAAAACCAAGTGACACATTATTTCCATTGACGTGACTTTCCCAGGAGTGAATGTTGTTTCTGTGAATGGACAGGGGCCTGTGTCTCATGATTCTCACACCATTCGGATCTCTTCCTCTCCTAGAGGCTGTCTGGATGCTTGGCGTGGCCTTCTGTGCACCATGCATAACTCCTGCTCCCAACTTACCCTTCCTTTCCGGGGCTGGAGGAAGCAGGATAAAATTTGTGTCTCCTTTTCTTTCTCCCCTGTAGGCTGGCAGAACAGCTCTGTCCATCGCTCTGAAACCTCCCGCCCATGTGGAAATTGCAGGGCTTCTGCAGACCCACGCAGAGCAGCGCAGGTCCCTGGGGCCCTAAGGGCAGTGGAAGAACTGGCAGCCATGAACAAAAGGCTCCTTTTCTGGACTCCTCCCTCGCCCTTGGAGAGGGCATCGGTCACAGCCAGAGGGCCGGCCCTCAAGAGAAGAAGCTATGTCAAATATGCACATACATTCCTGTTGTATAATTCTGCTCATTAGGATGCTTTGTAGTTTTGCCTTAGGCCGAGCCCCCAAACAACTCCGAGTGCAGAGCAGAGTGCAAGGTGCAGGGTGCATCGGTGTCATCTGAAGTCCCGAACCTCTTCAGCCTGGAACTCCTCGTGATTCTACCATTTGTAGCACCACTTAGCAAGCCGGGGGAGCACATTAGAAAAACAACACTTTATACATGGGATTTTAAAATTCACCATCTCTTTGTTTTTTTAATCAATTATGTATGAATATGTCCCCTTGAATATGCATGTCTAGGGAGGATGGGCAGATGTAAGTAGTCGTCCTGGCAATCATTCTCTAAGACCCTGGGAGAGTCACCACGCAGACAGGTGACACTGAGCACACTCCATTTGGGGCCTTTGCTCAGCTGGAGTTGACAGAGTAATCTTAAACTCAGGCAAGGTAGAGAGAAGCACACTGGCGTCCGTGCCAGATGGATTGTCTTGACCATTTGTGAGTCATCAAGTGGCTCCAGTTTGCCGCAAGGAAATTGTAATTAATCAGGAAATCCAATTCAGCATACCACGTGGGTCTGGTCAGAGTCAGGTGGCTATTCTGGAAGAAATGAATGAATCGGAGTGAGTGCCCTCCTGGGGATGGCTTATTGCCATCCAGAAGCCCCCACATTTCCTCCACAGCTGTATCCGTGGCTATATGGTGACCCCAGCTCTTTTCCCTCATTGCCCTTATGAGCAAAACTATGAGCCCCTTGTGGCTCTGAGGCTTCTGAGGCCCCAGACTGCCAAACCTTCCAGCCTGGGCTGCAGCAGGAGTGAAGGAGCCAGGCAGGGCAGGGCCCACCCTGGGCCGACATCTCTCTCCTCTGGACAGTTCTTTTTTAAACTTCCATAATACCAGGGCACAAAGGTACATGGCTTGTGTTTAGTAACCCACACAGGGTTATTGACAGATTTACTCTTTCTTAAAGTCTCTTATGCACAGAATCACCTTATATAAAAAAAGACATCAAAGTTCAAAAGTTCAGGCAGCCTCACATTGGAAACACAAAGGCTTAAGTTCTCATTTCAACTGAGGTGCCAATTTGCTTGGTGGCCTTTGCGTGAGTTGCAAAACCTCCTTAGGCCCCTGTTTCATTGTCTTTAAAAATGAAAATTATACAACCTACCTCCTGGGGGGTATTGTGCTGAGCACAGCTGATGGAAGTTTTGGAATCCACTTTTAATCCATAATGACTGAGCACAGAAGTTTTCCACCGGGGTTCAAAAGAGAGGCCCAAAGTCCCGGAGCAGGACACTGGCATGTGATGGTATTGCTCAGAGGTGGAGAGAATGGAGAACATAGCTAAAACTGCTTTGAGTGGGTTTATTTTTACCTCAAAGCACATTTTAAGAGCAAAACCATACATTAATAAGTACTCCAGTGCTTCTCAAACTTTGATATGCCTATAGATCACCTGGAGATGTTGTTAGGCTGTAGCAGGTCTGGGGAGGGGAGGGACCAGAGATTCTGCACCTGGACCGGTTCCCAGGGGATGCCAGTGCTGCTGGGCCACACCACACTCCGAGCAGCAAGGCTCTGGCCATTGACTGTCTATTAAAATGCTGCCCTTCAATCTTTTGTTTCAAAGTTTCTTTGCATTTCTCTGCTCTTGGTTCTTGGGAATTTGCAATGTGAATCTTACTTGCTATTGTGGGTCTGCGGTCAGCAGTAGGGGGTCCGTGTCCTGTGGTACCAGTTTAGGGTCTATTTCAGCATCTCACATGAGGTTGGGAACTCTAATTTGGTCACTTAAAAAAAATCTCATTTGAGTCCAGCTATTAAAAACAGTTTACCAGACAAGGCAAACTGGGTTCCCAGGCGGTCTGAAACCACTGAGTCATTACCAAAAAGACTTTGTCCATCCTTTCTGATATTTTTAACAAGTACTTTTTATGCCTGACCAGGTGGTGGTGCAGTGGATAGCGCATCGGACTGGGACACTGAGGACCCAGGTTCAAAACCCCGAGGTTGCCAGCTTAAGTGTGGGCTCATCTGGTTTGAGCAAGTCTCGCTTGAGCTTTAAGGTCACTGGGCTTAAGTCAGGGGTCACTCGGTCTGCTCTAGCCCCCAAGTCAAGGCACCTATGAGAAAGCCATCAATGAACAACTAAAGTGCTGCAACTATGAGTTGATGCTTCTTATCTCTCTCCCTTCCTGTCTGTCTGTCCTTATCTGTCCCTCTCTCTGTCTCTGTCACAAAAAAAATGTATTTTTTTAATCTTGAGTTTGGAATGTGAGCACATGATATCATCCCATTCCATTGCAGTGTCTGAGCCCAGAACATGGTGAGTTGAATAAGCACAGCCTGCCTCCCTTTGCTCTAGAATTCATTCAACAAACGTCTGTTAAAAGCATCCAGGTGCCTGACCCTGTTCCCAGCATAGGCTTTTAGAAAGAAGCTTAGGCCTCCTCTACAAAAACAGTCTGAGGTCACTATGATCCCAAACCTGGCTTTCTAGAACCATAATAAGCCAATGCTCCATTGATTAACATATCTGTCAAGTACCTGACAGCACGAGCCTTTTAGCCTCCCTCACTGCCTTCATGGCATGTACAATCTGCTTTCAGAAGACAGGACATACGTACCATAGTAAGTAATAAGACCAGGCAACATAGTTTACCCCACAATTATTTCTGGAGAGCCCACTGTGCAGGCCCTAGGCTTGCATGAGAGTTACAGTGACACAGCTCAGACTGTCACCTCACTGTCTACTTGGGAAAACAGAAAGGTAAGAAGAAAGCCCAGAATACTACAGAAAGTCAATAATGGGCACCAGAGTTGATCTGAGGAAGTATAGAAAGGCTTCCTGGAAGAGGAGGTTTTTTGTATGTGACAGAGATGGACAGATAGGGACAGACAGACAGGGAAGGAGAGAGATGAGAAGCATCAATTCTTTACGGCACCTAAGTTGTTCATTGATTGCTTTCTCATATGTGCCTTGACGGGGTGGCTACAGCAGACCAAGTGACCCCTTGCTCAAGCCAGCAACCTTGGGCTCAAGCTGGTGAGCCTCGCTCAAGCTGACAACCTCAGGGTTTCAAACCTGGGTCCTACCTGGGTTCTCCATGTCCCATTCCTACGCTCTATCCACTGCGCCACCACCTGGTCAGGTTGGAAGAGGAGGTATTTGAACTGAAAACAAAGATTAGTGGATGTCACCCAGAAAAGGAAGAGAAGTAAGAGGTGAGGTGAGTGTATGCCAGACGGAACCAGTGCTGCCAAGTATGAATGATTTAGGGACTTTCATTCAATTTAATGGAACTGTCATATAAAGTTTGAGTAAGAAAGATAAAAGGGTAGATTTAGAAGAGAAGAGACTGATGAAACATGGGGACCAGATCATGAAGCGCCCTAAAGTTATGATAAAGTTTTATTCTAAAGGCAATGGAAAGCTATTGAAAATCAGATTTATGATGGAGAAATTTATTCATCTAGCCCTCATTTGACACAGATTTACCAGGTACCCACTCCCTTCTAAGCACTATGTTCAGGGCTAGGGACATGTGATAGGTAGACATAGAAACTACAGTTTAGTAGGGCAGGAAGACAAGTTGTCATTGAACAATACAACGCATGTTGTGACTGAGAATGCGTACACAGGTGACTAGTCTGAGGGTCCGGATGGGGCCCAGGAGGGCTTCCTGAGGAATATTTAAGCTGTCTGAGGGATGAATAAGCATTAGCCAGGAAAACAGGAGCAGAGGAAAAAGCATGCATAAAACCTCTAGATGAGAGAGCACTGATTTGAGCATTAAAAGAACTTTAGTGTTCTGGAATAGAAAAAAAAAGAAAAAGAAATGATGCAAGATGAGGCCAGAGAAAGCCACTGTACCAAGTTTGGCTTTGAAGAAAATAGTAACATAGGACGCAACACTCAGGTTTACATTTTAGAAAGACTACACCATTGGAGGGGGGGTGGGGATGAGTTTATTCAACAAACATTTGTGGACTATCTCTTCTGAGCCCGGATCTAGAGTTCATGGTTTGGTGAAAGACAGATGCCGGCTGACAACAACTATGAACAGGATGAGTAATGGAGGTCTGAAGAGTGTTGTGGAGACGAACTTGGCCAGAGGGAGTCAGGGAGGCCTCATGGAGCTGGTGGCTTTTGAGCTAAGTCATAGCAAGTGGAGGAAGGAGTTTGCCAGGGCACTCTAGATGGAACAGCAGGCATAAGGATGTGAAGCGTGAAGGACCACGGGCTGTCCGGACAATGGAGAGAATTTCAGAACGACTTCGGTTTAGGTTACATGGGGGAAGTGACTGAAGAGCAGATTGGAGAGAGATGTGTAAGCATGTCTTCAGAAGCACAGGGAAATAACGCATCAACATAGCTAACTGAACAAAGCCGATGAGTTACTAGCCAAGGAGAAATCTCACAGATTTATCATGTGAATGATTTTCTATACATTGCATTTTTGTACATTTATTTTTTTTCTAAAACTCATGACTCTTGGTTAGAGAAACACAATGCACTTATCCCTTTTACTTTCCTTTCATACAAAACCTACTACAGTTTTTTCTTGTTTCATTGGTCATTGGCTTTAGAATTATTCCTATACAATGTATCGGCATAGAAAAGTCATCTGGAAATTGCAGGTAATTTCACAGAGATCACACAAAGTTTCATTTTTTTTTTTACTATACTCCATTTTTCTATTAAAAAATAACACTATTATATCAATGTTTTAAAATTATTCTCACTTTTTGTAAGTCATGTCATCCCAGTCAGTTCCAAGTCTCTGCCAATGTGTTCATCTGAATACTAGGTGATGTCCTGTCACTCTGTGCTTCTGGCATTTACATGAAGTGAACACACTCAGGACAGTGCTGTCACTCTAACAGATGCTCTGTGATGAGGAGACCTGAGTCCCAGTGGCAGTGATGCTGTAGTACAAGGTGGGAGATGACTAACACCCAGAATGCTGCGTTGGCACGAACGCCGCGTGTGGAACGAGGACACCTGGTGGAACGAGGACTCCTGTTCCCAGGCTGTACAACTGGCTCAACGCAGGAGAACCGAGTTCTTTTATCCCTTCCTGGATGCTCAGTTACTTAGAGCATCGTCCCAAAGCACAGAGTTTGCCAGTTTGATCCCTGGTCAGGGCATGTGCAAGACCAGATTAATGTTCCTGTCTCTTTCTCTCTCTTCTTCTCTCTGAAATTAATAAAACAAAACAACAACAACAAAACCCCAGCAGATTTGAGAGGAAGGTCAGTAAATTGAGATAAGGAGTTTGGAATTAAGCCTAAAACTTGAGGGAGAGTCAAAGACCTCTTTGAGAACTGGAAGCTGTCTTTAGAAAAATGCACATAAATCTATAAAATCTTCCTGTTATTTCAGGAATTCAGAAATCTGCAGTTAAAATCTCACTGCTATGGACAGTGAGGAGCCATTGAAGAATTTCTAAACAATGGAGCCGGATCAGATTTTCACTTTAGAATGTTCTCAGAGGGAGGTTGGAAGACAGGAGGCACGGGACCAGTCAGAAGGCTGTCCTGAAAGGCTTGGTAGAGAGCAGTGAGGGCCCAGGCCACGTGGCATGTGTGGGGAAGAAGAGGGCCCTATGAGGATGTGCCAGGGTGTGATGACAAACTGAATGGTGGAGAGGGTAAAATGAGTGACAGGAGGTGCTGGCCATTTGGTTCAGTGGATAGAGCATCAGCCCTTTGTGCAGAAGTTTTGGGGTTCAATCCCCGGTCAGGGCACTTGAGAAACAACAATCTACTTCTCTTCCTTTCCTACTCCCCCTTCACTTTCTCTTCCCCTCCCGCAGCCAGTGGCTCGATTAGTTCAAGCATCGGCCCAGGGCACTGAGGACAGCTCAGCTGATTTTCAAGCATCAGCCTCAGATGGGGGTTGCCAGGTAGATCCCAGTTGGGGCACATGTGGGAGTCTATCTCTCTATCTCCCCTCCTCTCACTTAAAAAAAAATGAGTGACAGGAAGTGGTGATGCCATTTCTACCAATACTCATTCTTCTCTTTCTTCTTAGTAATAGAATCCCCAATTTTTAGCTCAACACTTGGCCACACAGAATAGAGACTCCATTTCCCAGCTGCCCGTGTAGCTTGATGTGGCCATGTAACTTTTGGCTGATGAGATGTGAGTGAAGTGATGTACACAAACTCTCACTCCTGTGGTCAAAGGAAAGGGAATTGCACCCCCCCTTCCTACTGGCTGCAATGTGGTAACAATCCATCTTCTTGGCCAATGAAAATGTAGCCAGTACATTTGGGATAACACAACAGCAAGTCAGAAAGAGCTTAGACTCCAACACTATAAGCCCATCAAATCTGCCCTGGACTGATTATTTCCCATCTGATATGCAGTCAAGAAATAATCTTCTGACTCATTTAAACTATTGTACATTACGATCTCTGCTGCAGTAGGAGCTGGGCAAAAGCGCTCAGCAACCCATGGTGATCTCAAGGAGCTGATGTGATGGTTAGTGAGTTTCAGGGTGGAAAAGTTTGGGAAGGCTTTCGGAAGGAGCATCCTGTTATATCTCTCATGGTACCAGTCCCTGTTCAATGCCTGCAGTGAAATCACCCAGCCTACAGCAGGCAAAGGGTGAGCTTGTGTTACCCTGAAGATTCCTGAGCACAGGTTCTGCACCACAGGGCAGCCAGTCCTTAAGCGAGACAGTGCCTATGATCTGGTCTAAGAATGCGGGCAGTTTAAACCATTTGAATCAGCTGAGAGGTTTGAATGAGGAAACATGCAGAGTTTCAGGCAGTGGCAGTGGGTTATGGTTAGAGAGTGAGATGTCAGGAGGTGGAGCAAGGCATAAAAAGAGGTAGAATTTGCACACGTAGAGGGGAAGACAGGTTGAGAGTACGAGCAAGGAGCAGCTGTGAGTAGAGAAAAGGTGGAGAGAGAAGACCTAGCCTACTGAGTAGCCTTGTGGACTGTCTGCCAGGTCTTTCTTCCCACAAACCTCTGCTGCCCAGCCCCCTCCGCCATCCGCATTCCTAGAGCAAAAGCTGCCACATTCCTACAAGAAAGCTTGGTCCCAGGCCACTGAAGGACAGACCCTGGACATTACCTGGGCCGGGGCCAGTCGGAGCCTCTCCCAGGACTTACGGAGCTGGGAGTTATAGGAGAGAGATTCAGTCTCCTTCTGAGGGTCTGGGTTGGAACATGCAGACTCAGAAGCTACTGGCGGTCGGTTCAGCCTTGTAAACCCAGGAGCAAAAGTGACTTTTCAACCAAAAAGACTGAAGCAGACCTCCTGGCTTCACCAAGGCAACCCTTGTTCCTTCCCTAAGTTCCGACCGACACCCACCCTTCTGTTCCATTACTTCGCTACTTGCTCTCCCAGCCTCCTCTCTGGGTTGTGTAGCATGGTGTCCAGAATCAACTACCTCAGCTGTGGAATCCCAGTTGGACTCAACTTTTGGCCACTCAGGCTCTTGATCTGCAAACTGAGGTGTAATCGTTCCTTTCTTCTGTTCTTGTACGTGGTTAATCGGATAAAGTGTCCACGTAGTGCTTGGTCCCTGTGACAGAGCTCAGTGGAGAGTACATCCCCTTTGCCCTGGCCATTGGATCCTTTTCCCTAGACCTGGCCTCATAAAAACAGCAGCTTGCCTTCACTGAGTACTGAGAACTACCCGGACATCAGTCTTAAGGGTGTGGTATGGAATCGTTTACTCGTCACGATACTCCAATGAGGTAGGTTAATATTATCCTTTCTGTGCATATGAAGAAACTGAAGCTCAGAGAGGGTGAATAACTCACTCCAGGCCACACAGTTAGGAAGCAGCAGATCGGGGACTTCGAGCCAGGAGGCCTGGCTCTGTGACTACACCCCAGTGCCTGCTGTGCACCCGGAGCTCTGCTCGCTTCCTTGCCAGTGACCCAGGCTAGGGAGGGGTGCCCGCAGCAGGGGGTGGATACTGCTGAGGGAACAAAGCTGCTTCAGGGACTCAGCATTAAGTCAGTGGCTGACCTGCAGGTCCAGCGGGGTGGCCCCAGGACAGAGGAGACACACAGACAGAGTGTTTGGAACTGGAACAGCTGAGGTTGAGACCTCCTTGGGCGCAGCACCCCTGGGGAAGAAAGCAGCCTCTGTCCTGGGTGCAGATGGTCTGAACCCCCACATTGCCTCAATTGCCCCCCCCCAGAAGGGAATTTTCTACAGCTCCTTCACCCCCTCTCCATCCTGAAGGACGGGCCTGGAGCAGAGGGAAGGAGTCCAGCTGGAGTCTGAGGGGGTCCAGCCTGCCTTCCCACGGCCCCGCCCGCCCCCATCCTGCTCTGTGCTCCGCGCGGGAAACAGCTCCTGGGTCTTTGCTCTGAAGCCAGTGCAGCCATTCTGTTGACGGGGAGGGTGGGTACGGGGGTCTTTCTCCAATTCTTATGTTGCCTTAGAAGTAACGAAATTCTCACTCCTCCCCAGAAGGGAAAACTAGGGAGGAAACTGTCTTTAGACCCCCTCCCCCACTTCCGCAGTTGTCAGACCAGAAGCAGGGCCAAAGTAAAGCTCATATCCCGACTCTGTCCTGCCTGCTCGTAGAAAGGACACCCACTGGTCAGCACTCCATCCTTGTCGGCTCAGCAGGTCTGTGGGGGACTGAGATTCTGATACCAAACCCACCGGGAGGGTGTTTCCCCACATCCAAGGAATTCTCCATTACCAGCTGGGTGTCCTACCAATCAACTCAATTCTGACACCACCCGGAGATAGCGTCACATCCCATAGAGCAGTCAGTGGTAGGCAAACTGCAGCTCATGAGCCACGTGCGGCTCTTTGGCCCCTTGAGTGTGGCTCTTCCACAAAATACCACGTGCTGGCAAAGGCCAGCTTAGGAGTACCCTAATTAAGTTAATAACAATGTACCTACCTATATAGTTTAAGTTTCAAAAATTTGGCTCTCAAACAAAATTTCAATCGTTGTACTGTTGATATTTGGCTCTGTTGACTAATGAGTTTGCCGACCACTGCCATAGGTTAAGGGTTCAGTCCTATAAGACTGCTCCTACCCTATTCCCTTCAGACATCACTGCAAGTCCAGGTAGTCACCTGTGCTTCTGACTGGCCAGCTGTAAGCTAGACACCCTCCTTGGGTTTGATTAATTTGCTAGAGCAGCTCATAAGACTGAGGGAATCATTTTACTTACTGCATTACTAGTTTATTATAAGAGGGCATAACTGCGCAACAGCCAGCTGAAAGATGCACAGGGCCAGGTGTGGGGAAAGGACGCCGAGCTCCGCTCTCCCCGAACCATGTGTTTACCAGTGCAATCCAAACCCTGCCATTTGGGGGTTTGATGGGGGCTTCATGACATAGGCACCATCAGTAGTGGGAGTCAAATAATTTCACAATCATTTCTCTGCCCTAATGACCATTTTAAGTATAAACAAACAATATACTGAAAGGTAGTTTATTATTTGATGCATTTAATACTTAAATAAAAACAATATAAGAGGTACACAAAACTAGATTATAAGAGTTTTAAAATATTAATGAAAAAATATTAACACCTGACAAAAAAACAATAAAACTGTTAAGATATTTCCATATTGCTTCTTTTTTTTTTTTTAAATTTATTCATTTTAGAGAGGAGAGGGAGAGACAGAGAGAGAGAGAGGAGAGACAGAGAGAGAGAAGGGGAGGAGCTGGAAGCATCAACTCCCATATGTGCCTTGACTAGGCAAGCCCAGGGTTTCGAACCGGCAACCTCAGCATTTCCAGGTTGACGCTTTATCCACTGCACCACCACAGGTCAGGCCATATTGCTTCTTGATTGGGAACCTTACTTGCAATTTTTTTCACCTACAGATGAAATGAACATTACTACAGGTGCTTAGAATATTCTGTTGCACAGATGAACGTTAAAAAAGATTAAACCTTTGAGTAGTGAGTTTTTTGTTAACCCTTTGAATGAGGACATACATGAACGTTCATAAAACTTAAAGGGTTAAGGAATGTGAGTTTGTGATTTTCACATTGGGCGGCTGCCCAAGTGTCCACCTTAGAGAGAACCCTGATTACAAGTGTCATTTTAACAACTGGTTTGCCAAACTCAACAGAAAATTAGGTATTGCTTCTCCCGAACTGGTGCGAAACGGCTGAATCCCACCACTGGGCATGATGGATCAAATCATTGGTCATTAATTATCAAATTCAACCTCCAGCCCCTTTCCCTCTCTAGAGGTGTGGGAAGAGGGGGGTGGCTAAAAGTTTCAGCCCTCTCATCACAAGGATGGTTCTACTGGCAACCTGCACCCTCATTCTTAGGTGCTTTCCAAAAGCCATCATTAACATAACAAAAGACACCTTTAGCGCCCTCACCTCTTGGGAAATGCCAAGAGTTAGTTGTTCTGTGCCACAAAGACCAACTATATAATCAGGCTCCAACAGGGGCCTCGGATCTGACTGGGCTGTCCCTTTCTCCCAGAGTCCACCACGGTTTGTGTGAGTATTTGCCGGTGGGCAAGGCGCACATGACTGCCTCTTCCATGCAGGCTCCAGGTCTGTGTGCAGTCTGCAGGCAGGAGGCCTGCCTGCTGGTCCTAAACAATGATCCTGTTACAGATACGGGGCAATGAGCAGGCCTAGTGGGGCGAAGGCTGATGTGAGCGCACAGCCCCTGGTTGTGACAGACAGATGCATCTGGCTCCAGACCAGATCTAATCTCATTTCTAAGTAGACAGAGCACCAGGCCTGATTTGCCTAGACACTATTGGGAATGGGAGGTAGAGGGATTACTCAAGTTTAGTAAGGGTCTGCAAGGCATTTTTAACATCCCATTTCATGGGAAAGCTCAGCAAATCCACAATCTTCCTTTATTGAATAATATTTTCAATACCCTCGGAGAGACCTCAGTTTAAAGGAAATTTGTAGTAAACCTCTGAAGTGAAAGAAACATTCCATGTTTGTTTGTTTTTTCATCTATAGTAGTTGAGCTCTCTTTGACAAAATCTGTTCTCCAAAAGAAGGCACCAGTCAATATTTTCCATTTACTATGTGCTACTCAGCTGGGTGAGGTAAAATTCGATATCCTAATCCCAACAACGAGAGCAATTCTCAATACTTCATTTGTTAATTGTGAATAACATGAAAAGATCTGAAAGCATGAAGAGCCCTGTTGGGCAAATGAGTTTGTAAAATTTGTATTTTCTGAGTTGCTCACTTTTATTGTTAAAAATGGCTGCCCAGATATGTGATCTGTGAAACTGCTAATTACCTTCCTGCTTGGGAAGGGCTTTGTTATGCTAGTGCAGGGATTGGGAACCTATGCCTCGCGAACCAGATGTGGCTCTTTTGATGGCTTCATCTGGCTTGCAGACAAATCTTTAATAAAAAAAATAATAACGTTAAAAATATAAAACATTCTCATGTATTACAATTCATTCATTTCCTACCGCTTATGTTCATGGTTGCAGATGGCTGGAGCCGATCACAGCTGTCCTCCGGGACAACACCAAATTTTTATTGGATAATGCGTAATGTACACGGGTCATTGTATGGCTCTCACAGAATTACATTTTAAAATATGTTCACAGCTCTCTCAGCCAAAAAGGTTCCCGACTCCTGTGCTAGTGTATGCTGGAGGAGGGGTTTTCGTGCCAAAAAGTTTTAAGAAGAAGGAGAAAGGAGAAGAAGGAGGCCATTTTTGCAGAGAAGGCAGTCAAGATGGCAGGGTGCTGAAGGAGAAGCCATTTTGTGCAGAGAATAGAAGAGAGAAGGAGATGGGGAATTAGACGGGACTGAGACTGATGGGGGGCCTTTGATTCTAGGAAAAATGGGAAAAGATTCTCCTGGTTGTGGAACCGGAGAATGTGTGAGTGGGTTTTGGAGCCCTCTGTCTGTTTGTGTTTACTCACCGGCCAGTTGCGAGGCTAGAATAAAGGAATGGCCCACCAGTTTTTGACTCCACAGTTTCTTTACCGCCTGCCCGAATCTAATGTGAACCCGCACGTGGCAGCGGCTGTGATGGCCGCGGCCCCTGGCCTTACAAACCCATTCTTTCCAGAACCTGCATCCCGCCCATGCTTCCGTTCTGCTCTGTAACACTCATTTAGTAGGCACGAGGCAGCCCACTGGAAAGAGGAATCTGCACACATATTCGCCACTCCTCCCTTTCTCTCGCTCCTCCACCCACCTGCTGCCCTG
Source organism: Saccopteryx leptura (assembly GCF_036850995.1). NCBI lineage: Eukaryota > Metazoa > Chordata > Mammalia > Chiroptera > Emballonuridae > Saccopteryx > Saccopteryx leptura. Next base: position 135,892,091 of record NC_089505.1, on the reverse strand, counting down.
TCCCTGCGAATTCCTGGTAGCGCAGTGCAGCTCTGACCCTCAGCTTCCATCTGCTCTCCCTGGTCTCCTCCAGATCTCCATCTCAGGCTCCTGTCTTTGAATTCCTTTAAGAGCTTTTATCCTCAAATCTTGTTTTCTTCCCTCCTCTCCCTTAGAAGCCTCAGAACTGCTATGATTACTTTCTTCCAAACTACTTCCACTCTTACATCTCTGCCCCGACCCTACCCAGCTCCACTGACTTTGCAGGAGTACCTGATATCCTGCCCCGTCCACTGTGTCTGACACCCTGGTTCAGGCATCTGCCTGAACCCTCAGACCTCATGGCATCCACCCTGAACAAAACCCATCAACGGCTCCCCACTGCTTACAGAAATTCTCTCATTTCTAGCCTTGGATTTAAGATCCAGTGTGTTCTGGCTTCCAAACATCCAACACTTGTCATACCCTTCAGGTAGACAACAACTCTGTTCCTCCCCTACCTCTGAGAACTTGCTTACGTTTCTTCTGCTACCATGATATTTTCTGCATATTCAGATTTCACCAAGTGTTCTTATCTATTCCTTCCTGTTTAAGGTACCAAAATACCTCAGAAGGTAAGTAAATCCCATAAGACTGTCTCCAGTGGGTGTGATACCCTCCTAGGTCAACAGATGGCGCATATTCACTACACCAGAGAAAACCTAGTTCTATTAACTGCCATTACAGAACAATAACAACAAAAATACATAAATACTCATCTATTTCAAGAAGTTAGAAAAGCAATATAATAAACCTAAAGAAAGTATAATAAGGGAAGCAATAAATTTAAAATCATATATCAATGATTAAGGAAATAATAAAATGAATTTATAAATCTACATGCAGGATCACTGAACAGTGCGGGCATCAGTAACTAACCTTAAAGACAAAACAAAAGAAGGAAGCAGAAAAACACAAAATTAGGATAAAGGGAAACGTGTCCTATATACAGAGAAAATATAGACAGGTGTTAGACGATTATACTACTATAATCTAATACATTTGAAAACACAAATAAAACTAAAGATCTACAAATATATATTACCAAAATTGAGTTGGAAAGAGATTTAAAAAAATTTTAAATACATTAATAAATTGAAAAAGAAAACTAAGAAAATTATCCTCAAAATCTCTAGTCCCAAATCATTTCACATGTGAATCTTTCAAATAAGGGTAAATGAATAGATATTTTGATGCTGTTTAAACTATTTAGGAATAAAGAAAAATAAAGGAAGTCTCAATTAGTTTTACAAAATTGACAAATCACGAATCTAAGAACCTAATAAAGACAAAATTACAGACCAATTTTACTTGTAAATAGAGATGAAAAAGAAAAAACGTTTTAAAAGTACGTATATACAAACCTGCCTAACCTGTGGTGGAGCAGTGGCTGCGATGTTGACCTGGAATGCTGAGGTCACCAGTTCAAGGCCCTGGGCTTGCCCTGTCAAGGCACATGCAAGAGGCAACTATGACTTGATGCTTCCTGTTCATCCCCTCACCACCACCCCTCACCCTTCTCTTCTCTTTCACCTCTCTCTAAAATCAATAAATAAAATCTTTAGCCTGACCAGGTGGTGGCACAGTGGATAGAGCATCGGACTGGGATGTGGAGGACCCTGGTTCAAGACCTCAAGGTCGCCAGCTTGAGCGTGGGCTCATCTGGTTTGGGCAAGGCTCACCAGCTTGGACCCAAGGTCGCTGGCTCAAGCAAGGGGTCACTTGCTCTGCTGTAGCCCCCTGGTCAAGACACATATGAGAAATCAATTAATGAACAACTAAGGAGCCACAACGAAGAATTGATGTTTCTCATCTCTCTCCCTTCCTGTCTGTCTGTCCCTATCTGTCCCTCTCTCTGTCTCTGTCACCACAAAATAAATAAATAAATAAAAATTCCTTAAAAAAAAATCTTTAGCTTGACCTGTGGTAGCACAGTAGATATAGAGCATTGACCTGAAATGCCGGGGTCGCCGGTTCGAGGCCTTGAGCTTGCCTGGTCAAGGCACATAGCATAAGCAACTGTAGCAAGTTGATGCTTCCTGCTCCTGCCTTTTCCCTCTTCTCTCCTCCCTCTAAAATCAGTAAACAAAGTCTTTTTTTTTAAAGTTATATTTGAAAATAAATAAATAAAATCTTTTAAAAAAGTGTGTGTGTATAAATATCATATATGATATATACATACACACACACACACACACACACACACACACACAACCTCATATCTTATATCCATTAAATCAAACCACCAGTACATTAAAAGAATAACACGCTAAGACCAAGTAAGATTTATCTCAAAAATCAAGGATGGCTTCATACTGTATTAGTATATTTAGTAATATAAATTAGTTTTAAAGAAGTCAAAAAATGAAAAGCTGTATAAATGGCCTTTATTAATGTTAAAAATACATTTAATAAAATCAGGACTATGCTCTAACGAACAGAGCTACCCAGCTAAGGCCATAAAATCTTAATGAAATGAAAATATAAGCCCTTGCCCAAATGGATACATTGCTTAGAGCATCATCCCCATACACCAAGGTTGCAGGTCTGATCCTCAATCAGGGCACATACAAGAATCAACCAGTGAAAGCATAAATAAGTGGTCAATGTTTCTTTCTCTCTCTTCCTCTCTAAAATCCATAAATAAAAATTTGTTTAATGTTTTTTAATAACAAAATGAAAATATAGGGGCATTACCTTACCTTAATGAAAACATTTCTCAAAACCAAAACCAGGATGTATTTAATGCTAAAAAATTAGAAGCTTTTTTTTTTTTTTTTTTTGTATTTTTCTGAAGTTGGAAACGGGGAGGCAGTCAGACAGACTCCCGCATGCGCCCGACCGGGATCCACCCGGCATGCCCACCAGGGAGCGATGCTCTGCCCATCTGGGGCATTGCTCTGTTGCAACCAGGGCCATTCTAGCATCTGAGGCAGAGGCCATGGAGCCATCCTCAGCGCCCAGGCCAACTTTGCTCCAATGGAGCCTTGGCTGCAGGAGGGGAAGAGAGAGACAGAGAGGAAGGAGAGGGGGAGGGGTGGAGAAGCAGATGGGCACTTCTCCTGTGTGCCCTGGCTGGGAATCAAACCCGGGACTCCTGCACACCAGGCCGACGCTCTACCACTGAGTCAACCGGCCAGGGCTTAGAAGCATTTTTTTATAAAGTCAGATATAAAAGAGGTCCTGATAGTAACACTATTGTTGAATATTATTCTAGAAGTTCTTGCCAAGACAATTAGACAAAGACTGAATAAAAATTTGTAATTCAGCTTGACCCATGTTGGCATGGTGAATAGAGTGTTGACCTGGGAGGCTCACCAGCTTGAGTGCGAGGTTGCCAGTTTGAGCGTGGGATCATCGATATGATTCCATGGTCACTGGCTTGAGCCCAAAGGTTGCTGGCTTGAAGCCCAAGGTCACTGGCTTGAGCAAGGGGTCACTGGCTTGGCTGGAGTCCCCCAGTGAAGGCATGTATGAGAAGCAATCAATGAACAACTAAAGTGAAGCAAGTATGAGTTAATACTACTTATCTCTCTCTCTCTCTCTTTCTTTCTCTCTCTCACTCCACCCTTCCCCTCCTCTCTCTCTCTCTCGTTCTCTCAAATCAATGGAAAAAATTAAAAAATAATAAAATTACAAAGTAAAATATTTTAGGGCATGTTCTCTCCTTCGCAAGCAAGCCCACGGCTCCCCCTTCCCGCTTCTCAGGTAGCTCTCCCCACGGAGCGCGCCTGAGCTTTTCCCCTCTCCGTTCCCCCAGGTGCACATGCCCTTTGCTTTCTTTCTCGTAAGCTCCAAGAGCCCTACCTTTGTCTCTGTAACTTGTTTCCTGAGCCTGTTTATTTTACAGCTCACTTCTGTGACTTTCTAAGTAAACTTTGTATTACAGTTTGAAAATATATATATTTTAAAATACATATCAAAGTCAATAAGAGAGGACACCATAGCTGTCAGATTATATAGAAGGTACAGTCCATGAAAGGACCAGGGTAGATACAGGGTATAGAGGCTGGCTTGGCATTTCATGAGGGGAATTAGCCATCAAGCTGCCTGTCCACACATAGAAATCTGAATGTTCTTTCACTGGCTCAAGTTCCTAACTAGAAGAAAGACTTACCCTCCCAGACTGGAACTATGAAATTGGAAGCCTGAGTCTATACCACATACTTGTGGGATCTACATTCTCAAAATAGCAAAATTGAAGCCAATCTACTAACATAAAAAAAATTATCTAGAATCAGGGAACCCAAAATAAGAAATGAGCAGAAACAACCAAACGGACTTGTCCCAAACAGAGACTTCCACAGCCAAGTCACAGAAGGAGAAATCTCTTGAGCAAGAATTATAATCTACATTAGGAAGTTTAATGCCATGTAAGTACAATCTACATATGTTAATAGGAGAACTCACTCCTGAAAAAGTTACTGGAACAATTTTAAAAAATAAAATAAATAAATAAAAGAGAGATGACAATAAATACACTTCAAATATTCAAATAAAGAAAAGCACCGCTAAGCCTAAATAGGAAGATGCTCTACCACCATGATTTGAGCCAGTAAAGTTTCCAGCCTTAGCCACTTGCTCCACTAGAATCTGTTTTCCCCAAATAATCTCCTAGCGTAGGTCCCTGTGGACCTAACCTCAAGCCACTCTGCCCACTCGGTGTGATTTCTCCTTTGGGTCCACAGTCTGCTCCAACATTATTGCCTAGATATGAATTTCTAATAGAAGGGGGTTGAGGAAGGGCCGCAATCCACTTCTACCTAGAGGATTCTCAATTCCCCAGGCAGCCTGGTCTGCTCAGCACAGGAAGGGCGGTCAGGAAGGGGCAGCAGCCTTTGGGGAAGCAATCTCCCCTTCCCCCAAGGCTGCCCAGTGCCTCTTCCGTGCTGACTTGCTTCTGGGTTTTTCTACTGTTGTTTTAAATTTTCAACTCAATAGTCATCCCTTAAATTTTGTATATAAATCCAAACATGACTCAGTATGAAGAATAATTTGGGCCCTGGCCAGTTGGCTCAGCGGTAGAGCGTCGGCCTGGCGTGCGGGGGACCTGGGTTCGATTCCCGGCCAGGGCACAGAGGAGAAGCGCCCATTTGCTTCTCCACCCCCCCCCTTCCTCTCTGTCTCTCTCTTCCCCTCCCGCAGCCAAGGCTCCGTTGGAGCAAAGATGGCCCGGGCGCTGGGGATGGCTCCTTGGCCTCTGCCCCAGGCACTAGAGTGGCTCTGGTCGCGGCAGAGCGACGCCCTGGAGGGACAGAGCATCACCCCCTGGTGGGCAGAGCGTGGCCCCTGGTGGGCGTGCCGGGTGGATCCCGGTCAGGCGCATGCAGGAGTCTGTCTGACTGTCTCTCCTCGTTTCCAGCTTCAGAAAAATACCAAAAAAAAAGAATAATTTGTATAGATCAACTTATTTGATTTAGATACACGTTTCCAAGTACCAGGAACTGTGAAGGCATCAATTTAGTTTTATGTTCTAGAAAACATACATCAGGGCCAAATAGCT